>NW_027464585.1:38998536-39598536 GCF_043290135.1 Rhipicephalus microplus
TGATGTAATGTGGTTGCCCTTTAGGTTATAATTAAACACCTCATTTATCTGCTTTTTTGTATATCACATCTTTACCATCTTACCAAATTTATGCGCATTTTCCCAATGTCGCACCAATTAAATAACGTGTCGAAGTCGTCTTGCAATGAAGCACAATTACTTGGACCACGGATTATTCTGTATAACACGCAGTCATCTGCGAATAATCACACAGAAGACGTGATACTTATGTTACTGTAACATATGCTACCGTTTTGACAGTTAAACAAAGGAGCGAAAGTGCTGACTTGATGATTGATTGATATGTGGGGTTTAACGTCCCAAAACCACCATATGATTATGAGAGACGCCGTATAGTGGAGGGCTCCGGAAATTTCGGCCACCTGGGGTTCTTTAACGTGCACCCAAATCTGAGCACACGGGCCTTCAACATTTTCGCCTCCATCGGAAATGCAGCCGCCGCAGCCGGGATTCGAACCCGCGACCTGCGGGTCAGCAGCCGAGTACCTTAGCCACTAGACCACCACGGCGGGGCGAAAGTGTTGGCTCGGGCTTAACGTAAGACTCGCAACCCCTCGAAATGACTTGGTGTTGCCCCCCCTCCCCCCCCCCCCAAAAAAAAAAGAAAACAATTCGGCATGCCGCACTTGCCACGGGAACAGTGACGGCAGAGGATCCTGCTTAATACAATCCTGCTGTCAGCGGCGTTAGGTATTTTATCACGTGGGCCATTGCGCCTCCTTCGCTGTGTCGCCGACCGGCATTCCGTGTCCACTGTAAACAGCTAGCTGCCGACAAAAAGGTAACGTGATACTCCTGTCCTCGTCGCATCGCATTATAATCGATACAGTAAAAGTATTCCACCACTCAGATACATCATACAAGTACATTTTGCAAATATATCTCCATACAGGAACACAGATACTATCGCGATACTGCCCAGCACTGGGTGCCTACAGAACTGAATCACGCTGTGCTGTCTCGTTCACTAGCCCGGCTACAAAAGGGCAGGTTAAAAAAAAAAAAGAAAGCAAGAGCGGCCATCAGACGGCTTCATTAGCACCCGCATTGCCACCTCGTCAAGAGGCCATGTTTCACACGTCTTTACGTCATGATTTTATCGACACTTGCGCGCCTGACAGCATCGTTAGTACTTCATCAGCCGCCGCCGCCGCCATGTGGGCGCATTCGCTGTCGGACGTAGCGACACACCCCAACGCGGGTACGCCCCCTAACGACACGCCCTCCGAGGGAATACCCCGCCCACGAACGACAGGAATACACGCGCAACGATGGTTTTCGCAGGGGCCGACGCTGAGCATCGCTTGAGAACCGCAAGCCACAACTGGCTTGATTGATAGAGACACGAAGGCGGATACTTACAGGGGTGATTCTTATCGCTGGCTCTCATCAGGTGCTAACACGAATTCACTCTCTTGTGTGCCTCGCCCTAATGCCTGCGAAGACGACATACGGTGCCGGAATCGCAGATTAGTGCTCTTGTGCGGAACACAAGGCAGCATTTGTACTGCAAAAGATTTGGTCATGGAAGCCTTCTGAAAGCCGTGTTACTTGAAATTACCATGACTTGTGCCTTGAAGTGAATGAATTACTGTGGAGGTACCATGAATTGTGCGTGATGGAAGAAGCAACGTTGATGTGTCATTACGATTGCGTTCACGACTATCTTATAGAAATTGCAAATGCGGCTTCAGAATGACCGAGGAAATTGGAAGATAATTGCAGATTGACAGATCTTCTTCGAGAGGTTGCTGTAAAAAGCTTAATTAAGTGTTCGCACGACAGTAATATTTGCATCATAAGTGTATGCTTTCAGGTATGCAGATATGCTCGATAACATATGCTTGTGCATTAGCGGCACATATTTTACACAATAAAAAAAATTGCACATAAGTCGAATGAATCTGCGCGGCGCTGGTAAACTGCTGTCTGTATACAAGAACGATGACGGCGAAGGAAAAAAAAAAGGGGGAGGGAGGCTGTATATACTCACTCGTGATGTGGAAAGAAAAAAATTTGCACGATCAGGAAATAACAATTGGCCACGTATCCGTCTGCCTCCCTGCAAGGGAAGTCGAAAGACAATAGTAATCTGTCTGAAGGTAGATGGATGGATGGATAGATGGATGCTATGAGCGTCTCCATTATAACGGAGTGGTTACTAGTGCGCCACCAGACTTGCAACAAAAACAAATAAAAAGAAAACCTTCTTTTTATGTTGGCCTAGGTTCTGATCGACTTTGATTAAATTGATCTTAATATAACAAAAATTAAATTTATCATCCATCCCTCTGCCTCTTCAGGCAGAGTACTCCGTTTTCCCACAATGTCTGTCCGTTATCTCTATATACTTATCTGCCACTAATACTATAACCGTCTCTTAGTTGCTTCTATCGCAGATGTGTTCAGCTTTCCATGTTTGTTCCTAATTCCCAAAGCCTGATGTACACACTTGTATCCACACGTAATCCTGAGTAGATATCGCCGCATTCGACCAAAACATGTTCCATGGTTACCTTAACTCCCCCCCCCCCCCCCATGTACATTGTTCTTCTTCTTTACTGAATCTCACTTTATGACTACGCGTTCTAAGGCAACCTGTTCTCGCTTCGAACAGCTAAGTGCTTCCCCTTGAATTATAATAAAACCTCTCCCTACTTATTTATTTCTTGCCCCTTTGATATAGTTACTGACAGCCGGCTTCTTTTCAATTGCTGCTATCCAATAAGTCCTCTCCGCCTCTCTGACTTTTCGACTAATGCTCTTTTTTGCCATATCACCCACACTGACAGCCGAATAATTACTGGTGAGCCTCCTAGTTCTTTTTCTAAACTTTGTGCCCACGCTTTTCCTATATATTGTTACGTGAAGGAGACTGACTCAGAGAGGTAGTCACCGATGTATTTACAGACGGTTAGGCGAGCAGCGCCAGCCACACAGATTAGCTCGTGGCAGTCTATCTGCTTCGTCTTCTTCAGCTCCATGCACTGGCACGTAGCATGACCCCCGGCGGCGGAGGCACCGTCCCGGTGCTTTAAAGGTCGTTATCTGACGCATTATTGTAGGGCTTGATCCGCGAGACGTGTACGATATCACTGGGCCGCATAGTAGATGATGATGGGCAGATGGGGCTGATCTCGTAGGTGACAGGTGTTACTTGACGCAATATACGATAGGGTCCCGTGTAATGAGACAGAAGTTTTTCGGATAGGCCCAGCCGACGATGAGGGGACCAGAGTAAAACGAGGGTACCGGGAGCGAAATGTACGTCTCTATGTTCCGCATCGTACCGACGGCATTGGTTGGTTTGCGACGCCATCAGCCGAGCGCGAGCGAGCTGACGGGCATGATCGGCTCGCGCAATCCCGTCGCGGGCATACTCGCTGGTGGACGAGGTGTGAGCTGAGATGACTGTGTCCAGTGGTAAAGTCGGCTCTCTTCCGTACAATAAGTAGAACGGCGAAAAGCCCGCTGAGTCGTGACGGGATGAATTATACGCGAAAGTTGCGTAGGGTAAGGCAAGGTCCCAGTCTCGGTGGTCGGGCGACACGTACATAGCGAGCATATTTGTTAAAGTGCGGTTAAATCGTTCCGTAAGGCCGTTTGTTTGAGGGTGGTAAGCGGTTGTCAGTGTGTGTTGCGTCGAACAAGAACGCAGAATGTCGGCGATGACTTGGGATAAAAATGTACGGCCACGGTCTGTGAGAAGCTGTCTCGGCGCACCGTGAATCAATATAACGTCCCGTAACAAGAAGTCAGCGACGTCGGTTGCACAGCTGGTCGGTAGAGCTCGCGTAATAGCGTAGTCTGTGATAACGGCTATCCATTTGTTTCCCAATGTTGATGTGGGAAAAGGACCAAGCAGGTCTAACCCAACACGGTAAAATGGTTCCGCGGGTATGTCAATTGGTTGAAGATGGCCAGCGGGTAGCAGCGATGGTGTCTTACGACGTTGGCATAGGTCACATGTGGCGACGTATCGGCGTACCGAACGAGCAAGGCCTGGCCAGAAAAAACGGCGCCGGACGCGCTCGTACGTGCGGGATACGCCAAGGTGTCCAGCCGTGGGAGCGTCGTGAAGTTCGGTGAGAACACAGCGGCGCAAATGCTTAGGCACAACAATGAGAAGGTCGGGCCCGTCTAGTCGGAAATTGCGACGGTATAGCACACCCTTTTGAATGACAAAGTAGCGGACGGAAGCATCATTTGTGGAGGATTCCATACGGCTGATGATGTCAAGCAGCTCTGGATCACGCTTCTGTTCTTCCCCAATATTAAGGAAGTCGGACACTGACAAGATAGAGTTCTCCGTGGGCTCGTCAGTGTCCTCAGGATCGTCGACAGGGTACCGGGAGAGGCAACACTTTCCCTGCCCATCTACTCTTCTTCATTTTCCTAAGCTTTTCTTCAAATCTCATTTTGCTCTGAGCTTCCTTTACTTTAGAGCTTGTTCACCCCATATCCCCCTTTACAGCCTCAATCGTCATCTTCCCGTGAGCGCCCAACGCGAGACGTCCCACAGTCCTTTAATTTACATCCATTCCTGATTGCACCTATGACTTCATGTACACCACTGAGTTTCCAAATGTAAGCTTGGGACCATTACGCCTTTCCACACACCTCGAAACACTTTGTACCTATTATACCTCCATAACGCTCCGTGCTTTATTACTGCAGCATTCCTCTTTCGCTTTGCTGCCAATGTTTCTTCTTGTATACCTCAATATATCTATCCCCATCATTTACCCATACTACAAGGTACTTGTACTCGCTTACCCTCGGTAATTATTGAGACCACCTGGCCTTTGTGATAATTCAAAACTATCAATCCACAATTTGTTGCACGAAATCCTAGCCTTGCCTTCTCTTCCACATATACCTGCAAGCCGGTGTCTTGACTGTCAGCAAAGAGGACAATCTCGTCTGCATAAAATTGACCTGGAAGCTTCTACTCAACCATCGCACCAGCCTGTTTGTGTGACAGATTAAACCCAATGTTGCTACCTTCAGGACCGTAAAGTCGAGGGGGTTCTGACACCCTCCGAAACTCTTTGATGCTTCAACTCATCGGATAATTCTGGAGTATTTACACGCCTTCACATCAACCACCAGTTGCCCAAGTTTTCCGTCCTTCACAAAAACACGCCCCGAAAAAAATTCCTGGGTAAGGCCCTGGCTACCTTCTAGCGCTTCTTCCATCCTCACCATTGCTGCGACTGAAGTTTGCGGTACCGGAGATCCGGGATCAAGATGTCGAGGCAGGAGGAGGTTGAACTTTGTAGAGAGGGTTTATTTACACTATTTACATGGCACGGCTCTCTGGCCCGAAGCTCTACATTGAAAGCTCTATATTGAAAAAGGCTGTCAATTGAACAAGCTCCGTGAACCACACTAAGCAACCCGCGAGGGCTGATTAAATACAGTCTCCACTCCCGAGATCCCTAGATCAGGGAATAGGTTCATGCAGCACCGTCCAATAACATGTCCCGCAGCACACACGAGTGTCATTATGCCAGCACCACCCCCAACAAACACACATACACAAACCAAACACGTGTTTGGTCCCGGCTACGCTGCCTCTTCCGGCGAATCTTGCTTCCAGAGAGCGGGGTGAAACGTGTTTGTCATCTCGCCGCTCACTCCGACCACCCAAGCTTTGTCGAACGGCAATCGCGGTCTAGGCGCCTCTGAGGAGCCATACCTGGACATTTGGTACTGATTTGAGTGTTGGTGGCTCATCAGTCAGAGACACACAGCGTGGTGGTCCAACGTCCCTAATCAGCGGAAGCTCGGCATTTTGGCTTTTACCGGGGCACGAAGACGCCACGTGTCGCATCTCTGCGTGGACCTGAAGGACAGCGGTGCTCTGTAGAGTAATTTCAGTCCCGCAGCGCCCAGTACAGTTAAACAGCAGGGCGTCCTGGCACTGCTTCTTATCTCCACAAAATGAGGCGGCTGCCTTTCTTTCGTTCTGGCGGCCGCGGTAAAAGGGTGGCCTGCCAAACGCAACAGCTCACCGGCGAGAAAATCGACCTGAGGGTGACCAGCCATACAGGTTGCCCAAAGCGTCGTTGTTGGTGGCGTCATCCAGGCCGATGACGCAATACGGCAATCTTCAATCATCCTTGGGCCTTTCCTTTCTGAGATTACACAGACATACCCACAACCACAGACACGGCACCCTGCCCGCACTCGAGACACGTCGAGTCCGAAAATATTCTAAAACAAACCTTCCTTAAATATTATAATCAGAGACAAAGCAGCAATCGAAGCGTTTCTCTGAGCTTTCCTCTAGCTGCCAATTCCAACACGAGAATAATCTTCCACTAAACTGCTTCTAAGAAAATAAACACGCAATCGATGCGCTATCCGTGGCATTCTGGTGTGCCAGCGGTAGTGATCCGCTGTAACCAACCAGGTTTCATACTCGTAAAATAAAGCATTTTGCTTCACACTCTCTTGTGGTGCTCAAAATTTTGTGGCGCCAAAGCTAGTCGTCGATTTCCTTGGAGCAGACAAAAAAATAACTGTCGTGGTGCACATGTATCAGGAACATCCATAATACACGTCCGCAAACGTACGTTATAGTGCTCCTGCGTGGATTAACTACTAATTCTGCCTGGCGGTTACTGTCTTCATAAAAGCTACACAACAACTTCCGAACCAACAAACTCACTTTCTTTACGTCCACACCGGCGATAGCGAACAAAACAAAAAAATAACAACAAACTTTCGTATGAATCCTAGAAAAACCCACAAGGAATATCCTTGAGTCTCCTCGCTCACTCGAACTTCGTTCTGACATCACTCTTACTCCACAAACGTTCCTTGGCGTGTTGTTGTGCAACCGCGCAGCGCGTAACCTTTAAAACCGAAACATACACAGCTTCAGAAATAAACAAAATGTAAAATCAGTTACCTAAACGCTGTTTAGTAGCCGAGATACTTGAACTGTTACAAGACCAAAACTAACAAAACAGTCAAAACTAAAATTCAGGACATAAAAACAAACAAATATGCAACGAGCCTTTCCAAACGCTTACCGCTGTCACGCAATTTCGAGACAAACGCGTGGCGGTCGAGCCCTGTGGGCCTTTCTTGGTGAGCTGGGGAGAGAACATTTGCAAAACCCATTTGTTTCGCCTCCGAGTCCCACTAAGCTCCTCGCTGGCGACGTGCATAGTTCCCCTCGCTCGGCTACTTCTTGCGAGCCAGAGACCTTGCTCTCCCGTGTCCCATCAAACGTGCCCTGGATAGAACTACGGAAGGTTGACTGCCCCCTTCCTTCTGTCTGCATTTTGGCCAACGCACCCTTCTTTTTCTCTTCATGCAGTGGCTCGGACGCATGCAAAGCAACTTCAGTGCCGATGACAAAGGCCTCATTCTGCTTACTATGCCCCTTCCTTCTGTTTACATGATCGCCCAGCGCGCTTTTCCTTTTCGTCCGGCGGCTCGGACGCAGGTACAGCAACTCCGGCGCCGACGACAAACTGCTCTAGAACGTTTACTAACTTTCTTCAAGTGGGCTGGGCTCATTGTCAAACTCTTTGCTTTACGACGCCGCATCCGCCAACGCTTCTTCTTAAGGGGCCTTTGTGAGCCTTCCACTCACGCCTCTCGCTCTCCAGCACTCTCGCAGGTTCCGTTAGCTGTCTTTTCCGCGCTGTCTAAATGATTTGCGCACAAATCATCTTCTCCCTCACTCACCAGACTGCCGGACAGCTTAACGCGTCTCGTAACACTGCAGCTGCTTTCTACTGAAGAAGCTAGCTCACATTCCAGGAAGCTACCCACAACTGCATTGTCCTCACCCCTCTTTATTATAATTTCATCATCTCAATTCGCCCCGGTGTCCCGGGCAAGCGGGTCGAAATGCTCTTAGACACCGCATGCAGGACCCACCGTTGCGATACTCTCACGTAGACCAGGCTCATCTACCTGGGTGCTGTCCACAACTAATCTACCCTGCACTGCTTCTGTACACTCTGTTCGCCCGACGCTGGCGTTCTTGCCCAGCGGGTCACAATTTCCTTGGACTCCGCGGGCCAGATTCCAAATACACTCTAAGCCAAAAACGGCCGAAATGGGAGCAACGGCTGTTTTTACTCCTTCAGACTGACTGTTACTCTCCGAAAAGACCAAGCGGAACAAGATGGCCGACTTGTTCGAGAATGGGGGAGCGATTGTATACATCTTAAGTTTGTAAGGGAGCAACGGAAGGAGGAACTGCTGTAAATGCTCTCGTCACGCAACGGTTCCTCCCCGGCAGGACACCACACACAAATATGCATGCCACCCACATTGACATTCATGGGCCAGGTTATTGTTTGTTCTGTGTGCCAAACTTCACCAAACCAAAACAGTGATTTATTTTAGCATCCGCAGATAATAGGATAGCAGCGCTGGCGGAACACAGAAGGCCTGAGAATACAGCTACGGCAAGTACATAACACACGCAGCAGCAGAATGGAGAGTTGGCACGTCGAAGCGGACCGAACGCCAAAACACGTGCAAAACAACGATAGAAAAAAGCCTAGACACGCCGTTCGTCCGCGAAGGAAGGGCGTCAAAGTCGATCAAGCACCGAAACACGTGCATAAGGAGCCCCCCCCCCCCCCCCGATATATCGGAGAAGGAAAACAAAAGGGACCCAGACACGCTTTACATCAGCCGTACACTTATTAGCACGCTTCACCATGTAGTTTGAGGGCAGAATGACAAATCTGCGCCATCTGCGCCCGCACGACAAGTCGACAAGTGTGGCGCTAGTGTAGAAAGCGATGTAATTTACAAAGTAATTTTTATTCAGTGTTTATGTTTACTAGCACTAAATAAAAATTACACTCAATTTTTCATATTTAATTATGAGTTTTAGTGTACCTCAGTTTTTTTATAAGTGTATTAGGAGAACACACTGAAAGCATTGCGCTGACGCCTGTGCTGCCACTGCTTGGCGTTTTTTTTTTCGGCACAACTAGGTTCGCGTTCGCACTACTCATATTCATATGGTCTGTGGTCGGCGAGCACATGGACATGTGAGCTTGTGGGCTATGTTTTGATCGTGTGTGTGTGTGTCGCAGATTTGCGTTTCTACTTATTCGTGATGAAGGTTAGTGTATATTTATCTTTATGGAGCGCGAAGTAGTTGTGGATTTTGCTGCCGGGTGGAACAAACACATCGTAAACACGTCTTCAGCTATCTGCAAGCCTGTTCGCTCGTCGGACAAAGGACTGTGCATGCATGAGCGTGCAGGTGAGTGGCATTTCCAGCAACATTTAATGCCTTTACAATACATTGTTGAGTGGTTGCGCTATTAAAAGAGAAATGATTTGCTCTTTCTTATTTACCGTATATCCATTGCTAGCCGTATCGGACTAAATTACCTCTATTATTACCGCCTGCATACCCTCTTGCTTCCCCTGTCACCACTGCAGTGCCAGTGTACTTTTGCAGTTAAAAGTTCATTTCCGCAACACTACCTCGCTTGAAAAAACATTGGGGCGGAGTTGTAGCTGCCTTCATACAGGCACTTTTCTACCATTGGCTTTATGTAACGCTAACGGCTGAGTGTTGGGGCCTTGGGCCGCATTTTTAGAGCTGTAAAGTGTATGTAAATCAGTAAGCGAACAAATCATTGTCGCATCACTTCACTGGCATAGCCAGGCGGTTGCGCACAGAATTTTTTTAGGCCGGTCGTAGGGAGCCCATAATGACGACCATATTCGCTTGCCCGGCCTCCAATTCAGATAGGCGGACCCCCCCCCCCCCTCCCCGCGCGCCTAAAAAAAAAAAAATCTGCCCACATCACTGCGTCACTTGCTTCACCTCTGCGCTGAACGTACTATTTTAAAAGCGCACCATCAAGCGAGCAATTTACATATGGACATAACAATTGGAGGAGGAATGACCCAAATCTTTCAGATTTGGGTCATTCAGTCATGCAAAACCTTCGCAAAACTGAATAATGTAAAAGACAATCATAAATGCTGTATGTTCTCGTTAGCGTTGTCATTATACTGCATTATGAAATCTTTATGCGCTGTGAAAACTTGGCATGCCGTTGAAGTCACATATGGACGTTAATACCAATCGACGAAAATTTCGACAACCTCAATAACGCCGTTTGGGATTTGCCGCATGCACATAATTAGGCTGATTCCCACTTGGTTGTTCTTAACCTGACTTCACTGCTACCAAATGAAACAATATTTGATGCATGTCTTTTACTACTTTTTTTCAGGGATATGACACAAATTTGGTTATACTGCTGATAAAGATGCTCCCAACGATGCTAAAGTACAGAAAGCAAGTGAATTTTGGTAAGTGCAGACTTTTTGTACTACGTATGTGAAAGCATCGCTTTTTAGGGGCAAACTGTGCATGTGTTGGCCAGAAAATAGTTTATCATGCCACATGGTTACACTGGCACTGACAATTTGACATGGCTCCGCTGGCCCATGTGTGTGCTCACACTGTTACCGTTAAGATAAAATGTTTATGTTTTCATTGCAGGGATTGCTGTTTGTACTAGAAAGCCAACTGCCAATATTTGTTTACGCTGGTGCTCCTAAAAGTACGCTTTCCCTATTTACATGGATTTTGGCTTGCACAAAGCATAACACTTGGGCCTAGATTCACAAAGCTTCCATGCGCAGGCCTTCATAACAGCGTTTCTTGACTTGACTTTACCCTGTTTTCTGCAGATGTTTCATGGGTTTAAAAGCGCCACAGCATGTTGACCTCCCCCACTCTGAAAAATTCGCGTTCAAAGTTCTGCAAGAGTGGGCTCAACTTTCTTGTGCACCTCCTTGCTGTTCCAAGATCCTGAAGTGTTATGCTCTTACTAGAGGTAACAGTGTTTCTAATGTTTGTATTTCCATCACATTGACCAAGTATGCGATCTTGGCTTGACTGGTAGCACATCCTCAACAAATGTCTCTGTGGCACATGAAGAAGGCAGTACAAAATAAATAGGCAGACATTCACAGCGGGAGCTAACTTCTAATAATGCTTTTTTTGGAAACCACGGTACGCTTATTCCAATTTGTCTAACAGATCAGTAACCTGTTTGGCTGTGAACCAACAAGACGTTGAACTAATAAAAGCTTCACATCTTGTTGCTCTCAGATATATATGTATTGGCAAGCTATCTGTGACACTGTCAAATAAAGAATCAGAATATCTGTGCATGCCTTCAGATATATTGCTTCGTTTACATATCTCGTGGCTGTGACTCGTCAACCGAGTGAACAAATGCACCCTAGTTTACTAAATTTAAAGCATCTTTTTAAGGTAGAACGGTCTACATTTATTTGTCTATAGTTTTGTCCAGCCGTTTACGTCAGGTACAAAGAAATACACAGAAGATCATCATGTAGCCTCTGCAAATGGTCGCTTTCAAGCAGGCTTTGCATGCTTGGCTTGTGCCTACAAGTATTGCACAATTCAAGACGCAGCAGCGTATGATAGAACAGTAGAATGGAGAGCAACTATGTGCACGAGCTAAATAAGTATTTTAACATGAGCGGACGGTACGTGTTATTTGCCGCACACATGATCTCACTTAGAATGCCCATTGGTGAATGGACTCATAGAAATGTCACTCAGCTGTGTATAGGAAAGAAGTTAACTGAACCTAAGGGTATCTTTAACTGCTACAAATATGCCTTGTTGAGGTGCTGCACATTTTCTTCCAGAATATTGCTGTCTGAGACACCATGTGAAAAGAGTCTACCACATCAGCATTTTTGTGGCTTGCCAAGTAACGTTTGGTCGAACCTTCCTTTCTTTTCACATTTCGTTTTGCAGTAGACATCCTAGAATGTAAGCGCTGCTGCAGCGTGTGTGACTCATTGTTATGTATTGATTCTGGCATGTTTAACCTCACACTTCTATTTTTTTCTTGCAGCAATGAGATGCTTCACATATTCCTGTGGTGACATTCCGCTGTGCTAGCCTGATGGAAACACCAGCTGCGAAACTTGAGTCCTTCAGCATTGGAGAAGTTGCCCTTCTGTCACCAATGATGACACAGACTGCCCTATGCTAGGATTGTTTTTCCACGGATGACGCAGAAAACCTTTGATGTATTATGGTGCTTGTTTAGTGCTGGCTGTGGTGTGGCAGGTCTACTTTTACGTGTGCTCACACGTCGCCTCATAAAAAGAACAATAAAGCATTTATTTTCCTTTTAATATTGTCCACTTTTTGTGTTAGGAGCACCCAAGCAGCGCTCTTCCAAGGAGCTCTCGCCATGTGTTAAGCGTGTGACAAGCATACTCGAGATAAATAGTCATTTCCCCAAGGACTAACTGGAAGCATGTGCAGTTGGTTTTCAGAGAGTAACTGCGAACACGTTGGAGGAACGGTAAAGAGTAACTGTTGCTCTTAGAAGAGCAACTGGTCGGAGTAATGGTTGGTCCGCAGGGAGGAACTGGAGGGAGTAACTGTTCATCCCCCGAAGGAGGAACTGGAAGGAGAGCAACGATTACTCCCTCTACTGTTACTCCTTTTAGGGAAGTAATGGGAGTGGCAATGCAATTGCTCCCTGAAAGGAGCCACCCCTATACCCCTGTTGCTCCCTTTTGGCTTAGAGTGTAGGGACATTCTCACTTTGTGTCTGTGCCAGGTTGTCCACAACTATCTTAGTTGTTTTAATAGAATTCCCCAGACACGGCACTTCCCCATATTTACTGTGGCCTTCGTCGGCCTCTCTTCTTAACGCAGCTTCTTTCGCAGCCTAATTTAACCTCGGTTCATTCGTGAACCTACCGCTACTCTCGTAAGTGCTAGCTTTTTCTGCGGCTCCAATTTGCATGACACTCAAGTGTTCCTAGCACTTCTCGTGTGCTACCTGTACTGATTGACCACTCCTCTGCTTCTCATCCAACCTGCGTTCTAGTTTTTCGCACTCACGTTTAAACTTTTCCTCCTCCTCAGAAATTTCTTGCATAGTCTTCCTGTATTCTTCCTCCCTTATCTTTGTTTCTCTATGCATTCCTGTTCCAATAAATAAGTATTCCTGAAGTGATCAATATCGGCCTTGCTACTTTTGCTTTCGCGAATTACTTCACAGAGTTTATATGCAGGCATATTATCCTCGAATTCTTGGTCAAGATCCAAGCACAGGTTTAGCAGGTTATCTCTCGTCAATCTCATCAGGCCCATGGCGACTACTTTGCTTTGGCTCAGCAGTGAGAAAAACACAAACCCACTAGCGTTTCGATTCCGGGTATGGAGAAATTGAAGCCTGGTAAATCCCACAGCGGAGACCGAAAGTATAGGCACACAAGTAGCACTACGTGGCCAACCTCTCTCTCTACACTTTGCTATTTTTTTGCGCTCCTCTGCTCCCTTCAACTTCTCAAAACTTTCCCGCAATGTATACCCTCACAGCTTGCGCAAAACTTACAAGTTGCTATTGAAGTGTTTGAGCTTTCGTTCTTAACCTAGTTGCTCAAATAAACAACGAGTGCTGCTCTGTGACTTGCTAACGACCACAGGGGCTAGGCAGTTGTCCTTTACATCTGTCTTTTAATGGTTCTACGCTAAACGACTCGGTACATCTCAAGCACAAAGCCAGGCACTCACCCGATTACGTGTGGTCGTGGTACGGTGCTTTCATACTGCCGAATTCCAGGCCCAGGGCTTTCGGCTGACCCCCGGTCCATGTCGTTCTCCATCACCGAGTCTCATCCCACCGCTGCAACCAGTTGTTGCGACCGAAGTTCTCGGCACCGGAGATCCCGGGATCAAGATGTCGAGGCAGGAGGAGGCTGAAATTCATAGAGAGAGTTTATTTACAATATTTACATGGCATGTCTATCTGACTTGAAGCTCTACAATGAAAGCTCTACATTGAAAAAGGCTGTCTATTGAACAAGCTCCGTGAATCACACTAAGCAGCCCGCGAGGGCTGAATTATTACAGCCTCATGTCCCGGCCCAGACCTCTAGATCAGAGAATAGGTCCATACGGCGCTGTCCAATAACATGTCCCGCAGCACACACGAGTGTCATTATGCCGGCACCGTGCTGAATAAACGCACATACACAAACCAAACACGTCCCAGGGATGCTGCCTCCTCCGGCGAATCTTGCTTCCAGCGAGCAAGGTGAAATGTGTTTGTCATCTCACCGCTCTTGCCGACCACCCAATCTTTGTCGAATGGCGATCGCTGTCTAGGGCGCCTCTCAGGGCTCATCAGTCAGAGACGCTTAGCGTGGTGGTCTAACGTCCCTAATCGGTGGAAGCTCGGCATTGTGGCTTTTACCGGGGCACGAAGACACCACGTGTCGCATCTCTGAGCGGCACCGAAGGACACCAGTGCTCCGTAGAGTAATTTCAGCCACACAGCGCCCAGTACATGGAAACAGGTGGGCGTCTTGGCACTGCTTCTTATCTCCACAAAATGAAGCAGCTGCCTTTCTTCCGTTCTGGCGGCCTTGCCATTCTGGCAGCCTGCCAAACGCAAAACCGTGAACAACAGTGGAGACAAAGGACATCTCTGATTGAACCCCCTGTTAAGTTCAACGCTGGCGTTGCTACTCATTCCTTCCAATTTTATGCAAATTGCATTTTCTCGGTATATTTTTCTCAAAAGATGTGTACAGCCGTCGCCTATGCCCACTTCTTTCGATATGTCCCACAAAGTTTCCTGAATAACGTTCTCATATGCTACGTACAGGCTACGTATAAGGGCATGTTTTCAATTTTAGATATTTCTATATTGTCACGGGGTCGTGACGTGGCCGAAGACAGGAGCCTTCGTGTCGGGATTTAACTGTTTATTTGGGCGAACCTGTGCCCGGTAAACGGAAAGTCCAATTACAGCAGCAGTCTTGCACAGATAGCAGTCTCGGGCTGATAGCGGCGAACGGAGCGTCGGCCTTCGATCAACAACAACTGACAAGCGGCGAATCTTGTCGGCATTTATACTCTTGCCATCGAATGTTCTAGCGTTATCGCTGGCGGTGGCGTAGGTTCCAGAACAATCTGTACCGTTCGCACAGTGGGCGTGATCTTATCGAAATGATCTACTACAGTCCGGAACCTTCTGAAAAACTGCAGGCGCGGTTTGCGCTGAGAATCGTGTGGTGTTTTGGGACGATAACGAAAACTTGGGAAATGGAACGTGGCATTACCCCCCTCTGAAAAAAAGGCATCGTCCCGATGCTTTAACTAAAGGTGAAGGTACAATAATAATGCAAGAAAGTACAATGAATAATTTACGATGAAACAATAATACAAAAGAAACACTGTTTCAGTTTGTTAACGCGCATTAAACGGCTTGAGGCGCGCGACATGCACGACTTCAGCTCGCGATCGGCGTCGTTGAGAGTTCGTGATGCCGTCGGGGACAACCTCATATTCAAGTGGGCCCAGACGTCGAAGCACCCTGTACGGTCCGAAGTAGCGTCGCAGAAGCTTTTCACTTAGTCCACGTCGCCGTATCGGCGTCCACACCCAAATACGTTCACCGGTTCACATGAAAAACAGCGCTAATAACGAGAGACAAGAAAAAGAAGGAGACAGACAGCGGCACTGAACTTACAACAAGATTTATTTGCCAGAACCGCACAATATATACTTGGGCAGTATCTAACAAGAAAAGAAAATACAAAACAAACAAAATAGAATCCACCTAACAACCACATAGTCATCTTCACAACGCACCATGAGCAGCACGTGTGCTAACGCGCCGAAGGAAATCTATTTCTTTTAATGATAGCGCAATCGAAGGCCTGCTGACACATGCACTGCCCAGCCTTTCTATTTCTGAAGCCTCATAAATTTCACGTATCAACTGGTCCCGATGCCGCCTAATGACGGTACAAAGCTGAAAATCAGGGACACAGCCGCAGTCTCGGCAATGAATGCCGAGATGGCCCGAAACTGTAGAGGAGACGTTGTGAGCGTGCTCTTTCAGCCACTCATTTAAACACCTGCCTGTTTGGCCGATGTACCACTTGTCGCAAGACAGGGGTAGCGAGTACACCACTCCTTCAATGCATGGAACGTACTTCTTTCGATGCTTGACTTTGCAGCCTCGCTCGCCCCTCGAACCAGGATTCACGGCTCGGCACAACCTAGCCAGTTTTTCAGGGGCAGAAAAAACCAGGTCTACGTCGCACCTGCTGGCTACTTTTTTGAGATTGTGGGTGACGCCGTGGATATAGGGAATAACGACGAAGTTTCGTTTCCCACGTCCCTTATCCTTTGTACGGTTCTGAGCATTATTTTCTGGGCTCGTTCTGATTTCTCTGAGTAGACACTCAGCAACGGCGGTCAAAACGTACATCGGGAAACCAGCTTCTGTAAGGCGTTTAGTTTGCTTATTAAAGCTGGACAGAATTGTGTGATAGCAGGACTTTCGCAAAGCATTTGTGTAGCAAGTCTTAGCAATAGCGCGCTTCACCACTTTGGAATGTGCTGAACCAAAAAGGAGGATTGGCTTGTTGGCGCGTGGCTCATAGGCCCAACACACGTGGGAAGGACTCAACGTTAACATCAAATGTAGGAACCTGATGGCTCCTCTGTCCGGAACTTCATGTGTTATAACAAGCGGAGAAAGACACTGAAAATTTCTAAAATACTAGTCAAAGGCGGACCATTCGAGGAGGTTCCAGCTTGAAACAACACAAGGAAATCGTCAACATAGCGGAATACTCTCTTAACAGATGTGGATCCCAAGCAATTCTGAATGGCACGATCACGGCTGGCTAAAAATAAATCACTCAAAATGGGCGCTTAAGTATATATTGTGCGGTTCTGGCAAATAAGTCTTGTTGTAAGTTCAGTGCCGCTGTCTGTCTCCTTCTTTTTCTTGTCTCTCGTTATTGGCGCTGTTTTTTATGTGAATCATGTCGCACCAACTTGCCCAAGCAACCACGTTAGCTACGTTCACCGGGCTGGTATTCCACGAAACGTTGTCGAAGGTTGTAACGGGGGCTGTCTGTCATCTGTTGATTCTTGATATGGAGACGAGCAAGTTGTCGGGCTTCTTCGGCACGTTGAAGGTACTCGCTCACATCGAGGCTTTCTTCGTCGGTGACGTTGGGTAACATGGCATCGAGCGTCGTTGCCGGGCTCCTTCCGTAGACCAATTTGTATGGAGATATCTGCGTCGTCTCCTGCACCGCCGTGTTGTATGCGAAGGTCACATGCGGAAGAATGGCATCCCACGTCTTGTGTTCGACATCGACGTACATTGACAGCATGTCGGCGATCGTCTTGTTAAGCCGCTCGGTGAGGCTGTTGGTCGGTGGGTGGTACGCTGGCGTCCGGCGGTGGTTTGTTTGGCTGTATGCCATGATTGCTTGAGGCAAGTCGGCAGTGAATGCCGTTCCTCTGTCGGTGATAAGGACCTCCGGGGCGCCGTGACGTAGGACGATATTTTCGACGAAGAACTTAGCTACCTTGGATGCACTGCCTTTTAGCAGGGCTTTTGTCTCGGCGTAGCGAGTGAGGTAGTCGGTAGCTACCACGATCCACTTGTTTCTGAAAGCCAACGTCGGGAACGGCCCTAGTAGGTCCTTACCAATCTGCTAGAAAGGTCGACAAGGTAGATAAATTGGCTGCAGAAGTCCCGCTGGCCTTGTCGGCGGTGTCTTGCGTCGCTGACAGTCCCGGCATGTCCTCACATAACGAGTGACGTCGGTGGTGAGACGTGGCCAGTAGTACCTTTATTTGTATCCTCGCGAGCGTGCGAGAAACACCGAGGTGCCCTGCCGTCGGATCGTCGTGCAGGGCCTGCAGGAGTTCTGGTCGCAGAGCTGAAGGCACCACAAGGAGGTACTTAGCTCGAAGCGGTGAAAAGTTTTTCTTTTGTAGAAGACCGTTTCGTAGGAAGAACGACGCAAGTGCGCGCTTGAATACCTTCGGGACTTCGGTGGTCCTGCCTTCGAGGTATTCTATTAGGGCCTTTAGTTCCGGGTCGGCCCGCTGTCGTTCAGCGAAGTCGTCTGTAGTTATCGTTCCCAAGAAGTAGTCGTCATCCGGGTCATCGGGTAGCGGTTGGTCGACAGGCGCACGAGAGAGACAGCCGGCGTCGGAGTGTTTTTTGCCGGACTTGTAAATGACAGTAATGTCATATTCTTGAAGTCTCAGGCTCCATCGTGCGAGGCGACCTGAAGGGTCCTTCAAGGTGGCTAGCCAACACAAGGCATGGTGGTCGCTCACAACTTTGAAGGGCCTGCCGTAGAGGTAGGGGCGAAATTTCGACGTAGCCCAGATGATGGCGAGGCACTCCTTTTCTGTTGTGGAATAATTTGCTTCTGCTTTGGATAGTGATCGGCTGGCGTAACTAATAACCCTTTCAAGTCCGTCAGCCCTCTGCACAAGAACGGCGCCAAGACCTACGCTGCTTGCGTCAGTATGTATTTCTGTCTCGGCGAATTCGTCGAAATGGGCAAGTAACGGAGGCGTCTGGAGGCGATGTTTAAGCTCCTGGAAAGCGTGTTCCTGTGGCGTTTCCCACTTGAATTCCACGTCGGCCTTGGTAAGGTTAGTGAGAGGATCGGCGATGCGGGCGAAGTTTTTCACGAACCGCCTATAATAGGCGCACAGGCCCAGAAATCGGCGCACGGCTTTCTTGTCAGTGGGCGGCGGGAAGTTGGCGATGGCGGCTGTTTTCCGCGGATCGGGACGAACTCCAGACTTGCTGATAACGTGCCCCAGAAACAAGAGCTCCTCATACGCAAATCTGCACTTTTCTGGCTTCAGTGTGAGTCCGGACGTCTTGATGGCTTGAAGTACAGCTTCAAGGTGCCGAAGATGCTCGTCGAAACTCGAGGAAAACACGACGACGTCGTCCAAGTACAAAAGGCAAGTCTGCCACTTCAATCCTGCCAGTACTGTATCCATAACGCGTTGAAAAGTTGCAGGCGCTGAGCAAAGGCCGAAGGGCACCACCTTAAACTCGAAGAGGCCGTCCGGTGTAATAAATGCCGTCTTCTCTCGGTCTCTTTCGTCGACTTCGATTTGCCAATAGCAAGTCTTGAGGTCCATTGACGAAAAGTACTTGGCGTTATGGAGCCGATCAAGTGCGTCGTCTATTCGTGGGAGAGGATACACGTCCTTTCTTGTGATTTTGTTCAGGCGGCGATAATCGACGCAGAAACGTAGGGTCCCATCCTTTTTCTTCACTAACACCACGGGGGATGCCCATGGGCTCTTGGACGGCTGGATAATGTCACCCCGCAGCATTTCATCAACTTGTCTCTTCATGGCCTCACGTTCTCGCGTCGAAACCCTGTACGGACTCTGACGGAAAGGTCTGGCATTTTTTCGGTTATGATGCGATGTTTCGTGATTGGGGTCTGCCGAATTTTCGATGACGACGAAAAGCAATCTTCGTATTGCAGGAGCAGGGCCTTGAGCTGTTCTTGCTTATCGTTCGGAAGTCTGGGATTGACGTCGAAAGCTATGGGAGGGGCTTGGTTCCTCTGAACAGGTTCCGCTGAATCGGCGAGGGCGAAAGCACTGGTGGCTTCGACAATTTCTTCAATGTATGCGACCGTTGTTCCTTTGTTCACATTTTTGTACTCATTGCTGAAATTCGTGAGCATAACCGTTGCTTTGCCTCCCCGCAGCTCTGCAATTCCTCTTGCGACGCAAATATTTCGGGTGACCAACAGATGCTGACTGCTTTCAACGACGCCTTCCAAATCAGGTGATTTAGGAGCGCCGACTGAAATAATGACGCTTGAGCGCAGCGAAATGGTAACTTGTTCTTCCAGCACATTCAAGGCATGGTGTCCTGATGGCGTGCGTGGTGGTAGTGCTTGTTCTGTGGATAACGTTATCGACTTTGTTTTTAGGTTGATGACAGCACCATGGAGGCATAAGAAGTCCATGTCAAGGATGACATCTCTCGAGCAACGCTGTAGGACTACGAAGTCTGTAGGATAAATACGGCCGTTAATGGTGACTCTCGCTGTGCAGATTCCTGCAGGCGTTACGAGATGACCTCCAGCTGTGCGGATTTCAGGGCCTTTCCAAGCTGTCCTCACCTTCTTTAACTTCGCGGCGAACGACCCACTGATGACAGAATAGTCAGCTCCAGTATCGACGAGAGCAGTCACACTGTGGCCGTCGATAAGAACGTCGAGGTCACTAGTTCGCCGTCTCGCATTACAGTTAGGGCGTGGCGTCGGGTCACGGCTGCGTCGGCTTGTTCCGCTGCTTCCATGTTGTGTCGTCAGGCCACCTTGGGTAAGTGAGCTTTCGCCCTCAGGGCTTTGCCTGGTTGGCGTTGTGTTCGGAAAGCTCCGTCGTGGCGTCGTCGTCGTCGGAGGATCTTCGGTAGTTCGTCGCACAGCAACCGCACCTCCACCGGTTGCTGCCCTTAGTTTCCCGGATACGGGCTAGGAGACCGGCCACGCGTTGGGCCGGAGTACTGCCGGGGGTGCGGTGACATGCGGCGGCTGGGCGACGGCGAACGGGAAGGACTTCGTGGGGTCCATTGAGTTCCTGTCAGGTAGTCGGCGATGTCACGTGGCCGTTCCCCTGGCTGCGGATGTGGTGCATCGACGGCGAAGCCACGCAGACCCATCTGTCGGTACTGGCAACGGCGGTAGGTGTGCCCGGCCTCGCCGCAGTGGTAGCACAGTGGGCGGTGGTCAGGGGTGCGCCAAACGTCGGTTTTCCTCGGCGCACTGCGCTGGCCCGCTGGCGAACGGTAGGTCGTCGTGGGGGGTGGTGGCGGTGGTGGTGTCTGGCGACGGAAGTGTGACGGGGCGGCGTTTCGGCGTGGACGGGGAGGAGCGTTGTGGCGCACTGCAGCGGCGTAGCTCATAGTTTCTGGCTCGGGTAGCGGTGTTTGGGGAATTTGAAGCGATTGCCGAACTTCTTCTCGCACAATGTCGGTGATCGAATCCACTTGAGGTTGTGCCGAAGGCAACAGTTTGCGCAGTTCTTCCCGCACGATCGCTCGGATTGTTTCACGCAGGTTGTCGGAGTCACTGGCTTGAGCAGCAGCGCATTCTGGAGTCAGGCGACGATTATACTGTCTGGTGCGCATGTCCAGGGTTTTTTCGATGATGGTCGCATCGGATACAAATTCTTGGACGGTGTTTTGTGGATTCCTCATTAGTCCCGCGAAGAGCTCCTGTTTGACCCCTCGCATGAGGAAACGATTTTTCTTCTCTTCAGGCATGTCTGGGTCAGCGTGACGAAACAGGCGGGTCATCTCCTCTGTAAAAATTCCAACCTTTTCATTTGGTAGCTGAACCCGGATCTCTAGTAGAGCAGCGGCCCTCTCTTTGCGTGCGACGCTCGCGAACGTTTGCAGAAATGCGCCGCAGAAGACATCCCACATTCGGAGCGTGGACTCCCGATTCTCTAGCCAGGTCCTTGCGGTGTCTTCCAGGTAGAAGTACACACGACGGAGCTTTTCTTCGTTGTCCCAGTGGTTGAGGGCGGCCACACGGTCGTATGTTTCAAGCCAGGTTTCCGGGTCTTCAAACGATGACCCATGAAACGTTGGTGGTTCCCTGGGTTGATGAATGACGATCGCGGGCTGGGACGCTCCGGTTGTCATAGTCGCTGCAGTAGAGGTCATGGCCTTGGCTTTCCGCGCCTTGTCTTGTAGAAGCCCGTACTCCGGTGGGAGACCTTGCTGTCGGCGGCTTGTTCGCTGCTCTGGGTTGGCGTCGGTGTCTTCGCGACGTGGGCTGGGTTCACGGCTTGACGGGGGCGTCTGGTACATGAACGAAGCAGCACCTCCACCAGATGTCACGGGGTCGTGACGTGGCTGAAGACAGGAGACTTCGTGTCGGGATTTAACTGTTTATTTGGGCGAACCTGTGCCCGGTAAACGGAAAGTCCAATTACAGCAGCAGTCTTGCACATATAGCAGTCTCGGACTGATAGCGGCGAACGGAGCGTCGGCCTTCGATCAACAACTGACAAGCGGCGAAGCGCGTCGGCATTTATACTCCTGCCATCGAATGTTCTAGCGTTATCGCTGGCGGTGGCGTAGGTTCCAGAACAATCTGTACCGTTCGCACAGTGGGCGTGATCTTATCGAAATGATCTACTACAGTCCGGAACCTTCTAAAAAACTGCAGGCGCGGTTTGCGCTGAGAATCGTGTGGTGTTTTGGGACGATAACGAAAACTTGGGAAATGGAACGTGGTAATATACTGAGCGAAAAAAAACAGGTTATCATCTAATCGCCTGTCGATTCGAAATATATTTTGAAGTTCTCCCAGCATTACATTTTGCTCTGCCCACGTTTCTATTTTCAATTTTGCGGCCTACATCGCCAACCTATAGCACAAATGTAATGGCTAGCCGTTTGTACGAGCCAATGTAAACCTTTTCTCTCTTGCCATTTATTTATTTATTCATTTATTTATACAATACTGCAGGCCACAAATGGGCCCAAGCAGGAGGGGGGGTGTTACAGAGCCGTTAGAACAATTATACAATCTTTAGCGAGGTAAAAACAATAAACAGGACAATGCAAAATATTTTGAAAACACTGTAAAATATTAGTACAAAATTTTACAAGTCAAACATTTGATCAATAGATTTCAGCACATTGTCAGATGAAAGAATTTCATGCGGGAGGTTATTCCAGTCGGTTATAGTGCGGGGAAAAAAAGAATACTTAAAACTGTTAGTGCGCGCTGTGATAGGCGAGAATTCTGATTCATTCTGCTTTTCCGCAAAGTTTGTGGTATTTCCCTCTCCTGTAAGCACTTTTCTAAAGATTTCAGCTGTGCTTCTTTAGTGCTATGTCCTATAGGTGCTGCGTTAGATATGGTGGCATCTTTGAGTATTGTGGAGGAAAGAATGTTTTTTTTATAACGCAGAGGCACTAGTATACCTGACAGCAGCGGGTTTTGTATAAACTCACTTTATACTGGTGTCACAAGGGAACGTTTAATTTTGATAAGGGTGATCCGGATGAGTTTTCTTGATCGCGATCATCTTTATGACCGCCGCTACATGGCTCAAGCTAATCTAATTAGAGCTTCGGTCAGATGAAATGCCCCAGGTGCGATTTGCGCGTCGTAAAACATGCCACTGACAAAATTAGGGGTATTGTGTATCTATAGAGCCCTTTATCAGCAATGTTATTCATACAAGAACCGCTCGAACGTCAAAAACTTTGGAAGTCACTACAATAGTAATTTTATAAATCGATCATTCGATAAAATTTTCCTAGCACTTACCGGCGTTGCTGTGTGAAATTCTTAACTTTCGATTTCATTTGTGAAGGCCCCCGCTCCTAGTAGTGTAGTCGCAGCGAAGCGTTAATCTCGTTGTACGCGCCACTGTTTCACTTCTGGCACCTCAAGTCTGTTCCAGTCGCTCCAGCCAATGGTCAATTGCTCTAAAGATCTATTCATTCAACCACGAAGTGCGCGTACGATGCGACGTAGTAGAAAGGCTTGCAACACTCATAATCAGTTTTCTTCGAGGGTCTCCAACCGCTCCCATGGGGCGAAAGTTGAACTAAGCGCTGCAGGCAACGGTCGACTGCTTCTCATCTGCTGGTCGTCTGCTTCTCCCGTAACTAAATGCGGTCGATGCGAATCCTAAAATATTCAATACTTCAGATATTCTTCCAATTTAAACAGCCTAGAATTTACTTCTTTATAAATATCTAGTTGTTTTAAAGTGCTTTTATTGAACTATATATATATGTTCGATTTTCTTGTTTATTGTGCTTTCAACAAGCTCGGCGAAGGGGTGTCGACGACAGCAAAATCTTGATCTCTCAGGCAGATCGTGATGCGCGGATTGCGATAGTCTTGATCCCGATCACGCCTAATCGCGATTAAGAGTGGCCGTGTAGCAGCACCAATATGGATCGTAGTTAATCTGGATAGACACTGATTGCGATTAGATATGACCGTGTGACACCGGTATTAGTTTTGTACCGCGTTCATTTTCTCCCGCAGTCACACGCTCTGGGTGGGTCCGGCTCGCTCGCCTCGCTATATGTATATATAGTGCCGGTGTTGGAAGAATGCTAACATCATCTTAATACATAAAAAGTAGATAAGGACTTGAATAACTACAGGCCGATCAGCTTGCTCTCCGTAGTATACAAGCTATTCACAAAGATAACTGCTAACAGATTTAAGAAAATATTAGAATTCCATCAACCAAAGGAACAAGCAGGATTTCGGACAGGCTACTCAACAATCGACCATATTCATACTACCAATCAAGTATTAGAGAAATGCTCTTAATATAGCCAACCACTATACTTAGCCTTCATAGATTACGAGAAGGCGTTTGATTCAGTAGAAATATCAGCAGTCATGCAGACACTGCGCAATCAGGGTGTCGACGAAGCATATATAAACATCCTGGAAGAAATGTACAGGGGATCAACTGCTACCATCTATAGTGCTTCATAAAGGAAGCAACAGAATACGAATCAAGAATGGTGTAAGACATGGGGATACAATCTCCCCAATGCTATTTACCATGTGCCTACAGGAGGTTTTCAGAGGCCTAGAATTGGAACAGTTAGGCATAAGAGCAAACGGAGAATGCCTTAGTAACCTGCGCTTCGCTGATGCCATTGCATTGCTGAGTAACTCAGGGGACGAATTGCAACTCATGACTACGGAATTAGAGAAGGAGAGCAGAAAGGGGGTCTTAAGATTAATCTGCAGAAAACGAAAGTAATGTACAACAACCTCGGAAGAGAGCAGCGCTTTGAGATAGGTAATAGTGCACTTCAAGTTGTAAACGACTATGTCTACTTAGGGCAGGTAATAACCGCGGAGCCAAACCACGAGATTCAAGTGACTAGAAGAATAAGAATGGGGTGGAGCA
This sequence comes from Rhipicephalus microplus, assembly GCF_043290135.1. Classification (NCBI taxonomy): domain Eukaryota; kingdom Metazoa; phylum Arthropoda; class Arachnida; order Ixodida; family Ixodidae; genus Rhipicephalus; species Rhipicephalus microplus. Next base: position 39,023,363 of record NW_027464585.1, read on the forward strand.
CATTTGGCAAGCACTTTCAACTAATGACAGGTAGATTGCCACCATTCCGCACGAGGAAGACACATAACAGCTGCATCTCGCCGGTACTTAGCTATGGAGCAGAAACCTGGAAACTTACAAAAAGGGTTGAGCCTAAATTGAGGATGATGCAGCTAGCAATGGAAAGAAAAATGGTAGGTGTAACCTTAAAAGACAACAGAGCTGAGTGGATTAGGGAACAAACGAGAGTTAAGGATATCGCAGTTGAAATCAAGAAAAGGAAATGGACATGGGCCGGGCATGTAGCGCGTAGACAGGATAACCGCTGGTCATTAAGGGTAACTAACTGGATTCACAGAGAAGGCCAGCTGGTTGGGGGAAGACAGAAGGTTAGGTGGGAAGATGAGATTAAGAAGTTTGCGGGTAAAAATTGGCAGCAGCAAGCACAGGACCGAGTGGACTGGTGGAGTACAGGAGAGGCCTTTGCCCTGCAGTGGACGTAGTCAGGCTGATGATGATGATGATGTCGGTGCGCTCATGGCCGTTGACTTAATCAAAAGACACTGAAAGCCTCAGCATTAAACTAAATATTTATGGTCAAATATTTTTAAGTGCCATTTACAGACCACTTACTCGGCCTTTGACTATTTAATAAAAGTTAATGAGCATATTTCACTAATCCAATATAAAGTAAACTTTAGTGACTGGTGATTTTAACCTTCCAGGCATTGATTCCAGTCAATGCCTGGCCTGGAAGGAAACGTTCCGCAACGAGGCGTCGAAACAGTGACCTCGATTTCCTGAGCGCGCGACGCTAACCACTACGCCACAAAGCGAACCTTCTCCATCTTGTTACCGGCAATCCATTTATATACACAAAGTATCGCTGAGCTCTGCGGACCGCCAGCAAAGGCAGTTTTCGTCATCAATCGCGAGATGGCATGACGGGTGCGCGTCGAGTGCCTGCGCTGTCGCTATGCCACGTCACCAACCGCGTCGTTGCATGTGGTACTTTTTTTTCATATAGCAGAGAAACGTCCGCGGTGTCTTTGAGCACATCTGCTTTTGTTTAGATTAAGTTGTTATAACTATAATGTCTAACACTACAAAGTGAAATTCTGTGCACTACGGTCATGAAAAAAAATCTAGGATATCGCACAGGTAGTTGAAACATTCATGATTTTGACTAATCCACAGCCACCCTGCAAGATAGTACGTAAGTACGTATTTCAAGTCCTAACCTCTAAAAGTGGCAGGGAGAAAACAACTTCAGCTTTCAAGCACAAGTATACTGAAAAAGTAAACAAAATAACAAGTGTGTAATAAATGTGACCTTTATTGATCCAGTATTCGGACAGATTCACATCATGTACCACCGATTGATTTCAGGAGTGCTTGCTTGCAAGAGAGGAGAGTACTCAAGTTATATAGATATGTCAATGCGAAAAAGAGATTGTGCTCAAGGCTGAGCAGATAGTGTGATGTAAGAGCACCAACAAAGATGTACAGACAATAAAATTGTACAATGCATGCCTGAAGCTTATTTTCTTAGAATTGGGCCTTTTCGATCTGTAAGCACACACCTCATAAGTGTCCCTTTAGCATACATGTTCGCTGCATACTCAGCAGACTGGTCATTACCTGTGACGAGAAATTCTAGCTGTGATAACTGTGTAACTTGACTCTAACAATAAATGTAGCAAGCCTGAAATATTTTTAGGCCCATCCCTTAAATACATACCTTTGATATGGGCTCACGGCTGAGAATTAAAACTAGTGCCTACCCTCTCGACACGACGTGACATTGCATAATTGTGAAGTACTCAATGTAGCATTGCAGAGCGGGAAAGATTCAGAAATGCACGCATCCGCAATTGCTTATTTAAGAAATTTAGCAAAACTACATTGCTCTAACTGCGCGAGCTATCTATCAGCAATGTGCAAGTTTCCTTCCCGATTCCACATCATGCATTCACTTCGCTTCAAGATCAACACTGCGGGGAAAGCGCCGCATCTGACGGCAAAATTGGACCCTTGTCCTGAAGCTGCAGGCTATTAAACTCGAACGCCGCAACACAATGAAAGCGACGTTCATTCAGCGATCTCGATGTTCAGTTATATGCATATGCTTGTTAGATTTCAAGAGTCTTTACACATGGGTTGAAAGCTTTCGATATGTATGAGTGACTTGTTTTGTTCGGACCCGACCATGTACATTGATTGTACCGGCCTTTACACTCGCAATAAACTCGCAAAATGTAAAACTTACTTGATTGACGTTGTTTTTGCCAGTCGAGGCCAGCTAGGTCCCCTGGCGATAATTACGCACGCGAAACGCGATTGAGCAGCGAAAAAAAAAAAAACAGAGGAAGCGAGCAGCGCGAACCAGCCGCGGCCCCCCACCTCCCACCTGCAGCAAAAAAATATGCGTCTGTTTATTGATGATGATAGTACTACCAGCGCCATCTCACCTCGCGGTATTGCAGTTCAGTACGCCGCCGCTACATATTTGCATGTTATTTTGATACAACAGTCTAAAGGTACAGTTTTCGTTCTCTAAACTGGTAGGTGTTCTGTGGCTCCTCCTCATAGACATCAGACTCTGCCGAGGCGGCGCAGTGAAAAACGCCGCGAGCAGAGTCCTCATCGCCGCGCTGGCCATATCTGAGTAATGCAGAGAAAGCCATGCGCAAGAAAATACGCATAGGCCCTCCTCTTTTATTGGTGTTGAGGTGAAGTTTCCTGAAAATCAAAGACCTGGCAAGCTTCTTCTGTCAATCTAATCTTCCTTCAGAAAAGTGGGAAGCTTATCAACGCGAACTGCAGGTACAATGCAAAAGATGGCTCAGTTATTTTGGCGTGCTGCGACTCGCAATTTACGTGCAAGTGAGTATCGCATGACATTCACTTCAAGGCAAGCACTCCAACGTGTGTTTTGTTGCGCCTACATGCGTTAAGCTTGGGCACACACACGATGCCAAAGTGATGAAGTGCATACACGAACAATGTATCTTACGATCAGTGGTACAGAGTTTTCTTTATCCGGCATAAATAGTCCTGTGATTTGCGCCTTTGCAGTTGCGTTCTTCATCCGCTTCTGGCTTCCTGTGTGCTAAACTGTTTTAATACGCATTCTAGAATGTTATGTTGAGGGCTGTCTTCCGTTTGTGTACATTGCATGTGGTTATATATGGGCGTCCACTTGTTCGGTGTACAACGAAAGGCAAAACCTAGGCCTCTAAGATAGCTCCGTCAATAACGGAGACAAATGGTAAGAAAATCCGGCCTGATTGTGATCACGACCAAACAGTTGCGATTTATCTGTATGACGTACGTATTCGCATTTACTAGGTGAACTCGGAACTTAGAGCCTTCAAAGTCTATGTGTTGTTATGCCTTGGGGTCCAAACTGAACTTCCTTGCTTCTGCAAATGCAACCATCATCAAAACCAGTCAGCGAGCCATACATCACCGGAAACGGAGTGTCTTACGCAACGCGCGGCAAGCCCCCCCCCCCCCCCCCCCCTAGAGGTCCAATTCCACAGCCAGATTATGCAATTGATGACATCTGGTGCAGTGCGTCTTACGCAACGCCTGGCAAGCTCCCTCGCCCACGGGTGCGATTCAAGCCAACGACCAGCGGTGGTTCCTGATTGGAGGCTTGAAATTACTGGCTGACGCAAGCGACCCTAGGGCCTTTAAAATAACCAAGCGGCGCTATGGGAAGCAGAGTCCGTGAGCGTCCGAAGAAACCCCGGCTCATCGTCGCACCTCCTTAAGCTGTCGGCCCCAGGGCCAAATGTGTAACGACTTCGTTTATGCTGTACATAAATATCGCCTTCACTCGTAGTCACCTTGTCAGCTCCGTCTATCAGCTCTGTGCAGATGCAGCCACGAGCTGAGAAACACGCGATACCCAACAGTGGATGGCAGCTGCGGGGTCGGCCAGCGTCAGCTGGCTCGATGCGATTAGTTCCTGATGTTTTACCCTCAGTTCAGCAGACTGATCTAGCACCAATTATAGTAGTTTAGAAAAGGGCTCTGTGAAGCATTGGAGTGAGCTTTCATTGTTTCAAGCCAAGTCGGAGCGCTTCAAAACCAAACTTAGTCCGGAGAGTGTAAACATGTTGAAAAGTGCTTGCGCATCTTGCCGTAGAAAGTACCGCAAGTAGATTCTAAAAAAAATGGCAAACAACAAGAGGCTAGTGTGAATGATGGAGAATCTTAAAGTGAAAGAACTCATTGAAATTCCGTTCAGTTCAGTTTATTTACCTTAAAGGCCCCGTTTATAGGAAGGTTACATACGGGGTGGGGTTATAATACAATAAATACAATACTAGAAAAATAATCATACTAGAAACAAAAAACACGCGGTGAGTGACCAGCTCACACAAACAACGATAACTAATTTGGAAAATAGAGGATACAGCGGCATTGAACATATGGTGGTTATTTGTAGATACATTACAGTGGGGAAGGGCCTTCCGATCTGACGCTGTTCGACAGAAAAATGAGGTGGAGAGTGGAGTTGTGTGAGAACACGGTTTTAAAACCGCGCTTACACACAAATAGATTCTCCACCTCTACATTGTCTTCTAATTTGTGAGGAACTCAGCCTTACTCCGGGCCGTGTGAAGCGAAAGCAAGCGATCCTTGAGATCATGAAAGAGAAGCGAGTTACGGCTGAGGAAGTCGGTGAGGCTTAGGTGGATATCAAAGCCAGCTGCGAGGAGGACGAAAAAGGAGAACTTCATGAGCACGAGGAAGCAGAAAGGCAAGAACTTTGTGAGTGCGAGGAAAGGCGGGAAATTAGCAAGCGTGAGGAGGCAGAAACGCGATAACTTCGCGAGCACGAAGAGGCTGAAAGACGAGAACGCAGCGAGGCAGCGAAAAATGTATTGCCTCGAGTTGAAAAGAATAGAATTGGCGCTCCTACAGTGTTCCCAGACGCGCAGCTTAGCTTCTGCGATGGTTCAAGTCAGTGGTCATAGAATTCGCAACTAACTGCCGCCGTTAGTAGTAGGTGAGGACATTGCGAAATATCTCGTCAAGTTCAAACACGTCTGTGAGCGAAATGCCCTCGAGTGGTCTTTTTGGGAGAAAATATCAGCGAATGCGACAGCAAGTAGTAAATAAAAGAGTATAGATAAAAAGAAAAGGGAAGGAAGGCAGCCACGCGCACCAATGGAGACATTGCATGCAACCTCTATATATGTATGTTTACTTTATACACCCGATTGAGCGCCTGTCGCCCGATTGGGTCTGTAGAGTCACAAAACGTCCCAAGAAAGTGCATACTCCCGAGGAGGACGCAGCGCACCACGGTAGCTGTACGCACCATATGGACGTGTCGGTTGACGGCGAGTTTTCCACAACAAAGTTGTGGGGGTCTCGATTAGCGAACGAGCGCCAGGCCACGCTCTTATAGTGAAAGGGCACAGTAGACACGGTCGGTACAAACGAAACAATACACATACGTTTATTTAACTAAATTATAACGACGATATCGTCCGCCGAATGATACATAACTCTTTATGTAATACGCTAGGACATCGTTACACAACAACACAACAAACACGCTAACACACCCAAGGTGGCGTCGCGAATGCTTTACTTACCACGTGCCCCCCCCCCCCCCCCCGGCGCGCAAGCCCGCGGTGCCACGCGCCGAGGACCCACGCTAGAGACAATCGTTCGCGACAGCCGCCACACGCAGAAGAGACTCGCTCAACTCTCGCCTGCCACCAAGGCCTGCCTTTCGCCAGAGGGTCTACGCCGACGCTACCACTCTACCAACAGTGGTACTCAACGCGAACACAACGCCATCTATGGTCCGGTGGTTGTCAGCCCCGAAAAATGGCTTCTGTGCGAGACATGTGCGCCACGCGACGCAAACAACTTTACAGATGGGTGTCAGCACCCCCACATTACCCCAACCTTAAATCAAACCATAAGCTACACAAGCTTTAACGAAAAAATGACATCACATGTTCATAATGTCCCTGCACCACGACACCGCCGCCGGCCGACACTGTGGCATTGTTTGGCTCTACTTCACCTCAGTACCGGCCCCGCTACATCAACGTTGCCGTCGGGGTGATGAACCATCGCTAGCGCCGACACCTCTTCTAGTTGGGACCAGCACTCAAGAAGGCGCTGGACTGCAGGCAGTTGCGCAAGTCCCAGGCACCTCCATGACCCGACCTCACGACCGTATTCCTGGCCAGCGACGCTGACGATGTGCAGAAGAGTGCCGGCCGTGGATGACATTCCTCCCGCTGAAGACATAAAAAAAAACTCGAAAGAAACAATGGAGCAGGGCCTAGGGAAAGGAGCTTCGGGCTTTTCGGCCACGTGGTACGATGGTCAGTACTGCTAGCTAATACATCGGCGGCGGCCAAGACGCCCATCAAAATAAAACAAAAATCCCTTTTCGTAACTCGTGCATCGCAAGATAAAAAAAGTGATGGAAGCAGAGCGCAACACCTCAACGCCACAATCCACCTAGTTGTGCCACGTGCGACAGGTGGCTGCGCATAGCCTTAGGCCTAATGAGTTGCTCCACAACAACCAGCATCCACCCAGCCCCCAGCCTAGGCGCAGAAGAGGCAGCCGCGAGGAGACATCCACTATGTGAGGTGGCCATATCGCTCTCGGCACACAGCAGCTTACCAGGCGATCGGCGTCCACCACCCCGGGCGGTGTCACGATGCTTTGGCGTCGACCTGCAATACAAGTCAGCAACGATGCCTGGCTCCCTGAGCCCAAAGAGATAGAAGAAGCTGTTTACAGAAAGTCGGACTATCCATGACGCTTCTGTACTCACTCGCTTCAGGCTTGGCCTACAAACCACGTGCTCTAGGCCTTGCTCACCCCAGGGTGCAGACCACCTGGCTCTCGTCCCAATTCAATAAAGGTTTTGAAAACTAACACGAACAAAAAAGAACAACACTTGCGAGCAGAAAAAACTAAAAACTCAACCTGCCGACAAGTTCGAACACGTTACAAAAAACTATTCTAGCTTCTCAACAAAGCACACCGCCGACGCTAGCAAGAAGTTCCCCTAGGCCTACTCTACCCCGGCTCTAACAAAAGCTTGTCATTCATTTCTTCATGCATTCATTCACTCATTATCAGCCTGACTACGTCCACTGCAGGACAAAGAGCTCTCCCATGTTCCGCCAGTTAACCCGGTCCTGTGCCTTGCTGCTGCCAATTTATACCCGCAAACTTCTTAATTTCATCTGCCCACCTAACCTTCTGTCTCCCCCTAACTCGCTTGCCTTCTCTGGGAATCCAGTCAGTTACCCTTAATGACCAGTGGTTATCCTGTCTACAGGCTACATGTCCGGCCCATGTCCATTTTCTCTTCTTGATTTCAACTATGATATCCTTAACCCCCGTCTGTTCTCTAATCCACTCTGCTCTGTTCTTGTCTCTTAAGGTTACACCTACCATATTTCTTTACATTGCTCGCTGCATCGTCTTCAATTTAAGCTGAACCCTCTTTGTAAGTCTCCAGGTTTCTGCTCCGTAGCTAAGTACGGGCAAGATACAGCTGTTATATACCTTCCTCTTAAGGGATAGTGGCGATCTACCTGTCATAATTTGAGAGTGCTTGCCAAATGTGCTCCACTCCATTCTTATTCTTCTAGTTACTTCAATCTCGTGGTTGGGCTCCGCGGTTATTACCTGCCCTATGTTGACATAGTCCTTTACAACTTGAAGTGCACTATTGCCTATCTCGAAATGCTGCTCTCTTCCGAGGTTGTTGTACATTTCTTTTGTTTTCTGCAGATTAATTTAAAGACCCACCTTTCTGCTCTCCTTGTCTAACTCCGTCATTATGAGTTGCAATTCGTCCTTTGAGTTACTCAGCAATGCAATGTCATCGGCGAAGCGTGGGTTACTAAAATACTCTCAATTAACTCTTATGCCTAACTGTTCCCATTCTAGGCTTCTGAAAACCTCCTGTAAGCATGCGGTGAATAGCATTGCGGAGATTTTGTCCACCTGCCTTACACCCTTCTTGATTGGTATTCTACTGCTCTCTTTATGAAGCACTATGGTAGCAGTTGATCCCCTGTAGATATCTTCCAGGATGTTTATATATATTTCATCGATGCCCTGATTCCGCAGTGTCTGCATGAGGGCTAATATTTCTACTGAATCAAATGCCTTCTCGTAATCTATGAAGGCTATGTATAGTGGTAATAAGGGCTGCAGCGTGAGCACGAAGGTGTTAGAAGAAACGTGAAACGAAAGGCGAGGCAAGGAAAGCAAAGAGGACAACACGAGCGCTGGAAACGAAAGGCGAGGCAAGGAAACCATGAATTCCAACCAACTAGCCCAACTAGCCGTTCTTCTTCTATGTATAGTGGTTGGTTATATTCCGAGCATTTCTCAATACCTGATTGATAGCATGAATGTGGTCGATTGTTGAGTAGCCTGTTCGAAATCCTGCTTGTTCCTTTGGTTGATTGAATTGTAATGTTTTCTTTACTCTTTTAGCAATTACCTTTGTAAATAGCTTGTATACTACAGAAAGCAAGCTGATCGGCCTGTAATTCTTCAAGTTCTTGTCATCTTCTTTCCTATGTATTAAGATGATGTTAGTATTCTTCCAAGACTCTGGTACTCTTTCCGTCAGGAGACACCTCGGAAACAGGGTGGCTAGTTTTTCTAACACAATCTGTCCCCCATCTTTCAGCAGATGTGATGTTACCTGATCTTCACCAGCAGCTTTGCCTCTTTGCATGCTCTCCAAAGCTTTTCCGACTTCTTCTATCATTACTGGTGGGGTGTCGTCTGGGTTACTGCTAGTTCTTATAGTATTAGGGTCGTGGTTGTCCCGGCTACTGAACAGATCTCTGTAAAACTCCTCCGCTATTTTAACTATCCTATCCATATTGGTAGTTATTTTGCCTTCTTTGTCCCTTAGTGCATACATCCGATCTTTATCTATCCCAAGTTTCCTCTTCACTGCTTTGACGCTTCCTCCGTTTTTCAGAGCGTGTTCAATTCTATCAATGTTATACTTTCTTACATCGCATACCTTACTCCTATTAATCAACTTCGAAAGCTCTGCCAGTTCTATTTTGTCTGTTGTACTTAAGACTTTCATGATTTGACGCTTCTTAATGATATTCTTTGTTTCCTGGAAAAGCTTACCAGTGTCCTGTCTAACTACCCTGCATCCAACTTCCACTGCACACTCTGTAATGATACTCATCAGATTATCATTCATTGTATCTACGCTAAGGTTGGTTTCCTCACTAAGAGCTGAGTACCTGTTCTGAAGCGAGATTCTGAATTCCTTTACTTTCCCTCTCAGTGCTAGCTCATTGATTGGCTTCTTGCGTATCAGTTTCTGCCGTTCCTTCTTCAAGTCTGGGCGAATTCGAGACTGTACCATTCTATGGTCACTGCATCATACCTTGCCAACCCATTCCACATCCTGCACGATGCCTGAATGTGCACTCAGTATAAAGTCTATTTCGTTCCCACATGCATACGTCAATTAACTCACGGCCCTCAGTGCCCAGCAGCTGCGAAGCAACTGACCACGGCGGTGGTCAGATCTGCAACGCAGCAGAGAGTGCTAAGAATCTCTGGATCCAGACAGGCCGCCATTGGAACCTGTACTTAGCAACGTTTAACGCTAGAACCTTATCTTGTGAGGGAAGTCTAGCTGTCATATTCGAGAAGCTAGAGGGTGTTAAATGGGATATAATAGGCCTCAGTGAGGTTAGGAGGACAGATGAGGCATACACGGTGCTACAGAATGGGCACGTGCTTTGCTATCGGAGCTTGGCTGACAGAAGAGAACTTGGAGGGGGGTTCCTAATTCACAGGAACATAGCTGGCAACAAAGAGGAATACTTTAGCATTAATTAAAGGGTTGTAGGTATCGTAATTAAACTGAGTGAGAGATACAAGGTGAAGGTGGTACAGGCTTATGCACCCACATCCAGCTATGATGACACTTCGGTTTAAAGCTTCTATGACGACGTATAATCGGCAATGAGTAAGGTAAAAACGCAGTATACTATACTGATCGGAGACTTTAATGCAAAGGTTGGGAAAAAGCAGGCTGGAGACCAGGCAGTAGGAGATTATGGTATCGGTACTGGGAACGCCAGAGGAGAGCTACTAGTAGAATTCGCAGAACGCAATCATTTACGGATTTGGGCTACTTTCTACCGAAAACGAGGAAACCGCAAGTGGACATGGATGAGCCCTAATGGCGAAAATAAGAACAAAAGCTTTTACCGAACCGCAAAAACTGTCGTCAGATACTCCAAGAGCCTCACGTCGGGCGCCAGTGGGGGGGGGGGGGTCTCGATTGGCGAACGAGCGCCAGGCCATGCTCTTTAAGTAACAAGACCCAGAAGACACGGTTTGTACAAACAAAACAATACACATACATTTATTTATTTAATTTATAACGGCGATATAGTCCACCGAATGATACATAACTCATTATGTAATACGCTTGGACATCATTACACAATAACACGACAAACACGCTAACACACCCAAGGCGGCGTCGGAAATGCTTAACTTACCACGTGCCCCCCCCCCCCCCCCCCCACCGGCGCGCAAGCCCGCGGTGCCACGCACCGAGGACCCACGCTAGAGACAACCGTTCGTGGCAGCCGCCACGTGCAGGAGAGACTCGCTGAACTCTCGCCTGCCTTCCGCCAGGGGTGACCGCCGGTGCTACCACTCTATCAAGAGTGGTGTGGTTGGATGGATGGATATGGCTGCATCCTTTAGGTCAGGCGGTGGCTAGCGCCACCAAGCCGTAATACTTCATGAACCAAAAACTAGGTCTATTTTTTTAAATAGTGAGGTTAAGGATTCGTAATTTTCAGTGAAGGGTTTAATTTTCACTCGCGCCTTGACTTTAGCCACCAATGAGATAACCTCCTTCTAGTTAATTCTATGCGCCAAAGTCTATTTTGCCCTTCCTGTCCCTAAACCTAAGTGCTTTGAAAACCTCTGCGCCTTCATCATGAACTATAGGGTGAAGCCCTTTACAGAACATTATCAAGTGTTCGGCAGTTTTTTCTTCCTCTCCACACGCACTGCATACCGTGTCTACCCCTACGTATTAGGCCCGATATGTCTTGGTTCGCAACACTCCCGTCGTGGCCTCAAACAGTAGATAACTACCCCGAGTATTATCATAGATCCTTTCCTTGGCGATTGCCTGCTTAAAAGTTCAATAGATCTCTAGTGCGGACTTCTTAATCATGCAAATTCTCCGCATGTCGCTCTCAGCTTCCCTCACCTTCTTTTTAACCGATAATTCTTTTTGGTTAGGCGCCCTGCTGTTTTCTAGGTATTTACCAGTCAATTTTCTCGTTCACTTTCTCCATTTTATATCGACATTCTTCGTGTACAAGTAGCTGAATACCTTCCTAGCCCAACGCTTCTCCCCAATTTCTCTCAATCGCTTCTAAAATTTTATACTCATCGCGAACATAACGCCATCTATCGTTCAGTGGTTGTCACCCTTGAGAGACGGCTTTTGTGCAAGACAGGTGCACCACGCAGCGCAAATACATTTACAGAGGTGTCAGCACCCCCACAAAGTGCATCGTTCCACCCCTGTCGATCAGCAAAACCTTGATATCGCGGAGGTCTGGGCTTTTGAGGCACCGTTTTCAGCGGTATTGGCTGCCACATATGCTTTTTGAGCTTGTACCTTGGCATGTCGTTTTAGAATTGTCGTCGTGTACGAGTGTACCAGGTTGGTGGTTCGAATTCCAGGAACGCGTTTTCTTCGTAGCTTTTTTTTTACTCCTTTTCCCCAAATAAGTATATTTGTTTAATGTTGTCTAGATTTTTATTTACGCTGTTTCAGTTTTGTCTTTCTTGTCCGGAGGCGCCTGTTAGGCTTGCGTGCTTGTGAAGCGGGGATATGTTTAAACACATTTTTTTTGAGAAGGTTTTCAAAATAAGACACAAAGCTATATACTAAAGAACCACTGACATGGGACGGAGGGAAGGCAGCCAGCTCGGCCCTCGACGAGTACTCACAGGCTCTCGGGAAAAGAGCCATGATAGCACCAATGCCAGCGGAATCGGAGAATAAAATCGGAACAACACGGCCCTTCTAATTCGATTTTTCCCCATTTTCATACGAATCAAAAGTTGCATCATCTCTTTGCAGAATACCCGAACATTTGTTGCTACTTGCCGGCATTAATGCCTCCAGAGCCCCATTTCTACGGCTAACTGCTGAAACGACACAATGTTTTTCGCTAGTTATTCCTCCTACTTCTTTCTAATAAGCCATCGGAAGAGTTCCTGCAAGCATGATGTTAGCATGATTGGCAAAATGGCACTGTCTCTCTCAACCCCTTTTTTTATCGCAGTTTTGTTGCTATTTCAAAGGACAGGGGTAGGACCATGTCATGAGCAATCAAGCACGTCGTTTTTTTTTTTTTTTTTGATAGAGCCTGGGGTCCTTCACCACGGCATCTCTCATATTCATATTGCGGTTTTCGGACGTTAAACCCCAAATATCATCATCATTGAGAGACAGAGCAAGTCACGTCGGGAACACGAGGTTCTCAAAAAAGCCTTGAGTCTCTGTCATAAATCATCACCTCAGTCTTCGACAGGTATGGCCACTTGAAGGGAGGCGGGCAATTTTGCAGTTAGCTTAGATGGTCAGGGGTGAAAAGTAGTCTGGCGTCATCGGCAGTTTGCTGTGTCTTATGTTGTCGTATAATATATTGTCAATGCAACGAGTGTCAAGTCAGGTTATTATCTTTGTTACCTTTCCTTTTCTTTCTGCTTGTTTACAAACTGTTGATTAGCCCCGCCGTGGTGGTCTAGTGGCTAAGGTACTCGGCTGCTGACCCGCAGGTCGCGGGTTCGAATCCCGGCTGCGGCGGCTGCATTTCCGATGGAGGCGGAAATGTTGTAGGCCCGTGTGCTCAGATTTCGGTGCACGTTAAAGAACCCCAGGTGGTCGAAATTTCCGGAGCCCTCCACTACGGCGTCTCTCATAATCATATGGTGGTTTTGGGACGTTAAACCCCACATATCATCAAACTGTTGATTATTTTACACGTCAGCATTACTCTTAACTATAAGTACAAACTGCTTATTATAAGTAATCATCTTATACTATTGTAATTTTTACTATCTACATGTCCACACAAATTTGCTGTTTGCGCAATAACATTACTCATATTCACAATGGGCTTCCAGCAGTTTTTCTGAGCTCTGAGACCTAATAGGCTTGACTTATAATCACTTGAACACGTAAGCTGTGCTCAAGCGTAAACAGTGTTTCTAGATCAGAATGAAGAAAGTTCACGTGCATTTGCGAACTGAACTGGGCTGGTTGGTATGTACATTATAAAATGTTCGATCTAGACAAGTCGGTACCTACCTGTTTAAAATTCGCAAGTATAAGCAAGCACTGGAAACTGCTCAAAACATGAACGGCATCGTACGGCTGTTAGAATGGGGATTAAAACTACTACTATGAGGGATTAAGACATAGGCATGAGTTAAACACGCGTGGAGAAAGAAGAGCTCCCACGCTAGGAAACCCCACCGCCATGGCCGTGCATCTCGCTCCAACCACGCAAATCTTGTCCGTCTACTACGTCGTTATGCCACGAGTGTGCAGATGCCACCTGTCTACGCAGTCAGCCCCGACACTGTTTACTTACGGCTTCAGTAGTTCGGAAATAACCCCAAAGCAGTCGTATCACTGGCATATTGACCGCGATCACCCGCTCCTTAATCCGCGAGCACAAAGACGGTGGCGAGGACAAACAAAGGCGTCAGGCATAGTCCGGAAATTACGTTTGCAGCAGTGGAAGCCAATGAGCGCCATAGCAGACGACATGGGCGTCTCCCCTTTCATGCGTGCGTTCTCCAGCATACGGTTGTCAAATAAGCGTACGGGTGAGTAATATTTTTGGCAGTGTGAGTCTGAGTGAGTTAGGCTTATGCGAAACTGCCGCCATCTGTCGGCCGTCGTGTGCATAGCTGCAATATTAGAGGCTCAGTGCGGCGCAGTGTGACAGTCCGCGTGTGTTTACGTATGCGTAAGACGTATCGACGCGAGGCATATATTGACTGGTCATCGCAATGCAGACGTATTGTTGCACACGGAGAGAAATTCGGAATGCCGAATAAAAAAGGTAAACCATATACTTTGATCCTCGTTACTTTTGAAGCTGATGACGTTTTCAGCATGTGATCTGGCTACTGCTGCCGAAACACGTGTTTGCGTTCTGCTTTCTAAGCATGTAAGATGTGCAATAATAATTGTGTTCGCGTTCTCACAATTTGCTGCACGATCAAACAAGGCAGTTTTTGGAATGTTTTTGCTAGCAGCCATTTACCAAGTGAAGGTGACCCGTACGCTTCAAGCAGAAGCGTCCTTCACGCAACGAGCTTTATTAGGGCTAATTGCGCGTGCCTGCATTTCGCTGAATGTGCCGAGTAAATCGAATGCTTGAAAAGCGCGTGTTGTCATGCGCAAGTCATCCCATTAAACGGCAGCTTGTCACACTCCAGAAGACAAAACGAAACAACAGGAAACATAGATGCTTTAGCGCCGTCACTCCTGTCTCAAAATAAACCGATGATGCGCACTTGCTTTAATTTGCGTCTGCCGTTAGTTAAAACAGCACATTCAACAAAATGTAGGCAAGTGCAATTAGCCGCGACAAAGTTTCATCCTTCCGTAGTCGGCCAACTCCCCGCGAGGAAAACTATAGTTGTTGCAGTTCCGCAGGCACGAACTGCCAGCTTCACGACTTCTACACGACCTGACCAGTCACCGCACAATTTGCTGGACATTAAAGCAGATTGAATTGTTGCAATAGCGCTTATTGATACTGGGGCTGCAGATTAAGTCATAGACGAGAAACTTTGTAGAAAACGGCAAAATGCCACAAAGGAGGCATGCTACTGCACACTGCAAGTAAGCGACATGTAGCCTCGCGTGCTGCGTACACCGCAAGAGTGGTCATCGAAGGTGTTTTAGATGTTGTAGAACTTTTCGTGCTACCTTCACGCTCCAATGTAATCGTCCTCTGCTGGAACTTCTTGACGCAGCGTCGTGCCTTCTTAGATCGCGCCCGAGCTGAAGTGGCAGCTTTATCATTCTCCAGAGCTGCGCTGCCAGACCCTTTGACAAGTAAAACCGCCATGCTCACCATTCTATCCGTCCTTGTGCCCGTATTTTGCTCCACCGTACCAGACGCAACCGTAATTTTCCCTCCATTTACGTCGTTTTACGTCGCAAGGGTATTCCTCTCCTGTTTTTCGTTTTCGCCACTTAATCAAGGTTATCAGCTATTTCAAAGACTATAGTCGTCCTTGGGGACCTTCGACGCAAAAATTTTGGTCTGTCTGTTTGTCTGTCTGTCTGTTTGTCTGTCTGTTTGTCTGTCTGTATATACATTTGTATGTTTGTCCGCACTTGACGGTACCCTAAAAGGCACCAGACGACACCCCAAACGGCCGACCCGATCTGCAGTGCCCACCAATATTGCTCAAGATTCAGAGTTCATACTTGGGAGATTCTCAAATAAAAACAATTATTGCGCATATCTGAGGTACCATAAGAACACGTCACTACTCTGTATGTGTGTATTTTACTAGAAAAGGCATGCATAATAATTCTAAGGACCGTAGCGTTTATCCCGCTGCGCTGACAATTCAACGCTTGCACGAAAAAGCAAGTGTTTCCAAAGCTTTGCTAAGATGACATGGTGGTGGCCCCTACCCGTCGCCTTGCATTCTACACCTTATCACCACCGAGACGAGCGCGGACGCCGTGCGCTTCGTTTTTCATGATAACTGTGAGATTGCACTCATGTCTTACGTGTGATGTGACTTAATGCGCTCTTTCGCTTCCGCTGCACGCTCGAGGCGCTCTAATGCAGTGCCTACACAATACTATTTACTTATTTTCTTGCGTAGAAAATCGAATAAACGTTTTGGTCACTCTCTCTAGACGCCATTGTCATTTTTTGACATTTGCAGTGTAACATGCAGATAAGGAGCCAATTTTTGTTTCCAACCTGTTTAAAACACCCCGTACATTTAGAGCGGGGAGAATAACTAGGTAGTGTTGGGCCCCTTGACCCAATTGAGACTTTGGAGACTCATGACGATACTGTTGCGGACAGGGGTCTACCCAAAGCATCCCCGCTCACGTGGGTTGCCGAGACGTCACCGTTACATCGGACCCGGATTCCTGTGGTAGCGTGACACAACTTCGGGTGGAGGAAACGAACGCTGAAAAGATGCGGAAACGAAAAAACAAACATGCTTATAGCACCATTTACAACTGTTTGCAGCATAAATGTTAGGAGTTGCGCGAACCACGAGCGTGGTGGATGAACCATCAAACCATGGTTCAGAGCCACGTCAAGCACTTCCAAGCGTCGTTTTAAGCCCTGTCGGGCTCCTCCTCTTTGATTGAAGCATAAGTAACACACAAGATAGTGCCCTCCAGGACATCAGTTCATAACACACGGCCGCCGAGTAGAGGTCGCATCTCCTGACACAATGCTCCTCCGGTATGAGTTTCAGTGAGGAGAAGGGAAATGGGTCCCTTCCCGGAACAAGGTGGTGGTTGGGTTAGTGCTGCTGTACTTCCCTGGAAGGGCAGCCAAGAAGTAGAGTGTTTAATCGCTTAGACACGACTTGCGCTCTCGGTCTGCTTCGCCGTCACGCTGAACAAGCCAGGCTGGAGGAAATCCTTGTAGGGACGCGGGCTCCCGAAACGTCGAGGTTGCCACATGCTAATCCTTTTGTCACTGTCCAACACTGGACGCTCGTTCTGAGATGAGAGAACAGGGGTTCCAACATGGAATGCTGCCCGGCTATGCTTCACATGGGCAGCATGGCGCCCACGGACGAGGGTCACAATAGAATCCCCCTCGCCCGATGAATCACAAAGGGCCACAGTCAATGCTGCCACTTAAGTGCCCAGCAGAATGCCAGGAACTTGCCTTCGCTTGTAGTATTGTGTGGGTAATTGCCGAAAACTTCGATAGTGTCCCTGAAAACTGACCACATGCACGAGAAAGTCCACGGCTCCCTCCAAAAAAACCAAGCCAAAAGAGGGATGGCGAACCAATTTCCATCACTAGCTTGCAACGAAAAGCTCACACTCAAAACTCTGAGACTCACTCGTGCTGAGAAGCCAAACGGGCTACCTTACACGTTCACATATCAGGTTGCACGAAATAAACAACAACAACTGAAATGTCGAGTTTGATACATCAGGAGCACCCCTTGATACCTTAGAAAGAGCGGCTGAGCGCGGCAACGTTTGCTCTCAAGTTTTCCTTTTGTTTCTAATGTAAAAATGACATTTCTTAAGAATCAAGCTCCTCCTCACAAGGCGACTGTTCTTCGATGTCACGATTTGCCGCCCCGCAAAGGGACGATGGTCTGCCTCTACTGTAACTTTAGCCCCTCCGAGGTAACACTGCAACTGAAGAATGGCCTACACAATGCAAGTGCATTCCTTTCCCCGAGGCGCAACAAAAAAATTGATTCATTGTCTTGAATCGTCAATTTTTTGACAACAAAAAATTGATTGATCATAACAGTGCGTCTACAAATTCC
Organism: Rhipicephalus microplus; assembly: GCF_043290135.1. Lineage (NCBI taxonomy): Eukaryota > Metazoa > Arthropoda > Arachnida > Ixodida > Ixodidae > Rhipicephalus > Rhipicephalus microplus. The sequence continues at coordinate 39,040,970 of NW_027464585.1, forward strand.
GACAACGATAATTCACGAATACTACCGGGTAAGTCATTCCACTTGTCAATAACTCTAGGAAAAAACGTTTCTTGAAAATGTCCGTGTGTGTAAAGAAAGGTTTTAAGTTGAGGCGGTGGTAACGTCTAGTTGAAAGAGTATGAGCATATGAGATGTAATCATCTGAAGATAGTCGACGAGATGAGTGAAGAAATGAATGCAATAGCTTCAAAAAATCGGTACCCGTCTGGTAGATAGGAGAGGGAGTTTCAAGGAAGTTATTGCTGATGAAGGTGAAAAGTTATGATCGTGGCGATGGCAAATGAAACGAACCGCCTTCCTTTGAACAGATTCAATTTTGTTGACGTCGCATGTTATATACAGGTTCCAGACACATGAAGCATATTCTAGTATAGGGCGTATGAGCGTTTTATACAACAGTAACTTGGTGCATTTTGGAGATTTAGAAGACGTACGACGCAGGTAACCTAATTTTTTCAGTGCTTTGGATATGAAGTAATCAATATGCCGCGACCAATGTATGTTGTGTGATAAGATAACCCCAAGGTATTTATACTCTTGTGCCCGGGAAATTATTGTGTTCTCGGAAATGTAATCATGCAGCAACGGAGAACGGCTGTTAGTGAATGATACCACTGCAGTTTTCTGAAAGTTAATGCGCATATGCCAAACCTTGCACCATGTGCAAAAGCTTCTGAAGGAATCCTGAAGTAAAGCATGATCGCTGAGAGAAGAAATTACTTGATATAAGACGCAATCGTCGGCATAAAGACGGACCTGAGACTTCAAATTGTTCGGAAGGTCATTTATAAATATTAGAAATAATAAAAGTCCTAGAACGGATCCATGTGGAACACCCGAAGGTACATCGACAGTTGAGGACGAATAGGAGTGGAATGACACATATTGAGATCGATATTTAAGAAAGCTAGCTATCCAGTTGGTTAATCAAGGGTTGTTTAAAATTGCAGCAATTTTACTTAGCAGCTTATAGTGTATAACGGTGTCGAAGGCCTTAGAAAAGTCTATGAACAACGGGTCAATCTGATTGCCAATGTCAAGATTGCTGGATATGTAATGCGCGAATTCGACCAGTTGTGTTAGTGTGCTGAAACCACGACGAAAGCCTTGTTGAATATTCGAGAATAGATTATTTGACTCAACATACTCCGTTATATGATTGTGAATGACATGCTCAAACAGTTTACCGGAATTTGAAGTAAGTGATATCGTTCCGTAGTTGGACAGGAGTTGCTTGTTACTAGACTTATGCAAGGGCAAGACTTTGGCTATAGTTTCCAGGACTGGGGGACAGTGCTTGAAAATACGGATTTTCGAAAAATGATTGACAAATAACGTGCACACCACAGAGAGTATCGTACGAGAAAGCTGTTTGGAATGTCGTCGGGACCAGTGCACTTTTTTGTGTCTAACTTGAGTATCATGTTAAGGAGGCCGTTCTCGTTAATCAACACATCATTAATAGCGATCTCAGGATTAGGGCTTCTGAATACAGGGAGAGAACTGTTGTCATGCATGAATACAGACTGAAAGTAGGCATTGAAAGCGTTAGCTGTTTCAAGTGGGTCTCAAATAGCCTTACCGTCTAGCATAAACAATATGTTATCAGCTTAGGAGGTGATATGGAAGTCCAAAATTTGCGTGGGTTGAATTGAAGTAATCTTGGAAGCTCAACTTGAAAATAAAAGTCTTTAACTTTTCGCAATTCGGTACGTAGTTGCAGCACGGTATTAATAAATCGAACGATACTGTCAGGATCTTGCGTCTTTTTTTGGCGTTGCAAACGACGAACGCGACGTGATGTATGCAGTAGAGTGCGATTCATCCAAGGTACTTTGAGATTTTTTTTTTGACTTAAGGGGGACAAAGTTATTAATTTATAGTTCAACGATGCGCTCAAATTCTTCAACCAGTTTATTAACGTTTTCGTTTTCGCGAACACAAGCGCTTGAAAAGAATCAAAATTAAATGCAAGGGTGTCCGTTATCGACGCGTCATCAGCACGAGAAAAAACAGGGAAATGAGTAATATTGGGCTGTACTTTAGTCATTGGAGAGGGGATTGAAACGAACAGAGCTTTGTGGTCAGAAATACCATCGATTATTTCGTACTGAAAACCAGGTTCAACTAGATGAGAACTTAAGACCAGATCAAGGACAGATGTGTTTCGGGTAGGTGTTTGCACGATTTGGGTAAGACCAAGGGATAACGAAAGAGATAAAAATTCTCTAAAAATGATCAGATCATGGCCGGTGCAACACAGAGTTCGCCAATCAATACCCGGAGCATTGAAATCCCCCATGAACACAATTTCCAAGGTGCCGAAGTCCTGTTCGTGCATGAACAAGCTAAGCTTTTCTAAAGTTTTCATTGGAGAAGCAGGTGCTCTATAGCACACACCAACAATCATGGACAGCCATTTTAAACATAGCTTACACCAAGTAACTTCGACATTAGGCGTATCAGGGAGCACAGAAAATTTTATCTCCGAACGAAGAAGTGCGACACAACCCCCTTTACCACAAGATCGGTCGTTCCGTATTGCTACATAGCCTGGTGGTGTACATTCGGAATTGTACACGTCGCTGTGTAACCAAGTCTCTGTTATCGCAATTACATGGAGTGAGTATGATGATACAAGAGCGAGTAAAGGTATAAACTTGTTCACAATGCTTCTTGCATTCAAACACAAAAAATTTATACTGCTGTTACATGGCTGCAGTCAAAGAGAACTTGCTCCGGCCGTAGAAGTAGAAGTGTTTTTAGCAACTTTGTTGGTAACGCGTTTAAGCGTGTCTGTATCAGTGTCCCATATGTAGCGTACATCATCGATGTAAGCATGATCGTAGCGTAGTTGAACTCTGCATCCCTTATCACGAAAACTTCCCGTAGCGTCCCACAGTTTCTTACGTAAGGCGCGCACGTTTGGTGATAAGTCCTCAGTGATATGAAAACCAGAACCATTCAGTTTCGTGACGTTTTTCATAACCCGCATTTTTTACCTGAAGTAAAATTTTCAGTATAACAGGACGCGGTCTCCCATCCCGTGGTCGGCCCACACGGTGACAGCGCTCAATATCTGGACATGTTAGTTTAAGATGCTCTGTTAGTATTTGCGAAACAGTATGCAATAAAGAGTCAGTATTTTCGTCGTGAGTTTCTGGTAAACCATGTAAAAGGATGTTGTTCCGTCGCGAACGGTTTTCTAAATCGTCGGATTTCGAAGCGAGTTTACAGACTGATTGCCTAAGAGAGACAATTCCTGGAGTTCGTCTGTCTGTTAGTGAGGAACTAATCGCGCAAGCTCAGAGTCAAAATGAAGCGGAGGGTGACTCCAACGAAGAGTGGTGCCCACCACCAAAAATGGCTCCGTTGCCTCCAGTCGAAGCAAGAGCAAAGACGCTAGGCCTTCCTAAGACTGAAAGATGCTCCGAATGCGGCGCGCTGCAGGCTCGAAGGATGCAACAAGAAGACGAAGTTCTTCTGCACAAAGTGTCATTTGTTCTTTCGCGTCACCAAAGACAGGAGATGCTTCGAAAATGCTCACACCAAGTTAATGAAGGAGCTCACACAAAGTGAACAAAACAGTTTTAAACAAAATATTCCTACGTTTACCTGATCAAATTATTTATCACAAAAAATATACTGCGTGTAACAACACCACTGCATTAGAAAAGACCGCATAGAGCCCCAATGTCCAATATAAATGACAGTGCGGCACACACATCCGAAAGTTTGCATTGAATAATAAGTTGTTATTATTATATCCAGAGGCCCTCATAAACTATTTTTGAAAGTTTCACAAAAATTCGTTGCACTAAAATCAGTCTGGGACTCAGGAGGATATCAAAGGACAATCAGGAGTTAGGAGGAGAGTGCCAGATAATTTTACTACGAGATATAAACGCGCACATAGAAGATATAGATGGGTATACCGACTCGACAGGCAAAATGATCATGGATATGCGTGAAAGGCTTGATTTGATCATTTCCAACAGTACCGAGACGGGTGAAGGGCAAATAACATGAGAGGTAGAAAGGCTGCAGTCGACGGTAGATTACGCACTGATGTCACATAGGTTGTATAATAAGCTCAGGGGAATGCACATAGACATAGAAGAAGGTGGCTCCAGAAGTCTGGGTAGTGATCACAAACGTATCAAGCTAAGTTTTGGAAGAGCAGTGAAAATGGGAAGGAGACAAGATGAGCATCTACAGCAAAATTTTTATTCAGTAAGACAATTTGAAATAGCCACTAAACAAAGTGAGAAAGTAATCACTGAGGATAATAAAACAGTGTGGACATACACGAATCTAATTAGATTGCTTGAGCTAGAACATGCTAAGGCGCGTGACAAGTCACCCCGGAAAAGAAGACACATACCCAAAAGTTGGTGGGATGAGGAAGTTAAGAGAGCCATAGCAAAACGTCAGGAAGCCTCTAGGGAACAAAGACATACTAAGCAGCGGGGTGAACCGACAGATGATGTTGAAAGAAAATGAAAAACTTTTCTAAGCTGTAGAAGGGATGCATCCAATTTTATCAATGAAAACATTAGAAGAAAGGGAGCTCAGTGGCTGGCAGAAGTACATAAAAAAGATAGAAAGGCAGCTGCGAAATATTGAAACCATCTAAACTTTTTAAGAAATGAGACGAGCCTAGAGCAGAGGTTTATAACTACAGCTCAAGGTGCAAGGCTAGAAGGGGATGAAGCTATTGAATATATAAGAACAAGGGTGACAGAAAAATTTTAACAAAAGAGTGCTTTATGCACCACAATAGACAAGGATGAATCAAGTGGCGCAATGACTCCATTTTCACAATTAGAGTGGGAAAGGGCTGAGAAAAGAGTTCCTAGTAGTACATCAACAAGCCCAGATGGCATTCCAATTATGCTGATAAAGACTATAGGTCCGAAGTCTAAGCAGGCTTTGAGAGCTGCAGTGAGCAAAATAATAATCGATGGTGAAGTTTCCGATGGATGGAAACTTAGCAGGATGAGCATGATCTATAAAGGAAAGGGGGACAAAGCTGACATAAACAACTACCGTCCTATAACAGCGACATCAGTTGTATATAGGCTGGCGATGCAGATTATAAAGGAAAGACTGCAGGCATGGATAGAGGACGAGGGGGTGCTGGGGGAACTGCAGAATGAATTTGGGAAACACAGGAGGTTGGAAGACAATCTGTTCTCACTGACGCAGTGCATCGAAATAGCAGAAAAGGAACACAGGGCCCTGTGCATAGCACTTTTGGATATCAAGGGAGTGTGCGACAGCGTAGTTCAAGTGGACTTGTGGGCAATACTGAACACACTAGGCATGGAAGTTGTAGTCTCTAATCTTTTAAAGGATATCTATAAAGGTAACAAGGTAGTTATAAAGTGGAAAAAACAGGTATTCAAGCCTGCAGAGGCAGAACGGGGGCTTAGGCAGGGGTGTACCCTGTCACCCTTATTATTCATGATGTACCTACAAGGATTACAGGCCAAATTAGAGGAAAGTGGATTGAACTTCAACCTTTTTTTTGTCAAACAAGGAAAACTCATTGAACCGGCACTACCAGCATTGATGTACGCAGTTGATATAGTGCTAATGGCCGACAACAAGGAAGATTTGGAGAGATTGGTCGACATCTGCGGTAATGAGGGAGATAGGTTAGATTGCAGATTCAGTAAGGAATTATCAGCACTCATGTTTTCTAATGACAATGAAAGTAGTGAGCTTAGAATACAGGAGGTCACGCTAGAGATAACAGATAAATACAAATATCTGGGTGTATGGATAAGCAATGGGACCGAGTACCTAAGAGACCACGAAATATACGTGACGACTAAAGGTACCAGGAATGCAGTGGTAATGAAAAACAGAGCACTGTGGAATTACAATAGGTATGATGTTGTGAGGGGAATACGGAAAGGGGTCATTTTTCCTGGCCTGACGTTCGGCAATGCGGTCTTGTGCATGAGATCAGAAGTTCGAGCAAGTTTAGAAATTAAGCAACGTGGAATAGGTAGGCTTGCCTTAGGAGCTCACGGGAATACACCAAATCAGGGAGTACAAGGTCACATGAGATGGACATCATTTGAGGGAAGAGAAGCTAGCAGCAAGATGACATTTGAGAAGCGATTGAGCGAAAAGTGGGAGGAGCGTTGGGCCAGGAAGGTATTCAGCTACTTGTACATGAAGAATGTCAATACAAAATGGAAGAAGCGAACCAGAAAATGGACTGGTAAATACGTAGAAAGCAGCAAGGGACCAAACTAAAAAAAATTATCGGTTAAGAAGAAGGCGAAGGAAGCTGAGACTGATATGTGGAGAATTGGCATGATTAAGAAGTCCTCACTAGAGATCTATCGAACTTTTAGGCGGGATATTGCCAAGGAAAGGATCTATGATAATACTCGGGGTAGTTCTGTACTGTTTGAGGCCAGGACGGGAGTATTGCGAACCAAAACATATCAGGCCCAATACGAAGGGGTAGACACGCTATGTAGTGCGTGTGGAGAGGAAGAAGAAATTGCCGAGCACTTGATAATGTTCTGTAAAGGGCTTCACCCTATAGTTCAGGATGATGGCGCAGAGTTTTTTAAAGCACTTGGGTTTAGGGACAGGGAGGGCAAAATAGACTTTCAGCTGGTAGAATTAACTACAAGAAGATTCATGGTAGTAAATCAACTAGCCCAAATTGCCATTTTTCTTCTAGAAGGTTATCTGATTGGTGGCTAAAGTCAAGACACGAGTGAAAATTAAATCTTTCACTTCAAAGTACCAGCCCTCAACTTCACTGTTTAAAGGAGAAAAAATAAATCTAGTTATTGTTTCGTTATTATCACGGATTGGTGGCGCTAGCCACCGCCCGATCTAAAGGGTACAGCCATATCCATCCATCCGTCCGTCCGTCCGTTCGTCCGTCCGTCCATCCGTTCATCCGTCCATCCGTCCATCCGTCCATCTTTCCATCCATCCATCCATCCATCCATCCATCCATCCATCCATCCATCCATCCATCCATCCATCCATCCATCCATCCATCCATCCATCCATCCATCCATCCATCCATCCATCCATGGCTTGACTTGATGCGCTCGTTCGCCTCCGCTGCACGCTCGAAGCACTCTAACGCAGCGCTTCCAGAATACCACTGACCGAATTTCTGGTGCAGAACATCAAATAAATGTCTTGTTCACTCTCTCCACATGCAAGACTGTCGTCTTTCGACGACATTTGCAGAAACATTCAGGTACAAATCCAATTTTCTTTGTGCTTTCCGAAATTATCATTCCAAGAATAATACTATTAGCACTATTAATACTATTGTTGGTAATAATATTTTATGTGTCGATCACCTAGAAGATAATGAAGAAAAGGACTAGGTGATGCCTGCTCTCGCCTGGTTGTTTGTTTATGCCCGCACTACTGTGGAGTTTAAATAGTCTAAATGCACCCTTTTCTGTCATCCCCCCTAATATCATTGGTCGAAGATGCGAGGAACCCACTTAACGCAAGACGGTACTTCGCAGCGGGCGTCTTCTTGGACAAACCGTCATGCCAACAGTCAATGCAGTGAATCCAGCTCCCACTATGCCGAATTCACCGAGCCATGTGTTTTGACCCACTCCCGAGACGCTGGCCTTTTCTGCGGGACTGATAACGTGCACGTGGAGAAGTGGCTGGCCGATTGCGACACGCCAGCAATACCAATGGCTGGAATCTGACTTTAATGCTCGAAAATGTCACCTACTACCTCAGGGGTACGGCCAGTGTGTGGTTCGACACGAGGAGGAGCTGACCAGTTGGGACGCATGCAAACAGAAAATGAAAGACATTTTCGTAGTTCAATCGCAGTTTTTCCGATAAGTGTTCCAGCGCAGACTTTCGTACTATACAGACCGGAGTTTATCCCACAATGTAATCATTTAGGTAATTAGGAGTGACTTATACTAAAAATCTCAATTGGAGTTCGCATATAGAAAATGTGGCAGCTAAAGAAGCACGAGCGCTTGGGATGCTTTGTAGACTCAGCAAGAAACATTTTGGCTTACGTCGTGATGTGCTGGTCATTTCATTTTGTATGTATATTCGCCCAATATTGGAGTTTGGCTGCGTCTTGCTTTCTGGAGCATTCGCCTACAAAATTAGACCACTGGTACTTCTAGAACACGAAGCGTTGCGATTATGTCTTGGGCTTCCTAAATTTGTCGCAAATAATATTTTATATAAACAGGCGCACCTGCCTTCTCTTCGTGATTGATTTCAAATACTAGCAGTTTGTAGCTTCCTAAACATATATGCGTCCCCACAGAGGAGGTCACAGTATGTTTTCATTATTGAGCCGATGTCCTTTTTAACCAACAGTAGTCGAGATTAAAGCGCCCACACGTCATCGTCGTACAAAAGCTCGTCGAAACATTTCAAGTTAACCTTCGTGAGGTACTGGTACTAAAACACCTACTCAAACAATGAAAATGCAATTGGACATTATATTTTCTAATAATTGCAAAAAGCTTCCCAGTAGATACCTAAATGGTATTTTAAAAGACCACCTGGCCAGACTAGAAATAAAGATTGTAATAACAACTGATGCTTCAGTTTGCGAAGAAAAGGCAAGTATCGGAATTGCATCTTCAGAGTTGGATTGGCGTTTTTTAATTCCTTTATCCAATTTTACACCAATTTGTCAAAGAGTAATTACTTGCAATTTTCTAAACATTACGGAAATGGCCTCAATCTATAACATATGTTATCATTCATTCGTACTGTCTGTCTGTGTGTAGTTCATTAACTGCACCTAATATGTTCAATGCTTTAAAGGTATTTTATGCCCTTGTCCCAAGACATTTACGACTCATTCACCTGGTGTGGATACCAGAGCATGAAGATTCAACCCTTGATGAATATGTAGACGCATGCGCAGTGGCGTCACAAAATTATTCCGTAATTTTTATATTGCCGATGATAGCATTTATCGCCATGGCACGCTTTAAAATATTTGTCAAAGCAAATCATTTTGAAAAATCTTGCTTGGCAACATCTCAATTTCCTCATTCTAATTACCCCTGAAAAAATTGATGGTTCTCCTCTATAATGGCAGAGATATCAATTACAAGACTGCGATGCCATGTCCCCCCCCCCTATTTTTTATTTACACAGGTCTGGTCTGGCCCAGTATCCCCTATGCCTTCACTGCAACAAGAGTGAATCCGTTCATCATTGACTGTACGGAAATTCGATGTATGATGGACAACGCTCGTGTGCTTATACGCCGACACCTCCTAAAGCAGCATTTAAAACAACGTTTACAACGTTATACAACGGTGTCGTTGTAAACAACGTGATACAACGACACCTCCTAAAACAGCGTTTGCAAGGCCGTATTTGATTTTCTAAAGGCAGCAAAACGAATAGAATGTGAAACTGTGTCTTAAATTCACTTTATTCCAAATCATATTAGCTTGCTCGTTTTTATTATCTCTATTGTATGTTGAATCAATCGTTTACAAATCTGTCCTTTGTTTCACCATTCCTATCTAAATTACACGGCTGCTAGAACAAATGAAGTACCGTCCGTTTCACGGCTGATCTCCCGTTGGGGGTTGCGCCAGGATTCTGAGGAACAACCAACCAACCAACCTTTTCGGAAAGCCTATTTCACACCAACGAGCCGCCCAGAAGGAACTCTCGTGCTGGGCCCAAACCTCAACGGAGCCGTACATGGTGTACATAAAAGATGTCTTTGCCTTGGGCCGGCAAATTGATAGCCAAATGCCCGAAGTCGACAAAGGCAGCCACATTCCCAAAGGCATCATTAAAGATGCCTTTCACTTGCTTGTGTATAAAGACTACTCCACTATTGAAAACATCAAGAAGTGCCAGCGGTTTGAAGAAGCAAAGAGCCGACGAGTCACGCAGCAATTTGTTCGGCTCCCTATAACACTGCCGCCACGTCATTGGGCGAAGACGTCCAGATTCAGCCGACACCCAGTATCGAAAACTTCATGCGTCTTGTGCGCCGAGAGATCGAGGCAGCATCTCCATCTGCTACCCCGGCTCGTTCTCACGAGAAAGCCCGCCCGACAGTGTTGCGAATCCAGGCCGTCATGCACGAAGAAGTGGAAAATGCAGGCATCCAGCTAGTATGTGCCCTAAGTCGTGCCGTGGTGAGCCATCCTTTATACTACCGACCACAACAGACGTATTCCAGGTAGCGTGATTCGAACTAGTGGCGCACGTGAGGTGACAGGTCGATATGTTTCTAGTGCAATGGCGTGAGCTACATTACCCGCTATTGTCGCTACCGTCGGCCATCATTGCCTTGTTCACCATACTGCCCAGACGACGCCAGATCCTCCCCTTTTCACAGTCATGAGTCCCACTGAACCCTAATGCCCGAACATCGACCTCACGTTACGACCGCTCGCTGTTCCCTCAGACCAAGCTACGGTGTCTGTCCCCTATGCCCCGTCGCTCCCTTTCACTTCCCCACGCCGTTCTTTCTCAGAAAACTGACCAGTGCAGTTTCCGGAGGTGATGCTGCATTGGCCTATTGACCCGGAAATTCTCTGTTAACTCTGACAACTCGGCCAAACATTTCGTCGTTGAAGCAGATCGCGCGCCTGTGTCAGTGCTCATCAACACAGATGCCCAATTATCAGTCATGAGCGCTCACCTTTCTCGCCCTATTCATAAAGTCGTTACACCCGCGTCATCACCTGTTGTTCACGTAGCTGATGGCCGTACACCTACGATCCTTGGAATGTGTTCTGCGCGTGTGAGCTTCGATGACCTCAAGACCTCAGTCGTATCTTCTTTTCTGGACGAGTGCCCTCATGACCTAATTCCTGGCCATGACTTTTTGAGCACACATTCTGCCCTGATCGACTGTTCTTCTAGTTTGTTACAGTTCGAGCTTCCTGCTATACTTCACCTGAATAACGTGCCACCACCACGTTCATGTGTCGTCCAGTTTGTTCGCTTGCGCCCAGGCACCGCAACTTACGTCTCATTTAACGCAGACCCACCGGTACGTGATGGCGACTACTTGATTACCCCTCCTTGGACGTTGTTCTGACCTGAAGAGTAGCTCTTCCTCACTGTCTTGTGACTGTTTTTGTGAACAACGCTTGCATACCTGTTCATAACTTTGAACGCTGCGCACAACTGCTTCCTGAAGGTATTACGCTGGGTACGATATCAGCTTTAGATGCAAACGACCCTGTTACCCTGACCAATGATGTCCCAAATCCACCTCCAGGCAGCCCTGCTGCTAGCCCGACATCTGATGACGTGTTCAGCAACATGATTGCCCCGGACCTGAAAACTTCTGAAAGCCTGGCCCTACAACTTTTGTTGGCGTCATACCGCAACTTTCTTATTTCGCTTCACCAAAACTTGAACAAACATTTCTGGTGACCCATCGAGTTGTCACCACGGACGCAAGACCTATTCATAAACGCCCTTACCATGTCTCGGCGACCGAGCGCAGTGTCATTCAAACAGAAGTTGACAAGATGCTCGCTAAGGACATCATCGAGTCACCTTCGAGTCCTTGGGTGTCACCCATGGTACTAGCGAAAAAGAAAGATAACACTTGGCGGTTCTGCGTCGACTACCGCCTCCTCAACAAAATCACACAGAAAGACGTGTGCCATCTGCCGCGAATAGACGACGCTATTGATTGCCTTCATGGGGCACGGTACTTTTCTTCAATCGATTTTCTTTCGGACTATTGGCAAATAGCTGTAGATGAAAATGATCAAGAGAAGACCGCCTTCATTGCACCCGATTGTCAATACCTGTTTAATGTCATGCCGTATGGGTTGTACAATGCGCCAGCAACATATGAGCACATGATGGACTCGCTAATGAGAAGTTTCATGTGGTCTCTATGCATCTGCTACCTGGACGATATCGTCCTTTTTTCCCTGACGTTCACCAGTCACCTGCAACCCTTGTCGGCTATTTCGCAAGACTTTGGCACCACCGGTCTTCAACGCAACTCTTCAAAATGGCGCTTTAGACGCCGAGAAATAACTGTGCTCGGCCATCTTGTTGACGCTGCGGGTATACGACTCGATCCAGCAAGAATACGCGCTGTCACTAATTTCCCTATTCCACGTTCATCCAAGGGCGTTTGCTCGTTTGACGGCCTGTGCTCGTATTTTCGCCGCTTTGTTAAAGATTTCACAGTCATTGCGCAGCCCCTCATGTGTTTTTTTGTTTTTTGAAAAAGGACTCACCTTTCTTTTGAGGACCTGAGGACGTGACCAAGCATCGGTTTTTTCTCATCTCGTCAATGAACTCACGTCACCATCTTGTTGGCCCATTTCGGCGACTCTGCGCCTACCGAAGTATGCGCCGATGCCAATGGTCACAGTATCGGCGCTGTCCTTGGTAAAAGTCAACGTGGTCACGACTGCGTCATTGCTTTCACCAGCCACCTTCTCTGCACAGCTGAGCGCAACTATTCTATAACCAAGAAAGAGTGTCTTGCTCTTATTGGGACAGTCGGAAAATTTCGCCTTTATTATTATGGCAGACCCTTAATCGTGGTAAGTGATCACCACGCCTTATGCTGGCTGTCTTCACTCAAGGATCCGACTGGCCTGCTTGGTCGTTGGGCACTATGACTTCAAGAGTTCACAGTTGTCTTCAAGTATGGCCACTTGCATCAAGAGACCAACTGCATGTCCTGTTATCCCGTCGACCCACCAGACTCTTCGGCGAACGAAACCATTCCGTCTGTGCTTGTCATATCTGACTTTTTGAACATTTCTGCTGAGCAATGACGTGGCCCGGCTCTTCGCAACATTATCGACCGCCTCAACTCTACAGTTCCCGATTCATCCTTTCATCTCTTCGTGCTACGCGATGGCACCTCGCTACGTGCAGTCTGATACCCGATGGCCTTGACCTCTTACTTGTGATTCCGGCACGCTTTGCTTCGACTGTTTTGGCCAAGCTTCATGACGTGCCGGTGGCGGGGCACCTCGAAGTTTCTCGCACCTACGATCGTGCCCGCCATCGGTTCTACTGGCCAGGAATCTATTGGTCAGTACGTCGTTACGTGAACTCGTGCGATCTTAGTCAGCGCTGGAAAGAGTCAACACTTCCACCTACCGGCTGTCTTCATTGAATCAACGTCCCGTATGCACCGTTTCATCGTGTCGGCCGCGACTTACTTGGCTCGTTCCCCATGTCTGTCTCGGGAAATGGATGAATCCCCGTTACCACGGACTATGCCACGCGGTTTGCCATTACTCGTACACTTTCCTTCAGCTGCGCCAGCGACATAGCCGACTTCTTGCTCCACAACATCATCCTTCAGCACGGAGCACCGCGCCAGCTTCTGACTGACCATGAAAGGCAGTTTCCATCTCGGGTCATCATTGATATTTTAATGTCTTGCTCGACCAAAATAAGCTGACCATAGCCTACCATTCACAGACAAATAGCTTTATGGCGTGGATGAACCAAACAATTACCGACATGCTGGCAATGTATATGTCTGCCAACAACCAAGATTGTGATGCAGCATTTCTTTCTGTCACGTTCGCCTACAATACGTCACGGTAAGAAACGGTGGGCTATTCGCCTTTTTTTTTATTTGGCCGAAATCCAACTTTGCCTATGGACACGATGATGCCTCCTTCGACATACTCACCCACTGAATACGCTCAAGAAGCTATAGCTCGCTCCGACCATGCACGTCAACTTGCGCTTGTTCGGTGAACTGTCCAGCAAGCCGGACAAAAATCTCGTTACGACAGTCATCACTGAAAGGCCCAATTTCTCCCCGGATCTCTTGTCCTCCTGTAGACTCCAGCACACCTTATTTGGCTTTCTGCGAAGCTCCGGTTCCCGTAATCAGGACCTAACAGTGTGAGCCGCCAAGTGACCAACTTCCCGTATGAAATGAAACAATTGTTTTCGTCCTCGTCCACGACACCCCGCACGGACATTGTTCACGTTGTCTGTCTGAAGCCTTATCTTACACCGGACTCCCCCAACACACGTGTATAGTGACCAGTGACCAAAACTATCGTCTTTTTTCGCCAGCACCGAGTCGGTGCCTTCGCCGCCGAAGGGTAATGTTATGTGCCATTCATCTAGAGGACGAAAAAGAAAAGGACAAGGTGGTGGCTGTCCTCGCCATCTTGGTTGTTCTTTCCCGCACTACTGTATATTGAAAATATTGCAAATACGCCCTTTTTTGCCATCTCCTCTCTTCCGTAACAATATTATCTCGGCAGCATTTGGTGGATAGGGAAAAGCTGAGGCCACTTATTATTATGTATATCTTGTGTGTTAACAATTAATCAACAGTTACAAACACAGTAATTCCAAATCATGGGCGACGCTTGAACTTCGCCTTCAAGAATGCACCGCGATATTCAATCGGGCCCTGTGCGAATTACCTTCTTAACTACTAGCCGAGCTTTCGTCACGGTGTGTGCCTCAACTATACCATGGGTGAACAAACGATTGTGCGTCCAACACTGGCCATCTCGTAATATCGTAGAATGTTTGCCGCAAGTACAGTTGCGAAGTGTCCACTGCGCCATAATTGTTTCTTTTGCGAATCAGCAACGCGGCCTTTACGCGTGCGTCCACTCTAAGGCAAAATTACCCGAAAAAGAAGTCCCAGAGCCAAATGGGCGTGCGCGATGAATTGATCGACCATTGAGGAGTAACAAAAGAGGGATGCGCGCAACGTGCAAACCATTTATATTCGGGGACCACTTTCTGTGGCAATGAAGGCGGAGCTACTGCTCCTGTACTCTTCCGTATGTAGTGTGCTTCGGCTCGCGTTTCGAATGACAGCCGCGTTGATGTAATTCCACTGCACACAATGTTATACGCCTGCTTACACAGCAATTCGTGAGAGAAATCTGACACAAGGTCCTTCGGCGAGTAGCCGGAATAGCAGCAGGGTGACGCGTGCTCACCTAAAGACGAAGACGCCATTTTGGTTGTGAAGTACACATAAAAGTGCTACGTTTTCAGAGACGCAAAAAGGCGAAATGACTCTTCACAAAACAGCAATAAATAATGGTATCTCCTCGGCGCTTCCAGCGTCTCTTCATAAACAGCATCTAGTACAATATAGAGTTGTTCTTTTTGATTACTTTCATGCGGAAAACAGGGACGCATTCGTTGCACCATATTCTAGAGGGGTGACACATGCCCAGTTTGATCCGTAGCATTCCCTTCATTGCCACAGAAAGTTGTCCCCGACTATAGTCTTCAAAGGAATGAACCGCGTGGTTGATGCGGGCTGTGCGCTTACTGTTGTCAAGGTTACTAGCCGTCCTCCTCTCTCCTGGATCAGTCTTTCCTTTTATTTTGTTGGTGAATGTTGGTGGTGCGGCGCGCTCGGTGAGGTTGAAGATCTAGGAATCCCGCCGCGAGGCTTCATCTGTACAATCGTATGAGCGCGCACCCATGCTTTTACGTCTCACGCATCCAAGAAGTCTGGAGCAGGTCTTGAGACGTTGCGACGGCGAGCTGCATATCTCTGGCCTAGTCAAGATGGTCTCGACTATAGTGAACTAGAATATATTCTCGTTCACTGTAGCCTTGACCAAAGTTCGACCTTTGTTCAAACTGTATATATTATTATGTATTGATTGTGGTGAAATAAACCAAATCTCAAATCTTATAATCATGACCCCACTGGTTGGTAATGAAGGCGAACATGGAGGCCGAGAAGATGGCAGGCCTATAGGATACATTATTTCAGTCTGACTCAGGGCAGAAATAGGCGCTAGATTTTTTCACAAGTAAGTGATCATTTCTAATTCTGAAGTACTTTTCACGTGTGCGATACGGATCGCGCTTGCTGGCTACGAGCTTGGTTGTGTTTTATATCGCACGTACGAAACGCACCGCAATAGTCGGCTTGCGCGTCTGCAGTTGGCCTCTGCTTTGTGACCGCCTGGAAATTGGCCGCCATTGCCTTCGGCTGCCCGTACGCTCGCTCATCGAGTGCTCGCTTGTGTTCGCCGCCGTGATGAGCTTCGGGCTCTTGATATTGGGCAAAGGCCTCGTCACTGTGTTGCCAGTCGTCGAAAGCACATTGCAGTCACTCGTAACGACGAGCTTGGACGTCGCGCGCTGCGCACTGGTACGGGCTTGTGGGGCTTTCGCTAGCGTAGAAACTCGATGAAAAGTTGTCGCCATTTCAGTTAGCTTTTCCGTCAATCGGTTACAAGAAGCTCTGCGTTGTTCCTGGTGGCGGCCTAGAATGCTCGCTCTCCTGTTTAAGGCTTGCTATCAACAGACGCTCCACGTGCAACGCCATGTTTGGTCTCGCGTTCGCTTGCTCGAGCTGAACAGTGGTGCTTGCTTAGAACTCTCCCAACTGGTATGCGGCACGGTGATTCGTGGCGCCTCGGAGTTATGACTGTGGCCACCGCACTTAAGCTGTTGCACTACGGGAATTGAAATACGTCTTTGACGATGTGTGACATCATGGTGAAATTATTTGCATGTGATATGTTGCACGTATGTTACATTTCACCTTGGACGTACGTGTCATATGCATGCATATTCATCCTCTGTCACATGTGTGACTATATTAACAATTTTGTTGTGCAGCCGTGGGCACACACCGTGCAGGAGGTTGTGGCTGTGTGTGCTGGCGTCTGCAATGCCTATCATATATCGCTTTCATTGGAACAGCTTCAGAAGGACTACAAAAGATGTGAAGGTAAAGTTGTTTGGGTGCCGTGTTTTCCAGTTATGTTTTTATATGGGTGTATATTCACCTTCTGTCACATGGGACAACTATTTTTACAATCATATTGTGCAGTCATGGGCACAAACCGTGCAGAAGACGGTGGCTGTGTGCACTGGCGTCTGCAGTACCCGTCACCGTCGGAACAGCTGCAGGACTGTACGGTAAAGGCAAAGTTATTTGCGTGTCATATTTCTGCGTGTCATATTTTTCCGTGTCAGTTATTTGCGTGTCAAGTTATTGCGTGCCTCGGAGTTATGGCTGCAGCCACCGCACATAAGCTGTTGCGCTACGGGGATCTAAATGCGTCTTTGACGATGTGTGACATCATAGTGAAAGTATTTGCATATCATATTTTACATACATGTTGTAAATGCGAAGCATTTCCTAGCGAACTTCGATGACTCTGAGCGTATCTATCTATCTATCTATCTATCTATCTATCTATCTATCTATCTATCTATCTATCTATCTATCTATCTATCTATCTATCTATCTATCTATCTATCTATCTATCTATCTATCTATCTATCTATCTATCTATCTATCTATCTATCTATCTATCTATCTATCTATCTATCTATCTATCTATCTATCTATCTATCTATCTATCTATCTATCTATCTATCTATCTATCTATCTATCTATCTATCTATCTATCTATCTATCTATCTATCTATCTATCTATTCGCTTTCGACTTTTAGCTCTCCTGGCTCTTTCGATACTTGTATCGATACCTAGATTTGTATGGCATAAAATGACTGTATGACGAACATATTTGAAGGTCACAACATGAAAATCAAAATCATGACACGTTTGTCATAAATGTTATGATTTACATGTCATGGTCCTGAAGCTCTTGCGGTGGTTTCGTTCACAAGGCATGTTGCAAAACTGGTATAGTATGACATGATTGCATGGAGAACAAAAGCGACATACTCTATTATGAAAATAATGACATGCGTGTCATGTATTACCATGACTACATGCCACGCTTATGATGCGCTCGCGGCCGTTTCGCTAGCGTCAGATATACCAAATTTGGTATGACGGTACGTAAATGGATGTAGAAGGTATGTGGCTGGTGCAAACATGATAATCATGAGTTGCCTGTCATGTAACAACATGGCTACATGCCACGCTCATGATGAGCCGGTGGCGGTTTCGCTAGCTTCACTTGTACCAAATTCAGCATTATGGGACGTGAATGAATGACGAAGGTATGATTCTGGTGCAAACATGATTATCATGGGTTGCCTGTCGTGTAACAACATGACTACTTGCTACGCTCATGATGCGCTCGCGTTCGATTCACTAGCTTCACATGTACTAAACTCGGTATTACTCGATGCGAACGGACGACACAGGTAAAAGACACATCCAAACATGATAATCACGACATGCGTGTCATGAAAGAACATGACTACATGCCACACTCATGATGTGCTCGCGGCCGTTTCGCTAGCTTGACATATGCCAAATTTATTATTACGGGACACCAATGGATAACGAAGGTGTGTGACTGGTGCAAACATGATAATGATGAGATGCGTGTCATGTGGGAACATGGCTATCTGCCACACTCAAGGCGCCAATACATCTCGACGTGACGTGGTGGCGTGCTCGCCGGCGTTCAGTTTGTCACGTCACGGCAGCGTTGCCATGCCAGGCGCCGGTCCTACCATAAGCTCGCAGGCGCGCGTCGTGCTGCGTTCTTTGACGCATGCTCGTTTCAACGCGTCCGGTGTCCCTCCATCACGAACAGAGGGAGACGGAATGTTGTCTGGTTAACGCATCGGTGCGAAATGCAGCATGTCGCATTTCGCTCTGGTTGCCGTCGAGCCACGTCGATGGACGCTGGTCGCGCCTGGCGTGAGAGACTCGCGTTTCGCTAACGTAGCGTCGATGTGCCCAGTGTGCGCACGCGTCAACGCTACATTGGAGTATATCTGGCCCTTCATGATGCGCTCGTGGCCATTTTGCTAGCTGCACATATGCCATTCTTGGTGTTACGTGACGTCAGTGGATGACAAAATATATAACTGGTGCAAACACAATAATCCAGACACGCGTGTCTTGTAAGAACATGACAACTTACCACGCTCACAGCGTGCTCGTGTACGTTTTGCAGCTAAACATACACTAACCTTGGTATCACGTGACGTGAATAGATGATGAAGGTAAACGACACATCCAAACATAATAATCATGACACGGAAGTCATGCGCGGCATCATTTACCTCCAGATCGTAATGTTGTGCTGATTTCAAAGAGAAATATTAATATTCTCATTCGTGCTTTGAATGTCATCAATTGTGATGGTATGTGGGATCTGCCAACTTTTTCCATTTCACCTTGTACGTATTTGTCAAAAGCATGGATAATAAACCTTTGTCCCGTGTGAATAAATATTTTTAGAATCTTATTGTGCATCTGTGGGCACACACTGTGCAGAAGGCTGTGGCTGTGTGAGTTGGTTTCTGCAGTGTCTGTCATGTATCGCTTTCGTTGATTGATATGTGAGGCTTAACGTCCCAAAACCACTATATGATTATGAGAGACACCGTAGTGGAGGGCTCCGGAAATTTAGACCACCTGGGGTTCCTTAACGTGCACCCAAATCTGAGCACACGGGCCTTATCGCTTTCGTTAGAACAGCTTCAGGACTGTACGAGATATCAAGTTAAAGTTACTTGCGTGTTATAATTTAGACTTATGTTTTTGTATCAACTTGCATGTACTTGTGATATGCGGGCTACTTCATTCTATATCAGGTGGGAATATCTATCTTTACCATCACATTGTACAGCCGTGGGCACACAAGGTGCAGAAGGCTGGATGCACTGGCGTCTGTAATGCGTGTCATCTATCGCTTCTGTCGGAGGAGCTTCACAAAGACTGCACAAGATGTGACAACGAAGCTGGAGTTGTACATTTCACCAGGAATTTACTTACAGGGTTGAGAAACTCCATGCATATATCGAAAAATAAAAGATTTCATTGTCTCACTATTGTCTTTCGTTGTTGCAGTGACTGCGAAAGCAGTGACACCCATATAGCTGAAGAATTTTTCGGGTGTTTTTTCCGCGCCATTTGTTGCTCACTGCGCAGAAAAACAGGTGAGAAAAGTGTAAGAAAGTAAATAGAAAAAGGATATTTAAACTGGGGATAAAAAGTTCATCCGATAGGAGTATTTGAGTAGACCAGCCGTTCATCTGGCAAGGTGCAACTGTGAGGACTAGCGGTTGCCCGGTAAGGTGTAAATGTAAAGATTAACAGTTGCCCAATAAAACGGAATTGTGAGGCCTAAATGTATGTCCTTTGAGGTGGTTCGTAGGACTAACGGTTGCCCGCTATGTTGTAAGTATGAGTGCAAAGTGAAAGTCCTTTGAGCTAGTCTGCGGGAACGAACTGTTAGACCCAGTGCCGTTAGCCCTTAAATGAACTAATGGTTCAGGCAGCCCTATTAGTCCCAAAGATCCGAGTACCTGTTTTGAAGCAAGACTCTGAATTCCACTACTTTCCCTTACAGTGCTAGCTCATTGAGTGGCTTATTGCTGTCGTTCCTTTCTCAGGTCTGGGCGAATTCGAGACCGCACAATTTGATGGTCACTGCATTGTACCTTGCCAAGCACTTGCACATCCTGCACGATGCCTGTGTGTGCACTTATCATAAAGTCTATTTCATTCTCATTTTCGCCATTAGGGCTCCTCCATGTCCACTTCCTGCTTCCTTGTTTTCGGTAGAATGTATTCAAAATCCGTAAATTATTGCATTCTGCGACTTCTACTAGTAGCTCTACTCTGGCGTTTCTCGATGCCATATTCTCCTACTGTCTCTTCTTCAGCCTGCTTTTTCCCTACCTTTGCATTGAAGTCTCCCATCAGTATAGTATACTGTGTTTTTATATTACTCATTGCCGACTCCACAACTTCATAGAAGCTTTCAACTGAAGCGTCATCATGGCCAGATGTAGGCGCGTATGCCTGTACCACCTTCATCTTGTATCCCTTATTCAGTTTAATTACGATACCTATCACCCTTTCAATAATCCTATAGTATTCCTCTATGTTACCAGCTATGTTTCGGTGAATTAGGAGCCCCGCTCCTAGATTTCTTTTGTCAGCCAAACCCCGATAGCAAACGACGTGACCATTCTGTAGCACCGTATAGGCCTAATCTGTCCTCCTAACCTCACTGAACCCTTTTATATCCCATTTAACACCCTCTAGCTCCTCGAATAGTACAGCTAGACTTCCCTCACTAGATAAGGTTTTAGCGTTAAACGTTGCCAAGTTCGGGTTCCCATGGCGGCCTGTCCGGATCCAGAGATTCTTAGGACCCTCTGCTGCGTTGCATATCTGACCGCCGCCGTGGTCAGTTGCTTCACAGCTGCTGGGGACTGAGAGCCGTGAGTTAATTGACGTATGCATCTGGGAGGTAGTGGCGAGATACTGCACCAGAGTGGCCAATCCTTCTCTGGTGAGGGAGTGCGTTACCGGCGGTGGTTAGCTGTGAGGCCGCACTTCAGGCCTCTTAGTGCAGTTCCATCACCACGTGGATTTTTTTTATTCGGTTCGGAACTGGGCGGCACTGGGATTCGAACCATGGACCTTTTGCTTGCGAGGCGCATGCTCTGACCACTACGCCATCACCGCACTTTGTGAGGAAACCAACCTTAGCGTAGATACAATCAATGATAATCTGACAAGTATCATACGGAGTGTGCAGTGGAAGTTGGAGGCAGGGTAGTTAGACAGGACACTGTGAAGTTTTCCCAGGAAACAAGGAATATCATTAAAAAGCGTCAAATTATGAAAGTCTCAAGTACAACAAACAAAATAGAACTGGTAGATCTTTCGAAGTTGATTAATAGGCGTAAGGTATGCGATGTAAGAAGGTATAGCATGGAGAGAATTGAACACGCTCTGAAAAACGGAGGAAGCGTCAAAGCAGTGAAGAGGAAACTTGGGATAGGCAAAAATCGGATGTATGCACTAAGGGACAAAGAAGGCAAAATAACTACCAATATGGATAGGATAGTTTAAATTGCGGCGAAGTTTTACAGAGATCTGTACAGTATCCGGGACAACCATGACCTTAATACTAAAAGAACTAGGAGTAACCCAGATGACAACCACCAGGAATGATAAAAGCTAGAAAAGCTTTGGAGAGCTTTTCTAGCTCTCCAAAGAGGCAAACCCAAAGCTCTCCAAAGAGGCAAACAAAGAGGCAAACCTGCTGGTAAGGATCAGGTAACAACTGACGTGCTAAAAGACGGGGGACAGATTGTGTTAGAAAAACTAGCCACCCTGTTTACGAGGTGTCTCCTGACGTGAAGAGTACCAGAGTCTTGGAAGAATGCTAACATCATCTCAACGCATAAGAAAGGAGAAGACAAGAACTTGAAGAATTACAGGCCGATCAGCTTGCTCTCCGTTATACAAGCTATTAACAAAGGTAATTGCTCATAGAGTTAAGAAAACATTAGAATTCAATCAACCAAAGAAACAAGCAGGATTCCGAACAGGTTACTGAACAATCGGCCACATTCATACTATCAATCAGGTAATACAAAAATGGTCAGAATATAAGAGACAGTGGGATTGGGCGTATTGGTATAACATCATAAAGGGTGCTTACCAGCGCAAAAGACAGGGCAGGAGGGGACAGGAGAAGAGACGAGACAGAGCGCTGAACTGCCAACAATTTATTTCTTGTGAAAGTATTCGCTTTTATACAGTTACCAGTCACTCTAGTCATGCGCGAAACACAATGGCAATGCATAGGTACATCCCATTGACAAGCAAAGGAACAACTTTTCCTTATCGGTGAGCGCGTCAGCAGGTGTGCTAACACAAGCATCTTTCAATGAGCAAATCTTTTCTGCCTCTATGATCTCGCGTGTGGTACGATCCCTGCACCTTTCAACAATAGAACACTCTGAAAATATTGGCCGGCAGCCACACGTGCTGCAGTGAACGGACAGCCATCCTTGTTTATAATGATCCGCATTTTCATGTGTTCCCCCAGCCTCTCATTTATACAACGACCTGTTTGACCGACGTAATACCTTCCACACGATAACAGCAGCTGATACACCACATTACAGATGCAATCTCTGAATTTATTTGCATGTTTTGTAGTGCAACTGAGGGTAGGTCTGGATGGAGGAACGGACAGCTTGCACAGGTGACTCAATTTTTGAGGGACCGTAAAGACCACCTTCACATTAACTCGCTCTGCTACTTTTTTAAGATTGTGCGCTATCTTGTGCATATATGGAACCACGGCGAAAGCCTGTCTAGCTGTGACAGGTGGGACTGCATTATCTGTCCCTTTCGCCTTAAGTTCACGCAGCAGGCCTTCAGCAACGGAAACTTGCACGTGGTCGGGGTAACCAGCCAACGTCAGCCTTGAAGATTGCTCAACAAAGCTTTCTGTAATCTTGTGCACACATGATTTTGACAAGGCATTCATGAAGCAAGATTTTGCAATACCTCGCTTAACTAACTTAGAATGCGCGGAATGAAATGGCAAAACAGGCTTATTTCCACGCGATTGATACATCCAGCAAGTGCGTCCATTATTCAGGAAAAGCGCAAAGTCAAGGAACCTGATTTCACAATTATCAGATAGTTCATTAGTAAGCTCAAAATATTTAAAACCGTTTCGCATCAGGTCTAAAACTGTAAGAGCGTCCTTCTTATACGATGCGACGTCAGTGTCCATAAATATTAAAAAAAATCATCTACGTATCTGAAAATGTGCGTCACATTAGTGTTAGTGAAAACTTCCGAAATGGATCTGTCTAATTCGCCTAAAAATAGGTCACTGACGATGGGAGCGATGCAAGAACCAATACAGATACCGGATTTTTGAAGGTGAGGTTTTCTATCCCATAGGATGTACGTCGACTGAAGGTAAAACCTTAAAAGCTCTAAAAACCCAATGACGCTGACGCCAGACTGGGTCTGGAATTTCGAGGCGCCGTACTCATCCATATATTCTCCAATGCATTGTAACAATGAGTCATGCGGAATGGAATAGTACAGGTCCTTGACGTCTACAGAGAAGGCGAAAAGAGTCTTATTGCAACGCGATGAAACAAACTCTTGGACTTCACATGAACTTTTTACCAGGAATGGATCGTTCACTTCTAGGTACTTCAAGGTTTTCTGAAGGTAGAGTGCAATGCATTTTTGCCAGGTATATTAAGACTAAAAGGCATGTCGACCTTATCCGTTTTCGCGCTGAAGAAGGCTTCAAGGAAATCTTCCTTGGCATCTGACATATTCTTAAGGACACTTACAAGGTTTAACTTGCGAAGCAGGCTCTTAGCTTTACTTTTGAGCTTTTTCGTCGACACTTCAGCATGACAGTTAAAAAGGGTCGAAACCGTGCGACAAGCTTTTTCTCGGTACTTTTTAAGGGACAATACGGCAAAGCCGCCCTCCTTGTCAGCAGGTTACACACATAATGAATGCTCCTTCATAAAATCTACAACGCGTTTTACCGGAAGAGTCGAAAGGCTCGCCTTACACCGACTTAGGACATCTACGCCATCCGCTAGGCAGCGGTCTTGCTCTTCTGGTGGAGCACGCCAAGAGACTTGTCGTACGGTAGCCAAAAGGTCGTGCGGGGAACGCTTAGGCCCCACCGCAAACTTGGGTCTCAACGAAAGCACTTTAGAGACATGCTGGGGCAAGTCCAAGTCTTCCTGATTGTAGATCGGCCATTTCGGCGGTTGATGTCGTGTGGGCGCTAGGCTGCGGAGCCGAAGGAGCTCAGTCTTACAGAGGAACTCGGTTGACATATAAATATGCCACCAAAGTTCTCGCAGCTTCTTCGCAGCGTTAACCGGTGTGCTGGAGATCTGTACGTGAGCACATAAGTACTCATTGTAGAGCCGTACTTGTCTTTGCAACTCTAACCTCAAGATCTTGCAGATTCTTGACCCGTGTCCTTGTGACGGCATAAATCCACCAAACAGGGAACAAAATTTTCCGGAAGCACTTTTTTTTGATACAGAATGAAATAGCGCGCACTCGGTAAGTGGTAACTGCGATTATGTTGACGACAACATGAGGCTGGAGTGAAGAAGTCAGGAAAGGGCCCGTTGTATTAGAAACGAAACTCAAGAGACAGTGGGATTGGGCGTGTTGGTATAACATCATAAAGGGTGCTTACCAGCGCAAACGACAGGGCAGGAAGGGGACAGGAGAAGAGACGAGACAGAGCGCTGAACTGCCAACAATCGTCGCTCCCTCTCTCATCTCTTCTCCTGTCCCCTTCTGCCCTGTCATTTGCGCTGGTAAGCACTCAGAATATAGCCAACCACTATACATAGCTCTCATAGGTTACGAAAAGGCGTTTGATTCAGTAAAAATATCAGCAGTCATGCAGACACTGCGGAATCAGGGCGTCCATGAAATATATATAAACATCCTGGAAGAAATCTACAGGGGATCAACTGCTACCATAGTGCTTCATAAATTAAGCAACAGAATACCAATCAAGAAGGGTGTAAGGCAGGGGGACACAATCTCTCCAATACTATTTACCGCGTGCTTACAGGAGGTTTTCAGAAGCCTAGAATGGGATCAGTTAGGGATAAGAGTTAATGGAGAATACCTAAGTAACCTGCGCTTCGCCGATGACATTGCATTGCTGAGTTACTCGGCACACGAATTGCAACTCATGATTACGGAGTTAGACAAGGAGAGCAGAAAAGTGGGTCGTAAAATTATTCTGCAGAAAACGAAAATAATGCACAACAACCTCAGAAGAGAGCAGCGTTTCGAGATAGGTAATAGTGCACTTCAAGTTGTAGAAAAACTATGTCTACTCACGGCAGCTAATAACCGCGGAGCCGAACGACGAGATGGGAGTAACTAGAAGAATTAGAATGGGGTGGAGCACATTTGGCAAGCACTCTCAAATTTTGACAGGTAGATTGTCACTATCCCTCAAGAGGAATGTATATAACAGCTGTATCCTGCCAGTACTTAGGTACGGTGCAGAAACCTGCAGACTTACAAAAAAGGTTCAGCTTAAATTGAGGACGACACAGCGAGCAATGAAAAAAAAATGGTAGGTGGAACCTCAGGAGTCAAGAAGAGAGCAGAGTGGATTAGGGAACAAACGGGGTTTAAGGATATCATAGTTGAAATAAAGAAGAGGAAATGGACATGGGCTGGGCATGTAGCGCGTAGACAGGATAACCGCTGGTCAATAAGGGTAACTAACTGGATTCCCCGAGAAGGCAAGAGGGTTAGGGGGAGACAGAAGGTTAGGCGGACAGATGAGATTAAGAAGTTTGCGGGTATGAATTGGCAGCAGCAAGCACATGACCGGGATAACTGGCGGGACATGGTAGATGCCTTTGTCCTGCAGTGGAAGTAGGCAGGCTGCTGCTGCTGATGATGATGATGATTTGTCCCCAAAAAGAAGAACCTCGCACCCATTAACACCCTTTGGCCTAATAGTGTAGGTGAAAGAAGTATTAGTCCTGGCGGAGAGTAAATAGAAGAAAACAATAATTAAACTGGAGATAAAAAGTTCATTCGATTGAAGTATTTGATTGGACCAACCATTCGTCCAGCAAGGTGCAACTGTGAGGACTAACGGTTGCCCGGTAAGGTGTAAATGTAAAAACTTACGGTCACCCTCTAATATGTAACTGTGAGGACTAATTGTTAGTCTACTGATGTGACTTGTGGGACTAGCGGTTACCCACTAAGTTGTAAATATGAGGGCAAAGTGTTAGTCGCTTGAGCTAGTCGTTGGGAACGAACTGTTAGAGCCTGTGCCGTTAGTCCTTACAGAGAATAATGGTTATAGCAGCCCCATTAGTCCCGGAAAGGACGAACCACACACCCTTTTAACACACTTTCGCCTTTGAGTGTAAAGCAACACGCGAACTTAAGTTTGAGCACCCTGCAATGGCTGGGCTCTTTTAACACCTACTCGTGGCGAATTTCACATTTTATGGACGCCTGACGCGATTCTACGCTTCTACCACTTAATATTGCGCTGATTGAAGGAATTATTTCTACTACATGAACAAAAGAAGTGTAAACATAAGGTCTCCATTTTTTGCTTATGCAAAATATAATGAGGATTTATACTACATGATGATAATATTGTTTTAAAGCGTTATAATACACTACCCAATTTACGCATGAAGCTGAAATCGGTCTGTAAATGACCCTTAGGACATAGTCTACGGGCCCAGTTTATTGGATGCAGTGCATTTCTCTCATTGGCCTGTGTAACGCTGTCTATTCGTGTCTTTATGCAAACGCGCCGCTCCATGTTTCTCCGCCGCCATTGCTGAAACGATGCCAAGTAGGTCAAGTAGCAGCGCGTTGACGTCACTCTCTCTCTTTCCCGCAACAGCTGACCGCTCCTTCCAACAAACCTAGGTTACAGTGTACTAGAAGGATTCAGTGCGATGAGCGGAGGGATCGCCGCCTTGCTTCACGCATCACAGTGAATGTCACCCGAAGCGGCGGTGCTGTTGTCAGCCACTCTTGAAAGCTACCGGTTTTGTGCACACGTGCGCACGCGCGACCGTCTCATTTTAGTGGTGTTCGTGGTGGCTTCTCGTTCCGTGTGGTTGTGTTTCACCCGTGTACTCTGATGTGAATGCAGCCATGTGCGGGAATGAGTGGAAAGCAACGCCTCAATCACTGCTGCGCTCTAGGGTGCAGCACAGGGTACGCGCGAACTAACAGCGCGAAGAAGCTGTCACTATTCAAGGCACATGCAGGCCGGGAACGAAGATCCACGTGGGAAAGAAACCTTTATAGAGCAGACAAGGCACTGACCGCGGACTGCGCGGTATGTGAGCTCCATTTTGAGCAGCGTTTTATTGTGAGGGACTACGTACACCACATAAATGGTGAGGAAGTTCGCATTCCACGTGGGACGCCTACGCTCACTTCGGACACAGTCCCCAGAATTTTGCCAAACCTATCAGCTTACCTGAGCAAGCAGCCCACTCCGAAGAAAATGAGCGAAAACGGAAGCGCGATGACGATGTTTTACAACAGAAAAAGGTGCGTGGGGAGATTGTGGAGGTGACAGATGTCGACGAACCTTCGAATGGCAATGAAATCTTTGCGGCCGCGACTGTCGCTGCAGTGATGGAAATCGAAATGCCCGGGAAGCGCTGGACGCTGCATGAACTTTACGACGCCGACAGAGTGTGCTTTACCTCATGTTCCCTCGACTCGCTTTCAGGCGAAGTCATTGTGCAAAAAGCCATGTTCTTCCCTGCAAACAGTGTTGATGCTTTGCACTCCAGGACGTTCGTGTGTGGTAAACAGGTGGCTGGCGCATTAACAATTCAAGATGCTATAACCACTCTGCGGGAAGCCCATGACATGCATATATGCAAAGGCGCAGCATTGCGAGCTGAAAGCAGTCTCACAACCAACTTAACAATGAAATTGCAAGGCCAAATTAAGTGCGGAGCAGTTTACAGTACTAACTGCCAAGGCAGGGAAACGAAAGAAGGAATGGCTTGCGTCATTTGCAAATACGTAAGAAAAGCCCTTGTTAGGCGGCAGTGGCGCCTCAAAAGGCGTCAAGGAGGGAGCCTGAACAGTCATAATGTTAGCTCGCTGTGCCGTAGCCATGTTTCGAAGAAGTTGCAAGCTTGTACCCGAAGAAATCAACGACTTTTATTGGAGGTAGACAAGCTCACCTTGCACATCAAGAAAATCAAAAGCGAGTGCGCTGCGAAAGCTGATGAAGTGCTCGCTAAAAAGATAAGTTTGTTGTCGCCAAAGCAGCAGCTCGCTGTCAGGCAGTGCTTTGAGGCATACAAAAGGAAGAGCTTGCGGGGCATGAAGTACGACAAAGAATGGATGCTTGAATGCATTTTACTGTAAATGAGAAGCCCGAAGCTCTACCAGTATGTGCGAAGACAGAACATTTTGGCACTCCCAAGTGACACAACCCTCCGTAAACATACCGCTCAGTACAGAAGTGGCTATGGGTTCAAAGAAAAGATGCTGAGTGTCTTGCAAAAGAAAGTTGCCCACCTGGATGCGTTCCACCGACATGGTGGATTAGAAATCGATGAAATAAAACTGGCTGAACGTTTATATGTTACCAGTGCGAAATTGAAGGCTTTGTGGACCTTGGACCGTATGCGCCTGAAAAAGACAAAACATTGCCATGCAATCATGGCCTCGTCGTAATTTTTGTGCCGTTGGTTGGCAGCAAGACACAAGTAATTGGTGTTTTCGGGAGCAACGAGAACGTGAAAGGGGACCTATTGGCCAAAATTATTCTGGAATCCACAGTTCTAGCAGAAAGAGCCGGCCTCTTTGTGGACTACATAACGTGATGCACCAGTTTGGAACCGGAAAATGTGGCGCATCTTTAACATTGGAGCTTTTTCAAAGGAAGTGGTGTGCAAAAAGCCACATCCTGTTGACAGCAATCAGTTCCTACACTTTTTTTCTGATTTTCCTCATTTAGTCAAGAACGTTCGAAACAGGCTCCTTACTACAGCTTTTGGCACCCCAGATGGCGAAGTTTCAATACAATTTGCAAGAGAAGCCCTCAAATTGGACAGTAATGCAGTCACAACGAAGGCAATGCCCGGGATTACCAGCGTCCACATAAGCCCCAACAATTTCGAAAAAATGCGGGCAAGTTATGCATTCCAGTTGTTTGGGCATGGTCCTTTGCCAGCATTTTTTCTTTACCGTACTCAGTTCGAAAGGATCTGCGGTAAAATTGATGCGACAGAGAAATCATTCATAAGAATGATGTCACTGATTGCCGTGATGACAGCAAGGTGCACAGCCGAAGCTTTCAGACCCAACTCTGCAAGTGAAGAAAGCATTAAGGGAATGCTCAGTTTCCGGGACGCCTGGGAGCGTCATGCTGATAAGAAGTTTCTCAGCGAGTCAAGTGCTGAGGGCTTAAGAGTCACTTTAACAAGTACTCTAGAGCTCCTCCGCTATTTGCGTGGGAAATATGGGTTTCGCTATTTGTTGACATCCAGGCTGAGCCAAGATAAAGTGGAAAACTTTTTCGGAATCGTGAGGCTTTCTTCCGGCTGCAACTCACACCCGACGCCACAGCAGTTCCTGCTCACTGTTCACTGTCGCTCTTTCTATGATTTGGTACACAGTGTTGAAGACGGGAATGCAGAGGGCGATGTCAGTTCTCTTCTTGATGTTGGGGACAGGGATGAAACTCCAAAGCAACAGCTGATTGACCAAATGAAGCTTTGCGCGGAAAAGCAAGCGGGACCTTCAGGCTCATGTAAAAGTGAAGCTGTGGAACATGAGCACCACATCCAGAGAAGCGACTCAAGGCTGATCTATTACATTTCCGGATATGTGGCGAGAAAGTGCGGGCTTCCCACCAAGTGTTCTGCATGTAATGACAGCCTTCTCCCAACAGAAGAAGGGCGCCGCTTGCATGTGGCAGAATTTGTGCGCCACAATGATCAAGGTGGTTTGCTCTACCCATCGGTTGAACTTTTCCACTTTATGTCAAGACTTGAAGATATTTTCACAAGTTGCTTTAGTGCACGAAAAGTTCACCGGGAGAGTGAAATGGACATTCTGTCCATGATTCATTGTGCCGCTCCTTTGAAGGTGGGATGCAGTGCTCACGCCGACAGTCTCACTCCTCGCATAGTGAGCTTTTATGTCACCACTCGGCTACATTATTTCATCAAAGGCTTGAACAAGGCAAACTAGCTGTCAAAGAGAAAGGCAGCGCAACACCTGAAGCTAAGTAGACTAACTTAGCTGTACTTCTACACCGTTAACTTTGTGCATTCAAGGTGCACGAAAAACGTTTGTGCAAGTGAAAAACACGTGCAATAAAACCGAGTGGCACAGTGAGAGTGCTTTCGAAGTCGTTTTTTTTTCGTACGTATCATGGGTTTTACAAATTATTGTGCCTGAGTTTAGTGCATGTGCTCCTTATAGTTGACATTCCCTACGTTTTTCACTATGACGATTATCACGCGGATATTTGGTTTCACGGAAAGCATTTGCTTCAAAAATTTTAATGCTCGCCAAATAGCCACATTGCATGAATGCTGCACTAAGGGGAAAAAATACAGAGCATCGTCTAGCCTTCTACTGCTACCAGCTTTTCTTTGCTGAGGGACGCGAAATCATACTTACAGCATAACATACAAATGTGGTTATGGAATACGCGAAGAATAATTGAAAACCCAGCCACAATAGTGTTAAAACAGCGGCGGTGCGTAACCCAACAAGCGTTACATTCTCGTGTTCCACGTACGCTGCCAAGGAGAGCCAGGGCGAGTTTTCAAGAGTGGTCGATGGAAGCGCCGCCGCTGCAGCTACCACCACGTGCGTCAGGCAGCGCGGCGCGGACGCGCCACTGGAAAGTATTCTAGTACACTGTACCTAGGTGGTGTTGCTTCTTTACCAGCTATAGAGTTATTGTATATCCTATCTTTAGGTACCAGAATTCTGCCACTGATTTCCGGGCACCGCTCGCTTCGTCTACAGGAATTCAGCGCCCCTATTTGCCGAGCGCCATCACGTGGTCATAGGTGGTTCATTTGCACCTCGGAGTAGCCAACGCTACACAGATACCGGGCAGATCAAGCAGGGTTGTTAACGGCTGTTGTCATTCTCGCCGCGCTTCTTCGGTAATGTAGCCATGCAGCCTCTTGGTCACCAGAAAGGCGGCAGCAAAATGCATTCTGTGTTGAATTGTACTACATAGAGCCCATGCGATTAGCCACGGGTGCGGCGGGTGTTGCTATCGAAAGCTTAGTGTTCAGTCGGAAGGAATAAACGCTTGGCCATAGTCGTCGGCAGGATTTTGCGTAGGGGTGCGAATCATTGTTTCATTGCGGCTTAGGGAAAGCAAAAGCACTGGTGTAGCTTGGGTGAGGGCAATGGCTGCTGTGGCTTGAGGGGGGCAAGGGCCCCCTTTTCATTTCTCTGCTGACGCCCAAGCGCTTGGCTTTCTTTTTAATCTGTCCAATGCACAGCAAAACTTGCTCTATTTGTATTAACCTCAGATGAAGTAGTGAATATGTTATATATGCGGAGTTGGGAAGCGTGTGTCAGCTGCATACGCCCAAATTAGTCTGGTAGTTAAAACGCTGAAATAAAGGGAGAACCTAAATTAGAACTATTTGAATCGGCAAGGTGTTGCTGCTAGTGCGTGAATGGAATGCAGTTTTGAAACCTTAAGCGAAAAGAATGGTGGGCATGACAGGGTAGTTGAACGACGATTTGCATTAATTGTCGTGAGCCGCGACTGTGATACGAGCGCAATACGAGATGCGCGCTTAACGCGTTCGTCGCACGGCCACTCTCGATCGCTATGCAGCTCGATTCAGTTGAAGACTACAAACCTTTATCTGGTTAACTCCCACAGTTAAAGAATGAGCCCAACGCGATGAAAATATTCCAGCTATGGCTCAATAGCAATCAAGAGTGAAAAATAATTTTATATATGTAAATAGGAAACGCAGTGCAGAAGAAGCCGAAGCTAATGTGTCGCCTACTATCAATATACATATGTACCAATGGTTCAATGAGCAGACGAACGTTTTTTTTTTCATTATTACTTACCAAAAACGCAAACATTAAATCAAGGCTTCCAGGCTTGACCATAGCAACTGAGTTTGTCTCGTATTTTTATAAAAAGTACAAAAAATAAAGCAAAAAAATAAACAAAGCAACGCTTTAAGCACGAGCGCTGCTCCTACGCGGGTGGTGAGTGGCTTTCCCGCAAGACATTCGAACCCAAGATGGCGTACCTTGGTGCAACTCTTCTACCTAAAGGTAGCATATACAGTAACTCTAACCAGCTCGCAACACACTTCTCTCTCGCTTCACCCCCTCCACCGCTCACAACGTTCGAGCGCACGTTGAGTGGAAACACTCTTAGGATGACTGCCAGTTGGGTGTGTTGGTAAAGATTCATGATGAAACAAGCACTAAAAAATGCACACACTCACAGAGGACCAGACGAGCACTTACTAGCAACTGAAAATTTATTTCGAAGCGAACTATAATATTTGCATAACACGCATGTATTTCATTTACAGCCCGCTCCCGTCATCGTCAACAACGTGACATAGCTAAAGGAAAACTCCTATTATCGATAGCACACAACTGGAAAGAGACACGTGTGAAGCCCCACAAGAACTAAGAAAAGAAAACGTAAAAAGAAATTGCACTGGGTTATGTTACGTAAAAAAAAGCAAATTCCGCATCTGTTAGTAGAACTGACGCTGGACTGACGCAACTGTCCCCTCCTTTCCTTATTTGATACGCTTCCATTATTGCTCTCGTTGTCCGCTTCTTGTGCCTGTCATTCGTGTGTCTGAAAATTTGGGTTGACAGGTGCACTCCTTGCCGTGCATTGCTAATTGTGAGTAAGGGGCCAGCTGTAGTGAACTATCACGTTCACGAAGGCGCACATTCGGGCACCGACCCGTCTGATCGACGTATTCCTGACCACATGTGAACGGTGTTCCGTATACACGTTTTTTGCACTCAACGTACCTCCTGCCATGTTTTATGCTACATCTGTCCAATTCTCCTGTTCATTTCTTGTTGGCTAGCCTTTCTACTGGTGAGCGAATCTTTGATAATTTGTTTTCAGCTGTGAAAACAACCCACACGCCATACCTAATGCTACTTTTTTCATCCAGTGCAGATACGGGATGACCAGCGTCCGCTCTTTTTCACCCTTAACTTGTCTCACCTGTTCGCGTGTGCCGATTATTGTCTTTTCCCCTTCCCGACGAATGTTTTCACAGGCCAATAGGATACGATCATCTCGGTAAGCAGCTCCCCTCAAGCGCTTGATCTGTGTGGAAACGCTCTCATTTATTGAGAGTACGCACGATTTCATGAGGGCGGCTTTGATGCATGACGTTGCGATCACATTCTTTACAAACTTCGAATGTGCCCAATGATAGCTCAGCGAGAGTTTTTCCAATCTAGGGTGACATATCCAACACTGTGAAAAAGAGACAACTTAGTTTTTAGGTCCAGAAACTGAATAAATTGTTCTTTTGGCACCTCAAAGGTAAACAGTAGGCCGCACCCCTTATTATTAAGAGTTTTCAGAACATTCGCTAACGTGCTCATTACCGGATCATTTTTTACCAGAACAAGGTAGTTATATACGAATCTCAACAGCTTCAGATCAACGCCATCTAGCTCCTTATCTACTGGTGTGTCGAGATTGCTAAAAAAATGTTGCACAAGATTGGGATGACACCAGACCCAATGCAAATCCCATCCTTCTGGACGTACAGCTCTTCATTACACCCTGCTCACGTGGAAGTCAGATACGTAGCCGAAATCTCCATAAAACCTTCTGCAGACACACCACTGGCGCTCGTCAGTGTCCTCTCTGAGTGTATGTGCAAATTTAGCGCTTGTTTCATTAGGAAACACTCTTTCGGCTCATTTATCTGTCATGAAACCCACACGAAACACAACCCACCTACGGCGTTTCAAAGAAACGTTCACTGCACCGAGTTTCGCTTCAAATCGTTCTTCCAGCACCGCGCACGTTTCAGCCGGGTCAATGGCGTGCGCACCGCTGCTGCTTCGCATTTCATCGTGGTTCCCTTCGGGGAGATGGTCCATAATTCTTCGTACAATATCGCCAAAGCGCTTCAGGGCACTTTAGGTGATGAGACCTTCATGTTATCAACAGCTGCAGAGCAGTTATTTTGAAGCCCATGAATGATGCTGAGGATCTCTATAAAAGGAGTTGGACGAAGGAACAGCGTATAAGTCAAAATAATGTGGATTGACTGCTTCGTCATATACAAGCAACAAGAGAGAAATCAAACTGTTCTGCAGTTACAAAATGTCGGTTGAATTTATTGGCAAGATCAGCTGCTACAGTCTTGTCCCCTAGGCAGATTAGGGTGTGTTATAACGTTTTCTCTGAAGAAGATCCTTCATGGTGCAATGAGTTTTCCAAGGCTCAAAGTAAATAAGGGAAAATCTGTCTGAGTACAAATGCTGTGTGGCGTTTGTTATGTGCGCAGCTAAACAGTTTCTGAAGTTTTGTATTGTTTTCAGACTTCTGGGTGTCTACTGTTTCAATGCTTATTGAAATATTATCACGCTCAGAAACATGTTTGAAAGAGAATGGGTCATCCAAAACTTCTGAGACTTTTTCAGTTCATTAGTACAATCACTGGGAATACACAATCATAACGCTCTTTCAATTTGCTTGAGAAAGCGTGTTATAACAAATTAAGGTCGGTATGTGCACCTCTCAATAGTTGGTTTCACTTTACACGAGCCACCAGCTCAACAAAGCCCTGATGCGACCCTGCTTTATAGCACGTAAAGGTATAGCACATTAGTAGTACATTCCGGATAGCTCGATAACTGTTAGACCATGCAATAAAGAGACAAGTGGCCACTTGGTTCACAAAATGTAACTTCGGCGGTAGATGCATTTGCCTCCATTATTGTGAGACATATATCTAAGAGACTCACAACAGCTTGTGATACAAGTAGGAACGTTAATGAAGTTGCAAAACCGCTAGAATAGAGTATGTTAGTGAATTGGAGTTGTGACGCACAGGGTCGTAAAATATTATTTAAGTAACTTGCCATTATGTAAATACCTGCAAGAAGTTTGTGCATTTTATAAAAAATGCTAAACATGTAGCATAATGCAATCTTTCACCAAGGAGAAAAATAAAGGAAGTTAAGAATAGCATGAATAACATAACGAAAATAATTATATAAGGGTGACGCTTACTTCGGATTTTAACTGGACCCTGCCCATAGATAACATTACCGCAGCACTACGAAAGGTATTTTTTTTCTTAAAAGAGGCCTAAAACCAGCTAAAGCTGCTTACCCATAAGATAATTATATGGCTGATTTTAGAATATGCCAATGTGATTTGGTTTCCGCGCAAAGACTAACATAGGCAAACTTGAAGCACTGCAAAGAAAGGCAATAAAATTGAATTTCAAAAGGAACAGGCACGCCAAGTCACCAAAAACTAACTTTTCAATGGCTACTAATCTAAAAACGGTGCTAAAAAGGGCAAAAGAAGCCCGCCCAAAGATTTGTTTTAGCTCATTAAAAACAATTTCAAGATAAACGTGTCAAAATACATTTCTTTTTCCGAATCATTACCTACATACACACTAAAAGTCCATCAACAAACTAACAAAATGTTTTTTATAGTACAGAAACTTTGAAACATTCTTTTTTTCCACTTGCCGTTAGGGAAAGAAATCAAGTACACCCATCTGTCACAAACCCCAAACCGTGCTTGGCATTCGCCTATATAATAGAAGGCAAAAACAACTAATATTTTATCAATAAAATACCACTCAGCTACTCACATCCCCCACAGACACTTGCCGTTCGACTCCCCTCGACTCAGAAAGGACATAGCTACAGGCTAATTGCTTGTTGTTGTTGTTGTTTTAATTGAATATTTTTCATGGGATTGTGCCATTGCTGCATTATTGTATAAAAGATGTTCAACATACATTGTCCTGTCTGAATGTTGTGATAAATACGTGCAAGTTCATTGTATATATTTCAGCATAGTCATGGCACTATAGTCAGTGACAACATAACAATGAATATAAGTGCCACCCACGAGGCCACATTGCTTTTATTTCTCATGCCTCCACTTTACTAAGAAAGTAGTTTACAAACAATTGCTATAATTTTCACGCATACAAATATTATCTTGGAATACTTCGATATTTTGAAATTGAGAATTCAAGTCTCAATAAGTAAACTTGATGAGGCATGGAGTTCACCGTAAGCTTGGCAACAGATCTGGGGCCGAATTCACAAAGCTTTTTCTTGGCTACGCATTTTCGTAGCCGGAAATTCTCTTGTCTGGAGGGATTACTATAGAGCTGGTACAAATTTATCTTATTCGGCACTTAAGAAGGCGAGGAGGACACACGATAGCCGATGAAACGACAAGGAAAAAAAGAAGTGTGTGCCGATACTATCAAGGTAGCACGCAAAGCGTCCAGCATCGAGAGTATACGATGATAGCCAATGATTTCCTGCATCTAAGTTTTAGTTAGGCAATCGTCTGCTAAAGCGCTTACGGGATGTCACGTACGTTGTAATAGACGTCTTGGTGTGCTGCGCAAAGGCAAGAACTCGCCTTTCATCAAATACTGTAGCTAAAAAAGAAATTGCTCGATGGCCTTAAGCAATATTCCTAGCACCATCTCGCCAAGTACAAGTAAACAGCTTTCCAGGTGCACCACATCAATAAAATCACGCATGAATTGATGAGTGCAATGTTTGAAAATGTGCCTCAAATGTCTTCGCCTGTTTTACACGACCAGTTGTCTCACATTTTTATGAACAGGCGCTGCTACTCCCCTAATTCGGTGTAATCGAGAACGGTGTAGTGGTGAACGTAAGAATGTTTTGTACCTAGCAAAAATGGGTGCTTTTCTGACAATAATCTTATTAATAGACACAGGAGTGACGTTTGTGCCTGCGGATGAATTGTGCAGAAATATAAAACAGTAGTAATCAAATGAAATTGTGAGCGGAATTTCGCAGATTCCATGCACCGCAGCACTTTTATAAAGCCGGAATTCGAGAATGCGCACACGCTTACGCTTAGATATGTGTGCATACGTCAAAGGAGGGTGACTCGTCGGGAGGTATTTCAGTGCTAATGCTTTTCACAAAACACGGTCCAAATATTGCGTCCAGCGTTATTGATTGATATGTGGGGTTTAACGTCCCAAAACCACCATATGATTATGAGAGACGCCGTAGTGGAGGGCTCCGGAAATTTAGACCACCTGGGGTTCTTTAACGTGCACCCAAATCTGAGCACACGGGCCTACAACATTTCCGCCTCCATCGGAAATGCAACGTCCAGCGTTATTTGAGCGAGCAAACAAAGCAAGGGACGTGTATACGAGTGTTGAAGCCGAGAGACGTTATCACAGGTGCAAAAAAGACGAAAAAAAGAGAGAGACAAATACATAACAAAGACAATTTCGTAGCCCAGCAGACGTGAAGGAAAGTTTCCGCAAAGCAGCGTCGGATGCTCGGAGAGCGTAAAAAAAGGGGAGTATGCGCTTTATGGGAGCGACAGCCGCACAGAAAGCGAGATGAAGTGTGACTGTCTTTAGATGTGAGAAAATCAATGCTAATTAGGACAGTTGTGAGTTAATAAGCCAAATCTTCTTTTAATAACTCTAACGGAAACAAACTCAGTATTCATCTAGTGAAAGTGACACTAGTGACAGTAAATTCATAATAGTTGATTAGCGTTGTCACAGGCCGATATATTTTTTATGTTTTTATTTATATTTGGCAAACTATGAGAAGGTAGCGTACGTTAGAGCCGGCTATGCCAACATATTGACAGTAATGGACAAGATAAATAGTACACGGTTATACAGCCACACGTGGCGGTTTCTGTTTTCTAGTAATTTTGGGCAAATGAATTCTAACAATTTTTCCTATTTTTGACGAAGTTTCACAGGACGTTTTCGCACTTGACGCCATTTGAAGCATTGACAATATATCAGCAATAGTGCGAATGTAAGCAATGCTGCAGTGGACGAGCGGTTACAGTGCTCAGCCACAATCTAGGAGGTACTGGGTTCGATCCGCAGTGTAACCGAGTCATTTTTTTAAGAGGTTGTCCGGCCTAAGATGATGCGTGGCGGCGGGTACTAATATTTTGAGAAGGTGGCTTTCGCGCTCTCTTCTTTCGCTTCCCTTTTGACCCAAAAGCGCTGTACCGTGCTCCTTCATAAACTACATATTTCAGGGTTCATAATTTTCCCCTCCATCCTCTCTCATCCCAAAAGTGCCCAGTACAGAAATACCAATATCATACCTGGTGGGATGGTTAACGGACGTTCGTCACTATGTTTGTTGATAGCGAACGAGAAAGGATTAACATGAACTTTTTGTTTCATGGCATGGGTGGAACGGCTGACGGCGAACGGATACGCTACCGTGTGCAGCGCCGTGTAGTCGGACGTCGCGACCAACCCAGCAGTCAGGGTCGCAACTCCGGAGGTCCAGGATCAGGCCACGGCTCACGAGGACCACACCCGGTTGGCCTCGCCCACGAACCTGCTCCCGGCGACTGCACCCAGGCAGGAGCCGTTTGGCAGGTCTCGGCCCTGGACCTTGAACAGACACACCGAAGCTCGACCTGACCGACACGTACGGGTCTCACGTCCGGCTCAGGAACGCTGCCAGGAACTCGTCCTCTCGAGCGGCGCACCGCTTCCTCTGCCTTCGTGGCCTCAACCCCCGAGCTCTCTTTTCCGCACGTTCCTTCTTCTTGGCCAGGGCACCGCCAGCTACCCTCGGGTGCAAACTGCAGTTCATGAGCTCGCGGCCCACGTCCGAGTCTGGCGCGTCGCTCGGTACGGCTCGGCACCGCTCGGCGATCCTCGATTCAGCCAGAACTCCCCTGGTACCTGAATCCTCGGCATCCCTGAACCTCGCCCGGCTCCGTGCTCCTCTGTGCGCACTCCCGTGTCTCGCCCGGCAGAACATCTCGCTCGTCCCTTGCCGAAGTGCGACGCTCTGGTGACACCGGCGCTTGATGGCATGATGCGGCCACGGAGCAGTCAACCCGCAGCGAAGACGCGATGCTCCATGCGGGGCATCATGGCCAGCCCGTCCAGCGAAGAGCGTGCGCCGAGACGCGATGCTCGACGCAACCATGACCATCAGCCAGGCCACGTTCATCGCTGTGTCGAACGGCTGACCGTGGAGACGCCTCGCCGAGATCCGCGATATCCTCGGCAAGGAAGAGGACAGCAGGCCAGGCCGCGACCCGAGATGCAGTACTCGTGCCGGCAACGCCGCCCTAGCTGGTAGTTGGACGGCAGTAGCGTGGACGGCCGCGTTCCCTGGCCGTAAGCTGGATCGCCTGCGTCCGACGCTTCGGCCCGCTGTCTCCCGTCTGCCGCTGCTTCGGCTCGTCCCCAGTCACAAAGCCCACTGCCATGTGATGGTCGCCCGTGGCCCAATCGTGGCACGCCACCTCTATGGGCCACCACAGGTCATCAGCTGATTCGCTGACACTCACGCGCACATTACACGCGCCTTGCCCCGCACTTCCGTCGTTGTCGTTTTCTTCACTCATCACACCTGGTATATTACTTTTCACGTGTTTGGATATTGGACCAGCCATCAGTCATTACGATGTTTCGAAGAAAATCTCGACATGCAGCGAGCTGATTGCTTGCGGCCAAGTTGACTGCCTTTGTTGGGCGACGTTTTCGTGCTGATTTGGTGGGCATCATTACATGCAGCAAGGCCAAAGAGCACGGACAGTTAGAGAAGACACAAACCTGGTGATTAGTTTGTGTCTTCTCTACCGCTATGTGCAGTGCTGCGCGCTTCCATGTAATATCGCTGTCAAAGGTTAAAATGAACTATAGCAGTTAACCACGTTCTGCTAAGAGGGTCCCCGATTGTCAGAAGCGGTACAGAACAATGGAAATTTGATTTTCGTCATAGAAAGATACTCCGTTTCGGTTACTACAATAAAATTTAAAACCAAAAATTATTTTTTGTTAACAACAGTTCCACTACATACAAAAGGTACATGAACAAAATTCGTGTATTCAGCTCGACTAGGTTTGTGACCTTAATAGTATTTCCCAACCGGTAATACAATATGCATAAATATCACACACATGTACAACCACGGGTGATAGATTGTTTATTCTGATTAAAATTGATATGTTGGAATCGACATATTCGACCAACGCAATGTGTACAAGATATGACATGTAGAGTAGCTCTGCTCTAAAGTAATCTCTTCTGGTTGGCTCCATTTTACCCAATTTCTTGCTGATGACTGTACATTGGCAAATGAAACAACTTGTTCGAATGCACGTGTTTTGTGTAAGGTTACATTGATTTTTATGCAGTAAAAAACAAATAGAAATGTATAATGGCTCAGGAGAAGAAGAGCTAGAAACAAACTCAGCCAAACCATTACCAAACTTACTCATCAATGATGAACGGATTCTTATTTAAAAGATATATACATACAAGCATACGTACATACATACATACATACGTAAATACATACATACATACATACATACATACATACATACATACATACATACATACATACATACATACATACATACATACATACATACATACATACATACATACATACATACATACATACATACATACATACATACATACATACATACATACATACATACATACATACATACATACAGAGGAGGAAGAAGAAGTGAGTTCGGGCATAATTCTGCCTTGAACAACTATCGTTTTTTCTTAAACTGTCGGAATTCCTGACTTTCTCTGAACAAGCGGAACGGAAGACGTCAACACCCGGAATGGGGGACCATCCATCCAACGAGACAGCGGGCCCTAGCCGTTTGCATAAGGATGGACCGAATGTGGGTGACCGCGTTGGCGCATCTGCTCCTTGTGATGATTCTACCGAGAGCTCATCAGTGGAAGAGATGAAATCGGAAGCCGACTTCAGGACATTCCATACCCGCCGGTTGAAAAGGAAGCTTCGCAGGACGTCATCAATGGCGGAGCCACAACCGGCGCTAGACAAAGGCAAGCGATGTTTCACCATCTCGTACGTACCCATGTCTACATCAGACAACCTGAACTCACTAAACAGGCAGTCATTGACTAATTATTTCGAGCAAGTAGCACCTGCTCATGTGAATGAAATGCGCATAAATAGCAGGAAAAACATATTGTCAGTTGATGTGACAAACAAAACCATTCTTGACAGACTGAAGGCCGTCACGCAGCTCGGAAGCATTTCAGTTCGCGCGTTTCTCGCTCACGGGAAAGGAACAACGACTGGCGTGATAAATGACGTCGACGCTGACATCACAGACGCTGACCTGCAGAATCTTGTGATGTCGACAGTCAAAATCGTGACCATACGCCACTTCGGGCAGTCTCGCTGCATCAAACTAGTATTTGACTCTGAGACTCTGCCTCCTAGCGTGAAGGTTGGATACGTGAGACATCCCGTGCGCCCTTACGTGCCACGGCCTTTGCAGTCTCACAAGTGCTGCAAGTTGGGACACGTCAGCGCAGTGTGCAAAAGTGAGACAACTTGCCAGCAGTGCGGCGGGTCTCATAAGGTGGAAAACGGCGATATTGCTGTTCCATTGAAATGCCCAAACTGCTCTGGTGCACATGAAGCAACGTCGAAGGAGTGCCCAAAGATCAAAGAAGAAATGCGCGTCCTGTGGAAGATGGTCAGAGACAGCTCGACACACAGAGAGGCAGTCACGTCAATCCGCCGACACAGACGTCGTCCAAAACGTAGGCACCAGCGAAAGCATAGTGGACATAGGAGTGATGCATCACCATCAGCAACAGATGAACATACACGTGCGCATTATCAGGCCGCTACACCCATGTTGTACGCACCACGTCCCAGGGATGCAGAAAGTGGACCAACGCCCGCGTTGCACGCCGATGTTTCAGATACTGAGTGGCCTTCGCTACCGACCGGAGAATAAAAAAGACGACATCATGGGCTGCAACTTCAAAGAGGGCGGAAAATGATAGGCAAGGCACTGAGAAGATCCAAACTATGCTGAAGCATCTACTAAAATCTATTCGTGCGATTCTCAACGAGCTACACACACCAGGAGCGAAAACAGCAGTGCAGATCCTCAACGTGCTGGAACCGCTACTGCTGACCCTTTCATAAACAATATGGCGATTTTCTACGATGAACGTGTGCGCATCTCTGCTATAATGCAGTGGAACGCACGAGGTTTGCGAAGCCGATTGTCCGACTTTCGACAACGGATGTTTAAATACAAGTTTCCGTTGGTTGTAATATGTGAGCCGAATATTATGTCGTCGTTTCGTATTTCCGGATACGTCACATTGTGGTCACGTGATGATCGAAATGCGAACAAAGTAATTATATGCGTACGTCAAGATTTAACGTACGTGAGACATGCCGTGGCTCCTCATGCTTATAACGACTATATTTGCCTATCTACAAAGCACAAGCGACGTTCAATATCAATCATTGGTGGATACATTCCTCCTAGAAGCCACGTGGACTGTCCCCATCTTTTGTCTGCTCTCCAAGCTTGCTCTGGATCACATGTATTGGTTGGGGATTTTAATGCACATCATCCCATGTGGGGTTCTGGCTCAATGAACACCCGTGGCAGGGACATTGCCAATTTTGTGCTCAACCAGGGCCTTATGTCCATTAACGATGGCTCACCTACTTACCTCCGTGGCGCATTGTACAGCAGCTGTCTAGACGTATGTTTTGTGAGCAGAAGTCTCTTGCCTACCACCTGTTGGTTTGTAGACGTTGAAGCACATGGAAGTGACCATCTCCCTACATATATATAGCTAAAAGGATTCCGTCGTTCGTCTCGCCGGCCTGTGAAAAGCGTAGACGGGCCAGGATTCCAAGCTTCTGTAAATGCTCAGTGCGGGAACATTCAATCTATATCTGAAATAGAAAGCCTAATTGCATCAGCCTTAACAACGCATACGAAACTTGTGAATGTGTCGCTACCAAGATCACAGCTTGACGCACAATATGAATACCTTCGTGCAATTCGTCGCCAGGCAGAGAGAAAATACAGGAGGACGAAATCATCATCTGACCTATCTACAGCACGTCAAGCACATGACATGTATTGCGACACCTCGATAAGCTCGATAGGCAACGGTGGAGGGTATTTTGTAGCTCTCTTGATCCCAGAAAACCCGTGTCTCGAATAAGGCAAACTGTCCGAAGCCTTCAGACGCCCACTCAACAGTCGTTCCCTTTCCGATCTTTGGCTCTAAAACAAGGTCGACCTGAAGTAGAGGTTACAGAAGATTGCTGCCACTTACTCGTAGGTATGTCCTCCTCATCAATATCACCTTCGTATTTAGCCTCACCGCCATCCAGCGACGATCGCCTTGACTTACCATTCACAATGCACGAACTCGACGCTGCGATTTCTACGTCCCAACGGTCGTCCGCACCAGGGCCTGACGGAATTACTTATTCGGCTCTATATCACCTCAGCCAGGAAGCAAGGCAAGCTCTCTTGTTGTTCTATAACTCTACGTGGCAAACAGCGACAGTCCCAGAAAGTTGGAAGTGCAGCCGCATAGTGGCCTTACTGAAACCAGGCAAGTGTTCACACGAGTTGTCTTCTTATAGACCCATTGCCCTAGCCAGTTGCATCGGTAAGGTGATGGAACGCATGGTGCTGGCAAGATTAGAATGGCTGCTGGAGAATAATGTCGGCTTACCAGATTTTATAAATGGCTTCCGTACAGGTCGATCATCTATAGGTGGTGTTGTAGATCTAGTTTCTTCTGTTGAAAAGGAAAGACAACGTCGGAGATTGGTAGGGGCCATTTTCTTAGATATAAAGGGCGCGCACGATAACGTCTACCATGAGGCCATTCTTGACGCACTTGAAGACATCGGCGTAGGTGGCCGACTGGACGCATGGATAGGGAGCTATCTCAGAGGACGTACCATTTTTATGTCGACATCCGACGGTGACACGGCCAGGCACCTAGTAAGCCGTGGAGTTCCGCAAGGCGCCGTCCTGAGCCCCATGCTTTTTAACATAACACTCATTGACCTTGAAGCTGAGCTTCCCGACTTTGTCAGAATCAGTGCGTATGCGGACGACATATGCATATGGGCATCTGGAGCAACGTGACCACAACTGCAAGCAAGGCTACAACAAGGCACATCAATAACATCTAAGTACTTACGTCGTCAGGGCCTGGAACTTTCAATAGTAAAATGTGCTGCGTTGGCATTTACGAAGAAATCAATGTCGCGGTACCCAATCTTCGCTCACGGAGCAGTGATTCCCGTGGTTAAGCACCACCGCTATTTAGGGGTCGTCATTGATTGCAACCTGTCCTGGTCAAAGCATGTGACTGTGCTGCGAAAAAAAAACTAATCAGTTTTGTGTATTGTAGCGATGCTGAGGCAGACAGGCTAAAAAAACAAGCAACTTTATTAGGGCGAACTTGTGCCCACAAGTC
Organism: Rhipicephalus microplus; assembly: GCF_043290135.1. NCBI lineage: Eukaryota > Metazoa > Arthropoda > Arachnida > Ixodida > Ixodidae > Rhipicephalus > Rhipicephalus microplus. The sequence continues at coordinate 39,085,801 of NW_027464585.1, forward strand.
TAATGACTATGGTCGTCGAGTCCGAGTAGCCGAGAGGCACAGATTCAACTGACTTCCTCTTTCTCGTTGTTGGAGCGCACGAACGCGTGGCGCATGCCAGCCGGGTCTGGCAGGAGCACCAGCAGGGCATGGTGCTCCTGCCATGATGATTGCGGCGGGCTACTTGGACGTGGCCAACCTGTCGCGGCATTATCCCCCTCCTCAGATGCATCGTCCCGATGCTTGAGAGAGTGAAATGATACAGGCGCCCTCTCACTCGTTTTCCGACGATCTGTCATGATAGGGCTTCATGCGGACTACGTGTACCACTTCCGTGGTATTGCGGCGTCTTGAGCTCACGTGTCCCGCGGATCTGACCTCATAAGTGACGTCGCTGATACGGTTGAGTACTTCATAAGGGCCGAAGTATCGACAAAGAAGCTTTTCAGAGAGTCCGCGGCGGCGCACTGGGATCCATATCCACACTTTGTCACCGGGATGATAGAGTGCGTCACTGCGTCGCTTGTTGTACCGACTAGAGTCGATGCGCTGTTGACGGCGTATTCGGTATCTTGCCATTTGTCGTGCTTCTTCGGCTCTTTGCAAGAAGTCATCTAAGTCAGGTGGATAGCTGTTTTCGTCCTGTAGTGGTAACATGGCATCCAGTGGGGTGGTCACTCTTCGGCCGAATACTAGTTCGAAAGGGGCAACGTGGGTTGTTTCTTGAACGGCCGTATTATATGCGAATGTTACGTAGGGTAATATTTCATCCCACTGTTTATGCTCAACATCGACATACATTGATAGCATGTCGGTCAGAGTTCGGTTGAGGCGTTCGGTTAAGCCATTTGACTGAGGGTAATACGCCGTTGTTCTTCTGTGATCGGTATTTGTCATGCGCATCAGACATTGCATAAGGTCTGCAGTAAATGCGGTGCCCCGATCCGTAATAATGACGATGAGCGCACCATGTCTGAGCACTATGTTGTTCACAAAGAACTTGGCGACTTCGGCAGCTGTCGCACTGTACAGAGCGTCAGTCTCAGCATAACGGGTCAGATAGTCTGTAGCTACGACAATCCATTTCTTGCCTGCACATGATGTCGGGAAAGGTCCTAGGAAGTCCATGCCGACTTGTTGGAATGGGGCATCCGGAGGCTCTATTGGATGGAGAAAGCCGGCTGGTTTTACGGCTGGAGTTTTGCGCCGTTGACATTGACGACAAGTTTTCACGTAGCGCTGCACTGATGCGAGCAACTTAGGCCAATAGTACTTCAGGCGAATCCTGGCGAATGTTCGGCTCACACCCATGTGGCCAGATGTTGGCTCGTCATGGCATGCATGCAGAATTTCCTGTCGCATGGCTATGGGCACGACTAGTAAAAACGTTTCACCATTACGTTCAAAGTTCCTCCTGTAAAGGACACTTCCTCGAAGGCAGAACGTGGAGAGCCCTCTGGAGAATATGCGAGGAACTTGAACGTCGAGACCCTGCAGGTGTTGTATAAGCGCCAGCACATCCGGGTCACCTCGTTGTTGTTGAGCGATTTCGGATGCGTCGACAACGCCTAAAAACGGGAAGTCTTCCTCTTCAGGTGCACTTGGATCGACGGGAGAGCGTGACAGGCAGTCGGCATCACTGTGTTTCCTTCCAGATTTGTATACGACCGTAATGTCATACTCCTGCAACCTAAGGCTCCATCTGGCTAGTCGACCTGACGGATCCTTGAGATTTGCTAGCCAGCATAGAGCATGGTGGTCACTGACAGCTCTGAACGGTCTACCATAAAGGTAGGGTCGAAACTTATTTATTGTCCAGATTACTGCGAGGCACTCTTTTTCAGTAGCAGAGTAGTTTGCCTCAGCTTTCGATAGTTTGCGGCTGGCATAGGCTAACACTTTCTCTTGACCATTTTGCCACTGGACCAGGATGGCGCCGAGGCCAACATTGCTGGCATCGGTACGGACTTCACTGTCGGCTGTCTCATCAAAATGGGCAAGTATTGTTGAACCCTGTAGCCGTTTTCTTAATTCATCAAAAGCTTTCTGTTGTTCGCTTTCCCTTGTGAAGGGCACGTCGTCTTTCGTTAGTTTTGTAAGAGGTTCCGCAATCTTTGAGAAGTTTTCCAGAAATCGCCTATAGTAGGCACATAAACCCAAAAATCTACGCACTGACTTTTTGTCTTTGGGTGTAGGGAACATCTGAACAGCGGCTGTTTTTTCGGGATCAGGACGAACACCGTCAGAACTAATGACATGTCCAAGGAATCTCAGCTCTTCGAAGCAGAAGTGGCATTTTTCGGGTTTGATTGTCAAGTTTGCTGACCGGATGGCTTGTAATACAGTGCGCAGTCGCTCTAGGTGTTTGTCGAACGTTGCGGAGAATACCACCACGTCATCCAAATACACTAGGCATGACTGCCATTTCAATCCCGCGAGGACAGTGTCCATCATTCGCTGGAACGTCGCTGGCGCGGAACAGAGGCCGAATGGAAGCGCTTTGAATTCGTAGAGGGCATCTGGTGTTACGAATACCGTTTTTTCATGGTCCCGCTCGTCTACCTCTATTTGCCAATATCCGCTTTTCAGATCCAAGGAGGAGAAAAACTTTGCGGATCGCAGCCGATCTAGTGTATCGTTAATACGTGGCAAGGGGTAGACATCTCGTTTAGTTACACTGTTGAGTTTTCGGTAGTCGACACAGAATCTAAGCGTATTGTCTTTCTTCTTAACGAGCACTACGGGGGACGCCCATGGACTATTCGAAGGCTGGATGACATCATCCGAAAGCATTTCCTCCACTTGCTTTTTAATGATTTCCCGTTCTTTCTGTGACACTCGATATGGATGCTGGCATATAGGCCTCGTGTCGTCTTGCGTTATAATTCTGTGTTTCGTAATTGACGTGCGCTGGACCTTCGAGGCAATCGAAAAGCAATCAGAGAATTCTTTTACTAAGGCGTAAATCTGTTTCTTTTGACTGTCCGGAAGGCTCTGATTGACGGTCACGGATGTGTCGATGTTGCAGGCCACTGGTCGAGTGGTTGATGTCGTTAAGCTGCATAGTTCAGTCGCCGTACAGAAGTCGTGTAAGTAGGCAATAGCCGTGCCTTGAGCGATGTGTTGAAGTTCATTGGAGAAATTTGTGAGTAGGACATCTGCACGGCCTTTTGTCAAGTGAACAAGACCCCTAGCTACGCAGACACCTTTGTTCAAAAACAGCCCTACATTTGTATGCGCTATGCCTTCGCGGTTGTAAAATGCGTCATTCTCTACGAGCACAATTATACTGCAGCGTGGCGGCACAGTTACGTCATCATGAACAACGCGTAGAGCAGTTAGGCGTCGCTCCTCAGATTCCTCTACAGGTATAGCTCGTTCAGTCGAAAACGACACGCTGGACCTACGCAAGTTAATTACGGCGCCATTAGCTCGCAAAAAATCCATTCCTATAATGAGGTCTCTTGAACATTCTGGTAGCACAATGAAATCGGCAACGTAAATAAAGCCCCGTATTTCAAGTCTTGCGGTGCATCTGCCAAGGGGCGTAATAATGTGACCACCTGCCGTGCGTATCTGCGATCCACTCCACTGTGTCACAACTTTGTTTAACTTCTTCACCATCTTGTGACTTATCACTGAATAATCAGCACCGGTGTCGACTAAGGCGTTCAGCTCCCATCCTTCCATTCTCAACCGCAAATCTGAAGTAACGCTTTCGTGGCTGCACCCACTTATCGAAAATACACCGTCGTCTCCCTCAAGCCATATTGGAGGATCTTCGTAATTGATGTTATCAGCGGCCTCACCTCCACAGGTCGCTTGCTTCAGTTTTCCGGGAGTGGACTTGGAGAGCAATGACCAGGCTGCCTTGAAGGTGCACGTGGGCTGGATGACCGGTAGCGCATAGGCGATGGTGACCGCGACCGACGTTGGCGTAGAGGTGGCGAGTTCTGGCGCGTGGACAAGTACTCCTCAATCTCTGCTGGTCGTTCGCCGTTTCGGGGGCACGTTGCATACGACGAGAAGCCTCTTAATCCGGCCTGTCGGTAAGGGCAGAATCTGTACAATTGACCCGCTTTGCCACAATGGAAACAAAGAGGCCTGCGCTCGTGATCACGCCAGACGTCACTTTTCCTGGGCCTAGGCTCCACATAGCGATGCGTGCTACGTGCTCCTGGGGGCAGATAGATAGCCGTTGGTTCCCGTGGACGAGGTGCGCTGCGTGCTGTAGATGGGAGAGGAGTCGCCGCCATCGCAACTGCTGCATTGTTGTGTACTGTGGGTTGTCGGAGAACTTCAGAGTACGTTCAGATAGGTCGAACCGGCTGCAGCTCACGCTCTGGTTCTCGTATGACCTGCCTCAGTTCGTCACGAACAACGTCTGTAACAGATAGTGCAGTTGGAGTCTGGTGCATTTGCAGTCTGCTCAGTTCTTCCCTAATGACTGATCTAATGAGCTCTCGCAGGGCTTCAACGTCGTTTCGCACGCCTCCAGAGAATACCTGTGCAGATGCGCAGTTAAGATTCCGGTTGTACTGCCGAGCGCGTTGTTCTAGTGTTTTTTCGATGGCCGTCGCTCCCGAATAAAACTCAGCAACAGTGCTTGGAGGGTTCCGGACGAGAACGGCGAACAGCTCTTGCTTCACTCCGCGCATTAGATGGCGCACCTTCTTATCCTCAGCCATGTTATAATCCGCACGCTTGAACAGACGGACCATGTCCTCAATGTACATGGCAGCACTCTCGTTTGTGAGCTGGTTTCTGGATTGAAGAGCAGCTTCCCCTTTTTCTTTTAGGTCCATGTTCGCGAAGGTAGCCACCGCTTGTCGTCGAAATACCTCCCAGGTAGACAACGAGGTTTCATGGTTCTCAAACCATGTCTTTGCGAAGTCTTCCAGGGCGAAGTATACGCGACGGAGCTTCTCTCTTTCGTCCCATGCATTCAAGCTCGCCACTCTCTCGAACAGGTCCAGCCAATCTTCAACATCCTCGTACGAGTCGCCGTGGAATACTGGCGGCTGGTGCGGTTGGCTAATGAACACTTGTGCCGGTGTTACCTGGGTAGTCATAGTGGTGGCATCCATAGTTTGAATTCCCCTTGGTATGAAGTGAAAAGGACCGAACTCAGGTGAGTCACCTCGAAGACGGCGACTTGCCCTCTGGTGTACAGGAGTCACTTCCACAGGGTTGATACGCTGGTCGTCGGGGCTACGCTGTCTTGAGCTCGCGGGGCTTCGATTCATAACCCAGCAACTCCACCAGAAACTTGTGCCCACAAGTCTAATGACTATGGTCGTCGAGTCCGAGTAGCCGAGAGGTACAGATTCAACTGACTTCCTCTTTCTTGTTGTTGGAGCGCACGAACGCGTGGCGCATGCCAGCCGGGTCTGGCAGGAGCACCAGCAGGGCATGGTGCTCCTGCCATGATGATTGCGGCGGGCTACTTGGACGTGGCCAACCTGTCGCGGCAGTATGTTCTTCGTGTTATAGCAGGACTGAGATGGGGCCCTTCGGAGAAAAGTCTTCTGCAGTTATACAAGGCATTGTTTGTGGGCTATATAAGGTACAGCTCACCTGTGCTTTCCAGCATGCGGGCAACGTGCCTTCGTACTTTAGGGAGCCTTCAGGCACGAGCACTGAGAATATGCCTTGGCCTGCCACGGTGCACATCTACCTCTGGCACTATAGAGGAGTCACGCACCTACCCTATACAGGTTTACACGTCTTGTGAACCTCTTCGAGTGCGCCTTTGTCTGCTGACTCGACATGCACAGCACCCGTTGTCTTCGCTACAAGTGGACTGACCAGGCTGTACCTATTCGCGATGCCTCGATACGCCTAGGCACATAATCCCTTCAGGCTTTGCACCTGCCGCAATCCCTGCAGTGCCTCTATGGATATTGACTAAACCACTGGTGTGCCTTCACATACGTGGAATTTCGCATAAGTCGCATGTTTCTTATATTACCCTCAAGCAACTCACCTTGGCACATTTAGATGACCGATACAGCGACTCTGTGCACATTTACACCGATGGATCCGTAACTTCATCCGCCTCAGCTGCAGCCTTCGTGATCCCTCAACTCGGTATTTCCCGACAGTACAAATTAGATCATAGGTCATCTTCGACAGCTGCAGAACTTGTTGCTATACAAGAAGCCATAAAATTTGTGAACGACCAAGCACCGCGTAAATGGACGATTCTGTCTGATTCAAAATCAGCGCTTCAAGCTATCCATTCCTGCTCAAGAAGAAGCCAATTTTACGAGTTAACGTTACAAATCGTCCAAGCATTTGACCTAACACACAGGAGCGGTCACTTGATTACACTCCAATGGATTCCTTGACACTGCAGCCTGGTTGGCGACGAAACAGCCGATAGCGAAGCAAGAGCGGCAATATACAACGCTCCTATGTACGTCAAAGTACCCTACTCGCGAGGTGACGTCAACACATTGTTGAGATCACTCATGCGTGAATGCGCTGCCACTTACTGGTCGCTACGAGATCACCGGAACAAGCGCCTGCGGGAACCAGACCCCGGCATGACTTTTCGTCTTCCAGATAAAATCAGCCGTAGACATGCTAATATACTGCACCGAATTCGCCTGGGCGTCGCCTTCACTTTACACCCACCTAATCGGCCGTGCGGACAGCCCAAATTGTGAACGCTGCCAAGTGCGCGAAACAATAGCTCACATATTTTGTGACGGCGCATTATACGTGGCGCAAAGAAAAATGCTAACTGCAACGTTGGCAAGCATTGGACGAACACTATTAAGTGAAAGCCACATATTGTCAGCAATGAACGACCAAACAGTGTCAAAAACTGCTACAAAGGCTGTTCTAGACTTTATACAAAGCACTAGACTAGAAACTAGACTGTAGGGTACTATGCTAACTGGTTACTGTACATACGCACCTCCTCTTTTTGTCCCCATCATCACACTTTATCCCTCTTTCCTTCCCCTTTCTCTTATCCCCTGTGTAGAGTAGCAGGCTAGAGCGAACTAGCTCAGGCCGACCTCTCTGCCTTCTAATAAATTCTCACTCACTAAAAAAACACTACATACATACATACATACATACATACATACATACATACATACATACATACATACATACATACATACATACATACATACATACATACACAAATACATACATACATACACACACTGAGGTGTAAATATTGAGATGAATGGCTATAATACGACAATTAAAATACACTCATTTTGAAAATGCGGAAAGTAACTTACTTCGCCGCACGGAATCTCGCAATCTTAGGGCACGTTGCCAGCAAGGACGGCGTTCTACGGGACACAGACAAGCTCCGCGCCGTCACCGAGTTTCCTAAGCTATCGACACTCAAAGAACTACGGAGCTTTAGAGGGCTATTCTCGTATTTTCGACAATTTATTCGTGATTTCGCATCTATAATGATCCATTTAACACGTCTACTTGCTGACAGCCAAGGTATCTCGGCACGGTTGTCCACCTGTGACGACGCAATTGCGAAATTACGTCATCTTTTGACATCGCCGCCGATTCTCCGTCACTTCGACCCAAACACCCCTACCAAAATCCACACGGACGCTAGTGGAGTCGGCCTTGGCGCTATCCTTGCGCAGCTAAAGTCTGGCTTCGATTAGTACGTCGTTTCTTACGAGAGTCGCACTCTGACCAGAGCTGAAGAAAATTATTCGGTCACAGAAAAAGAATATCTAGCCATCGTTTGGGCAATCGCTAAATTTAGACCTTACATATATGGTCGGACATTTGATGTCGTGACTGACCATCGCGCCCTCAGCTGGTTGTCGTCTCTAAAAGACCCACCTAGTCACCTAGCCCATTGGCCATTACGACACCAAGACTATGACATCCGCGTCGTCTAGAGGTCAGGGCGCAGACATTCAGACGCCGACGCTCTCTCTCGATCTCCGCTTCCCCATAACTGAGCAAATGCGCCTGTTTCTACCTACGATTCTGCCTCCCTCACACACGCTGACAATCCGAGCAGCGTCAAGACCCTTGGATAGCGTCTTTAATGGAGTTCCTATGAAAGCCATCACCGAGAACCGCCAGTCGCTCGCTGCGGCGCACAGCTCGTCATTTCACCATGCGCGATGGGCTACATGACCACCGCAATTACCTCAGTGAAGGTCGCAAATGGTTGTTGGTGATTCTTTGCCATCTACATGCTGATATTTGCGCCTCGTTCCATGCGAACCCCCAATGCGGCCACGCTGTTGTAATAAAGACGTATGAATGCCTCCGGCTGTGGTACTACTGGCGTGGAATGTACCGATTTGTCCCCCAATACGTGCGTTCATGCTCAAAATGTCAACGCCGGAAGAGTTCACCGCATGCAGTCACTGGACCGCTACTGCCGTTGCCCAGCCCATCCTGACCTTTCGATTGCATCGGAATTAACTTATACGGCCCACTTCCATACACACCTGACGGGAATCGCTGGGTAGTTGTCGCTATTGATCATCTGACACGGTATGCTGAGACTGCCGCGCTGCCAGAGGCTACACCACGTGAAGTCGGCTTATTTATTCTTCACACACTTGTTCTGCGCCACGACCGTCCTCGCGAGTTACTCAGTGACCGCGGACCCACGTTCCTCTCAGAAGCCACACAAGACCTCCTGCGTGAGTGCAATGTTGTTCATCGAACGACCAGTGCGTACCATCGCCAAACCAATGGCATGACTGAACGCTTCAATCGCACATTAGGCGACATGCTGTCCATGTATGTATCTGCTGACCACACCAACTGGGACCGCATACTGGCTGGCATTTGTCACCTATGTGTATAACAGCGCCACTCAGTCCACGACTGGATTTTCTCTTTTCTTTCTTCTATATGGCAGTGAACCCTCCTCATTTATGGATACCATTCTGATGTATCACCCGGATGCTTCACAGTCTGCAACTCTCTCAGAAGTCGCCACATATGCGGAAGAATGCAGGCAGCTAGCACGTTCGTTAACTACACAAGACCCATCACACCAAAAGGACCGTCATGACGCCAACCTGCATCCCCAGTCATATTCACCTGGAACATCGGTGTGGCTTCGCGTTGCCTTCTCATCTCCAGGCCTTTCTTCAAAGCTGCTGCCTACGTTTGAAGGCCCCTACCGCATCCTGCGTCAAGCATCCCGGGTAAACTATATTGTCGAGCCCGTACAGTCATCCACAGACCGCCGCCGTTGCGGCCGTGAGACTGTTCACGTCGACCGCTGAAGCTGCACTATGACTCACCAGTCGTACCTTTGCCTTATGTATCCAGGATACAAGAGTGGTAGTTTAGGTGGCTTCATCTTAACAGATTCGCCGTGCCCAGTGTAGTGCTCGACGCCGACTGCCTTTAAGTAGCCTGTGCGCTTCATTTTCATTCTAAGGGTGGAGGCCGTGGACGTTCCATACGCATGCGCTGGTGCATAGTCGACGTTCATAGGAGGCAATGAAAGCACGTTTGAAGTGACGATGTCCAGATGCATTGATGGTCAGACTCGAGTCCCGGGCGTCCGTGAATTCACTTGTACAGCACAGCAAAACTTGGAAATACAAGAATGGTAGTTTAGGTGGCTTTATTTTAACAGATTTGCCGTGCCCAGTAAAGTCCTCGATGCCGACTGCCTTAAGTAGCCTGTGCGCTCCGTTTTCATTCTGGGGGCGGAGGCCGTCGCCATTCCAGACGCATGCGCTGGTGCATAGTCAATGGCGATCGTAGCAAGCCAGACAGCGCGCTGCAAGCGACGATGTCCAGATGCATTGATGGTCAGACTCGTGTCCCGGGCGTCCGTGAATTCCCTTGTACAGCATAGACAAACTTGTAAATACAAGAGTGGTAGTTTAGGTGGCTTCATCTTAACAGATTTGCCGTGCCCAGTGAAGTCCTCGATGCCGACTGCCTTTAAGTAGCCCATGCGCTCCGTTTTCATAATAAACCTGCTCTCGGCTGGTTATTTTTTCATCCACTTTTCTTTCTTTTTATTTACGTTCCATTGGTTCTAATAACTTCCCATACATTGCTTGGCATTACTGTCTGTTAGATCTCATTAATAGTATGTCAAAACACGGAAAAACTAGCTCTCAGGTATACACTTATTTCCCTTATTTATTAACGAGGGTCTCGTACTGGCAGACTTGGTGTCATTAATGTGTATACGAGGGACTATTGATCAGCTGCCCGCTCGTAATAAGTTCACGTGCTAAGTGACGCCACACATGCGCATAAAAGAGTGTTTCACACGCGTCACTTGGCTAATTGATGGCGCTGAGTGACACTCTTACTTCTAAATTCACATATAAACCAAAAAAAGTGGATGAAGGGAAAGCTGCTGTGATAGCTCAGTGGTTAGAGCATCGAACGCGTTAGTCGAACGTCGTAGGTTCGGTTCCTGCTCACGGCTGGATATTTTATCACCCACTTTTCTTTCTTTTTTATTTACGTTTCATTGGTTCTAATAACTTCCCCTTACATTCCTTGGCATTACTGTCTGTTAGATCCCAATAATATTGTGTCACAACACGGAAAAACGAGCCCTTAGGTATACACTTCTTTCCCTTTTATATATATATATACCGTCCAGGAATAATAAAACTTGCTGTCTATGCCGTGAAAATTCCACCAATTATTGCCGCCGAAACAAGGAGTAAGGAACTGTTGCGACTAGAAATTTTGTGCGGATGCCCCGTTATTACGAAGAGAGTGTTTCCGCAAACAAGAATTTGGAGAGGCGTTTTGACTGTGCTGCTTGAAGAAAATGTTGACAACTTTTGTAAATACTATCATTTTTTTCTGCAGCCTCAGCATCAGCGGCATTTGGTTCACGAAATGCATGTTGTTGTTGAGGACACTTATATAGGTTCAGAAAAGAAGCAGGAGTGACCCACTCAGCCAAAGCCCTCAACTTTCTGACACATTTAATGGACTGTATTGTAGTTTGTTGCTCAGTGAGGAGTCATGTTATGTAAAAAAAAAACATGTCAGGTGCATTTACGGCTTGATAAAAGTTTGGCAGCTCATGTGTCGCGCAGTGTACTTTACGACCGGTCACTCGAACCACCCGCTTGAACGGGCGTAAAAGTTTAATTGCTGTCTATGTGTTGTTTCCTAAATCCCCCGAGCAATTTTGTCGCTTCGTGATAAAGCCCGAGCTGCACGCGACACAACCTACGACAGAAATACCCAATCCTGCCGTGACCTAGCCCATCTGTCAACGCCGCAATTTCAAGAGATTGACAGCGACGACCCTCGCAGAACTGCGTGTAACTTGTGATCGCTTTAAAAAGAAAGCTTTTCGCTTTGAGATTAAAAGAAGATTAGCCGAAAAGCGGCCTTGAAACTGTCCCTGTGTCGGTATCTACAACTCAAGCCGCGCAACGATTGCGAAGGCCAGTCAAGAAGTGCTCGGAGCGGCTAGTTCAAATTGTCCGACCACAGCTCGTGCGCCGTCGAGAACACACTAAAAAAAAAAAAAAAGGGCAATCAGCGTAGCTTGCTTTTAGATAGGGAAGCTGATGGAAACCTTTGTAGTCATGGCTTTCGCCATTTTGCTCAGTTTTGCTAATTTTCTCATTCTTTGCTCATGCTCTTCTCTGTCTTTCAACTCTTGCTCTTTGCATTTCTCACTTGCTTTCTCTTCTTTCTATCCTTTTCTCACTTTTTTTCTCTTCACTTCCTTTGACTTAAAACTTTTGAACATTATCTTTGTGTATTTTTCGCTTGCTTTATTTCTGTTTATATCTTTCTCTCTCCCTCTAAATTTTATTTTTGCCTTTTCTGGCTCTATTTATCTTTCTTTCTCTATTTCTGATCGTTTGTATGTTATGCACTTTACTAAGCAGGAACAACAGCCCTAAAAAGAGAAGCACCAATGGAGGACATGACACTGGCTTTCAATCCCAACTAAAACTTTATTGGAAGGTACAATAGAAAAAAAGAACAAAAAAGCGTGCAGAAAGAATGAAAATATCAAGAAATATGCAACAAGTAAATCTGCTTTCGATGCCTGGTGGCGCTTCTCTGCCAACTATGCTGTTATCTTCCTTGGACGCCGCTCTAAGTATAGAACTCTGTAAGAACTATTTGCGTAGTATAATATATTTCTACCACTGCGTAGTTGTTTGCTCATCAAAATGATCATGAGCCTGAGATCGCAGACACAAGAAAATTAATGTGCAAACTTTTATTACGCGTGTGTGAAACTTGTACAATGCACGTAGTTATTTATTTTGTCATTGTTGCATCAAATTTGATTTGATTCAGCTTATAAGCGTTTTCTGAGTGTCCTTCGTCATGTGTTTACTTTTGTGCTGCTTATGGAACTTGATGTTGAACAGTATGCTTTATCATGTGTTAACCTTTGCACAGCTATTGCTGTGGGCCACAAAAGCGGGAGCCTTTGTCAGGTTTTCGTAGTCTTCTGCTAATGATCTTTTGTTTGTATAAACAACTTGAGGAACTTCAACAAAGTAACCAACATATGAGCGGGCACAAGTGATGTTTTGCCGTAATTACTTGGGCGTGCACGCATCTAAAGCGGCAAATCATGAAAAGCACATTTTTTTCAAAGAATAGCGGAGTCCGTGAAACACGCGTGGGAAGACGTTAACCTATCGGCGCCATCTTTTTTGGGAAGTGGCACTTTGCTTCCGTCAAAAAAAAAAAAAAAGAGCGCGAGGCAGATTGGGTGATAAGAACTAACGACGTCGTTTAACGATCCTGTTTGACCTGTCGCTTTTACGGGACAAGGTGGTACGCTAAGTGAATAGAACCTTACGTAGCCAGAAAGTGGCTCATCTTCACATTACATGACGACTTCCATAGCGGCGACAACTTGAAGGTCAGGGCATGCAGAGAAACGAGGACGAGCGCTAACTTCCAACCGAGTTCACCGAGCAGAAACGAAAGTTGATATGCACCTAGAGCACAAAGAACAACTGGTGACGAACGATGAGCTATATAAAAAGATTACAAGCCTCAGCTTGGGAAAGCAAATAAAAAAGAAAAGAAGAAAACAGGCAACAAGGCATTGAAGAAAAAAAAGGACCTTTCAGTATACGTGTGCACTGATGCTCCCGAGAGAAGTAAGTTCCTTCTCAGATATATACGGGCGTCTTACCGACGGACCAGCCACGTTCACGAGCTATTTGCGCAGCCTCGAATATAGGAAGATTTAGAATACCGTTTGCAAGCGCTGCGGGCGTTGCGGGCCTAGTGGGTGCCATAAGAGATTTAGAATAGCGTTTACCCTACTGCGATCCGCAACGCACGATCGCAGCGACACCGTAGTTTCGAAACCTGCGCTTGCAGGCCACATTCGGGCCGCCATCACCGCCCGTAGCATCGAAACCAGCGCTTGCGGGCCACATGCGGGCCGCCATCACCGCACGAAATTTCGGATTTTTCACGTGTGGTCCGTGAACGCGAACGCCGAATCGCGTTACGACGCATGCGCAGTGGCAGCGACCACACCACAAGGGCTCGCAGTGCGCTATTTTAAAACTGCCTCATGATTCGGGCGCAGAAGCGTTGATCAGCGGGCTAGTGGGTATATAACCATAATGAAAAAAATGGCAGCGCTAACTAACGGGACACAAGCGCTTGTTAGTTTTTACTGCCAATTATTTCATTATGATGATTCGGGTGCGTGGTCAGCGCTGTGACTAGACGCTCCTAGTTGGGCGGACGTAGAACGAGCCCACGTGCGCAGCACTGTCGCGGGAGAGAACTGCGCATGTGAAGTACGTAACGTATCGATTCCAGAGATGCATGCGTACGCCCGAAACAAGACGGTGGGTACGTAAAGCAATTGTTTACTACGTCACGTTCTCGCGAGACCTCGAAGAAACTAGAACGAGAGTATATGGAGGCCACAGTGGCGTTCGACGCAGACAGGAACAGCGGACCTTATGCAAGGCATATGTACTTCACAACGAAAGGCGATGTTTTCATGCCGGACAAGGTAAATTGAAGCGGCGTGTTCCGGCTTCCAGATGATTAAGAAGAAATTGATTGGCATCCCAAGAAACTGCTCAAGAATCGCCTTCGATAGGCTGTGTGCAGGAACGTGTATTTTTCAGCCAAGCCTCTCGACAAATGAACCCGTAAATAAAACGGCATCTTGGTACGTACTTTCATTCATGGTGAAACATAACACGCTTTGAACGTTGTGCGAGTTTTCACTTCTTAAATTATCCGGTAGTAATCGTGAGGCCATGGATACCTGGAGTGTGACCACTTGCTGCAGGGTACGCTAAGCTTCATCCGCAGCAGTGCTGGATAGAACGCTGGGTGCGATCCATTGGGGCCGTGCCCGACCAGACGCATTGCGCAGCCATGGCAAGTTCAAAACAAGAAAAGTGAACGTGCGCAGTCAGCGCACCTAGGAACGATGCTAAAACTCTACACCATGAACGCCACGGCCTGACTTGTACGCTGGTGGCTATTACCATGGCCGACAGGATGTTTTCCGCACAGAGCACTGAGGCCACATTATTACTTGGACCTAGCATATTTCTAGCGTGGGTGGCACTGAGAAGCACTCTAAACCCTTTCACCTCGAATACAACTTATATAGTTGAGTTAAAAAACATAAAGGCACTTAAAAATAAAATTGCCGTTGCACGCTTCACATGCAGCGTACCCAACATAATTTTAACAGCGTACGCATCTTTCCCGTACACCCAACTAAAAGTGTCTACTGTACAGCGTAACTGTGCCCTCGAAAGCAAGGGTACATTCATTTGCACGAGGCACAATGCTGTTAAAGAGCAATTTTTTCGGGGTGTTTGCGATTTTTAACTTTATTAGTGCATTCCATTATCTGACCATTAAGGCCCTTCAGCAGGGAGGGGGACCTTGCACACAACTTGACGCACGCAATGCACGTAGCCTGCTTGGTCCTGTGCTTCACATGACGTGCGGCAGAAGACTGTTGCCTGAGAGGGCTCGTACATTTCGCCCAACCGATTAACTTGAAAGGGGACAAAAAAATCACAACAACACCCCCCTCCCTCGTTGGCCATGAGCGGAAAAAGCAAGGTGCGCAATGGACACAAAGATACATTGACGAGATTACGCGCTCCTGAGAGTTCAGTACACTGTTAAAAATCGCCGTAACCTCATAGTAGAACCGCAGCGACTACATAGTTTTCTTTCACTTTTCATGACAGGATGTTCCCCGTTACGGGACAGCACACTCTGTACCGATGCCGTATCTCACTGTCGAGCAAACAACAGTGTGCTTTAGGTTTCAATGATGCATCACCCAGATGGCCCCGCTGCATTGGTTAGGTGGCTAAGGGCTGCTGACGCGCAGATCGCGGTATTGAATCCCGGCTGCAGTGGCTGTAATTTCGATGGAGGCAAAAATACTGTATGCCCGTAGGCTCAGATTTGGAAGCATGTTAGAGAACCCCAGGTGGTGGAAATTTCCGGAGCCCTCCACTACGGAGTCTCTCATAAATCATATGGTGGTGTGAGGACGTTAAACCCCACATATCAATCAGCATCATCAAGATGACTGTGGCTCAGACACTTGCCAATAGTGGAATGTAATCACACTGAGCAATCACAGTAAACGTTACTGCTTATCATGCCCCTGTAACAAAATTTAAAACGACTGGGAACTGCTGAGACGTCCTACAGGATGCGGCATTTTGTGCCGCTTCGCTCACAGGCCACTCCTGCAAATGCACGTTTTTTACCGTTTTATGCCGAGTTCCACCACAGCTCCACTGACGTATTTGCGTCACGGATATGACGTTGTGAATTAATGACTCATGCCACCGTAACAAAATTTCAAACGGCTGGGAAGTGCTGAGACGTCCTACAGTATGCGACAATTTGTGCCGCTTCGCTCACATAGGCCACTCCTGCAAATGGACGTTTTTTTTACCGTTTTATGCCGAGTTCCACTACGGCTCCACTGACGTATTTGTGTCATGGATATGACGTTGTAATATATAGGACTCATGCCCCCGTAACAAAATTTAAAACGGCTGGGAACTGCTGAGACATCCTACAGGATGCGGCAATTTGTGCCGCTTCGCTCACATAGGCCACTCCTGAAAATGCACGTTTTTTTACAGTTTTATGCCGAGTTCCACCACGGCTCCACTGATGTATTTGCGTCACGGATATGACGTTGTAAAATATAGGACTCATGCCCCCGTAACAAAGTTTAAAACAGCTGAGAACTGCTGAGACATCCTACAGGATGCGGCATTTTGTGCCACTTCTCTCACATAGGCCACTCCTGCAAATGCACGTTTTTTTTACAATTTTATGCCGAGTTTCACCACGGCTCTACTCACGTATTTGCGTCACGGATATGAAGTTGTTAAATATTGACTCATGCCACCATAACAAAATTGAAAACGGCTGGGAACTGCGGAGACGTCCTACAGGATGCGGCAATTTGTGCCACTTCGCTCACATAGGCCACTCCTGCAAATGCACGTTTTTTTACCGTTTTGTGCGCTGAAGTATTTGTGTCACGGATATGACGTTGTACAATATAGGACTCATGCCCCCGCAATAAAATTTCAATTGGCTGGGAACTGCTGAGACGTCCGCCAGGATGCGGCAATTTGTGCCGTTTCGCTCACATAGGCCACTCCTGCAAATACGCGTTTTTTTACCGTTTTATGCCAAGTTCCACTTCGGCTTCACTGACGTATTTGTGTCACGAATAT
The DNA here is from genome assembly GCF_043290135.1 of Rhipicephalus microplus. Lineage (NCBI taxonomy): Eukaryota > Metazoa > Arthropoda > Arachnida > Ixodida > Ixodidae > Rhipicephalus > Rhipicephalus microplus. The sequence continues at coordinate 39,102,498 of NW_027464585.1, forward strand.
GACGTTGTAAAATATATGACTCATGCCCCCGCAATAAAATTTCAAACGGCTGGGAACGGCTGAGACATCCTACAGGATGCGGCAATTTGTGCCGCTTCGCTCACATAGGCCACTCCTGCAAATGCACGTTTTTTAGCGTTTTATGCCCAGTTACACCAGGGCTCCACTGACGTATTTGTGTCACGGATATGACGTTGTAAAATATATGACTCATGCCCCCGCAATAAAATTTCAAATGGCTGGGAACGGCTGAGACATCCTACAGGATGCGGCAATTTGTGCCGCTTCGCTCACATAGGCCACTCCTGCAAATGCACGTTTTTTTAGCGTTTTTGCCGAGTTCCATCACGGCTTCACTGACGTATTTGCGTCATGAATATGACGTTGCAAAATATATGACTCATGCCCCCGTAACAAAATTTAAAACAGCTGGGAACTGCTGAGACATCCTACAGGATGCGGCATTTTGTGCCTCTTCGCTCTCATAGGCCACTCCTGCAAATGCACGTTTTTTTACCGTTTTATGCCGAGTTCCACCACGGCTCTACTGACGCATTTGCGTCATAGATATGACGTTGTAAAATATATGACTCAGGCCCCCGTAACAAAATTTAAAACGGCTGGTAACTGCTGAGACGTCCTACAGGATGCGGCATTTTGTGCCGCTTCACTCACATAGGCCACTCCTGCAAATGCACGTTTTTTTACCGTTTTCTGCCGAGTTCCACCATGGCTCCACTGACGTATTTGTGTCACGGATCTGACCTTGAAAAATATACGACACAGACTACAGAAAAAAAAACGATATGAAAATCCTATTCGTGGGGCGTCGAACCAGTGACCTCACAAGTTGCAGCGCGCGGTGCCAACCTCTAAGCCACAGCGTGCACGCAGCCGGGCGCGTTAAAGACAAGCCATTTACCATATACCATTTACTGGTCGCCAGAGCTCCGTAAATTCAGCCTGTTTTAGTTATCAGTAGCGAGATGGCTTGACCAGCGCGCATTTGGCGAGAGTGCCTCGATGCGCTCTTTCGCCTCCGGTCGCCTCTCGCTTTTTTCCTCTAATAAAGAGCCTTCAGGGGGTGGGGGTGCGTCTCCGTTTTTAGGGTGGTGACAATTCGATCATGGTTGCTTACAACAGGCTAAAGCAGCCGCTATACTGGACGGGCCGCCATACTGCTTCTCAGTGGTCCCTCATTCACATTGAAGGTAACGTGGGTTTCAACGAGAAGGGGTGGTCTTTTTTATATAGCAAGTTACGAAAGCTGAAGGGTTGTTATCTGAAGTTAGCCGCCATTTTGTAGAACAGGAAAAAAAATCACAGCATATCCAAGTAGTGAATGATGATGAGTGGGGTGAAACGTCCGTCAGTCCATGCGACCGTCCATGCGTTCATTCATCCGTGCGTCCGTCCGGCCTTGCGTCTGTCTGTGTATCCGTCCGTGCATGCATCATACTGTCCGTGCGTTTATCCATTTGTCCGCACGTTCGTCCATCTGTGCGTCCGTCTGTCTGTTCATCCGTCCGTCTGTGCGTGCGTCCATCCATCCGTCCGTGTATGCGTCCGAGCTTTTGTCTGTACGTGCATCCATCCGTCCGTCTGTCCATCCGGACTGCGTTTTCAACAGCTAGAGCAAGCCAAAAAGCGGAACAGTCTCTAGATGTTGTATGCATTGCGGCGCGCAGCACCCTGGCATTTACACTCCAAAGGTCTTGTCGGTGCGCTTAGCGCGAAGATGGTGTCTTAGCGGAAGCAAGGTCACGGTAAGTCAAACGCAGCTTCCACACCCGCACCAACATGCAGCTGGGTGCAGTGTGGCGGAGCAGAAATTACGCTGTGCCGCGAGAACCAACATGCCGCATGTTGTGATGAATACAGGGACTGGAAACACTGTGTTTTAGCGGGCGGTGACAAGTGGTGGGTCAAAGGCAAGACACCACCCTAAAGAGGCTCCCTATCTTCTCAGCACAACCACTTTTCGGAGAGCGCCACCCCTCCTGCGCTTATGAGACTCGTGTTTCAAGTCAGCACCGCACCGCAAAGGAGATCTCAAACGAAGAAGTAGAAATTGTGACAGTTTGCGCTTGTGAGTTCGTTTCGTGCACCTTTCTTACACAGCGCGTTTTAAGTGTCCAGCTAGCTGGTCCACGCTCGTCCTGTGTATGCTCATTTTGTGCATGCTTTCGTTTGAGATACGCGCTGCAAGTTTCCAGCTGCTGCCGGTTGTCGATCTTCACTGCACTTTGTAATTTGCCGCTGTAGCATTCATGTCGTTTGCCTTGTGGCAAAACAAAAGCACTATAAACGCTCAACCACCTCCATAAAAAACATGTTTAATTTTGTGTTTAACCGATTTCTAGAAAGAGAGATGAGCTATATTTTTTAAACACTGACAATGCACGTTGTTAGGATTGTTCATCAAAATCAAAGGCACATTTAAACTGCGTGAAGAAGAAAATCCATTATTGAATTTGTGCACTCACGAAGCACCGGCTTCCACCCGCGTCTATTTGTTCCTAAAGGTACAACATTTATAAAGGTTGACAAGGTGCAATCACACCGATAGTCTTACAGTCAGCGAACATGTGACAAGACCATGTGCGCGTGAATTCTAAAAGTATGCTAATGGCAGCATGTAGGAAACCTGTTTGTTTGCATGTTGAACATAATCAATGTCACCCCCTTTATGTGTCCGTCTGTGTGACCGTCCATGCGTCCATTCGCCCGTCCGAGCGTGCGTCTGTTCATGCGTCCGCACAGTCATCTGTGCGTCCGTCCCTGCGTTCGTCCATGCATTCACCCCTGCGTCCTTCCATGCGTCCATCCGTTGTTGCCGCCATCCGTGAGTCTGTCTGTCCATCTATTCAACACTGCAAGTACCACCATCTCGCATCTTTTCATCATATAATCCCGATATTGAAGCACCGCCATCCAGCGGACATTCCAAGGACTAAACAAGAGGTGGCACACGCGCACTTTCTTACGGCTTGCGCTACGTGTCTACTTCCCACCTTTAACCACCTCGACTTCATGGTATATACTAGTTCACTGTATTCATGGCACTGCGGCCTAACGCTCGCTAAACCTTTCTAAAAGCAAGGAGGTTACGCCCAGCGAGTATAACGTAGCAACCCTTTCTTGTCAGATAGTGCTTAATGTACATGCCAATGGCTGCTAATGGAGAATAAGAGACAGGAGAATTCCGCTTTTAGTTAACGTGCACGCTACGAATTTTTTATTGTTCAACAACGCACAGGAGAAATCTCCCAGCGGCATCACCTTGCAGGTCAAAACTTAAGACTGGTTACACACTACGACTGCGACTACGACTACGAGGGACGAACAGGTGCCGTTAAAAAGAAGTTCGCCCCTAAAAAGCTTTGACAGCCCCTATTCTGTTCTTGTTCTTGCCTTGAAAAAGAATTCGTTTTTTTTTCAGCTGAGGAGAGCAGCTCGGGCTGTCGCAATTCTTGCAGCGTAAGACAAAATTACTGTGGTAGATAGTGTGGCTTCCGTTCCTCGCCTTCTGTACGCTTTTCTTCCAGCGCTGCAACACTTATTAACAAGCAATCCAACGAACTAGCCTAACTAGCCGTTCTATTTCAGTGCATGAATTGCTTGTGTCCCTGCACGCGTTTATCGAAGCAGGATCCCTTTGACCGGCACACGACCGGCCACGAGACAAATTGATACTATAAACAAAATATGACACGCATTCAGCAGTGGTAATTTTCAGTGGATGTGGTGAAATCGCTGTTCGTCATCGCTCCTAAGCGCCGTGCCTTCAAACACGGTTTTACAGTGTACACTTCGAGTGTGGTCAAATTCCATGTTTCAAGTGTAAACACGTCTTCTAAGGTCTCCGAATGGTGCGGCATTTGGCTGCGGCTTTCCGAAGGTAGAGCTGAAAAGTGCAATGCTCTTCAAATGCTTCATGGGGGGACCTCTCTTACTGTATAAAAAAGAAAAAAAAATGGTACAGGCCCGTGTACTGCGCAAGGTCAGTGCACGTTAAAGAACGCCAGATGATCAACACTTCCGGAGCCATACACGACTTCGTCCATTATATTCATACTTTGGTTTCTGGACGTAAAACAACACAAAATAATTATAATATTATTAGTAGCAAATGCTAATATTGTTATTATAGTTATTATTCATAACCCGAAAAATGAATTTTGGTCCTAATCCTGCTTAATGAACCATGACACGAACGGCCTTTACTAGCGCGTCTTGTGCGTACGCCCCCTCCTCGACGTATCTTATATGCAAGGGCAGCACATAGCTGTGGAATCTAGCGATGGCAGTAATAGAAGCACTGGTAGTAGATGCGACTTGAAAAGACAGCGTAATGTCCTATAGCAGTAGCATTATTGTTATCAGAGTTGGCTTTCGCGAAGCTATATACCACACTATATCTTCTCTCGCACACACGTTTAGAGCAATCATAAAAAGGTTTGACCATAGCTATCACGAGGCCAGGACTAGGACTTGGTTGCGTCATCACTGATGGCAAATCAACACTAGCCTTCAATGCAGCCAGCATGCAACAAGAACAGGGGCGGCACATTAACCCGATCGTCCGTTTCGTAGGGCTGCCCCCTGCAAGCGAGAAGAAGGGCGGTCTACACCTTTTTTTTTTTTGATCCGGTCGTATTGAAGGGCAAGTTGGTTCATTCTATGCAGAAGAGTAGGTCTGAAAATTATTGTGTGCAAAACTGAAGTAATGTGCGACAGCCTCGGCAAGAGCCACTTTGCGATAGGTGGAGATACGCTGAAAGTTGTTAAGGAATATGTCTACTTAGGACAGGTATAATCACTGCGGAGAAGAATCACGAGAGAGAAACAACTGGAAGTATAAGAATGGGATGAATCACAATCGGCAAGCATTCTCAAATCAGGAATGGTAACTGGTCACTAACCCCCAAGTGGAAGGCATATAATAGCTCCATCTTGCCGGTACTTACCTTTGGAGCAGAAACCCGGAGGCTTATAAAGGTGGTTCTGGCTAAATTAGGGACAACACAGCGAGCAATTGAAAGGAAAATAATAGATGCAGAAGAGAGCAGAGTGGGTCAGGGAACAAATCGGGGTTAAGGATATCATAGTTGAAATCAAGAAGAAATGAACATGGACCGGGCAAGTAGCATGTAGGAAGGATAACCACTGGTCATTAGGGGAACTCTCTAGATTCCCAGAGAAGGCAAATGCATGAAGAGGAGACAAAGTCAGGTAAGCCAATGAGAATAAAAAAATTGCAGGTATAACGTGGTAGCAGAGAGCGGAGTACGAAGTTTATTGGCGGATCATTAGAGAAGCATTCGTCCTGCAGTGGGCGTAGTCAGGCTGATGATGGCGATGCAGGGGAAACCTTGGTAAAATAGAAAAGGACATAAAAAAGGAACAATAAACAGATCGAGTGCAATTTGTTTTGTGTTCCTTCTTTGTGGTGTTCTTTTCTATTTTAGTGCAATATTCTCTGCATACCTTTCTTTGTTCTACGTTTGTAAGGCGATCATGCGAAAAGTTGCACAAGGCGTCATACTTTTTAATCGGTTACTATCGAGCACTCGTTGGGAGAACGCGATGGCGAGGGCGATCGACAGTGCTCGCAAAAAGCCTGCGACATGTGAAACTACATCTGAGATATGGGATCAAAGTATGCGCTAAATAAAGCACCATGATTTCTTTACTGTAAACAGGACACATATACGACACTCGATATGCACCGCAAGCAGGAATATTTCAGAATACTTCTGGCAAGTTAAATATGGCTACTTCCCTTAAATTTTCCGTCAATTCGGCGGCCATGCTGTACTATTTAGGCTAAAAATTTTATGTATTAGACCACGCATCGACGTTATATAGGCGGCCAACTACCACCATTTTCCAGAATTTTGATTAAGAGGTGAAACACAGCTCACTCCGGGAGGGAAAAAAGCTTGAAGTAATAAAGCGGGTCATCGTCTAAAAAAAGCACAAGCGAGCGCAGACTGGTTTATTGGGAAGTGTGTGAACCTTAAATAGTCACAGCAAGGATGACATGTCTCTGTCAACTAAAAACAGGGCAACCAAAAAACAACGCCATTTAAGGATCTCAATCAATAATCATTGCCGCGTGGTTCACTGTAGCACGTTGAAAGGACGAATTCCTCGTCGAACTGAGTGACCGAAGGAGCACTAATACAGTCATTTTTCTTTGGCCCGCAGGCCTCAATGCATACAGAATAATACGAACTATGAATCAACTTTCCCTGGAAACTACTGTCGCGTCATTCAAGCGATTGTTCATCGCAGCTAAGAAGAGAGTCCGAAATCCGTTTTCCAGACACTATAAATAGAAGCTGCATGTTACTTTAAAGGGGGCGGGAAACAGTAGCACGCTGACCAGCATGACTATCGCCTCTTAAAAGAAAGACCGCTCGTAACTCTCGCCGTGGCCTTGTCACGCCATCGCGATAGGAGGAGGTGATATATACTCCCCGAGAATGGGCTACGGCCTTTTCTCCCTCGCGCAGCACGAAGGCGTCACTCGACTGGGTGGCTTTGCGCGTCAGTAGGCTTCTTTGTCCATGTTGCGCTCAAACGGCATTCCAGCTGCCCTGCTGCGTGACGACTCAATCGGACGCTCCCATCAACGTTCCTTTGCTTTTAAGGACAAAAGATTGTGGTCGAAAGAAGTCGTTTGAGGCAAAATCACGAATCAAATCATTGTTTTTCATGAGATCTTTCTGCCTGCCTTCACAGAACCATCCTGCGTCGCTGTGGCGTTCCCTGTGTTGCTTGTTCCCTGACTGCAGTAAACACCATAACACACCGACCGAAATCAACAAGGCGGAGCCAATAGGTGGAAACAGAATGCTAGGATGAATGAACTTCTGCCATCTCAGGCATATCAGTTTTAAAAAAAAGACACCAAAGAAAAAAAAGCAATTTTTCCCGTGTTATTGACCTGAAATATCACGATTCCAAAATCGGAACTATTTTTCATTTTTCGACGAACTGGTTGCGTGTGCTCCAGGTGAGAAGGAGAATTATACAGGTTGAATGTGGCTGAATGCCTTCGTGTGCTAGTAGTGACACTGTAACCAGCGTACATACAATTGTTCAGCGTAATCCAAATATATTACACTATTTCAATGCAACTGAAAAATTGAAACATGTTCAATAACACGTGCCAACACAATATGTTTATAAATAAACTATAAATCTAATACATGTCGTGATATGAATAGTAAGAATACGGTATACATTTGAAACAGTGGGATTGTTGCAACACCAAGAGAAGCACTAGTAAAACTTGTCTTTGTTTGGTGCACATTGTGATCATACACTGTTTATATAAACAGTGAGCTTGACATAGATATTTTACAATGCGAAAATGTATGACCCATTACCTTTATGCCTTCTTTCAGCTTTGCCGAAGTACTCTGATTTGTTTGTGAGTGAGAATATTTACAGTATTTTTTTTCTTTCCAATTTATCTAACGAAAAGGGTAAGCTGTGCCTCAGAGAGGGACTGCAAGACTTATTTTGTGCGCATGTACGGGGCGCCACTTTTGTATGGTACGCTTGCGCTAGTCATTTTTTTTAAATACCATAGTCTTTAAAATTAAGATACTTAAACACAAACGCTTTGGTCTATCTCTCTGTTTATGTCTGCCCATTGATTCAGCCAGCCGGCAAAGTGTAAGCCCGTGCTGAAAGCTCACCTATTTTGATCCTGTGGCTGCGTTCATAGTTGCTAACATTGTCAGTCAAACACAAATATATGCATACTTGAGGCGCACTATCTATGCGTAAATATTAGACAGAGTGTACTTTTATTGAGGAAATGCATCGATACGTAATTCAAAGACCGAAGTGACGCGGTGCTGTCAATGCGACGATGTGAACGAAAAGGCGCGTATTTCCTACGCTTCGCTAAGAAAATTCAGGGGCTTCAACTCTAACTAGAGCAACTGTATTTAGTTCGAAGAGTAGCGCATTTGTTTTCTAACGCCACCATATTATGCATGCGAAGAAGCTGGTGCATTGGCCACACCACCTAAATAAGTTACTTCCCACCTGGAATCTATCGAGTGACAATTGTGCGCTCTCTAGCTACAAACTGGTGCTTTTGTTTCCTTTAGACTCACGTTCTTAAGCTTCGTCCACAAGGCAGCATTCGGAACCTTTTTCAAAAAGAAACATACGGAAATAATGAATGCTGAAGACATTGTGGCGCGCTCCTGGAATATCTATCTATCTGTCTATCTATCTATCTATCTATCTATCTATCTATCTATCTATCTATCTATCTATCTATCTATCTATCTATCTATCTATCTATCTATCTATCTATCTATCTATCTATCTATCTATCTATCTATCTATCTATCTATCTATCTATCTATCTATCTATCTATCTATCTATCTATCTATCTATCTATCTATCTATCTATCTATCTATCTATCTATCTATCTATCTATCTATCTATCTATCTATCTATCTATCTATCTATCTATCTATCTATCTATCTATCTATCTATCTATCTATCTATCCGTCCGTCCGTCCGTCCGTCCGTCCGTCCGTCCGTCTGTCTGTCTGTCTGTCTGTCTGTCTGTCTGTAGCGCGAGAAGACGGGACGGTGGCCAACGTGGTCGTGTCGTTGTCTCGCCACTTTATTATGAAAGGCTAATGCCGAAGCGGAGTGGCGGCGGCTGCAGCGTCCAAAGCGCCAGGCGCGTAAGCACGATCTACCACAGCTCGCGCCTCGAGCTGTGGCATAAGCTGCCCGAGAGGCGCAGCGCGGTGGCTAGAAAAATGGCGATGATGACGAGAAAAATGGCGATGATGACGACGCTACAGATTACTGCCCCCAGCAGAAATGAAGCCGAAATAAAAAACGATGAGAGCGTATATACAAGAAGGTTCATTGTATATCTGATTTATTTATCACTATCACGTGATCAATACTACATCGGTGAGACGGGGCGCTGTCTGAAAGATCGCATTAGGGAGCACGCAAATCTGATGCGCGGATCAGTGAGCAGCCACTTGGAAAGTCACTGTGCAAACTGTGGGTGCGCATCGAAGTTTGATAAAGGCCAAGTAATGGCAAGACATAAGGACCAGAGGGCACGTGAAATATAGGAGGCTTTCTTTATTCGTAAAGCAGAAACTGAGTGTGTCAGTGCCCCGTCCGTAAATCTGTTTGATAATGAATACAAGTATCTTTCAGTTAAGCTGTGAATTAAAGATTGGAATAAGGTGGTGTAGCGCATGCGCTATCATTTGTCTTTTCTTCTGTGTGTGTTCTTCTCGCCCTCTTGACTATATATATATTCCCACCATCTGTGCAATAAAATTTGTTTTAAGTGTGTGCTCTGTCCTATGTCACTGCTCTATTTTCTTTCTCAAACGTTCTCTGCGCACTAAGGAAAGTAAATTTTTTTCAAAATGTGTTATTGCACTTTTGTTTACTTATTTGAAATATTCTAAAGGTACATACAGATCATTATAGACAGGAGGGACAAGTACGAAGAGATGAAAAAACAACAACAAAGGAAAGAGATACATGAACAATCAAATAGGATAAGTACAGTAACATGTTTACTAAAAAAAGAAAGTAAAGGATAAAACCATTTAAACATTGGTGATTCAAAATGCATCACTCGATTCAGTAATTCAGATATGTATTCCATGAAGAAGTGAAATTTGAGCTTGGTTCCGGCGAATGGCAAGTAGGGGGAGAATAGCTCTCATTTCTATTACGCTTCCAGTAAAAACGCTTCCCGTAAGGTGATAGTTTGTTAGTATAAAACGGACAGAGCGATTTTGCACTGCTTTGATTGCGTCAAATAATTGAGACGAATGCGGATTCTAAATAGATGATGCATGCTCAAACTGAGGACGAATATACGCGGGTTAGAGCAGAAATTTTAGTGATGGTGAAGCGAGAAATTTATTTCTTTAGGTATCTCAGAGTACGGTTACTTTTCGATATTATGTGTTCGACGGGGTGTTCCCATGACAAATCATTAGTTATGTGGACACCAAGGTAACGGTATGATGTGAAAGCTTCGAGAATTTAGTTATTAATCACATATGTTGGGCATGCAACATTAGAACGGGAAACTCGCATGTATTTGCATTTCTTAGTATTGAGCTCTATGCGCCAAGTGACGCACCAGTTGTGGAAGTGGTTTCGATTGGACTGTAGGTTAGTGACGTCATATGTAGTAGTTATTCTTCGATACGTGACACAGTCGTCTGCAAATAAACAAATTTGGGTGGATTTGTTATTGGGTAAGTCATTTATGTAAGTTGAGAACAGAAGAGAACCCAGACTTTACCCCTGGGGAACGCCAGATTCAACAGGGCCCATATAAGACACGCTATCATTGGTGGTGACTGATTTCAGCCGAGACAGAGGAAACGCCCTAATCGAGTTAGCTATTGCAGGGTCTTTATTCAGAATGCTTAGATTACACAAGAAAAACAGAGGGTTTACTTCGACAAAGGCTTTACAGAAGTCCAGAAATGGGTAGTCAATGGGAAAGCCAGAGTCAAGGTAAGTGTGCAGCTTATGAGTAAATGAAAGCAGCTGTGTTTCGCATGAAAAAGATTTGTGAAATCCGTGTCGAAAGCTAGAGATGAAATTATTGTCTTCGAGAGAGTTAACTACATGAGTGAAGAATACGTGCTTCATTATTTTGCATAGTATTGAAGTTAAAGATATTGGTCGATAGTTCGGAGGACTACGAGTTTCCCCGGATTTAAAGATTGGCACAACTTTTCCTATCTTGCATTCCTGGGTAATGTGGCAGACTGAAGTGATAAGACGATGGAGCAATACTCAATGGTAAATTTCACAAACTTTGAGGTGATACCAGTGGCTCCACAAGACGAGCTAAGCTTTAAGTTTCTAATGATTTTTTGATGCCAGCGGACAAAAAAATAATAGGGCTCATCGGAAGAAAATCAGAAAGGGTCACGTGTGGTAGTTCGTCGTCCATTCAGCCCATTCACAAGGCCTGAATGAAGGACGAAGGTAAATGACACATCCCAACATAATATTCATGGCATGCGTGTCATGTAAACATGACTGCATGCTACGCTCATAGCGTGCTCGCGGCCATTTCGCTAGCTGCGCATATAAGAAAGTGGATATCAACTGACGTGAATAGACGATTAAGGTAAATGAAACGTCTAAAAACAAGATAGTCATGATATAGAAGTTAGTTATGGCATAATTTACGTCCACCTCGTAATGTTCTATGGATTTTAAAGTGACATATGAACCTTCCTTATTTGTACTTCGCATATCATCGATTCTCACTGTACGTGGTCTATGCCATTTTTTTGTGTCTGAGTGTTGTTGCTCATCTTCCATATGTGGTGCCACTTGACCATGCGGCAGCGGTCAAGAGACACCGCAAGTGACAGCGGTGATGCAGTGGCGGTGCCACGCCTTTGCACTTTGCGTTACTGGACAGACTAAAAAATCACAGCATATCCAAAGGGGGAATGATGATGAGAAGGCGAAGCTACGGAGAGAATCTTCTGGGAGCCGTGAGTCTTCCGTGTAATTGGCCCAGTCCATAATCACTCATAGTCGTGAGAGACGCTGCATGTGTATGCCGTGCCGCTTAGAACTTCCGCTCTCCTACGGCAGGATCTTCGTGGCAGCGTCGCGCAGCTTCACGGCGTGCTTCTGCCACCTTTTCAAGTAACGCAGAACTTTGAGTCAACGTGGTTTGAATGCAACGAATGCGAGACAACGTTACACAGTAAAATATAACTTTGCACCGACGTTTATAATATTACGTTGCTATAACACAGTGTTTTTAATGTTGCAGTATATTCAATACTCACGTTGTCCTAACGTGATGGTTTTATTGTGGCAGCAACAATCAAATAATCACATTGCAACAAACCCATGTTTAACAGTGAACGTAGAGACAACATGGAGAACATGTTGGAGAACCCACTAAGTTAGAACCGCAAAACAACACGAAACACACACGCAACACTGAAGTATGGTAGGTGCCTTAGAAGTATGGATCTCGCTCGCCCGATTCCATGCCGACCGGTTGTGCCCTCGCGACCTCCGATGACAGCGTAGCTGTGGCTGACTGGATTAGCCCTACGCCATCTCCTGTCGCCGACAAAAGCTCTCGCCAGTGGTGGACTGTCCTCGGACTCCTGCAACCGTGTCCATCTTTCCTGTCTCCTATTTACTTCCGTCGCTTTATGTCCCTGCGCCTCGCTCTCTCCTTCCTCTCTCTCTATCTCTCTACCTTTTAATCCTATTCTTTTATACCCTTCTCTACCCCCCTCCCTCATGAGCTACTGTTGAGGTGTCCTCCTCCTGAGGAACAGTTACTGGGCTCACATTTCTCTTGTTTTAATTTATAATCACCCCCCCCCCCCTAGTCTCGGAAGAACTACAGCCTGCAATTACTAGCTCATAATATTCCAACCATACTCAACCGGTACAAACACACAACCGCTTTAAATAAAGAATATCTGCGTGACCACTTCTTATCTTTATAATAGCGCAATACGCTTCATTCTTGTGCGAAGTGTCATTGTTACGCTTTATGTGTACGTGTGATGTATGCTGATCTGTATGTATAATGTTTTCGATGTGAATTCCATGTAAAAACTTTTGTTGACATGTGTCATATATATGCTATTGCCATGTAAGGGACCCTGGGTCTTTGTCAAGCTGCTGCGACAGCTTTTTGCCCGGGTGTCCCTGCAGATTGTTTCTGGTAAATAAAATTGAATTGAACATAATCACTGAACTATTCAATAACACCCATGGGAACTTTTTAAACTTTGTGTACTCATTTGAGTAATGGCTGACAATGGCTAGTTAGTGGAGTTGAGGAAGCAATACAAGAAGCACGAACAATACAAGCAGCACTTCAGCCAATGTTCTTCACACACTAATCGTTCTATGAATCGGATTTCTTGATATAGTGCCACCCTGTGTTTTTATTTATTTATTTGTTTATAATACATGATTGCCCAAGTGCACACGACGAAGTACAACACCATGAGTCACCTGACTGGGCCTCTATAAATCCGCAATAATGTTCACACAGAATGACTGCATTGGCAAAAAAAAAAAAACAAGAACGAAATCCCATGGTGGAGAACATTGCGTTCCCCTGTTATGGCTGTTGCTAGATACAATAAACACAGTGAATTCATATATGAGAAAGAGATGTGCGAGGGCAAGCTTTTTAGCACCCCGTTGAAAGGGCACAGAATCCCAATTTCCAGGCTACAGAAAGCCTGCTGTAGGCAGTCTTCATCTCTAAGTGTATGCAAGCAGACTTGAAGAATAAATTACCTGTCTATTTTAATTATTACTGTGTAGTTGTAAAAATAGCATGTAAACCATTAACTTATGAAGTTAACGGTGCCTGAATTAGGATGCGTCACCACAATCATGTTTTAATGAGTGGTTTCAGATTAAACACACGAGAAGCAGATCTACTAAAGCGTAACCTAAGTGCTCGCATGATGCCAGGCAGCAGCCCCAACCAACCATACGATTGGCAAGAAGTGGAATTAATAGAAACCATGAAGCTAGGAAAACTGATTTTTCACAGAGCCTTTTTTCTTGGGGAACATAAAAGGCATTGCAATGACTTGAGCAAAATATACGAACAGAAAAATCTGTGACTAGATATAGCAGAAATAGAGTAAAATCACTGTCGTGAAAGAGAGAGATATATACATGGTTTGAAGAAAGGTAGAAAGGTTAACCGGAAAGCAATTATCTGGTTTGCTACCCTGCACTGGGGAAAGGTGATGGAAGAGAAAAAAGTTAGGAAAACGGAATGAGAGAAAAAGAGGCATATTCCGTGTACAGTGGCAATCGATGATATGCGAACTACGATTAAGAAATTTTGATATGTCACTTTAAAATTAGCACAATGCTACCAGGTGGAGGTAAATGATGCCGTACATTACTTCCGTGTCATGATTATCATGTTTGGAAGGGTCGTTTATCTTCGTCATCCATTCACGTCACGTGATACCCAATTTAGTATATGTGGAACATCTGGGTGTCCAGGTGACGTCATCGGACTTTAAGTGGGCTCACAGGGCGGGTCGCTTTACTACCTGGAAGAATAGGCCCATTGTAGCACAGTTTTGTTCCTTTAAAGAGAAGCAAAGAGTACTTACTAGGGCACACAAGCTGAGAGGAACGATTCTGCAAATTGCGAAGATTACTCAAGCAAAGTTCGTTTGGAAAAAAGAAAGCTGGCTGTGTTCGCCAAATAACGCAAAGAAACATGCATGCTTCGCTTCATTAAGCTGATTATAGGGGCCAAAAGATTTATCTACAATTCCTCCAGTGATGGCGTAGAACCAGTGCATTAACAATCAAAGCCTTCCGTTCGATGCCATGGGAACGATAAGCTAGAACTGGTGTTTATCGTTGCAAGCTGTCGGAGCATGAAAAATAAGATGCGTTTTTATACCTTGTAGCTACCACGGATGCGGACATAATTTTCGGCACCGAGTCGTGGCTCGATGACAGTATTTACAACGCAGAAGTGTTTCCTTGACATATGAACGTCAAGGAAGCAAATCGCGATGTGTGTGAGGGGGGGAGGGGGTCACAAAGGTCGCGAGGCGTGTGGGGGGGCCATATTGGTTAAAAAAAGATTAAAAAGTGTGTCTGTATCAATTACGAGCCTTCAGTACGACGCCGTGCGGTGTAAAACTGAGCGGTCACAAGCGCAGCACGTTGCGGTGAGCTATTTTTATCGGCCGCCTGACTACAACAGTGCGCAGCCATTGGAAGCTTTGTCTGAAGCAGCGGCTACGTTAGGAACTGAGTATATCTTACTAGGAGGCGAGTTTAATCTTCCGGATGTTGACTAGATCAGTCGTTCTCCTGTCTTGCACTCGCGGTCCAACCCGTACTTAGCACTGGAAGAGCTCGTTAGGGAACATGCATTGGATCAGTTCGTTGCATCTCTCACAAGATGCACTGGGCAATGTGCTAACATACGAGATCTTGCTTTTTGTAATCATGCCGCCTTCATAAGGTCAGTTACACTATGACTGGGATTAGTGATCATGAGGTATTGGTTGGAAGTTTAGTTTGCCCAAACCTAAAGCTGAAGAAAATGTCGCCACGAACCATTTATTTTTAAGAAAACGGTAACCATGAAGCGACATCCTCCAAGCTTACTTCGTTTTTCACCGAGTTTCAAAAGTGTTCTTTGATCGTGAATATCAACAGTCTTTGGGAACTTTTAAAGCCGAGCTTGCTAGTTTTGTCAGTAGTCATGTACCTTCTAAAGTTATTTCCGGGATACGGAGAGCTGACCAACCATGGACTACCGCAAGCCTAAAGAAGTTAGTTATTAAAAAAAATCGCGCTTTCAGACGTTTCAGTTCATAAAGAACTGCTGATGTTCAAGAAAAACTCGCTGAGTTAAATCGACTGCTAAAGAAGATAATTAAGAAAAGCGAAAGATAGATTTTTTGCATCCCTGAAAACAAAGCTCATTACTAATCCCAACGAAGTTTGAAAATATGTGAAATCAAATAAGATGGACTCTGTTGGCATTCAGGACATAACTGATGGCGAAACAAACTATTCGGAATATGCAGAGAAGGCAGCCTGCTTAAACCAGTATTTTATATCTGTGTTTTCTGAACCATTCCAAGGTGAAATGTTATATACGACACCTCAGCAATTTGAACCTATATGCTAACATTGTTATTTCGACTAGTGGTGTGTGCACACTTCTTGAACTAATTCAACAAAACATGGCTCCAAGACCGGATGCCATTTCTAATCGCGTATTGAAGAGGTGTTCAAATGCTCTAGCACATTTTTTAGCTGTTTTATTTTCAAAATCGCTTGAAGGTCAGAAGCTGTCGTATGAATGAAAGCTAGCAAATTTTGTGCCAATACCAATGTCTGGAAATAAAAAAATAGTGATGTCGACTACCAGCCAATTTCTTTGACCGGCGTATGTTCTCAAACTCTTGAACACGTTATATTAAGTGGTATTATAAAGCGATTGGAAACAAATATTTTTTTGTACATTTCAGCACGGCTTTAGGTCTGATCTATGATGTGTTACACAATTGTGCAAATTTTCTCATGATGTTTTGAGCTCATTTGTTTATAGTTATCAAGCTGATTCGGTATTTCTAGACTTTCAGAAAGCGTTTGACACAATTACACGTGCTTTTTTATTAAATAAATTATCGTTTTTAGGTCTGCCTGCATCTGTTCTTGGTTAGATGAGAGATTTTTTAACTTCTAGAAAACTTTCCGCTCAGAAAAATAGTTCGTCTTCCTTATACATTAGTGTAACTTGAAAGGTGCCACAAGGTTCGGTATTGGGTCCCTTATCCTTTTTGGTCTATATTATTGGCTTGTCAGAGACGCTAACATCAAACGTAGGGCTGTACGCGGATGCTTGTGTTTTTTTTAGATCAATACACAGCGTGGACGATATTTGCGCTTTACAACGTGATCTTGACACTGTCTTAAGGTGGTGTGAGAAATGAATAATGTGTCTGAATGTAAAAAAAATAATGCTTCCTTAGCTTTCTCAGAAAACGCTAACCTTTTTCTCGTCCTACAGCTTGTCAGGAGCACAACTTGACCCTGTTGGACATATTAAATACCTTGGTGTATATATGTCTGCCGATTTATCTTGGAATAAGCATATAGGTTACGTTACTGGCTAGGCCAACGATGTGTTAAACTTTATTAAACGCAATTTCAAGTTTGCCCCCTAAAGTCTGAAAAAGGCTTTGTATGCTACAAATGTCCGACCTATCCTTCAATTATTGTAAATTGTGGGATCCTCATGGCCAAACTCTGGTTGGTATGTGGGGTTTAACTCCCCAAAACCACCATATGGTTATGAGAGATCCGTAGTGGAGGGCTCCGGAAATTTTTACCACCTGGGGTTCTTTAATGCGCGCCCAAATCTGAGCACATAGGCCTATAACATTTCCGCCTCCATCGGAAATGCAGCCGCCGCTGCCGGGATTCGAACCCGCGACCTGCGGGTCAGAAGCCGAGTACCTGAGCCACTAGACTACCGCGGCGGGGCTCATGGCCAAACTCTAATATATGAACTTGAATGCCCACAAAACCGCGCGGCGCGCTTTGTCAGTAATAATTACTATTTTAACTCCAGCGTTACATGCATTCGGAATAACGTAGGATGGAAGCCTCTTGAGCAGCGCAGAAAATTCTTGTAATTAAAATTTTTCATTTTATATTCTGTGAAAAATCCACGAGGTAAGCTGTCATACTGGTGCTTTTGCAAATTCTTTTTTTTCTTTTACCAATCGTGAATGGAAGAATTTGCATGCGTGTGTGTTGAACTTCCACCTAATGCTTTTTGTTCGTCACTACAAGATGTGTGCTTTTTTGAATGAACAGGAGACTGTATGTCATTTTCGACAGCGCCAACGTGCGCTTTGTTTGACTGTAATACTGTTTTCTTCTCCTCCTCCCCCGTACAATAATGCCCACTTGGGCGATGTAGGTTGCACTAATAAATAAATATTCCAGGTTGCCAATGAAGTTGGCCGCTGCTCGAGCGCGCCTCACCAAGGAACGTTAAGCATCCAAGGTCGAACAGCCGAGCAGGCACTCCTGCCAAGCCTGTCTAGTTCATATTAGCAAGGTGTTTCAGCGCGCGAACAAAGGAATAAGGACAGGGTAGACAGAAAGAGCGCTGTTCGCAGAGTGGTATGAATTTATACGTCTAAAAAGGAAGATTACAGAGCATGAATGTAACAAACAAGCCCAATCTACACACCAGTACCAGCACGTGTGACAGGTCCTCTAATGCCTCAAAGCCCAGCCAGGTAATCGCGTTCAGCCTGGGATAAAGCAACCGATGAAGTGCTTACGCATTTATCTCCTAGCACGTGTATTTTTTCTGCTTCGATAATTTCTCGGATAAGTTGCTCCCTGTGCCTTGCCAATATAGAGCACTGATCAAAGAGGGGGGTGCACCCACAATCTCGGCAATGAATGCCAAGATGCCCTTGTACCACATTGTGCACATTGTTTCGGTGTTCTCGCAGGCGGTCGTTTCTGCACCTGCCGGTTTGGGCGACATAGACGCACCCACACGTCAGTGGAATTAAGTATACGACTCCTACTGCGCATGGGACGTAGCATGTCCTGTGCGCGACAGAGCACACGGCAGAAGTTGCGCGAGGTGTATTTACCCGTTTGCAAAGCTTCTGCAATTTTTCCGGTGCTGAAAAAACAACAAGAACGTTGGCGTCTCGAGAAATCTTTTTTAGCCTGTGTGAGACGTCGCTTCAAGACAGTGACCAGCTTTTCCGCCACTGAAACGAGAACGTGTGCGGGGTAACCGGCTTTGCTGAGGCGCTCCACTTGTAGAGCAAAGCTGCGGTGTACCATGTGGGGGCAAGACTTCTTTAAGGCGTTGGCAAGGCAGAGGTTAGCAATGCCCCGCTTGACCAATTTTGAGTGAGCTGAGCCGAAAGGCAGAAGTGGCTTGCCGCTTATTGGTTCATACATCCAGCAAACATGTCGGGGTTCTAGCAAAAGCTTCAAATCTAGAAATTTCAGGTCGTTATCAGTGGGTGATTCATACGTTAAAACTAATGGTTTCAGGCACTCTCGGAAAACAGTCAACACGTCAGAGGAAATGGTCTGAAAATTTTGACTGTCACATTTAAACAACACTAAATAATCATCAACAAAACGGCAGACTTTAAAAACCACAGAGTCATCAAGTTTGTTTGACAAGACACGATCCTGATGTGCTAGAAATATGTCACTGAGAATGGGTGCCAAGCATAAACCAATACATACTCCACTTTTTTGTAAGTAGTTTTTGTCATCCCAAGATACAACAGTGGCCTTCAAGTAGAAGCTGAGTAACTCTAATAAGCTGCTGTTATGAATTCCAGTGCGCGTTTGGAACGCTGATGATCCGAAGTTGTCTATGGATTCCTCTACACATTTTAGTAGTTGATCGTGCGGCAAAGAGTAATACAAGTCCTTAATACCCACAGACATTGCCTGGAGTCCTGTGTTACTTCGCCCAATAATGTCAATAACAGCGTCAGAGTTTTTTACCAAAAAAGGGTCACAGGCGACGTAGACTAAAGTACAATTCATAATGACACAGAATACATTTGTTCTCATGAGCCATTATCGACAATGCATTGAGAGCGTGCTGTAACCTTACAAACAAAATGCTACAATAATAGTGTAATGATACTTTTAATAAACAAAGAGACGTTGAATGACACTAATTAGTAAATACTTTCATTTGAAATTGACAAATTTTCACCGTCAAAGGTTGTAAATCAGAAAGTTGAGTTGTGTATGAAGTTCACTAAAAAAAGCGTTAATAAGATAAAAGACTAGAGTCATTTGCAAATGACGACGTTTAGTTATTTTGACGTAACTGTTATTACCTTGACGGTTTGCTTACATTTTGAAATGACAGAAAACACATGAAATTGAGGAAATTGTGCTGTCGTTTGAAAATGACGGCCTGTCGTTATTTTGATGTAAATATTATCAATGTGACGGTTTGCTTGTATTTTTAAATGACGGAAAACACAGCGATAAGATAAGATCGTCAGGCCGTCATTTGTAAATGACGGCCTGTTGTTATTTTGGTGTAAATGTTACCGATTTGGCGATTTGCTTATATTCTGAAATGACGGAAAACGCATTAAATTAATAACATTGTGCCATAATTTGAAAATGACAGCCTTCGCCATTTTGACGGCCATAAGCTTAGAAATAGAGCTGCCTATATATTCACCGTCATTTTGACAAAAATGTTTTTACAGTGCAGGGCAGAAATCAGCGCTGGATTCTTTCAAAAATAGGTGATCATTCTTTATTATGCCGTACTTTTGAGGTGTTCGATATGGATCGCGCTTGCCTACAACGTGCTCGGTCGTTTTGTATAACGCACGCGCGAAATGCACCGCGAATGTCGGCTTCGGCGTCTGTTTTTCCCTGTGTTTTAGACTGCCCGGAAATTGGCCGCCATTACTTTCGGCCGCCCAGATGGTCGCTCATGGAGTGCTCGCCTGTCTTCGCCGCCGTGATGAGCTCCGGACTGACGATAATGGGCGGAGACCTGGTCGCTGTTTTGCGAGTCGTCCTAAACTTGTTGTGGTTGCTCGTAACGAGCTTGGTTGTAGTATGTCGCGCGATGTAAGTGCACCGAAATAGGCTGACGGAGCTTTCGCCAGCGTCCGAACTCGGTGGAAATTGGTCGCCATTACAGTTGCCTTCCCCCTCAGTTGGTTGCAAGGAGCTCGGCGCAGGCCGTCAGTGGCGGCCACGGCGGCGGTGTCGCGTTCGCTCGCCGCACTCGCTCGAGTTTGCGGAGAAGGGTCACATTACCGTCAGTTTTCAGGCGTTCGCTATCGAACATCCCATCTGCCAGATGGGAGGCGGCAATCCGCAGCTCGTCCTTGGCAGATCAGCTCTGGGCTGTCCACCAAGCCCGCGAGGCGGCTGAGGAGCTTGGCGTCTTAGTCTTCACGTGGGAGCTGCCCGCAACACAGTGATCTGTGTTTTGGAGGACCAAATAAAAGTTTATCCAATCCAATCAGGCGTTCGCTCCAAACTAACTCGGCGCTGTTCGTGGCGGCAGCCCAGCGTACGGTCGCTCTCTTGTTTGAGGTTCGCTGGCGGCAAATGTTCGGCTTGCAACGTCGTGTTTGGTGTCGCGTTCGCTCGCTCGAGCTGAACAGTGGTGCTCGCACCCGCCGCCTCGCTGGCGGCACGGTTATGAAATATGATTGCACTTAAGTGCAATCATAACTCATAATCGTGACGGTTATGAGTTATGATTGCACTTGGAGTTATGATTGCACTTAAGCTGTTGTGCTACGGGGATTTAAATCCGTCTTTGACGGCGTGTGACATCACCTCAATATTATTTGCATATCCTATTTTACAGGTATGTTTTATGTCACCTTGCACCTATTTGTCATACCCATGCATATCCATCCTTTGTCACCTTTGAATACTATTTTTACAATCTTATTGTGCAGCCGTGGGCCCATATCGTGCAAAAGGCTGTGGCCGTGTGCGCTGGCGTCTGTCAAGCCTGTCATCTATCGCTTTCATCGGAACAGCTTCAGAAGAATTATAAAAGATGTCAAGGTGAAGTTATCTGCGTGTCACATTTTACACGTATGTTGTTTGAATATAAACATTTGACAGAAGTCTGTCTAATTGGGTATGAAACTGGGAGATGATTTATACACCAACCAAAAGTTTTGAAAAAACCCGCGCAAAGCTTACTTTATTTGAGCCGCCATGCACCACGCAGAGCAACAGATGGTACGAAAACTCCAATCAACCTTAATTGGCAGGCCTCCCCGAAACGCGTACAGGTTCCATACGTTCAGGGAACCAGTGAGATGTTGGCGTGGATCTTCAAGAAGGAAGTGGTTCGCATCACGCACGTGCCTTCGTGTACGCTGGGCCGCTTCTTCCCCCGCCACAAAGCCCGACCAATAATGAACAGGACCCCCGGTGTCGTTTACAAAATTCTGTGCGCCGAGGGCCCCTCTTCGTATATCAGCGAGAAGAAAAACCTACCGGAACGACTGAAGCAACACACCGACGATGTGCGGAAGTTCTACAAAGAGCACAGCGCAGTCGCCGAACATGCGTAGACGTTGGATCCCCGGATAGATTCCGAAGCGACGGCCATCCTTGAAAGCGAACCGAGCTGGAGGAGAAGGTAATTACTAGAGTCGTGGCACATATAGAAAACAGACCATAACATCAACCGCTCTCTCGAAACCCTTCTCCCAGTGTATACACGTGAACTGCACTCCACGGCAAAACGAGAGAGAGGGGGGAGTCATTATCCGCCCCGCGAGTGCTCTGAAGACGCCGCTGCTACGTTGTCTTCACAGTCACCCCGGAGGAATGAACCAAGTCGGTTTCGAAACGTCGGGATTCTTCAAACTTTTGGTTGATCTCCCATGTATGTTATATCAACTTGTACGTACTTGTCATATGCGTGCATCCTCACCTTCTGTCACGTGTGACTAAATGTTTTTACTATCTTATTGTACACTCGTGGGCAGACAACACGCAGAGTATGGTGTGCGCTGACATCTGCAATGCCTGTCATCTATCGCTTCCATTGGAGAAGCTTCACAATGAGATGTGACAACGAGGCTGGACTTGTACGTTTGACCATAAATTCTCCTAAAGAATTGAGAAACTTCTAGTGTATAGAGAAAAATAAAAGATTTGAATGTCTCACTTTTTCTTTCGTTGTTGCAGTGACTGAGGAAGCAGCGACACACATGTGACTAAATAATTGTTTGCGTGTCCTCATCTGCGCCATTTGTCTCTCACTGCGCAAAAAAAAAAACAGGCGAAAAAGTATTAGACCAGACAGAGAGTAAATAGAAAAACAGTATTTCAACTGAGGATAAAAAGTTCACCCGATTGGAGTGTATGAGTGGGCCAATCATTCATCCGGCAAGGCGCAACTGTGAAGAATAACGGTTGGTCGGCAAGATTTAAATATGGGGACTAACGGTTGCGTGATAAAGTGTAAATATAAGGACTAAATGTTAGCGCTTTGTGGTGATTTGTGGGACTAATGGTTCCCCAATAAGGTGTCAATGTCAGGGCTAAATGTTAGTCTCTTAAGCTGGTCTGTGCACACTAGCTGTGAGACCCAGTGCTGTTAGTCCCTAAAAGAATTATTGGTTGTGGCAGTCCCATTAGTCTCCAAAATAACAGATTACCCAATCTTTTAACACCATTTTGCCTTAGAGTGTTGGGTCGAGGCTCCCGCATGTTTGAGTGAAACCTTTTTGAGTGTGGTTGACCAAGGCCTAGAGACTGCATTGATCTTAGTGTTGGTGAAAACCTTCAGATACGTAGACAATTACAAGTTTTTCGTTGAAGACTGTCGGCGCGTATGTACCGGGATTGTTGTTCTTAAGTTGTTCAAAAAGTTGGGGTCGAGGCTGAGGTTCATTTTTGAGGTTCCCGACAATGGTTGCATACAGCTCTTTAACCTCAGCATATTTTTTGGTGGAAGCCACGTGTGTTCAATGTACTCCCCCCGTAGTGTTAAACCTATCATCAACTTCAATTCGGGTATCTCTAAAATAGTAAAAAAACTGTGTTGCGATTGCCTGTCTGGGAAACTCACTCAAAACGTCGTGCCCACATGGCATGCATGAGAGTTTTGCAGGGCGAATTGAGTGGCTTCAGCAGTCTTGACTCCAATAACGCCAATGAGGGGTCCTAAGTGAAAGGTTCTTGTAAAAAATTGGTTGTAAGCGCGGGGTGTAAACCAAGTAAATTGAAAAAAAGGCGCTCCTTTAGTAAGCTTCACTTCACATCACTTTATTACCTTAAAGACCCCCTAGAGGGGGTATTACATAAGGGGTGGGAGACATACAACAAACGTAATACTTATGCATGATGGGTACAAGTATGAACAGGGGTAAACAATACAGAAATAAAATAATACATGTGCAGGATTAGTATACATATTAACAGGCGTAACACCTTGTCAAAAAAAAGACAAAGTGAGAACCAGTGGCACAAAAAGGAACAATGTAATGTATTCAAATTGAAAAGAAACGAGTGACATTTTGTGTAAATATTAAGTGGCACATTATGGTGGCGAGATCAGTGGAAAGACCATTCCAGTCGGAAGCTGCACGAAAAAAGAAGGAGACGGAAAATGTCGTGGTGCAGGCGCGTGGCCGGCTGACATGAAAAGAATGAGTGGTGCGGTGAGGCGTGAGGGCAGGAGGCAAGATATAGGGCGGGTGGCCGAGTTGACTGTGATAGAGCTTGTGGAACAAAATGAGGCTGGAAACTCGGCGAAGAATGTTAAGGTTTGAAAGATTGGATTCTTGTTTAAGAGATGAAACACTAACGTTATACGAATACGAGGAATGAATGAATCTAGTTGCTCTATTCTGGAGCGATTATAGTGCGTCGGTTAAGTACGCTTGATCAGGGCTCCAGATAGGTGACGCGTATTCAAGTTGGGTGCGAATTAAAGATTTATAAAGTTGTAGTTTTACAGGAGGGGGAGCATGACGTAAGTGCCGCTTTAAGAATCCTAGCGATCTGTTAGCTGATGACATGATATTGGTAATGTGGACGCGCCATGATAAATTGTTACTCAAAGTGACTCCCAAGTACTTGTATGTGATGACATTTTCCAATGCAACTTCACCGATTTGATAAGAATAGGTGAGGGGGCTGCGCTGGCGGTGAAACGAGAGGGACTTGCACTTATTAGGGTTTAGTGTCATTAGCCAACGATTGCACCAGTTAAGCACATGAATAATGTCATCTTGCAAGGCAACTTGGGCTGATGTGTTATTAATAATACGGTATATTACGCAATCATCTGCAAGCATACGGATATTGCTGGATACATGAAAAGGTAGATCGTTAATGCATATTAGGAATAATAGGGGTCCAAGAACAGATCCTTGCGGGACGCCTGATGTTACTGCCAGAGGGTAAGAGTTATGTTTATTAACGGTAACGAATTGGTAACGATTAGTCGAAAATTCTGGAATCCAAGCTGAAATTTTCGGGTCTAAGTTTAATTTCGAAAGTTTTAACATCAGGTGGTTGGGGGGTACTTTGTCGAATGCCTTTGCAAAGTCAAGAAAGATAGCGTCAGTCTGTATGTTATTGTCCAGGTTAGTGTGCAGATCATGAACTAAAAGGGCAAGTTGTGTTTCACGGGAAAAATTTTGTTCGAAATCCAAGCTGTGCGGAATGAAAAAAGTTATTAGAGTCCAAGAAGTGCATGATTTTGGTGTAAATGACGTGTTCCATGAGCTTGCAAGGCACGCTTGTTAAGGAAATGGGGCGATAACTGAGAGGACATGATCTATCGCCTGATTTGAAGACTGGAATGTCCTTTCCGATTTTCCAGTTTAATGGTAGGTTACCTGTGAATAATGACTGACAGAACAATAGTGATAAGTATATGGCAGACATGTGCTTGGTATTTTTCAGAAATTTTGAGGTAATGTTGTCTGATCCCGCTGAAGAAGAGAGATTGAGTTTGTCTGTTAGCGATATTATTCCGGAAGCGACGAAATCAATACTGGGCGTTACAGAGACGATGCGAGACGGAAAAATCGGAAGGGGACTGTTAGTTTCGTTTGTGAACACGGAATCAAATGCTGAGTTAAATACTTCTGCGCATTCAGAATCACTAACTTCCCTGCCCGAAGGATTATTCAAAATAATACCTGGAATTCTCTTAGGGTTAATTACCTCCCAAAATTTCCTAGGGTTATTTACTAAGATCTTCGGACGATTAGTATGAAAAAATGTTCTTTTTGCTGTTCGATTGGCATTATTATAAAAGGTTCCAACTTCTTTATACCTATACCATGCACTGGCGGTAGCTGCATGTTTAGCTGCACGAAAAAGTTGTTTTTTCTTATTTTCAAGTTGCTTTAAAATTTTAGAAAACCATGGATTTTGTTGATTATAACGGAAGGTGGTACTGGGAATAAAGTTGTTTGTTAACTGCTTAATTTTATCTGCGAAAATTAACCGGTTATCGTTCACTGATCGTTCACTTAATGTTGTTTCAAAATAAGGTAGGAAGGCTTCGAGCTCAGCGTTTATTGCGTTGTAATCCCCCTTGTCGTTCAGACGTATACTTTTACTGCATATTTGCGTAGTTTAGGGACGAATTCAAAAACAACATAAATAACTTTGTGTTAGCATATCTAGGAAGAAATGTAATATGTGACAAGCTTTCGGGTTTAGTTGTCAGTATTAGATCCAGAATATTAGAAGTTTCACAAGCAATACGTGTAGGTTCTGTTATTAGCTGTGTTAGCTTAAAATCTATGCAGACGTTACTGAATTCTTTTGTTCTGGAGTGGCCTGTTATTAATTGGTTGGCGTCTTGCCAATCGATGTCACGAAGATTAAAGTCACCAAAAACAAGGATATGCGCGATAGGATACTTAGCAGTGTGCTGGTTGAGTATATCGTTTAAATCTTGTGCGAAATTCGGGTCATTGTCTGGTGGCCGATAGCACACACCTAGCAGAATTGTCTCCGGTACAGCGCGGCAGACAAACCACAGAATTTCCAGCTTGCAAGGGACATTTATTAGTGAACAGGATAACTGCTTATTCACAGTGATAAGTACGCCACCGCCACGTGTTTGTTTCCTGTCTTTCCGGAAAACAACAAACTCTGGCAATTCGGCAAGAACCTCACTATCTGTGACGTCATCCTTCAACCATGTTTCTGTGAGAACCAGTATGTTGCTGTCAGATGTTGATACAAACTTTGATACTACGTCGCCTTTTGAAAGAAAGCTATGTATATTAGCGAAGATTACTGAGAAGGAAAGGCTTGTTTTAGGTGCTGTAACATTAACACGTTTTGTTTCTTTTTTTGGACGACGGGGCGATCGCTAGGATATTTCGTTTACAGTTTGGGAATTTTCGTTGAAAACGTATCTTTTTTTACCAAGAAACAAAGTCTTGTACCGCACGGAGAAGGGCTCAAATTTCGTACGGGCAAATTAAACAAGATGCTTTCGGGCTTTTCGAACGGATTCGGAGAAATCTTCCCCAATACTGTAATTAGTACCATTTAGTTTGCGTCCATTCGAGAGAATTTCCTCTTTGGTTTTTAAAAAAGTGAGTTTGACTATTATAGGCCGCTTGTGATCATGCCGGTGCCGACCAAGGCGGTAAGCACGTTCAATAAGTTTAGGGTCAAGAGTAAAGTTCAGGTGGCCGCGACAGTGGTTATTGAGTATTTCTTCGGAGTTTGAAAACTTTTCGGACGGGTTCGGATCAGGAAGGCCGTAAAAGATGAGGTTATTTCTTCTGGAACGATTTTCAGCGTCGTCAACCCGCGCCTCCATGTCGCAGATTTGACGGGTCAGTATTGCGGTGTTACCATGAATTGCTTCGACATCCTTCTCAACGGTCACAAAACCTTGGTAGGGAACTTCAAGCTCCGTAATACGTTTAGTTACATCAGCCATGGCTTTGTTTGTTGTTAGTAGTGCAGATTTAAGTCCCTGCACTTCCTCGAGCAGTGTCGACTGACCCGTAGATAACTTTTGCAACTCGGAAAGAAGAAGGCTTGCTGAGAATGAATTGTCTTTAGGTGGATGGTTCTTAGGGAGAGAGTTCGGGCAGGGATTGGATTCCACATCCCCCGACAGAAGTACGAGAGCACGAGCGACATTCACGCATTGAATGGCAAGGGCACAACAGAAATGTGGGCTCGGTAGCTATATAAAAAAATAATTGCTATTTCTTTTAGTGAACAGGTCATATGGTACACTAACCGGCATTGCGAAGACGAAAGGGTTAGTGGACCGTGCGATGGCACAGCCACAGAGCCCACAAAGCTTGACGGGTGGTTGCTGACAATTTATAGCTGTTGTCGTTGAACTGGTTGATGACGGCGGTGATACGATGATGACGTCGGTGGTCTCGTGATTTGCTGGCGGCGCAGCAAGACAGCCTGATGCGTTTGCGGCACGCATGAGAAGGACGGTGTCATGCCCGGTTTTATTCTTGGAATAAAATCACATTCTAACTTGAAATTCACTCATCATATTGCATTGACTAAACAAAAAACTGCTTTAGGCGCAAACGCGTTATTCGAAGCACAAACGTATTTTCGGCAATAAGACTTTTAAATTGTTAGACATTACGTTGATTAAAACGCCTAATACTTGAGGGATTACGTGTGGATTACTTGAGAAAATACTGTTACGGAAGAGAGATGCCGTGTAGGCGGCGTCTCTCTAGGCTGTGGATGAAATATTTCAAACCACCAGTAGAAGCAGCGGCGTGACCGGTAGACCAGACCACTCTTCGACCTCTTCATCAGGCACACACGCGCATCATCCGACAAAATGTAACATGCATGTAATATAATCCCCGGCCGCAGAAGCGCCGTCTCGGTGCATCCAAATGTCAACGTCAGCGGGACAGTGGTAAGGCTTCAAGCGTGCCACATGTACGATATCGGTGCTCTGTGAGGCAGTTGAAGGCGATGGGGCAGCAGGGGCAATTTCGTATGTCACAGCAGTAACCTTACGAAGGACTCGATATAGACCTGTGTAGCGGGAAAGAAGTTTTTCCTACAAGCCCATTTCCCGGGTCAGACCACTGCAGACCACTGCAGACCGCTGACCACAGCAGCACCAACGAACGAGGTAACAAGTGCAAGTCACGGTGCCGTTGATCGTACAAACGCCGCTGGTTCTCTTGAGAGGCCAGAAAGCGAGTGCGGGCGATTTCGCGTGCGTACCCAGCCCGAGTGATAGCATCAAGAGCAAATTCGCTGGTCGGTGTCGCGATAGATGGCATGACTGTATCTAGGGGAAATGTAGGTTCTCGGCCAAACAACAGAAAAAAGGGAGAGTAAGTGGCAGCGTCATGGCGAGAAGAATTGTAGGCAAATGCGACGTACGGCAACGCAAGATTCCAGTCGGTGTGGTTGGTAGAAACATACTTAGCGAGCATGTCTGTGAGAGTTCGATTAACACGCTCCGTGAGTTCATTGGTTTACGGGTGGTATGACGTAGTCAGCTTGTGTCTCGTTTGACAGGACTTCAAGATGCCGGCTATGACCTTCGAAAAAAGGTGCGGCCACGGTCTGTAAGCAGCTGTCGTGGGGCTCCGTGTTGCAAAATCATGTCCCTGAGAAAGAAGTCGGCGACATCTGTGGCGCAGGTTGTTGAAAGAGCTCGTGTGATGGCATAGCGCGTGGCGTAGTCGGTAGCCACGACTATCCACTTGTTACCCGAGGAAAAGGGCCAAATAGGCCAAAGCCAACGTAAAAGAATGGTTCTGACAGAATGTCAAGTGGTTGAAGGCATCCGGCGGGAAGTGTCGATGGTGCTTTGTGGCACTGACATTTCTCACAAGCTGCAACGTATCTTCTGACTGATCGCGCAAGCCCTGCCCAAAAAAAGCGTCGGCGTGTTCGGTCATAAGTGCGTGACACACCAAAGTGACCAGTAATCGAAAGGTCATGAAGTTCATGTAGAACTTCCGAGCGAAGGTGTTTCGGAATGACAAGAAGCAGGGCCGGTCCATCCGGCTCAAAACTTTGGCAGTATAATACACCATCGTGGAGCATGAATGAGCGATAGGACTGATTGGAAGATGGTGATTCAAGGCGCTCAATTATAGCACGCAAGGACGCGTCATGACGCTGCTCGTCACCGATGCATTGAATTTTTTGAATTAAATATTGTCTCCAGCACTAATAAACCAGTCAGATCAGGCGTGCCGCAAGGGTTCGTATTAGGCCCTTTACTTTTCTCTATCTATATCAGTGACATGGGTGCCGATTTTTCTCAGCAAATAGCTATAAAACATTATGCAGATGACATCATTTGTATGCGAAGATAAGCTCCACTGAGAATCAGCTGGAGCTTGATAACCATTTACAAAAATTTAGTCTTTGGTGCGACGAATGGCGATTGGAACTGAATGCATCGAAAACTCTCTTCATGCGCATGACACGTAAAAAAGACGCGTTATCCTTTTCTTACAGCATTAAAGGCACAGTGCTGACTGAAGTAAAGAATGTTAAGTTTCTAGGTGTTCATCTTACACATGACTTGAACTGGTTTATGCATGTTGACAGTGTTTTCAATAAAGCCATGCGTAAACTTTGGTTGTTACGACGAAAACTTCACGATGCCACCCCGGAAGCTAAAACAATGGCGTATAAAATGACTATTCTTCCAGTACTGACCTACGCAAGTCATCTATGGGAACCCATACACCAAAACAAATGCACTAAAATGTGAGTGTATACAAAACAAAGCCTTACGGTTCATCTTCAACTCCTATCCCAGAACTCAGCCTATTAGTGAGCTTAGAGACAGAGCCGCTTTAATGACGGTGAACTGAAAAATGCAACATAATCGACTGATATTATTTTTTCACATACTCAATAGATACTACAAGGTTCACCTAAAGGAACACATTGTACTACAGCCATGTACCACATCCAGAACAAAACACTCGAAACATATCACACTTAGCGACAGAACAGATTTATTCAAGTATTCGTTTTTCGTTCGGAGCATCGATGACTGGAATCAATTACCTCAATACATTGTCGAACATTGCGATTTGCAAAGGGTTCGAAAAGACTTTGTCAGAATATTTGTAACCAAATTGCTTGTTTCTTCTTGGTTGAATATGTTGAATGTACTATATCAATATGTTCAATATGTATTATATCACTGCAAAACTTTTTTCTTTTTTTGGTGACTTGTACGAGATGCATTCGAACATGTTTCTCTTATCCGTGACCTATGCGGTATGTATTCTGATGTAGTTTTGCGTTTTTGTTTTGTTATTTCCATATAGTGTGCGTCTTGAGCGTACAGTGTGAAAATTGTTTCCACATATGTTCTTTGTACATGCCAGATATGTAACCCCAAGTCCTGTCTTGGCCCTTGGGCTGACAGTATGAATAAATACAAAAAAATTAAATAAATAAATTTGTGAAAGGGAAAAGAAGCAAGGCTCGGTGTCGGTGTCAGGCATAGTGCTCGAATCAGCTACCGGGTAGCGGGACAGGCAGTCTGCGTCCCGATGTAGGCGTCCGGACTTGTACGTCACTGTATAGGTATACTTTTGCAGTCGCAGAGCCCAGCGCCCGAGCCGGTCAGTACACAGTGAACATTTTTGCACCCTGAAGGGTGTAAATGAGCTTGTCCCATGAATGACACCCTAAGGGTGTTAATTCAGCACCTTCCAAAAAGGGTGCTTTTCCATGCACCCTTAGAATAGGGTGTACATGTAAAAAAACTGTAGGGTGTTACAAAAACACCCTTAAGGAAGGGTGCCTTCGATGTCCTTCACTTTTTTGGCACCCTCTGAGGAGGGTGCGAGAAGGGTGCACAAGGGTGCTGAGTGCCCATAGCAGGGGTGCCAGTATTCTTTTATACTGCACTAATAGATATCAGCATGCACTGATTACACACTACTTGAAGAAAGTGGTCCTGATTATCAATGGTGCGCCACCTGTCGAACTCCATTCATTGCGTGTGGGCAAAAATATGACCACGTACAATCGTGTATGAACTTCGGCTAGATCTATATATGCACTTCACAGTATAAGCATAATGCACGTTACAGAAAACTAAGCCTTGCTGCCCTTGCATATTGCATTTATTTATTAGGCAAATGAAACTTATAAACTTTTCTTCTGCCACACAACTTTTTTACCAGATGTGTAACATGTTGACGTATACGTACACAACACACGCAACACCTCAAACTATATTTTTCAGTTTCACTTTATGGAAAATACTTTGAAACATACAATTACACTGGTTTCAGTTTAGTATACTGCTTCAATTACATAGAGACTGCAAATGAAATACACGCTAATATATCCCTATATTTCTTTCAAGTATCTACAATCCCAGTGATTTCCAGTTTAATACTCCTTCATGTACACAATCGGTTAATAGGAATGAAATACAGGCAATTATATACTTATAATTTTTTCAAATATATACAATCACCATGATTTCACTATATACGCCATCATGTACACAATCGTTCCCAAGAAGTGATGCACACAAAAATATATACGGATAGTGTTTTCAAATGTATACAATCACAGTGGTTTAAGCTTTGTATTCCTGGATGTATAACAATTGGTTATGAGAAATGATGTACATGCAAACATATATGGGTTTTCTTACATGTATATATTTAGCGAATACACAAAAAACCAATACACTGATCAGAAACATATTAAGCTAAAAAACAACACAAAACTGAGTCAGGACACACAAAAAACAAAAGAGGTAATGCATAATTACGGCTAATGACACAGCTGGGTCATTTGCCTAAAAATCAAATTCCTTATAGGGTAGTGAGCCAGTGTGAAAAACAGTTCTTAAAGTACAACGTTCAGAACGTGTAGCAATAATCAAAACGCACAAGAAACTTACCTCTTCATGTACAAACAGTGAAGGCATCTCCGCTTTCTCTTTTACATGAGAACAAATGATCTTGGGCGTGACACTAGCGAAGAGGTCTGCAAAAAAAGTAAAAGATTTACTGATTTTAATCACACCTCTAACGACTTTAGGAATCGTGACAATTCACCAATCAGTGCAAATATGACTGCCTCTATAAGGGCATCAAAAATGAACAATTTTCTCGTTCTTTCTACCCTCACAAGAAGCTCCGTCCATGGCATCTAATCCAAATTTGATGCTGTGCTTCCTATTTGCCTGCTTTCTAGACGTAAGGCTGCGAACATGTATTTTGTACACCTAATGTAGCACAGAAATTCGTCATTTATAATTCAATCGTCTTAATTCATTGTAATTTGATAAAAGATGTGATAGCTCGTCCAGCTTTTAAAGAGTGTCGGGCCTGTAATAGGCACTGCCTAGCACGTATGAAAGTATTTCTTTTGAAAAAAATTATTCAAAGCTTGCTTTCAGAAAAAGCGTCTGGCATATTTCGACAACCAAGCCCATCCTCTGATGGCAATCAGGGGCACGCTATTAGCGATTATTGACCATGGGATTTACAAACGTAACCCATGCCTAAAAACTCAGTTAAACACAATCAAGCAAGAAGGAGCGCTCGAACGACACCAACGCACGCGGACGCCGTCTACGTTGCAGCAGCCATGGCTTATGGTAGAGCTACAGCACATAGCTCCCACAGTCACGTATACTTTGTGGATTCTATTATAACGCCGAACGTTATCGCAGATGAAAGCAAAGCACGAAAACAGCAAACAGACACGAGGTAAAACAACGCACGGCGATGGCCACAACAACGCGCCTTTGGAAGTCTACTAGATCTTTCCCTGTTGCTGGTGACACGTGTCCTAAATATTTTAAAAGACCGACGTGCACGTGCTGGGAGCATCGCGGCATATCAGCACCTCAAAGTATACCGTATTTAAGAATAAAAAAAGCCATTTCGTACAGTGCACCTCTGTACATAATTTTTTTCTTTTCTTTCTTTTTTTACGCTTACACCTACAGAAGCACGTTGCAGATTTGAGTATTAATAGAAATGTTATTACGATGTAGCCTAAACCGCATCTTGAAACTATATCAATCACTTTGAGCAGTGTAGAGACAATGTGCGATCAGCAACTAATCGCGCCCTTGTTAAGTGATCACATCACTCACTGTATGAGTGATGCAGGCACTTACACAACATCGCGCATAGCAGTGTGAACTCGTTAAGTCACACGTTTAATCGGGCATCTGCAACAGGCTCGCGAACGCATGCTGTTGTAAATGGCTGGCAGCCTACTTCAGCAGAGCTGCTGCAGGCGCCCAGCTAGCGCTGTATGATTACTACCTACGAAAACAGTACACTCACCGTTAACAGGCCCACGTTGTCCGCGTCCGCCGCTTCATGAATATTCCTTAATACGAGCGTCACTTCGAACATGGTGTCATGCTTGACCACCATTGAAGATGCGCCTGTTCGCTAGAATTCACACAGCGACCAAGACCCCAGACCAACGCAACGCATTTGAAACGCGGATTTGACAGAGAGAGTAACGTTGAGAGAGAGGAGGAGGAGGCACTGGCGGCGGCGCCGCAGCTGACGACGCTGGTGTTCGGTGATGCAACTATTCCCTTATCTACACCACCGTTGTGGGGGGGGGCAACGCTGGCCCGTGTGAGCGGGGTGAGCGAAAACCCGCCAAGACAGCGCCGAAAGGCAAACGCTATGGCGCATACGGCGCGCGGCGGTTCGACGCGGAAGGCAATCGAATTGCGCTTCAAGAATGACTCCTTCTGAATGGCAACTCGCCTTCCACCCAGACGCACAGCGGTGCAGGTTATTTACCAGCCTCTGGTTCTTTGAGTATTTTGGACGGAATGCGACTGCAGTGGGCGAAAACTAGTGAAGCAAAAGTTGCGGAAAACAAAGTGCACCCTGGAATAGCCAGAAACCATAATTATTTTGTCCTCGGTGGCATTAGCGGGAGAGCATCGCTACACCTATTTTCAGAGGAATTTCTTTTCGCATTGTCCGTGTCTGGCAATTCCGCGTATGGTGCCGCAAACACCGAATGCGTAGTCGAAGCTGGAACAAATTAATCCACAGTCGCGGATGTTTAGAAGGCTTGTCACGCACCACGAAACGTGCCGAGGTTGTTACAACAAGCTTTATGCTGACCACATGATCACCACATATTTCCATATGGTTGCCCAATGAGCTAGCTAAGCACCTGTAGCAAAGGCGGGGCACGTTCTTATTAAACGTCGTTAATATAAACGATGGTTGTGCATAAGTGCAGTGACAGGTTTCCGTGTGAATTGGTCCTAACCTACGTTTTTGAGAGTAGAAGCGCCTCAGCGGACCTAATCAGCTACCACAGCAAGTTCGTAAGCAACGATGAGGTACGAGAATGTGCAGCTGTTTTTCATGTACTGAATAGTCCGTGTACACTGCGTTGACCACCGCCATTCCTTAAGCCACCTCCAGACTCCCAGTCTGAACAGGTGTGGGACCTTAAACACTAAGCAGCAGTGCCCCCCCACCCCACCCCACACACACACACGAAATTTGAGGGTGCACGGGCTGATACACACGCACAGGCGCACACACATACGCGTATACACACATACGGCCACACACACACGCGATCGTAAACGCACGCATGCAAGGGCGTACACATCTGCACAGGCACGCTTAACACAAGCAAGGACTCGCACATACACGCGCACGCACACATGCACGGGTGTACACACAATCGCGCTTACACACGAACACATGCGCAGGCTCACGCACACACACCCGTACTCGGGCGAACATTATTTGTGTGTATATAATCCATAGCAAACATGTAGCTTGATTTGATTGATTGATTTTTGGAGTTTAACGTCCCAAAATCACCATTTGATTATGAGAGACGCCGTAGTGGAGGGCTCCGGAAATTTTGACCACCTGGGGTTCTTTAACGTGCACCCAAATCTGAGTACAGGAACCTACAACATTTCCGCCTCCATCGAAAATGCAGCCGCCACAGCCGGGAATCGAACCCGCGACCTGCGAGTCAGCAGCCGAGTACCTTAGTGACTAGACCACCGCGGCGGGGCAAAAAACATGTAGCATATAACTAACGCTAAGGAAAGCTTTCGTAACATAGATTGCAGTTATTTGCCATTATAGATGAAACGCAATTTGCTTCTGCTGGCACTCTGCTGTATTCGGAGAGCACCTTCACACATTCTAAGTCAATTAGGCCGTCGTTTAACGCAAGGTCCACATATTCGTGCAGTAGCTACGCTGCTCGGCTGCCAATCCAAAGGTCGCGGGTGCGATGCCGGCCGTGGCAGTCGAATTAAGACGGAGGCGAAAAGGTAGAAGCCTGTGCACTGTGCGATATCAGCGCTCATTAAAGAACACCAAATGGTCAAAATCTCTGGAGCTTCCCACTCCGACGACCCTCACAATCAGATCAAGGTTTTTGAGACGTAAAATCCCAAATATTATAATTATGTGTTCCTTTTATGCTGCATATTCCATCTGATGAATCCTCACCTACACCCTTCTCAGGCACAAAAGCACCCTTAGAGCCTATTTTCGGGTGCTATCGAGGCAAGCACCCAAACAAAGGGTGCTTTTTTTCAATCGACCATTTATGGGTGTTAAAGGGTGCTGCAAAGGGTGCTTTCTCGTAAAAGCACCCTTTTTACACCCTTTGGGGTGTAAAACTTTTTACTGTGTAGGATTTTTCATTGACGAAAGCCTACATAGCGCATGGTGGTCCGTTATTACAGAGAAATTCGTACCATATAAATATGGGCGGAACGTCGTGACTGCCCAAACAAGAGCAAGACATTCACGCTCTGTTATTGAATAGTTGCGCTCGGCAGCTGTGAGTAGGCGGCTAGCGTAGGCGATAACTCGGTCGTGTCCCTGCTGGCGTTGGGCTAGGACAACTTCAATCCCGTGACCACTAGCATCGGTACAAACTTCTGTCGGAGCGGACGGGTCAAAGTGGGCCAATATAGGTGGAGTCGTGAGAAGGGAGATAAGATGAGAAAAAGCGGCAGCTTGAGCGGAACCCCACGTAAAAGTCAAGTATTTCATCAGAAGGGCGGTGAGTGGTCGAGCGATTGTTACAAAATATTTCATGAACCTTCTAAGCTAGGAACAAAGTCCCACAAAGCTCCGAACATCCTTGACAGACTGGGCTACAGGAAAGCTCGTGACGACACGAATTTTCTCTGGGTCAGGCTGCACACCTGATGCGTCAGCAAGTTGGCCCAACACCGCATTCTGCTGGCGGCCGAAGTGACATTTCGACGAGTTAGGTTGAAGGCCAGCAGTGCGAAAGATGTCGAGAACCTCTGACAAACGGTGAAGGTATGTCTCAAATAGAGGCGAATATACAAGGACCTCATCCAAGTAGCACAGGCATGTTGACCTATTGAACCCTTGTAATAGTGAGTCCATCATACGCTCAAACGTGGCTGAGGCGTTGCATAGCCCGAACGGCATCACCTTGAATTTGTATAGGCCCTCGGGAGTTACAAACGTAGTCTTTTCTTGGTCTTTCTCGTCCACCGTAATCTGCCATTAGCCAGAACGTAGGTCGATTGAAGAATAGTATCGCGCGCCATAAAGACAATCGAGGGCGTTGTCGATTCGGAGCAAAGGATAAACGTCTTTTTAGGGGCGAAGCTTCTTATAGTGGCACCCGTTTGTCCTTCGTAGTCGTAGTATTAGTGTGCAACCAGTCTTACATTTTGACCTCCAAGGTGGTGCCGGTGGGAGATTTCTTCTGTTCGTTGTTTAACAATAAAGAATTCGCAGCGTGCGCGTTAACTAAATGCCGAATTCTCCTGTCTCTCATTCCCCCTTAGCAGCCACTGGCATGTACATTCAGCACTATCTGACAAAAAAGAGTTGCTACGTTATACTCGCTGGGCGTAACCTCCTAGGTTTTAGAAAGGTTTAGCGAGCGGTGGGCCGCATTGCCATGAATACAGTGAACTAGTTTATACTATGAACTCGAGGTGGTTAAAGGGGGTAACCGCAAACCGTAAGAAAGTGTGCGTGTGCCTTCTCTCGTTCAGTCCTTGGAATGTCCGCTGGATGGCGGTGCTTCTGTATGAGGAATATATGATGAAAAGATGCGAAATGGTGGAACTTGGAGTGTTGATTAGGTGGACGAACGGACACATAGACAGAAGCATGGACAGACGCATGGATGGCTGCACGGACGGATGGACGGCATGGATGGACGCAGGAGCGGATGCATGGACAAAAGCAGGGACGGACGCACAGATGAACGTGCGTACGCACGAACATATCCACGCACGTACGGGCGGATGGACGCACGGTCGGCCACACAGACGCACGCACGGACAGACGGAAGCAAGAACGAATGGAAGGACAGATGCTTCACCCCACTCTCCATCATTTACTCCGTGGATATGCTGCCATTTTTTTACTCCAAGCCTGCGTCCTTGGCTGATTCGCAGCGTCTCTAGTTATAAAGGAGCAGAGTATGGCATAAAACAAGGACAGTAGCAGCGATGTGACGTAAAATAGAAACTCTGAATCTATGCAGCCGCAGTCCGACGGTTTCTCCTTCTTGTTGTTATTTAAGCGAGGAGAAAAAAAAAAACGCCAAGCTCGCGCGATGGCGCAGCAATGTAACAGCGAAAGCTAGAAGAGCGGCCTTTCAGAGCGTTTTCAGAACATTCATTGGGTAAGTATACTGCAAGCACACTTGCTTGATACCCTATAGGGTATTAATAAATAATTTTTTGGGTGTTATACCGGCATTCGCTAAACAATTTTTTGTTATTCTTCTGAGAAGCGTCGTATCCACTCAACACTTTCAAGGAATTTGGTGCCAATTGTTGATGCAGTGGCTGACAAACAATGAGGAATCGTAGTGGAAGTGGGTATGCGCCACAGTTAATAGGGGAACAAGTACAACCTTTTTAATGCGTTGTAGCATTGGACGCCTACTTGTTATGTTATTCGCATTGTGCGACGACTAGTTGTCCTTGCGATGTTTTAAAACGTTTTCTAAATTGTAATAACGCGATTGCTTTCGCAACATCAAGCCTGCCTAAGGCAAGTTTGCCAACAAGTCACAAGCACCAGCATAGCTCAATGGTAGAATACTAAGCTGACACCCAGCAGACCCGGGTTTCAAGCCCCATTGTGTCTTTCAAGCTAGTTTTTTTTCGCTTTTTGTGGTTACGGACACCAGAGGCGGCGGACAACTGCTCATGACCCGAGTTTTGATCTCATAACACCTTTCGGTTTAAAGCACTGATGATATAATGCGGTGGCCTGGTCTGCGAAATACTGCGACTCTATTGATGTCATATGGGGCTTCTGTGCTGGGGCACTAGGACAATATTATATGCTCCCCTGCAGAGAAATACATCTATGAGTCAAATATTTAGCTATTTATATGAATTTGAAATATATTTCAGCTTATTGCCCCCTGTTGTAAAGATTTCCTGGTTGTTGATTCTGAAGTTTACGAGAAAGGGTTTAATAGGAGCCTGGACTGAGAAATTGTTAAGAGTGACTCTCCTTTCTGATGTACGCCATGGCCTGCACTAATAATAAAAAAAAAACGCCAGGCCTGCGCCGAAGGCGCAGTAAAGTCAGAATTCTACAAGAGCGGTTTTTCAGTGCCTTTCAAAACACCCATTGCGTAAATACTGCAAGCAAACATGCATGATACCCACTAGAGCAACATTAATCAATTTGTGGGTAGTATTCGATGCTATTTATCATCATTCTTCTGAGCAGCGTCGTATTCACTAAATATTTGCAGGGAATTTCGCGCCAATTGTTCATGCAGTGGATGAAGACATTAAGAAATTATGGTTGAAGTGAGTATGTGCCACAGTTATTAGGGGAGCAAAAACAAGCTTTGGTAATGGGTTAAAACATGAAACGACCCACTCGTTACCAACGTAGAATCAAGTAACGTTGCTCGTTGCGCTATTCGCTTCTTTTCTCGCTGTTTTGAAACGCTTTATAAGTGATATTAACGTGACATCTTTCCCGACTTCAATCCTGCCTACGGCAAGTTTGCTGACAAATCCAAAGCACCGGTGTGGCTCAAATACTGGACTGGCACTCAGCGGACCTGGGTTCGAGCCCCACTGTGTCATTCGTGCTAGGTTTCTTTTTTAGGGCGAAGGTCCTTAAGGTGTGGGTCTGTGAATCTTTCTTCGTTGTCGTATGCAGCCACCAGGATGCGAGATCTGAGATGGTGGTACTTAAAGTGTTCACTAGATAGACGCACGGGCAGACGCATGGATGGATGAACAGATGGACGCGCAGAGTGGTTATGTGCCTCAAGGATTGCGAGATGGCGGTACTATGAGTGTTAACTAAATGGACACACGGATGAACGGACAGACTAGAAAACAGATGGAAAAATAGACGGGCTGACGAACGCGTTACCCAAGGTCTGATCTCATAATAGTTTTCGCTGTAAAAAAATTATTACATTGTTATCACATGGCCACTTCGCATGTCCCTTGGTGCCAATCACTGCAAGGGAATAATACTTGTAGTTTCGCAAAGCATAGTTGTGGGCGTACGTAGCGGGCAAGACCATGGTATACCACAGAAAATTCTTAAAAGTAAAATTAACGCGACATTCCTCACCTGCGTATTATGTGGGGGCTACGGCTCTTTCTCGTAGGCTTGTAGGTGCTCAGTTTCAAGCCAAAAACGTCACGAAGGGAAACAGGGAAGGCCCAGCCTTCAAGACATTGGCTTGAAGGCTGGATATTTAGCACAACCTCTGTTGCACCATAAGCTTCAAGTGAGGAACACGCCGACACGTGTCGTTAGTGCCAGTGCCCGCTCGTCAAGACAAGTGTGGTGATGCAAATCTCGCGGCGGCCTATGAACGTGGGGACTATGCCGAAACCCACTCGCTCTGGCTCTCCTCTAACAGCCTACTGTGAAAAGCTCAGCTTTCACCACATATGTCCAGAAAAGAGCCTCGCAGACCAATTTAGCAGCCTCGAAAGACGTGCGCATACTATGCTGACAGACAGGCACTTTGAGCTGCTTTGTGAAAAGCAGAAACTATTTGCGGTAATGCTAAACCGAGCCCATGCATCTAATCTTGCTCACGACTATACAGGCAGCGAAATTTCAACCTGCTTTGTGTGAGGCTTCAATATACGGAATTGATGTCCCACTTTCCATAGATCAAGTTGGGCCCATTGGGAGAGAAGCACAGAAGCGCAAGAACCTACGCACAAGAAGGGCGCTCTCTGTACTTTGAGTCTCGACTCGTGCGGTAGGAATGCATATGATCATCTGGGCTCATACGAGATTGTTGGACGTGAGTGAGAGCTCATATTTTTCTATACGTTTGGGAGTACATCACTCGACCACTGAGTGGTGGGTTGGGCTACACTTTGCATCCGGCTCACTTAAGATGTAGGTGATGAAAAGTGAGGCACTGGCCTGCAAGGACCGCTTTTGTTGGTTATGGATTGCTCTCCCCAAACTACGGTGATTATGCACTGAACGTTTCGTATAACGCCTTGACGCCCAGCTATACCATTGATGATGATGATGGTGATGATGATGATGGTGGTGGTGGTGGTGTTGGTGGGGATGATGATTCCCGGAAAAATGGCACCATCCGCTACGGGGGATCAGCCACAAGGCGTGCGGCAGTAGAACTTGTGAAACAAAATAAAGTGGAACATAACAATAAAGAGAAGCAAAAAGGGAAAAATAGGCGGGGGATACATGCGAAAAGGATAATCTAAATAGGGACAAAAATAAATATCGTAATATTTGGGGAATTATCATTTCTTTTCAGTCATCAAGGATTGCTGTGTACTTAATCCAAAACAGTTGAAGGAGAGCCGCATTCTGTGACAGTTTAGACTTTTAGGACTTTCCGGGTACACGTTGCTACACGTGCTATTACAACTCTTTCATTCTCTCTCCGTATACTCCCCTTCCCCTCGTTGAGTAGCAAACCGCAATGAGCCTGGTTAACCTCCCTGTTTTTTCTCTCTTTGATACTTCTTAAAGGACCACTCGCCAAGTTTGACAATTTTGAGCAGACAGGCGTAGACGAGACGTTCATGATCACTTCTGCCAAAATTTGCAGCGCTACGCGCCGCTAAAATGGGTACAATTTCAAGATGAACGCCACTCTCCCTCCCCTCTGCCGGTGCGCGCGTAGAGAATGAGGGCATGACGTGCGCTTATGAATGGCCCTACGTACACGGCAATGAAGTTACGTTGGTCCTTCACGTAGACGACTATGCTCTGACATTGCAAACAGTGACACGCGATATAGCGAAAATGATTCAAGTCGGCATGCGTAGTTTATGTAATTCGTTGCTTGAAAAGATCAATAAAACTGTAGATAAATAATGAGACGCAATAAGGGAATGTGAGCGTCTTTTTTTCCATTGTTCTCCCGCGAATCGCAACGAAATGCGGGCCTAATGTGCCGGCGTTTTGTATGCGGCCGTGTCCCCGCGGTCAGTGCATGGAGCAGACGACCACCGTGGAACGCTCCTATTCGTTTGCGTACTAATTGTGCTCATCTATTCTACCGCGTCTAAGTCAGCGTTTGCAAACGATCCCGCAGATACACGCAGAAGACTACAAAATAACGCTGGTCAACAAAGCAACGCCGCTGGCGTGCTCGGAGGTTGAACTTGTTTTGGCACGTCATGCGGACGTCATGCACAGCTCTTGGTCGGATGCTGGAGAGGGGGGGGAGGAGATATTTGGCTTGCGAAGGCTACGCGGAGGAGCGGCAAGGGTTTCGAGCTCACCTCCTCTCATCCTCGTTTCGCGCCGCTTCAAGAAACCTGTTTTCTCCGCTCGTGATGACCCGTTCAAATAAATTTTGTGGCAAAATGTTCCCCATCGGACACCCACCAACTTCCACTGTCTAACTAAAGTCGGGTATGGGGCCTGGTGAGTGGCCCTTTAAAGAAGGAGTAGAGGTGGCGTGTACACCTAGAATGCCCATCGAATGCTGCAACTTCTCGTCACACCTGGCAAGGTTTGACGAAAACTCGTCTGGCAATGAAGAATCATGGCCGAAGAAAACCTTCACTCACCAAATAATGAAAACCACAAAGCAATGGAATCGACATGCCCAATACGGTTGCCTTGCTTAGAATGATTGGTGGTCTTTATTACAGATGTGTCGAAAGACGCAACGCGCTAGCTTGTTGCTCAGAGCCCCGTGGCCTATTTATAGTGATTGTAGTACAATGTACCCTGAAACATCCAATGAGCAGGCGGGATAGCAATCTTTTCTCTGTTCTCATAGCAGAAATCGAGTGCGAGTCAAGACATTGCCCAATTTTTTTGTGATGTCCTGACAGGGCGTTGAAAATTGTTTCATTTGGCTCCATTATTAAAGTGCTGCAACCTTTTTGATTGAATGTTTGCCGTCTCGCCTATATGGCAGGCCTAGTAGACCTGCATTCACCTTCTGTTTAAAGCCAGACGACGAACTATTAAGAGGGGTTTGGAGTGAGTGCGACTAGGTCACTGATGAGATGACTATGATGAGTGTCGGTGAGCTCATCTCCAATACTCATCAGTGCATTATCACTCCGAAGCAAGGTATAATGTATCGACGGGTTTATAGGACATGTACGCAAAACGAGAGCATTTTAGGCATTATATACTGGCAATACAAAAGGGGATACAGCCGCCCATAACGTGCACCATTTTTTTTGCATAATCATGCAAAACCTAACTGTACGCGCTATAAAAACGCGCGCGCGTCGTTCGCGAAGTTGGCACACTGGAATATTTTCACGGTTTGCAGCAATCGACTCGTTAGACCCACTAGTGAACGAAGAAATTTTAGACTTCGAGGAAGTGAAGAAGCGCCCCTAACTGTTCAATATGCAACGAACGCCCATTTTTTTTCTTCGTTTTTCTACGCACGTTTAAGCGAGAAATACACAAAGAAAGAGCCAACATCTGTGGCCGATCCCGTCGACTGACAAATTGCTCGGCGCGAAACTGTTGCACTTTCCCCCAACTTCCGCTGAGAAAGAAAGCAGGTGACACAAAGTAAAGCGCAAGAGGAGCTGATGGCGTGCGATTCAAGTCCGGTCAGCGTTGCTCGACCCGACCAATCAGTCCAGCAAACACGTCGAACATATCGTGAGCACAAGCCAGGCAAACAAAAAGCCAGCGGTGATTTGTGGTTTCAGCGGACGCCGACGAAGATAGAGCCCACCGCATCTTCTTATCTGATCAACCCCTGGTAAGGCTCGGCCTCCTCCGTAAGATGGATCAGCTGCCACGGGGCACGCTGGTCGGGCCCGTTTTTGCGCGAATCGGGAAATTGTGCGCCGCGTCGGCAGTCGAAGCGCGGTGCCTCTGGCTCGCGCTTTCAACAACATAACCGTGCAGCGATGCTTACATAGTTGAAAACAGCGCGAAGAACACGCGCACAAG
Organism: Rhipicephalus microplus; assembly: GCF_043290135.1. Classification (NCBI taxonomy): domain Eukaryota; kingdom Metazoa; phylum Arthropoda; class Arachnida; order Ixodida; family Ixodidae; genus Rhipicephalus; species Rhipicephalus microplus. Next base: position 39,146,033 of record NW_027464585.1, read on the forward strand.
CACACTTGGCACTGTTCTCGTATCGACAGTCGCAAAAAATTCTGACTACGCACCAAATGGCTATAGCTGTACTTGAAATTCCACGCTTTGGTTACAAGCTCGACAGTGATTACCCGAACCGATCAACGAATGCGCACTCCTGTTAGGGGACACTCGCGCAAGCACTGTGATAGGGTACTCCTCGGTCGAGTTCTTATTCGAAGGTCATGGGTTCAATTCATGCCATGGCAGTCGCTTTTCGATATAGGCAAAATGGCAGAGGCCAGTGCAATGTGTGATAATGATGCACGTTAAACAACGCCAAGATGGTTAAAATTTTGGAATTCTCTGCTAAGGTGTCTTTCATAATCACCTCGTGGTTTAGAGACAATAATTGTATTATTTTTATTGCTCCCTGTGATTAGTGGCAATAAAAATTTTACGAAGCACTGAGAAGATATGGCTTTTTGAGTCGTTGACAGGGCGTGCAAACAGGGCCACAAGAAAGAAGGCACACTAACAACGGAAGATGCACCCAAAGCGCATAAGATCAAAGAAAGAAAGCACGGAAACCTCAGACAATAGATAAAACTGTCAATCTAGCGTACGGTGTCTACGTGAAACTGGCTCACGCTACTATTATCGATAGGCCATGCCTCCATTGTCAGACGCGGTTTGTCATTGCGCATTCTACGAATTTTAGCATGCACTTACGTCAATTCTAAGAAAAATTAGAAGGTGAACCTCCGATTGTTTACGTCCCAATAATCTTGGCTCAATGCAACGGCCAGTCTTTCGTAATCGATCACCTTTTTGTTATTTTTAATTTCGAGCCAGTCAGAGCCATCAGCAGCGATGAGTACAAATGAAAGCTGGCAATGTGCCCTCATCTGACGGAGTTCAGAATGATGCACCGGTTTTTCACCAAGTTCTTCGAGGCACTCAAGCTTACTACGAAAATTCGGAGTGAGCATTTGGCGAGGAGAGCGCGCGGCTTTCCACGGCACTGCACGGTACATCGCATATTCGCGTGCGGTTGGTCAAAACGAGGCCGGATGGAGGGCGTCACGTGACCGGTGGGATATAAATGTGCGGGCGCGCTGAACACGCGAGATGCCTCTGCGATAGTAGGCTCAGTCGAGTAACATCAGTTGCTGACGCGAAACTCGAGTATTCATATTCATCACTGCAGTTGGAGACATCGTCACACATGAATGCGCACCGATTGTCTGCTGAGCAGAGGTGGACAATTTACTCCGCCACTTATTCTGTTTCACCATTTTGGTCCAGCACTACCAAAGCAACGGAGTGTAAGAAAGCCACACGCTTGCGCAGCGAAGCGTATTCGCACAAGGAAGTGCCTCAAAATTGGCGTTTCTTTGGTGTGTTTCACGCCACATCGATACATGATATATTCATTCTTCTTCGCATTTATTCCTTACGCATTTAAATAGTTGTATAGGTTACCGCCGAAAACTTTGTTTACGAATCAACATGGCAGTACCCCTGCAGAAATGACGGCTTGCTTCAATCCCGACTTGCTTTTGCTACACGCCGACTTCGATGACAGCAGTAAACAAATAATGAAATCAACCATAGATTTCTTTCATCTCACTCTGCGACTAAATTATCAGGTACATTTTGTCGTCCTACCCCGATGGTGTAGTGGCTAAAGTAGACGGCTGCTGACCCGCAGGTCGTGGGATCAAATCCCGTCTTCGGCGGCTGCATTTCCGATGGAGGCGGAAATGTTGTAGGCCCGTGTGCTCAGATTTGGGTGCACGTTAAAGAACCCCAGGTGGTCGAAATTTCCGGAGTCTTCCACTACGGTGTCTCTCATAATCATATGGTCGTTTCGGGACGTTAAACCCCACACATCATTGAGCACGTTGTGTCGATATTGGCGAGATATGCTGCTTGCTTAGCCACACCTGCTAAGCGTAACGTGCCGAGGCAGTGTTCGGACTGCGTCATCAGATAAAGAACGCTGTACCTCGAAATATCAGACCAACGCCTAGAAAACATCGATCGGACATGCAACCTGGTACAGCATGCCGCGCGCGTCGGATCCTTCTTTGACGGAAGCAAAAAACGCCAGGCCTGCACGGAAGGCGCAGGACAGTCACAGCAAAAGCTATAAGAGTGGCCTTTCAGAGCCTTTCCATTCTTGTTCTTGTTTACCTTCACTTGTGGCTCATACTCACTGACGGATCGGCCAATAATTGAGTTGTATTATGAAACATTATTTGATTTTAGAGTAAAAAGCTTATAAAATGAAAAGTTACAAATTTTAAAACAAAATTTTGATGATCACTGAGATGTACCTACCATAAAGTTTTTGTATTAGTAATAGATAATAACCTTGATGAAAACCTAACTTTAAAAGAAGTTATGCGTATGTAGACACAGAAAAATAACAAGATTAGTTTGTTAGTTCTTTGGTTACATTCAAGTACTTTTGCACTGCCTCGTAAACTTTGGCACTGGCAAACCCAGAAATAGAGGCTCCGAAGGACAGACACACATCCATGGGTAGATTCATTCCAATAGCACGTAAATGATTTTCTATCTCCGATATACGAGCTGTAGTAAACCGCCTACATGTCAAAAATAATGATTCATAGTTTGTGGCTCACCACAGTAAGCGCACAATGGAGAAAGAACCCGACCAGACCTGTATTGGCAGAAATTTATTTTCGGCACCCTACAGTGCAGCCTCAAAATTGTGATTTCTAGTTTGCGTGTGTCACAAGAGGATTGGCACCAGGGATATAATAAGGGCTGATATTCTGGCGAATTGGTGAAGGATGTACCTGCGGAGGTTTCCATAATGGTACGCCTGTGAAATCGCGCCGCCGTTACATAGGCGGATGGTAAAAAACGTGGTAAAATTGGCCCACTTATTGCTGACTTCACTAAATAATCAGCCATTTCGTTTAAAAGTAACCTTTTATGAACCGGCACACAAACTAATCCAATGTTTTTCAAATGTAGGGGTATTGAAGCACGAAACGCCTTTATTATGTGCAATTCAGCACCAACAGAAAGTGCAGCGCAAAGAGAAAGAAAATCTATAATTATAAGAGCCGATGAAATTCCCGCGTTTAACTTTCGTAAGGTAAGTACCACTGCCAAAAACTGAGCCACAACAACGGGTGTGAAATCAGGAAGTCGGAGCGAATATGACCAATCCAAGTTCTGGCTGAATATAGCAACAGCTGACTTTTTGTTGCACCATGATGCATCTGTAGCAATAATTACACTTGTTTTGATGCTCTGCAAGTGTTTTTGCAATAAACCATCTAGAGTGTGATGGCCGGCTAATTTTGAATTATGAGAGAAAATGTCGTCAAATTAATATTGTTACGGAAATGAAGTAAAGGAAAAGGAAGGGCAGATTCAACTGACAACGTGAAAACGTGAGAAACCACGTGAAGAAAAACACGAACTGGTTATCGTCTTGGGGTCTTGGCCAAGGCTTGAGTAGTGCTTTATTTTATGGGGCTTTCCTAGTTTTTTAGAGTGCAATAGTTGGTCGAGAAGCTTTTCTGTGCAGTTTAGACTAGACACTATGCTCTATTCGTCGCTGGGACTAGGGACGTTCTTCTGGTCTGCATCCATTCCTCCGCTGGAGCTGCCAGTGGATATTTTCTTGCGCAATGGCATATCGTCAGTTCCTGTGGCGCTAGTTCCGACCAATGAGGGCATCATTCGAATAAAAAACCCGAAGGCGATACAAACGGAAGTGCGGTCGGCGACGGTTCACTTCCAGACCATCACCGAGGTCCGCCAGTTCGGCAAAGGCGGTATACTCTGTTTTTCCCCTGACCAGTCCTGCGTACAAGATCTTCTGAGGTGCAAGATGTTCGCATCTAATCCGGTGAGCGCATATGTTCCACCGCATTCAGCATGTTCCAGAGGTCTAGTCCGTGGCGTTGACGTCAACATGACACCAGCTGAAATTCTAGAACTGTTTTCGCCAGCGAATGTTATTTCAGTTTATCCGTGCGCACGTGTTGCTGACAAAAGAATATACTAACCGAGTCCGCCATAGTGACAAATTAAGGAATTGCCTATCATTTACTGAGTTGAACCTGTCTCCTCTCGCTGTCCTCAATTCCTTAAGTGCTGGCGTTATGGACACACCATAAAAAGTTGCAGGTCTTCTGTCAGGTGCAGAGTATCTGGAGAAGAACACGATTCTAAATAGTGTCAATGTAACAATGAAAAGTGTTTTCTATGTATGAGAGCTCATGCTGCAGACTATTCAAACTGTCCTGCAAATGCTCGTGAATTGAAAATTCTCGAAATAGCGGAACGCAGGTGATGCTCTCGTAAGGAAGCGCTAGCTGAAATTCAAGCACGAAAGTTAAATTAGGCTTGCATTACAGCCCGTCATATACCAGCAATAGAAGGGTCGCTCTCTCCTTCTACAGCGAAAGCAATTGATAAAGCAACGGAAAAGGCGATGGAACGCCTAGCTGGAAGCCTTTATGAGACATTGAGCCATTTACTCACGAACCAGGTAGCCCACTTATTGGGCGCAGCTGAAAATCTCAGCCCACCTACTCACAACAGCGAAAGCGAAGGTCCTTCAAAAGAAGTAATCTCAGATACCTCGTCACAGGGTGCTCAAGTTGTGAGTGCATCTGCTGAACTCACTCTGGGTCAAAGCAAAGCTACCGGGGAAGACATGTCGGAATCAGATGAAATGGAGATAGACCTCCAATCACTAAAGCGCTCAAGATCCCCTTTGAGGAAAAAAGGTACTCAGTCTAGCCATTCTAAGTCCAAGAAATACTAAAAGGACACCCAACTGAAGCCGACTTTCTAAAAGACAGTATCTTAAATAAGGCAGTCACTGAAACTATTTTAGCCTAACCATAAGGTTACTTAAATTCTCCACTAGAATCGCCGATCAATTCATTCAGCAGTAACCGATTTTTCATTCTTAGCATCTAATTCAATCCAGATATAATTGCATTACAATAAATCTGGCTTTTAACACGTCAGACCTTTCAATAAATAGATTTAAATCTTTCCGTCTAGACCGTGCATCGAGAGAAGGAGGCCTGGCACTTTTTATTAATAATAAAATAAGTCTAAAGGCTAAAATCGCGTATAAGCATACGTCTCTGGAAAGCGAAATTTTCGCCTTAGAAATAAGTTTGAAAGGTTGCCTGCCTTTCTTATCAGTCAATGCATATTTCCCCACAAGGGTTCTAGACACACAATGTTTGGCCGTTGCACTGACATCTCGTTGTAGAGATAAAGTTCTGGTGGGTGATTTCAATTTCCACCATACTTGTTGGGGTTTTCAAACTGATGGTTGTGGTAAACGATTGTGGTAGTGGACAGCAGATAACAATTTATCGTGCCTGAATTCCCGAACACCTACTTTTATTAGTGGCATGTCTCGCTCAGAATTAGATTTAAGTTTTGTTAGTTCTTCTCTGACTAGTTCGTCATGGTCTGTCTTGGATTGTGGCACCAACAGCGATCACTTGCCAGTAATATTTGATATTGTTTGTCCTACAACACCAACATGCAGTCAGAACCGAGTATATATGAAATATAATAAATTTAAACATCTAGAATCTGCCTGAACCATTCATTTGGAAAAGACAGAAGACACAAAAGCTATGAGACTATGTGCGTTGCTGAAAAGAACCTATGAGAAAGCTGCATTCATAGTTACATTTGCAAACAGCACAAATCATAGTCCGTGGTGAAATTCTGAGTGCGCACGGGATTACCGACGACGACAGGTCACGTGAAAAAAACTTTTCTACAATCACTGTCTACGTAATTGGTCCGATTATAAGTTTTATGCTGCAAATTTTAAGCGCAAAGTTTCCTTAGCTAAAAACGAATTTGATAGAAATCATTATGACTATCGTTCTAACCCTAAGAACAAAACTTCCTTGTTTAAGTTCCTCCGATCTCATGAAATTCTTCCATCTTCAACTAATGCAGGCTGTGAAATTATGTTGCCCGATGATATGAAGAAATCTTTGGAAATCATCGCAAAAGAACAAGAGTGACGATTCACATCAAGCAAGTTGCATGATCTAAGACCTCCCATGGTAATAACAGATTTGGAAAGAGTTAGCTCAGGTTGTTCGAAAGTTACCCTCATCAGCTCCTGGTCCAGACGGAATTGCAGCTGCCTTGATAAAATTATTATTTAAATTATCGCCAGGTGACCTCCTGAACACTGTAAATTACTCGTTAAGACACGACTGGATTTCATTCGATTGGAAATTAGCAAAAATTATTCTCATACAGAAGAGACAAGGCTTAGGCTATACCATAGAAAACATACGACCGATTTCCCTTACTTCTAATATGGAAAGCTTCTTGAGATGGTGCTTCATAAGAGAATGACAAGCTGGATGACACAAAATAAATTATTATACCTAAATTATTATACCCTAATCAAATTGGCTTCAGAGAACACTGTTTGATGTGGTGTTCCTACGCTGATTTAGAAAGCCGCATCCAACTTGCTCGCAAAAGAAGGCAACATGCTGCTCTAGTCTATTTGGACATAGCCAAAGCATATGACAGTGTGGAATTTTCAGTGATATTGGAGATACTTCAGAGCCAGAATTTCCCAAAGCATATTATTACGTGGCTGGGAGTATTTACGAGAGCAAGAGAATTTTATTGCTTTAGGAACGGCTGCGCTTCGACAAAATTTAAACAAATTCGCGGAGTTGCCCAAAGGGCTGTTTTGTCTCCATTATTATTCAACATCTTCATGAGTTCAATCCCTTACAGCCAGGATGTGTATGCTAATGACATTCATTCCTTATATAAAAAACTGCAGAGGTATATGAATTGGCTAAAGGGGTGGCTAGAGACAATATGCATGTCACTAAATGTAAACAAAAGTGCAATGTTGCTATTTCCGTTAACAGATCCTATCTCAATTAATATCTGTTTGAAAGAAGAGCCTATTCCGCAAGTTGAGTCGCTTAAATATTTGGGAATGATCTATAATGATAAATTAAACTGGACTCCTCGCATAGAGAGTAGGGCATGTAAGGCACAACATGCCTTAGGCATGATTCGCAGATTGACCAGTGGACGCTATGCTTTACTCAGGGACACTCTGCTTATGATTTACAAAATGTATATGCAAGCCATACTAGAATATGGATGTGTATTATTCTCAGATGGCCCAGCTTATAAGCTTAAACCTTTGATTGTTTTGAAGCGTGAGGCCCTGCGACTATGCCTAGGGCTCTCTAAGTTTGTTGCGAACAGTGTTTTGTACCAGGAGGTGCGTTTACCAACCTTGCCTTGTCGATTCCGTATCCTGACGGTTCAGGCTTATCTAAAATTTTATAGCTATTCAGTAAGACGATCAGAATATGTATTCATCAACGACCCAGACTCTTTTTTTCTTGCTCATTGACCAAGTTTTCATACACCACAAATTATTTCGTTCAGAAGCAACTAGACAGAATAAACGTAAAAATTCAAGATATTCAAGGAGCAAATGAGCCAAATTAAAATTTCATAATACAATGAGATGAAATTATCCCCTTTAAGCCTAAATTTCAATCACAAAGGGTCCTAAATAGTGACTTGCAAGATTACCTTGCCCAGGTGGAAACAAATAATCTAATAGCCACTGATGGTTCAGTAATAGAGAAGAAGGCAGGAGTAGGTATTTACTCTTCTTCACTCTACTGGTCGTTTTCAGTAAGACTACCAGACTACCACCTACCACAGTAAGACTACCTCACAGTAAGACCACACAGTAAGACTACCACAGTAAGACTACCACCTATTCCCGAAGCTGAACTTTTGGCAATTGTTCTAGCACTACGAAAACTAACTGTGGACACCCACACTGCTATAATAATTACAGGCTCCCTCTCCGTATGTACGTCACTGACAGTTTCATCTCAATCAGATGTCTTAAAGACATTCCTTACGCTAATTTCTCCACAGCGTAAGCCCTTAAATTTATTATGGGTACCTTAATACCTTAAATTATTATGGGTACTTAGTACCCTAAAATATTATGGGTACCTTATTATGAGTACCTTAGAGTTAAATGAAATGGCGAACTCATTAGCTCGAATGGCATTAAATGGCCGAATACTTTCTGTGCTTCCGGTGCTGTCCAGTATAACGGCGATAAGATACAGAAAATTTGCCCTCAGGGCTAATGCCATAGAATTAGTAACATCATGTGCTGAATTTAGACATTTGAAATATCGATGAAAATCTGGCGGGTGTCATACTAGACAACTGGAAGTCATGCTAACAAGACGGCGATGTCGTGTGCCTCGTTTGAATCTATATTCACACAGGGCTCGTCTGGGAATATCTCCCCTACACTCTAAAAAAATATCGAGTTAAAAGGGTGTCTTTTTGTCCCACAACGATAATCGTCATCAGGCTTGCGTGCGCTTCCTTTCTTGAAAACTCGGCGCTGGCCACTTTCCTATCGACAATGCAATGTAACCCTGATAATGGGCATGTCGATCATGATCAAAATGTACCGGGCGTGGGGAGATAGCGCTAGGATTGAACACAATATAGATGACGATTATTGTTGTGGGACAAAAAGACACCCTTTTTTCTCGCTCTTTTTTTTAGAGTGTATGCAGCTTTTGTACAGATCTGGAAACAATAGACCATTATTTTTTGTCATGTCGCCGTTACAGTCTATTAGGAAAACGTCTCCTTGTTGTTCCATTTGCTAACTTTGGGCTGCCCTTCACCATTGAAAATATACTCTCCTTTGGTGCTTGGGTTCTGGGCTACAGCCACAGGAATGTCTTCAGTGCCGTTTGCAGTTATCTTCGTGAAACAACACGGATGCGCCTCTAAATTCTAATTTGTGTATTTGTTATTATAAAATTATTAAGCAAATTCTAAACATCAATTTTGAACGTGCTGAAGATTACTGCAATTTTAATTCGAGATATATATTATTCTGTCTGGTCGATATGGCCAAAAATAGCACTCTTTCTGTATTTACGTGTACTTATCCTCCTTCTGTTAGGATTAGGTATAATTCGAAAGGCCGTAAATTTCATATCCTCCATTCTTGGCCAACCCCCTGAGTGGGCAAGAGCCTTAGTAGAAGGATCATCATCATCAGCTGACAGGCGCGCGAGTGTGCCAATCAGCCATTCTGATTCTCGCTTGAGGTTGTTCCTCTGTAATTGCGTTTATACCGAAGTCACTGACCCCGTAACATTTTGGTGAGAGGTGCTGGGTAACCATCAGGCAATGGAGCTCCGCAGCGGATGCCGCATCGGTTTTCCAGCCATGGCCAATGCTGAACCCTCCGCGTCAACGTCAGCGTCTTCGAAAAACACGACGTCGAAACCATACGTTTTCACGCCACTTAAGGATCCCTGTACATTCTGCGGGACCGATGGCGTCGACGTTGACGATTGGTTGGCCATGTTCAAACGAGTGAGTGGGCCGAACAGATGGGATGCCACACTTCAGTTGGCTAATGTGCTGCTTTACTTGAGAAGCACTGCGAATGTGTGGTACGAAAACAACGAAGAAGAACTCACAAGCGGAGACCAAAACAAAGAAAAGATGCGAGAGGTGTTTGGCAAAACTGCCAGTCGTAAGATGATTGCCACGAAAAAGGAATTGGCCTGCCCTGCCCAATCCCCAACGGAATCATACCTCGCATATATTCAAGACGGGCTGGCCCTCTGCCGAAAGGGCGAAAGCGACATGACAGAAGGTGACAAGGTAGGGCATGTCCTAAAAGGAATTGCCAAAGACGTGTTCAATCTCCTGTTCTGCAAGGGCTGTTCCACCGTGGACGCGATCATCAAAGAGTGTCGTCAGTTTGAGCAAGCAAAAAGTCACCGAATTTTGCAAACGTTCGTCCAACCTCAAAACACCACTGCAACATCGACTTGCGAGGACCAGTCCGCACCACAACGACCATCGCCACCGGGAGACCTGACACGCATTGTTCGTCGCGAACTGGAAGCAATGGCGCCCTCAGCGTTCAATTCGCGCAGTACAAATGTAACTCCTGTTACTGTCCCTGTTGTTCAAGCCATCGTGTGCCAGGAGCTTGAAAACATCGGAGTGCATTCTGTGTGCCATGTCACCGCGCCCAGAGATAGCGAACGCCCTGTCGCGATGCCCTCCTCCGACCGATGGTTTTCTCCACGTACTCGAAACCCGACTGGGTGGCGTACTGCAGATGACCACTCTATATGTTTCAGCTGCCACAGCGTTGGACATATTGCTCGTTATTCTCGCAACACGTGGTCTTCGGCACCTCTTGCAGCGACCAATATGACCCGTTTTGGTGGTAGCGCCCACACATTTTCACCTGCCAAAGAGTCCCATTCTGTCGATGAGATGGACCGCTAGAAGACGGTCTTCATTACACTGGGTGGTTTACACCAGTTTAACGTGATGCCTTTTGGACTATGTAACGACCCTGCCACATTCGAACGAATGATGGACTCTTTATTGCGTGGTTATAAGTGGTCTACTTGTCTCTGTTACCTAGACGGATGTGATAGTCTTTTCGTCTACTTTCGATAGCCACCTGAACCATCTCGCTGCAATTCTCGCAGTCTTCGGAACAGCTGGGCTACAGCTCAACTCCAAGAAATGTCAATTTGAGCGCCGTCAGATTACCATTCTGGGCGATATTGTAAACGCCGATGGCGTCCAACCAAATCCCAAAAAGATCCGCGCCGTCTGTAGCTTTCCGGAGCCCTGTTCTACGTCTGACGTCCTGAGCTTCATCGGCTTTTGTTTCTACTTCCGTCGTTTTGTGAAAAACTTCGCCGACGCGTTGCCAGGCCACTCACAAATTTGCTAAAGAAGGATACCACAATCTCACGGGGCCCTGAGCAGGCTTAAGCGTTCACTGCTCTCATCGGCTGCTTAACTAATTCCCCCATACTTGCCCACTTTAATTCTTCTGCTGCCCAAGAAGTTCGCTCCGACGCCAGTGGCCACGGTATTGGCACAGTTCTCGCTCAGCGGCACCACGGCAGACAGTGCATGATAGATGACGCCAGTCGCCTGCTTTCTCTCTCTGAGAGGAATTAGTACATCACCGAGAGAGAGAGTTTAGCTTTAGTTCGGGCTATCTCCAAGTTACGGCCATATTTATATGATCGCATGTTCTCCGTCGTTACGCACCACCACGCCCTCTGCTGGCTGACGTCTTTGAAGAACCCGACTGGACGTCTGGGTCGCTGGGCTTTTAGGGTTCAGGAATTTTCGTTTAGCGTCAGCTACAAGTCTGGCCGTTTGCACAAGGACGCAGACTGTCTTTTTCGTCATCCGGTGGACCCTCTTGATCCCGTTGCGACTGACCTGGAGAGCAGCGTGATGGCGTTTACTGATATCACTGATATGCGCATTGAACAACGACGGGATGAGTCAGTGCGCACTATCATCGACGCCATCCAGTCTGACAGCCATTACGCTGAATCCTGTAAGTTCGTGCTGAAGGCGGCATCCTCTACCGCCGCAACGTCCACACTGAAGGTCCTGAGCTTCTGCTTGTCATTCCCCGTCATCTACGGCCCGCCATACTTGAACAACTTCACGACGCACCAACAACGGGACATCTCGGTGTTTCCCGCACATACGACCGCGTGCGACGTTGGTTTTTCTGGCCATGACTGTACCGCACCAGCGTCAATATGTCGCCACTTGCGACCTCTGCCAGCGCCAAAAAAGACCTTCTTTGCTGTCAGCTGGACAGCTTCACCCAATAGAAGTGCCCTCTGAACCATTTCATCCCGTGGGACTCGAACTTCTTGGTCCTTTTCTGACGACGACTCTGAGAAATAAATGGATCGCCGTCGCCACAGATTATGCGACCCGTTACGCCATAACAAAGGCTATGCCAAGCAGTTGCGCCACTGACGTCGCGCATTTCGTTCTTCATGACGTCATCTTACACCATGGTGCACCCCGACAGCTGCTTACAGACCCCAGGCCGGTCTTTTTTGTCCAAAGTTGTCGACAACCTCCTTCGATCGTGTGCCACAACGCATAAGCTATCTACCACCTACCACCCACAAATTAATGGCCTTACTAAACGTCTCAACAGCACGCTCATAGAGATGGTTTCGATGTACGTCTCCGAAGATCATCATGACTGGGACACCACGTTGGCCTATGTGACTTTCGCATATAATTCATCTCGACATGACACCACGGGATTCTTACTTCTTCATCATTTGTATGGTCGTGACCCCATGTTGCCATTTGAAACCACCTTACCTCTCAAGCCATCTGCTTCTGAGTACGCTCGCGAAGCCATTGATCGTGCTCACATGGCTCGTCAAGTTGCCCAGTCTCGTCTCACCAGGTCACAAGATATGAAAAAAGCCCGCTACGACCACTGGCATCGTAATATTAGGTTTGCCCCAGATGACCGCGTGCTCCTCTGGTCACCGTGTCACCATGTAGGTCTCTCCGAAAAACTTTTGTCCTGATACGCAGGACCCTACCTAGTCTTACGTCAAGTTAGCGACGTCAACTACAAGATAGCGCCATTGCACTCTAATACGTTACCAAGTTCGTCACTTGTTGACATAGTCCATATTTCGCACATGAAACCCTACTTCTGTCGCTCTTCTCCGGACTCGCACCGAGACGGTGCCCCAAAGCCCGGGGGTCCTGTTACGGAATTGAAGTAGAGGAAGAGGAAGGAAAGAATCAGCTCACTGGCACGCGAGTGTGCCAATAAGACATTGTGATTTTCGCCTGAGGCTGTTCCTCAGTGATTGCGTTTATACAGAAGTCACTGACCCCGTAACAATATTTACATGGGGTCAATTATTGTTAGTCGGCCTTATCTTGCTGATACAAAAATTCAGCGGGTCCAGTAAACTTTGTACAAATATAATTTGTGGAGTGTAAAACTGTGGTCATATAACACCAAAAAATATTTCTGCAAAGGATATGACTATTGGCTCCGACTGCTGGAGTGGTGATTCATAAATTTCTAAAAACGTTTGAACGGTCAAAATACGAAACCTGCACGAAAGAGAAAGAACTCTCGATTCTAGGTATAAAGCGCAGTTAGAAAATGTTTTAGGGAGACTAAGGCATAAGCGTAACCAATCTCTTTCTAAAAAAATAAGCGCCAGGATTTTGTAGGCTGGAGAACCAGAAAAAAACACTCATCCAAAATCCAGAATAGTACGGACATACATTTCAAATATCATTACTATAGTGTATCTCTCCTCATGCCTATTCGGTAGTTGCTTATCCTACGTGACATGCCGACGGCTCGTGTACCATATCCAGCTATGTATTCAATGTGTTGACGTCAGTTTATAGATACATTACAAATTACCCAAAAATATTTATTAGATTACACCTGTCGCATGTCCTCAGAATGGAACATAATGAGATGTGCACGGGGTATTTCAGGGAGGAAATTAAAAGGCCACATGGTGTCGGATTCAGTAAGAAGTTATTTTCATCAAGCAAGTTCTTCAGTGTATTAAGATAATACTGCAGGCGGTCGTACAACGTCTAAATTGTGTGTATCGTAGCAAACAAGGCGTTATCGTCTGCATAAACAGAAGTGGTTATGTCCTGGTTACGCAGAATAGTGCTCATAAGCGCGTTGAATAACGCCGGGGACGCCTTGCTGTAGTCCTCTCGTTTGTGTGTGCATAGTCGATGAAAAACCGCCTTTTAAACAATAAAACTTTGTGTCTAAAAGAAATTTGTTAGTTCACGTTACTATGTATGCCGCTAAATTGAGGGATTTCAGTCGATCTATCGGAATACCGCACTCAAGAGTATCGTATGCTTTAGCGATATCCAAAGTAACGAAGGCTGTATATTTGTTGTCCCGTCAGGCTAACTGTATACGACTTTCTAAATCAACATGAGCATTTCATATGGAACACCCAGCCCTGAACCCGATTTGACAGGGGCTTTGATTTGACCTTTCATCAATAAATCTATTGATTTGAGTATGGATAATTCTCTCAATCAATTTCACCAGATTCGATCTCAAGGCAATTGACTTTATGTTGTCCATTATGTACCTAACGTATTGTTTCTTCAGCAACGGTATAATTTTAGCTAGTTTTCATTCTTGCGGTATCCATGAGTTCTTCTACGAATATTTCACAATATTTAAAAGAGCATTAGGTGATTCTGGAGGTAAAACTTTTAATGTTTAACCTGCAATTTGTAATTCCATGCGGTCCAGGGGCAGTCATTGGTAAAAAAAGTACAGTTTCAGTCAATTCAGATACATAAATGTCTGTGAATTCATGCATAGATGTTGTGAATAGTCAAGAGATCTGTACTAAAGCGACGTTATAAACCTTTAGCTATCTTTTCCAGTGAGGCGTTTATCTCTTGCGGCATCAAGAAACGTGATTCAATGGTTGTTAGTAGTATACAGTATTGACGCGAACAAAGCACGCTCATTGTTTGAGTCGGAAAGATAATAAAAACGTCGACTGTCATATTCTTCTTTCACGCCTTTAACAACACGCCGGCTGTCTTTGCAATTTGTTGTGCATACAGAAGCTTCCTCCAAGCAACTTTCCGTCTTCTGTAATCGCGCCTTTTTTCATCAGTCTACCAACGAGAGGATGGATTTTTACTCGATGAAGTAACGAACTATAAAACTTTCCGACATCCCTCTAGTATGCAGCCAATGTTAGATGCAATTTTCCGACCACTGTCATTCTGAAGTTCTGCAATGCCGAATGCAGACAGGTTTACAATTATTTATTGACATATACTCGAGGTTGCTGCTCTAAAATTTGACATTAGACATACGATGTGAAAAACTACCGCAAGATGGTCGCTGTTAGTTGTGGAGTCAACCATGGACCATGAAAAAACAATAGTCGCACTCGTACAAAACGCCAAATATAACATTGATTGAGGCTAACCTCGAACAAATGTTACGTGTCCCTTATTTGTACACGAGAAAGTTTTGTCAACGGTGCACTCTCACAGCCGTCTACCACACAGGTCTGTCTTTCTCCCCCAAGACAAATGATGAGAATTAAAGTCACGTGTGAGCACTATTTTCTTTTGACAGGCTGCCAAAGCGCTGCTAAGGTGACTTGTACTTTGTACGCCAGCGGGAAAATAACAATTTATGATTGAAAAAGTGCAATACCTTGGAAGGTACAAATGTAATGTCATTATTTGACAATCAGCTAGGGTCCGTCATCCTGAAATAGGTTTTAGCCCTTTGACATAATTTACTTGATACTAGTATCTTTAAACCACGTGTTTGACAATCTAATCGAAAAGAAAGAATTGCTGTAAAATAATTATTTTCATCGGCAGTAAGCCAAGTTTATTGAAGAATTATAATATCAGGGTCAAGTTGGTTATAGAGGTAATGTAAGTCAGTTGAGGCTGAGAATATAGAACGGCAGTTCCACTGAAGTGCCTTTAGTTGACCCATGGTGCTAAGCGAAATGCAGAGGCGCATGCCTTGTCCTTTTTGATAAATTTTCTTGCAATCAAAAACTCATTCTTTGTAGTTTTTACTTTAGGTTATAGAGATAGGTGATCGTATACGTTTGTTAGCTGCGATCTCAATTTTCATATTTGTAGTATTATTTGTGCTTGGCTGAAGGGCACAATGGTCTTACTGCACCTGTAGAGCGGAACAGGTTGCTAAGCATTATGTACGCATTTAGACAGTTTATCCAGCACCATGCTTTTGTTGAGGAACTTTGGAGCCTGAGCTTGCACTCTTTGCTTCATTTGAGTTGAAAGGATTTGCGTTGTGCAGTCACTGAGCTTAGATATTAACTTATTCATTGCCTCAGCCAGTGCTATTTCGAAGGCAGATTTGATGGTTTGTGAAAGGTCGTTTAAGTCTGGACTAGAAATGTGTTGTACTGCTGCACCAGAATAGCCGAAGGCCTTGTCTTCGACTATATCAGTAGCTTCCCTGCACGAACAGTGGCGGCGGTTTGTAATCTCTAGGATTTGTATTTCCTGAGAGTAAGCAGAGCATTCAGAATGATCAGCGGAGTGACTCCCTCCACAAAGGCAGCATTTTTCTGATGTTGCCGAACGTTGGCTTAAAGAGTGGCTTTTGCCATAGAAGCAGCAGCAAAGATTGGACTTGCATCGACCCACACCGAATTTCCAGTAGTTTTCAGATCGAACTGGACGGGAAGCGAGGGGATCCACGCGAAAGAGGCAGTAGCTTTATTTCTGATGGGCAAGTTGTGCCAACAAATGTATCAATGACAGATTCAGTTGGTATCCTCTCATTATTGTTCATTTGACTGCAACGGTAAACGGAAATCACGCCTGTTCAAGAAAGCCTGTCTAAGGTCTCATCGGGACTCACTTTGGAATCGGCGCCCCTTAGGAGGCTTTTAGTACATTCAAGGTGAGGCGAAATGAAAGCACACACTGGGGTGAACGTGAACGAAGTACACTCAAGCAGATCCTGCCACAGAACTGGTCCCGTGACACACTATGCAACCTCGTCCAAATAGGCGCACATCGGTGATCGTCTGAAAGTGGTTCAATGTGGCTTTAAGTTTCTTTTGGACACCGTGGGGGTGCGTGAGCCTGATCAAACCTTAATTTGTAGGCACCAGTGCGACGGGAATGTGGCTGACCCAACTGCAAAAGTATAACGCTAACAGCAATTCATTAGGTGACAGTGGTGCTCACCAGGCGGATTGCGTCTGGCCAGGAAAGTTGGTCGACACCAGCACAACAGATTGGGGTAAATTTAAAAGCAAAGTAAATCTACTACAGACTGTAAAATAAAACTGATAACTAAGAGCGCTCGATACTTAGCCGACTACACTAGCCCCGACACGACATCGGTCGGGTGGGAGGCGGGCCTACGCAGCTCCCTCCTGGACGACCAATTTTGGGCCGTCCAGCAGGCCCGCGAAGCTTCTGATAGGCTTGGCCTCACGGTGCCGACTTGCGAGTCACCCACAGCGCGCTGACACGTGCTTTGCAGGACCACAATAAAGCTTGGCGACCAACCAACCAACCGACTGACCGACCGACCGACCCCAACGAGGCCACAGAGGCACCACAAAAAAAAGATGTAGATCCTAAACTTGTCGCTCACACCCATCCCGGAGGATCTTCCAAGAATCGGGTACCCTAACAAAAAAACTGAAGTATATATTTAAATAATGGCGAAAAGAAAGTTAACAGAAATATTGATTTTTGTAAATTATTCTAGAGAAAAATTTAGATTAATTAGTTCTTACTGAATGAACAACAAATGATTGATAATAAAAATAATTTAATTTTTCTATAGCCTACAATGGTTAACTGAGACCATTTTGGTGTTGAGGTCATTAAGTAAATCTCTTATACTGTATAATGAAATCTTGCATGGCCGTGCACGCTTTCCTGTTGCTGTGCCCTAGAGTATGTGCACCTAGAAATAGTAAATTTGACGTTGTCAAAACGAAGTCAAGGATTCGTAACGGTAATTTGAGTGATACCTTTCTTGATGTCGAAAACTTTCTACAAGAGAATAAAAAGGGCCCCACAGTTTTCTTTTCTCCACAAAAAAACAAAAACAAAATGGAGAGGAAGTGAAGCCTGCTTTAAAAAAATAAACAATTAATGAAGGAATACGACAGCATAGTCGAGTGATTAAAACTTCCAGGCCTCGGTTACGGCATGAGGAAGTTTCCAGGGTGTCTTTAGATGGTTGAAATCCATAGATTTTTAAAGATGGCGGATAGAATTCTAGCATGCTCATTTGCTTCCGAAATCTAGAAGCTACTATAAAGGCTGTTGTAAAAGTAAAATGGATAGCTGGTCCGTCTAACGCCGCTTTCGCTATTGCATCAGATGTTTCAATTAGAGAGAAGCTCATTAGATAACTACTGCAAGCCCACTTGCTTGATACCCACTAGGGCATTAATAATGAACTTTTGGGTAGTCGGCCTGTATTCGCTGTGCTATTTATCGCCATTCTTTTGAGAAGCGTGGTATCCGCTAAACACTTGCAAGGAATTCCGTGCCAATTGCTCACGCAGTGGCAGATGACGATGATAAATTATGCTGGAAGTGCGTATGCGCCACAGTCAATAGGGGAAGAATAATAAGCTTATGTAAATGATTGAACCATTAGACGACCCATTCGTTACGCTATTCACATTGTGTGACGACTGGTTGTTCTTTGCTGTTTTAAAAATGTTTTATGAATTATTTTCCCGACATCAACCCTACCTAAGGCAAGCTTATGAACAAGTTACAAGCACCAGCGTAGCTCAGTCATTCTGCTTCTGATCACCGACGCATGTGGGCGCAGGAGGACAGTCTCGTCAAGAGCTGTGAAAGCGGCCAACACTGGCCATGGTTTCTCGTGCACATCACTGTCCAAGGACTGCCGTTTAATTGCGGCACCATTGCTCTCAGGAGGAAGACTCAGACGCGCGTTGGTTTCGCACCGCGACATTGCAGGGCGTCCGTAAGGGAATAATGACTTTCGAAAGCCGCTCAAGGAACTAGGCATCATTCAAGAGGTGAGCGGCATAGAAGCGTATCAGATGTCACATGTCTGGTTTTTTAGCATGAAGACAGATGAGGCCAAGAAGACATTTCTGGATGCTGGCCTACTCTCCGTGAAAGACCGGCCTGGCCTCATCGTCGACCCAGATGGGGCAAGAGGTTCGTCTCAAGTTGCATTGGGTAGCCTTTGACATCAACGCAGAAACTGTACGGCGGGCTTTCCTGGAGTACTTTGTAGTTAAAGACGTCATCAGCGACAAGTGGAGAGACGAAGACTTCGAAGGAGTTCAGTCAGCCACAAGATTAGTTCGGCTATTACTAAAGGAAGGCGTTATTACGGATTACATACCCTACCAGATGCGTCTCGGGAGTGGCACGCACTGGTGGTCGTGCCAGGAAGAGCGTGCTGTGCCTGCATTGCCGGAACACTGGACACACTTGTCGCGGCTGCAGAGTGCTGAGGTGCGCTGGTTGTCGCGCTATCGGGTATGTGCAGGTAAACTCTACTCGTTTCTACGCCAGTGCAGCAAGTCGAGCAACAAATGCCGACCACTGAATTGCTGATGGATGAAGAGGAAGCAGAGAGGGCCGCGGTGTCGGAGGCAGTGGTGCATGCAGTGGCGACCAGGGAGAGAGAGATGGAGACACCTAAGCAAGATACAGGTGAAAATACAGTTATTGGCACTCCAATGCAACTGCGTTCGACTCGGACGAAAACCGAACACAAGCCTGAACCAGTCATCAGCCCCGACGCTACTTTGGATATGAATACAGTCGAAACTACGCCAGTAAAACAACGTCTGAATGAGGGAGACGCGGTGTCCCAGCAGCCTCCGACTCAGGAAGTTCAAGGGCAGTGGTGAATGGCTGGTTCCTTAATGTCTCGGTGTGCTGGCCGCCTGCGTTCGTCGTCGCTTTCACGTGGCGGCGATGGGACGAAGCCTTGAGTGTTGGCCGGACAGTGAAGCGTCGTTCTCTCGGCTTTTTCTCATCACTATGGCGACAATTAAATTGGCGACGCTGAATGTAAGGGGGCTTTCTGGCTTTCTGCAAAACGGTGGTAAAACCAGCTTTACCGCCAGATTATAGAACAAGATCTAGCTATCGTCGCTGAACAGGAAACTAAAGAAGAGAGTGAAGAGCACGCTGAGCAAATGGTGCAGCCTTTCACGAGACTGTTTGATGTGTGCGTTTGTCACGCGGTGGGTACTTCTGCAGGGTGCCTCTTGTTCATTCGGAAGGAGACGCTAGGGGGCGCGAAGCAGAAAAGATGTCCTCACTTGACGCTCTGCAGTATTGATTTTTTTTTGCGTAGATCTCACGATAATGTCCAGAAAGTTCCGTTATAGAATGGGGAGGTATCCCGGCGTCCAACAAGAGTGCATCTGTAGACCAGGGTGCATATATCTCGAAATCGCACCACATCCGCCTGAATGTGGTGCGATTGCCTGCTAACCCTAACGCTGGTTGAGCGACAGCCGGGCAAGCGGAGGGACGCTACAGCTTGGAGCGTCTCCAGCTGGGCTAGAGCAGACGTGGTGACTGAAACAACTGGCGCCTGTGCAGACAACGATGCTGGCACACCGATGTAACTTCCAACGCCAACGACCATGCCCCGATGAGTGAAAATTTACCCGATCCTACCGGCGTCGATGAAGTAAACTGGCAGCTCAGCCAAACGCTTCGGCGACGCCAGAAACAAGCCCAGGAATGCCGCAACCTTGCCGCACTCCAGGCACAGCAAAAGCAAGCGATAAACAGTAAAAACCTGGGACCGCGAGTACAGAAACTCCCTCCACTGCCTAAGGCTGTTTATAAAATTGTCATACAATTGTCATAAAATTGTGATGTTGAAAGCGATCGCTGCTCCTGAACTCGCAAGAGCAATTATTAAAATCTGCGACCACCAGTTCACGAACGAGAAGTTCATTTCGCGTATCAACCGAGGATCTAATATTGCCATACTAACCACCAAATTTTTCAAAGTGGCTGAACTCGTTCGGAAGCTTCAAAATCTTGTCATTAATGGCAGACTGCACCTGGTACGCGCCTACGTGGCTACGGGAGAAGCACTCCGTGGAGTTGTGCATGGTATTGTACCGAATACGTCTATGGAAACTAATGGCCCATCTTCGCATATGCACTCAAGGCATCGAACTTGTGCCAGTCAGAATGATAGGCAACACCAAGAGCGCAACTCTCACTTTCTATGGGGACAAGCTTCTTCGAACTGTCTATATTTACGGAGATGAACTTATTTGTCATCGATTTCGCGCTACCTTGCAAGTTTGCAAAGTTCGCAGGGAAAAGGTACACCGTGCAGACGTTTGCCCGCAACCTGATAAACCCATTTGCAAACTTTGTGGCACACATGATCTTCCCTCTGGACATCTTTGCCAATTGATTTGCGCTTCATGCGGGGAAGCTCATCTTACTGGAGATCCTGCGTGCTCCAGGAGACTTAAGCAGGTGCTACTCCGCAACCAACCCAACAAAAAAAAGTGCAAAAAAAAACTACCTTCGAAAGCTTCCGAGATGCCACCATGATGGTTTTCCTCTGAAGAAAAAGAAGCAGCTATCATGCTCGGAGGGCGCCCTACCCGGACTCCTTTTAAATCCCGATCTCGCTCTCATTTTTGCTCTTGCTTTAGACAAAGATTCCAGGCGACCAAGGCAACAAGCCAGGCAGCTCAGCAGCTAAGGCAGGCACCTCTATTCAAGAAGCACAAAGACCACAGCAAGGGACGAACACTCCAGATCTAGAGGTAAGGAAGGAAGGCTTTGCGTCTCCTATGGTCACTCTACTTATACACTGCCAGGCGTATCAACTGGTTGTAACAGAAAACAAACAACTCAAAGTGCTCATCAAGAGCTATGCCCAGAAAGTAGACCTGCTGGAGAAGGAAATAGAGCTGCTTTTAAGACAAAGGCAGGCAGAAAACACAAAGCTACGACCAATACAATCACCTCAGTTACAAGTGCGCCAACTGACACCTACTCTACGGTTTAGCCAGAGCAAGAAACTGGTAGCTGCTTCCCAATGCTCTTCCGAACGAGCTGCACAGCTGAATGTCACACACCAGCAGATTGAAGGACTTCCACAGACTTTGCTAGAACAATTACAGAAAATTGTATACCAGCAAATGAAGGAACAATTTCAGCTCTTTTACCAAGATTTTCAAGACATAAAACGTCACGTAGCTGAAACCCTTCAGAGCGTCCTAAAGAGGAAACGGCAGTACGATACCGACTCAAAGAGCAAAGGTCATTGTAACAAATACAGACTGAAGTGCCTGCAGCAGCAATATTCGAAATCATGGCTAAGCACTTTCAGTTACAAGATAATCTCTCGTTCTGGTCTTTGAATTGCCGTTCCTTCCAAAACAAACACGGCTCTATAACACAGTTCGTGCGAACAGCATTGGTCCAGCCTGATGTAATGTACTTACGGGAAGCTGGCAAAAGCTCGAAGACACTCACAGGGTGTCACCTGTTATCAGACACAGTTGATCCCAGAGTGGCACTCCTGGTAAAGAAAGACTTGGCATATACATATGATAGCCACTCCTCTCCAGAAATTGCCTCACAAACGCTCACTATATGACCAACAAAGAAGGGGCTGTATATATTTACAATGTATACAGCCCACCTCAGGCGCACTCGGCAGACTTCAACACACTAATACGCGCACCTAATAACAACATAACTCGCGAAGATTGCTTATTCTTCCTTGGTGACTTCAATGCGCGAAGAACTACTTGGGGCTATGGAGTAGATCGTCCGAAAGAGACCAAGCTGTAGGAGGCAACCCAACACTACAATTTGAAGTTGCTTACCCCCCCCCCCCTGGTATGCCAACCTGACTGGGATTATCGTCACAGGAGACACCACACCTGACCTTGCCTTTACCACCAACATGCAGCAAGTGCAATGAAATAACTTCAGGGAAACCCTTAGAAGTGACCATTACATAATGCAAATCCGATGCAGCTCCACTCGCTTTACACGGCCACTGCGGAAAATCAAGTTAACAGACTGGACGAAATACCGCGAAGCACACGAGAACAGACTCCACAAACCCTCCAAAGCACAGAGGGGGAAGAATACATCACTGAAACTCATGCTCAATTTACCAAGACGTATCAAACCACATTGAACAGACCGGCAGTGGACAACCACCTAGCGCACATGTGGGAGGCCCGACGGGGACTTGTTAAACGCTGTAAACGCCAAACACTTAATCGCCAACAGAAGCAGCGGATCTGCCAGCTAACTGACGAAGCCAATTTCTATGCTGCAGAGCTCCCACAAAGCAATTGGCTAACTCTCTGTGGTTCGCTCAAAGACACTTTACGAACCAAAAATAAAACCTGGGCCATCTTGCACGCAATGATAGATCCTCCCAGCACAAGAACCGAAACGACAAACAAATAAACAAAACCAGCCGCTGAATATAACGGGAGCACCGACCAACTTCTCGACGAGTTTACGAAAAGACAGTTAAACTGTCTGCAGCTCTATAACATGTAAAGTTAAGTGCATATAAAATGTTAGTGAGGCCGTTTATTGAGTATGATAATATTGTGTGCGACCCACACCAAAAAGAACTTGCACAAAAACTAGAAAGTATACAAGATAAACATTAAGATCTATATATTCGAAGTAATCTCGACACCAAAGCGTATGCGCACTTAAAAATCAGACAGCATTGCGTACCCTTGCGTGTCGGCATGTTGTGATCGCAATTAAGTTTCTATTTATGGCCTGTCACGAGCACATTAACATAAACAAACAAGACTACGTGCAGACACCACACCATCACTCCATCAAAACCTGTCACAAACACAACAGGCCTTATCAGGCCAAATATGACACGTTTAAGTATTGTTTTTTTCCATTGGCTAATGGAACTTGGAATGCTTTACCAAGTGAAATCGTTGAATGCCAATTTATTGCTAAACTGGAATTCTTTCTTGATTGTACACAGGCAAGTACTTTGTGACGTAGATGTGTGCAGAAGCTTGTCAAATGTATGGTGCTTCTTGATGTGTGATCACATTTGTGCATTGTTTTGCGTTGTTTTTGATCTATTACTACTGAGGCATTCAGTGTTCTGCTTTCGTTTTTTATTTTAATAAGTTCATGCTCATGTATACTTTTTCTAACCACTTCTTGTATGGGCCTGTCCAAAGGCCTACAGCATTGTGAAATAAATAAATGAATAAAATATATCGCCCGCGCCAGGCCTAAGACCACGAGCATTGTAACTGTACGACAATACACAGGGTCCCCAAATTTCATTCTAGACGCTCCAATCACCGTCAAGGAGCTCTATTTGGCTGCTCAGCCCCTTCATGAAAATGCTTCCCCGGGCCGTGATGGTGCCACCAATGCCATGATAAAGAATCTTAACAGAGGAACACTACAAGGTCTCACAACAGACTTCTTTAACAGGGTAGTTTGAACGCCATAAGGAGAACTAACTGCACCTTGAAAAAAGGACGCCATAAGAAGAACTACCTGCGCCTTGAAAAAAAGACTGATATAGTTCTTATACCCAAACCAGGCAAACCCAAAACACTCAATAACCTTCGCCTTATTTCATTGACTTCGTGTCTGGGTAAGCTGTTCGAAAAGGTCGTGCTGCAGCGACTTAAAATGCATGTTGAGGAATAGCAGCTCATGCCAAGTATGATGTTCGGCTTCCGCAGATGGGTATCGGCACAGGACATCTTTCTTATACTCAAGGAGAAAGTATTGAATCCACTCTCAGGCAGTCTTGACAACACACATAGTCTTGGCATTAAATGTGCACAAATCATTTGACACTATCTCTCACGAAACGATATTGCAAGGATTGGAAGATATTGAATGGGGCCAACGTATTTACCACTCCGTTCAAACATTTCGGCGCAATCGCACTGCAACTCTCGCATTGGGTTCACTCAAATCAAACCCCTTCAGTATGCCCAATTGAAGCACACCACAAGGCTCTGTATTGTCTCCCTTTCTTTTTAAGTTCTTTTAAGTTCGGGCTACGCAAGCTGGCTGTATTGCTAGCTCATGATCCCCGTCTTGGCTTTGCAATGTATGCAGACGATATAACCCTTTGTACCACCCAAGGGTCCTACGGAGAATGCCAGGATACCCTGCATATTGCCTTGAGTATAGTGGAACACTACCTAGAAAAAGCCGGGATGAAGTGCGCACCGGCGAAGTCGGAATACATTCACACACGTTCAAATAGGTTATGGTCTAGCCGAGCACCTTAGCTAATATTTTACTTGGAGTATTGCCTCTCAGAAGAGTTAGCACCCTTTGAATACTCGGCATGCACATTCAGGAAACAACGAGTGTCAAGGTTGCCTTAGATAAGCTGAAGCTTACAGTAAAAAGCCTGACGGGACTCATTAGAAGAATCTCCAGAGGAAATAGCAGCATGACTGAGCACGACACGCTGAGGCTAGTGCAAGCACTTGTTCTGAGTCAGCTTACCTATGCTGTCGCTTACCAGACAACCCGCAGAACAGAGCAGGAGCAAGCCGACATATTAATTCGACTCGCGACTGAAGCCGCCCTTGGACTACCTACCAGTACAAGCACACACCTGCTGGAATTGGGGGTGCATTATACCTTCGAGGAGCTGGCGGCTTCCACACTCATCTCCCAGCGAGAACAACTCTGCAGCATACCACAGGGGAAATTTCTCTTACGAATACTTGGATATCCTATGCCATCGCAATATTGTTCTGAAGCCACCAACCTACTCTCACAAAATCGCAGGCAGTGCATCATGACACAGCCCACCTCTCGCAATATGCCCCCGTACCACCATAATGGACGCCAAAAAGCTCTAGTACAGAAGCTGCAGCGGCTGGATAATCCTCCTGACGTTTATTTTACAGGGTTCAGTCTCTACCCTAAGCAGCAAGGGCAATCTCACGCGTTCTCTCTCACTGTAGTCTACCGGGGTAAGCTTGTCAACTCCGCCTTTCTACGCACCTCATCCTGCGCGTGAGCCAAGGCAGCTGCCATTGCTCTCGCCATTCGAGGGAGACGCTGCTGGGATGCCGATGAGTGCAGACGCGTGCACATCGAGCTCCGTATGTTCTTGTCTTTTCTGTATGGTTCAACCCTTGAATTGTCCAGAAATTGCCACAGGCGTGTAGGGGAGATGCTCCGGTATCGGTGGACTCCAGTTTCACTGAAATCGGACCATTTTTCTTGTTTTTACGGCCACTTCTTCGTTCGCCCATGTGGAGCCTTCGCTACCTCTAGCGTCCAGTAGAGGAGCGGCGGCGACGACGCCGGGAGACGCTCGCCCGAAGACGACAACCACGGCGTTGCCGCGGTTGCTGACGGCTATGGAATCGACTGGGGAGTCGCAAACAGCGTCCGTACGACAATCCGAACCAGGTTTGGGTGAAGAAGTCATGGACTTTGCCGCGCAAAACCGGGATGAAGCAGCACTGCCTGGGAACTGCAACGCGGCGTCCACGCACGCCGACGCAGATTTTTCCGCCCCAACGGAGACCGACCGCACAGAGGAGGGATGGCAAATATCCCAATCGCTCAGAGCGAAGAAGAAACAGGCGAAGGAGCGGAAATTTCAACAAGGAGGGGACTTCTCCGCAGGCAGCAGACCTACGACGGACAACCAGCCAAAGCGCCGGGGTCAACCTGCAAGACGGAGGCTCCCAGCACTACCCAAGGACGATCTGAAAGTAGTCTTCCGACCTCACCAGGGACTGCCTCTGAAGAATGTGACCACCCAAGCGATCTCCGACGCTATAGTGGAGGCTTGCCAAGGAAAAGTCAGGTGGGATCAGTTTATTCTCCGCATCCGACCGGGGTCCAACATTGCGCTAGCGTCGACTCCAGACACGACTGTCGCGATGGCGATGAGAGGCGTCACGTCTTTGAATATCAACGGAAGACCACACCCGGTCAACGTCTACGTTACGGCAGGTGAAGGAACCAAAAAAAGGTGTTATTCACGGTATAGAGCCGCACACCCCGTCTGAGACCATCAAAGCGAGCATCCGTTTTCGCACCCAGAGCGTGACGCTGGTCGACGCTCGGATGTTGGGAGACTCTCAGAGTGCCGTCTTGACTTTCTTCGGGGACATTCTACCAAGATATGTTTACTACACAGGAGGTGAGAAGGAGTGTATTCCTTTTCGTAACACCGTCCAATTCTGCCGAGCGTGTGGGGAGGTTGGCCACCGCACCGACGTGTGTCCACAGCCAGACTCACCCGTGTGCCATACCTGTGGAATGCGCAACCCCGAAGTAAACCATAATTGCACTCCGACATGCGCAATTTGCACGGGAAACCATATCACTGGAGACCGCAGTTGTCTGAAACGCCTCAAGCCTATTCGCAAGCAAGCAGCGAAACCACCCAAAAAACCACACAAGCCAGCCCCTCGCTGGTTTCAGTCGGAGGAAGAGGAATCAGAATGGGAGTACGGACGAGGCGGGACCCGAAAGAGCCGTTCCAGAACCCGCACGCCGTCAAAAAACCATGCCGTGGAGACAGGACAACCAGGACAGCGGCATCCAAAGTCGACTTCGACGCCGAGAGCAATCTCCCAGGACAATCCGAACGCGCAAGCCCTTCCGAGAAGCAAGCCACCGGGGGCGTGTCCTGCACATAGCAACCCACAGGCGCACGCGGTAAGCTATGCGCAAGCCGTATCTCCCACTACCAAACATAAACCCGTTACACCAACGATCACAGAACACCCAGAATACAAGCGGGTAGTAGCTGAAAACAGACAACTTAGAACAGAACTACAGGAGGTTAAGTCTCGAATGGCGCGCCTGGAGTCACTACTAAACCAGTCGAGCAACACACAAAGCCCGGCGAGCACACCTGTTGTCTCGCAGCCCGTTGCGCAGCCCGTGGAAACGCAACCACCACAAACACCGCCGATAGCGTTCCTAGTTCAACAAATTCAACTTGTTTTTGCCAAACTAGGCCAGATGGAACGCACCATAAGCGACTTGAGTCAGGCGCAGAATCCTCGCAAGAGATCTTGTCAGAGCCCGGGTGCCCCCACCAGACAACCTAAAGAAAGTGGAATAACAGATTCCGAGAATACCAATCATGGCTAGACACCGTAACA
Source organism: Rhipicephalus microplus (assembly GCF_043290135.1). Taxonomy (NCBI): domain Eukaryota; kingdom Metazoa; phylum Arthropoda; class Arachnida; order Ixodida; family Ixodidae; genus Rhipicephalus; species Rhipicephalus microplus. The sequence continues at coordinate 39,173,635 of NW_027464585.1, forward strand.
ATAAAAAGACCGAACAAACGGAAATATGGCAGTGGAACTGCTGCTCATTGAGAACAAAACTTGAAAATTTCAAACAATTTATTGGAGCATCTCCAATCCCTCCTGATATAATCTGCCTTCAGGAAGTAGGCAAATTTCAGATAAATCTGAGAGGGTACATAAGACATGTTAACCCAAAGTACCCACAAGTGGCGACATTTACCAAAAAAGATATAGCATTGAGTGTCAGCTACGTGAGCAATGAGGCAGTGCAACACCAGATAATAACAGTGTGGCCCAAAAAACGTGGAGGACCAAAAACAGTGGGGGTCAATGTATATAGCCCACCTAAGGAGAGATGAGCCGACTTTGAGAACATTATAGCACATGCGATGGGTTTATTGAAAGAGAAAGACAGGTTAGTTATCATGGGGGATTTTAATGCGCCACACAGAAATGGGGGATATTAGCAGGACAGCCCTAAGGGCAAACTCCTTGTAGACCTTGTTGAACGGTATGATCTCTGCCAACTTACACAACCAGACCTACCGACACGGGTCGGGAATAGCTTAACAAAAGAAACGTCACCGGACTTAACGTTTACAAATTCTGAAGGAAACGTTTCATGGGCGCACCTCGGAGAAAACTTGGGAAGCGACCACTACATTCTCGGAATAACTATTAATGCCGCCACGACAAGAAGAATGGGGAAAGCGACAATATCTGATTGGAACAAATTTAGGGAGAACGTAGGAGACCAAGGGGAAGTAATAGATCTAGGTAACTGGGTGACACAGATAAAGGAGGCACACAGGAAAGTGACAAAGGAAATAGAAACAAGCGTGGAAATCCCAGCAGTCGACAAGCACCTGCTACATTTGTGGGACGCGCGGAGAAGCCTCACAAAGCGATGGCGGAAGCAAAAGCTTAATCGCAAATTGAAGATAAGGATAGCTCAGTTGTCACAGGAAGCCAATGACTACGCACGTACACTAAATAACAGTAACTGGAGGCAATTTATTAACTCACTTAGAGGGACGTTAGGAACCAAAAAGACCTGGCACATCCTGAGGAGTATGATCGATCCAGGGGCAACAAAAACAATGACGAACAGGGCTTTAAGAACTCTGGAGAATGAATTTAAAGGTAACGATGACGCACTTATCTACGAAGTCAAGAAATTTTATGTCGGACAAGACGCATGTGAAGTGGTACATGGCAAATATGCAGGAAAAGAACAACCAGAGTTAGACGCTCCCATAACATTTGAAGAGGTTCATGCCGCGGCCCAGTCTTTCAAATAGAATACCGCCCCAGGACGAGACAAAATAACAAACTCTATGCTTAGAAATTTGAGTGATGCGGCCCTTCGACGAATCACGGATTTCTTTAATGAAAAGGTAAGGGTAGATGGAGGAAACCTTCCAGTAGAATGGAAGGACTCAAACATCATGTTAATACCAGGGAAACCAAGAGATATTAAGAACCTCCGACCAATCTCCCTTACCTCATGCTTGGGTAAGCTTTTTGAAAAAAAACAATATTGACTAGATTGACAGACTATGTAGAGAGAGAGGGTCTGCTACCGGTGAATATGTTCGGTTTCCGACCACATGTATCGGCCCAGGATGTTTTTCTGCTGTTGCAAAATGACGTCATGAACCCAAACAGAGGTTCAAGCGACGAATTCGTACTAGCACTAGATATCAAGAAAGCATTCGATACAATATCACACAGGGTGATAATGGAAGGCCTCGAATCGATTAACTGCGGCCAACGAATATATGAGTATGTCCGGTCATTTCTGACAAGCAGGAAAGCTACCATTTCTTTAGGCTCGGTTACATCTGAAACCTTCGACTACCCAAATAGAGGCACCCCCCAGGGAGCCATGCTATCCCCGATACTATTTAATATCGGCCTGAGAAAGCTCGCATGTGAGCTGGAAAATTTAAAAGGTCTAGGAGCAGCTCTTTACGCAGACGATTTCACCTTATGGACAAAGGGTGGCTCTTATGCGGACAAAGAAAACGCCCTCCAGAAGGCAGTAGATAAAATACAAGCTTTCGTGATAGCTGCAGGAATGCAATGCTCGCCGGAAAAAACTGAAATGGTTAGAGTTAGGGCAAGATACGCAAAGAAAAAGGACTTAATACCGGTAGCAGTACTGCTGGATGGGAGACAAATCAGGGAGGCAGATGTAATACACGTGCTTGGCATGTGGATACAAAGAAATTCGGGAACGTCACACACACTACAAAGGCTACGGGGAACCACGGTGAATGCGGCCCGGATGATCAGGCGGATAGCAAAAAGCGAAATGGGACTAGAGGAGAAAGAAACCATTGCACTCGTTCATGCATTTGTGATCAGCCGAGTTACGTACGCGCTACCGTACCAGACAATGACAAACCAGGAGACAAAGCAAATAAACACAATAATAAGGAAAGCATTCAAAGCAGCATTAGGGATTCCGGAAAATGCCAAAACCGAGAGGGTAGAGAAATTGGGCATGTACAATACCTTTGAGGAGTATGCGAATGCGGTGCTTTTATCTCAAAAGGAAAGGCTCAATTCAAGCTATTATGGGAGAAGAATTCTGGAAAAGATGGGATATACATTGCGACCGTTATATTGTGACGAGGAAACGGTGCTAATAGATGCGGAAAAACGCACACATTTAACTGTGGCGCCTATTCCCAGAAATATGCATCCGACGTATCACGCAGGAAGGAGGAAAGCGAGAGCAGACTCCTTACGCAAAGCATTTCAGAATAGCTCAAAAGCCGTCTTTACAGACGTAAGTAAAGCGAGCAGAGGGTCACATGTAGTGGCAATTGTAGCACAAAATCACACCACAATGGCGTTGGTTAAAACTTGTTTCACAGGAGTGGCAGAGGCGGCAGCAATAGCCATAGCCATATCCAACGCAGAAATCAGGGGAGAATCAGTGGTTGTGCTCTCCGATTCACAGGCGGCATGCCGAATGTTTCTCCGAGGAACGCTACCTAAAATAGCGTATAAATTTTTAAATAAACCCATAACAGGAGACCATCACATTATATGGTGTCCTGCTCACGAAGGTTTGGAGGGGAACGTCGTGGCAGACCGTATAGCTCGAGGCATCACCAACCGAGCGACGGCAGGCCACGACGTTGAACCTCTTTCCAATTCGCGTGACATCCTCCTCCAACAAAGGAAGCAACGAAAGGAATATGGGCTTCCACATAAGGACTTGGATAGCCAGCAAAGCAGGGATTGGAGACGCATACAAACCAATAGCTTTCCCAATTTGAACCATCTAAGTAGAATATATCCCGCAAGATATAAAGACACCTGTCCGTGGTGTTCACAAGTACCAACACTCAGCCACATAACATGGGAGTGCACCAAGAGGCCCACACACATCGACAGCCCACACATCACGAAGCAACCACACATGTTTCACAGGCAGTGGGAGGCATGGCTTGCGGACGAGGACAAGCAGAGCCAAATAGCTTTGCTTGACCAGGTCCAGCGAGCCGCTCGTGCCAGCGGAGCCCTGGACTGAGGGCCCGACCAAACTGCCTGCATTTCAATTTTTTTTTCTCTGAATAAAGTTTCTTCCTCCTCCTCCTCCTCCTCCTCCTCCTCGCCATTCGAATGACAGACAGTGTACCTCTGCTGACGTTGTCTCAGACTCTCAGACGGCTTGTCACATGTACGTCAAGGCCATAAGACCTACAAAGGCCATCAAGCTGTTGGTAGATTAGATTTGTGGGGTTTAACGTCCCAAAACCACCATATGATTATGAGAGACGCCGTAGAGACGCCGTAGAAATTTTGACCACCTGGGGTTCTTTAACGTGCACCCAAATCTGAGTACACGGGCCTACAACATTTCCGCCTCCATCGAAAATGCTGCCGCCGCAGCTGGGTTTGAACCCGCGACATGCGGGTCAGCAGCCGAGTACCTTAGCCACTAGACCACCGTGGTGGGGCAAGCTGTTAGTAAACGAGCTCCTCTTTGACCATGGGTTAGTGTGGTAACCGGCTTATACGGGCCAGGATGGCAATGAACGTGTTCATTGCCAAGCTCGTGCACTCAGTAGCCGAGACCCACTCTTACGCGCTGCACAAGAGGGTACAGATGAAGGAGTGACACGGCGTGGAATCGTAGAGAGACAAAGATTAGGTCGCCGCATCGGGGCACCTCCCCATGAGGACCTCAATAGACACCAAGCTTAGGACTGGCGCTGCCTGGAGAATAAATAATACATTCCAAAATGTGCACAAGCTTCACATGATGTACCCGGCAAGATATCCCAACGCATGCTCGTGGTGCGGAGATACTCCTACACTAACACATATTACCTAGAGCTGTCCAGAGCGACCTGTCACAGTCCACATAGGACATACGAAACCAATGCATACGTGGTCGTGGGAGGCATGACTCGCTGAACGGACCCTGGGAAGCCAATCCTTGGTCAGGCCCGCCGAGCCACTATAGCCAGTGGAGCCCTAAAAGAAGGGCCTCACTCACGATGAACCACATTTTTAATATTAAATGTTGTTCCTCTCTCTTTCTTGTTAATTCGGCAGAGCCTTCATGTGAAAGTGGATTCAGTAACTACCTGCGACGCGGGTCGTTTCGTTATATGTTATTTCCGTTTACCAAGAGTAAAATGAAAAGTTATCTGTGTGTACGCACCCACTGCTATTCAAGATCGAAAAGAGTTTTCTTGAAAAACTTGACGTGTATTTGAAATGTGAACATAAACTAATTTTTGCCGGGGATTTCAACTGCATTTGATCAAGTATAGACAAATTAAGTTCCAGGCCATACAAAGATTCAAGCACCACCGTTCCAATCAATATTGTGGCAAAGGTTCAGCTATAGAACGTGGGGGAATGTGTCTGCAGTGATAAAGGGGTTATGTGTAATGACTTTCTGCGTTCAAGCCATGCTAGACTTGACACAGTATATGTGCCTTCTGGAATCATCCCTTCTTGCCATGACTACAGAGTTACACCTGTCAAGTTTAGTGATCAGTATTTGGTTCAATTCCCAATGGGTAAACATAAAAAGAACAACAAACATTTCTCTTAAGACCTCTGGAAATTTATGTAAAGCTATTAAAGGATGAAGAGTCTAATCGCATTTTTTCTAGAGGGCATAGAAGACTGAGCAATTAGAACACTTGAATCCTGGGCACACAAGTATAAACTACTTAAACAGACCACTAAACTGAAAGCACTTGAGACAGCTAGTACCCGGAGACATGCTGAAAAAGAACTTGGAGTGCGCTTGCGTGAAAACTTACAACAGTAAGTAGCTGAAGATTATACACAGGTCGGTACATTTTCAGAGGAGATAAACAGAGCTAAACAGAAGCTAGAGTTGATAGACCAAGAACGTTATCGCCGAGCATTGATTCGAGCTCGAGCATAAAACTTGGCAGCGGGAGAAATGCCAACAAAACGAGCTCTTGGAGCTGAAAAGAGATGTCTGTAAAAGTGAAAAAAGATAGGTAGAATATAAAGGAACAAAGTACTATACGAAAAAAGCAATAGCCGGTGCGCTTTTCGAATATTACAAAGAGTTATTCACACAATCCAGTGTAGACGCAGATCATTTTATTAGTGATTTATTTCATTATAGCCAAGACTTGATGATGAAAGGATGGAAATTCTAGCATTGCCTACAACAGACTAAGAAGTTGAAACAGCAATTTGTAAGTTAAACAATGGTAAGTCTCCAGGACCTGATGGCCTGAGGGCTGCAGTATACAAGGAATTCAAAGATGAAACTCTACCTATTTTGAAGGAGGTAATTAACGAGGATTTTTAATGTAAACAACTTCCACCATCGTTCTTGCCAGCCCACATGGTCTTAATACATAAAACAGAAGATCCCGTGAGCTTAAGAAGTGTTACTGCATATAGAACAATTAGCCTAACTAATGCTTTCTCTAAAATATTCATGAAAATATTGACCAGAACACTCCAGACAGGTATGACAATACTGGTTGGGTCCCGCCAAACTTGTGGCATAAAGGAAAAAAATTATGACCAACATAAACATAGCACAATCAATCCTAGAACGTTGTGGCGCTATGCATCTCAATGTTGCCGTGCTTCAAAGGGACCTCAAAAAGGCATTTGATCGCGTTCCACACGCCTTGCTCCTTTCATTACTTGAGCACATGAATGTTGGGAGTTTCATTAGTGATAGAGTGCGCATGGCTTACACAGGATGCACGATGAGATTGGTAATAAATAAAACTGCGGGTGAACGAGTACCTGTGCTGCGGTCAGTGAGCAAAGGTGCCCGCTATCGCCCCTGGTTTATATTTTTATTGAACCTTTCTGTTTAAGCGTAATTAATAACTGTGCAATAATCTTTAAACTGCATAAAGGTGAGGTTAGCCACCTTGCATACGCAGATGACATTGCAGTTTTCTGTACAAATTATGAGAGAGTAATGTATGATGTAAATGCTGTGAAAACCTTTTGACAGGTGAGTGGTAGTGCCGCGAGCTGGGATAAGTGCCTTGGAATCTGGCATGGGGAATGAGACGTCACACGAAGAATATTTCTAAACAATAAATTGCAGGAAACAGTAGTGAAGTATTTAGGAGTGCCACTTGAATTCTATCACGACAATGAACCATATTGAAGAAAAAACACAGGCATTGCACAATAATGTAGAAAATGGAAAGGTTGGAGTATTTCGATATTCGTATTGGCCACAACATGCAACTTGTTTCTAGTGAGCAAGCTGTAGTACCTATAGCAGATTTTGCGCTGCAGTAGAATAAGTGTACAGAAAATACACAGAGTATTTGCAGCGTTCTTTTGAAGCTCTGTCTGGGAAAGATCAAGCTGCACAAACCTCTTCTGAAAAAATCGAGATGGCGGGCTTGGATTAGTTAGTTTGTACTTAAGACAACTTGTCCATCGCTTCCTTTTTTTGCGTAATTTAGATGACCCTTTTTTGAGAACTGTTATACAACTAAGGTTATCTAGACAGCTGCCGGGATTTCTCCTATCGTTAACTATTTTGCAAAAACCAATACAAAGGTATTTAAAAGAAGTTGTTTCGTGTTTCAATTTTTTATGAGTTAGATTTTCGTTAGAGTATCTGGCTGATGTATCACTCAAAAAATTCTATAGAAACCTTGTCGATGTTTTACTGCCAGTAACATTGTACTGTCAGCGATATGTTAAGCAGGCCCAAGGCAAAGTGTTCTGAAACGTGTTAAATGAATGTTTGTAGCAACAGGGTTCAAGGTTTTTATCTTCAAATTACATGCAGGTACCTTACCAGTTAAAACGTGGTTGCAGGATAGGGGAATATTTGTCCCATGGAACACACATTGACACTTGTGTAGTAAACCGAAAAGAATTTACCACGTGTTTATAGACTGCTGGAGCGGGGTATTTTTCTGGGACACTCTACAGAGAACCTTGAAAAAAATACAGTTAAGTCCACATGGCATTCGTTTTCTTTTAGTTAAAAACGAGGCAGGCGTACCTTGTGATCTAATCATGCTTTTGGGCTTGCACAGTATCTGGAAAGCCCGATGTGCTTTTGAAAACGAGGATGTAGAAGTGCTAACTGCGCGCCAATATTTTTGCGAATCTGTGTGCCACTATATTGAAGTGCTGAAGAGGCAAGAGGATGTACCAGACTGGATTGTGCGCATTGAGCCATTGTTATGAATGCCCAAGTATTGATCAATAGTCAGCTAAGAGCTGACGGTACTTCAATGAATTTCGTTGGTGTATTTTGTGACACACTTGTATTTCGAACAATATGTAAATATGTGAAATGTGAACAGTCTTAATGTGCAAGGCAATAAGGCGTAGCTCAGTGGTAGAATGCTGTGCTGGCACACAGAGGATCCTGGTTCCAGCCCCACTGTGTTAGTGGTGCTACGTTTTTTTTCTTCTAATTTCGCGTGATGTGGTTGCGGACACCTGTGGCGGTGGCGGCGGACAACTACGCGTGACCCGTGTTGTGATCTCATAACAGCTTTAACTGTAAAAGCGAGAAAAGAAGCGTTGCAGCAGGAGACGCGAAAGAACGCGTTGACGAAGACATATGAGAGCCACGAACAGCGTCGGAGAAAAAGAGCCACAGAAGGAAGCTACCCGCCGGCATGAGATTCTACAGATGCTGAGACCAACAAATTCACGCTTCTTCAAGTTGCCGGTGCGTTGCTTGGTTTGTAGCTTTACTGCAATTTCAAGTTTATAAGCTAGTCATAATAACTGCAATTCGTCGAATACATAGAGTTTCATACAATACTACCTAGAGGGGAATCTGTCGCTAGTGTTTTCGCGGGCTCCTTCAGCGGCGCTTTTACCCTCATGAGAATTATGGGAATTACAAGCTTCGTATCCGCTTTGGATAGATTACCTTCTTGAGATTCGTGACGCTTCTTTATCTAGTGTAAAAGTGACATAGTTGGATGGATGGATTGATAAAAAAACTTTATTTGGGTCCTGAACAATTCCACACTCGTTTTATAGCGGCAGGATTGCGGGCCGCTCCCACGTAGGGACGGGGACGCCTAGCCTCGGCATCGCATCGTGGGCCTTCTGAACAGCCTTGAGCTGTTGTTTGAGAACCGGACTCGCGAGCATTATATGAAAGGAAGTTTTGGCAAATTCTTCATTTTTTCCTTGTAAAGAGGGGCACCTTCAGAGCACGTCGTTAAAATTGATGCGATTCTGGAAGTTCGGAAAAAGTTCTGAAATGTTGGAGTAATGGCTATAGGTTACGAGGATATGGTATGTTCCCGTCTGAAGCATGCGAAGAGAGATTTCCTGTGACCAAGGCAATTTTTCGTGTGTCAATAAAAAGGACCTACGGCCTAATTATTGGTGCTTCATGATCTCGTTGAAGGTAGTCGAAATGCCCCTAAAATGAAGGTTGAGGGCTGATTCCTCTGTCTAAGAAGCACAAGTACCGGTGCGGAAAGTGAAGCCTCGCGCCTGGGAGTGGGCTAGCTCATTGACATTGGGAAGGCCCCCGACCTTCAAGCCAAGGTGAGCAGGGAACCAAGTAATAGCGTGGCGGATGAATTCCGTGCGAGCGAGAATTCTAAAAACTTCCTTGCACACAGAACCAGAAGCGAGGGCCCAGCAGTGGATTTAGAATCTGTACAAATATAAGTCCTTTGTGGATCAAGGAGAGCTAGTGCAAAAGCCACCGGTTCTGCTCTGTAAGAAGAAGTGGTTCGAACCAACGCTGAGGATAAAATCTGACCCTGAGTACCTACGGATACTGATGCAAAGTGAACGGAAACGTCATACTGGGCGGCATCAAGAAAGCATGAAAGAGGCGAGTGAGTGTGAGCTTGAGCTAAAGGAGAGGAGGCTCGAGTGACATGCCTGCCCACGTTCTACTGTGGATGCATTGATTTGATTGATTTGCGGCGTTTGACGTCCCAAAACCACCATATCATTATAAGAGACGCCGTAGTGTTGTCCTCTTTGCATGACTAAGAAATCTTAGCGCCACAACACGGAGACAAAAGAAAGAAACGTAGACAACACGAGCGCTAAACTTCAAACCAAGTTTATTAGGAAACACACATGAATATATACGAAATCAAATCTCAGAAATCTCACGCCTTCTTTTTTTTACACATATAATGTTATACAATGTCAAACAAAACTAAAAACTTAGTTTTGTTTGACATTGTATAACATTATATGTGTAAAAAAAGAAGGCGTGAGATTTCTGAGATTTGATTTCGTATATATTCATGTGTGTTTCCTAATAAACTTGGTTTGAAGTTTAGCGCTCGTGTTGTCTACGTTTCTTTCTTTTGTCTCCGTGTTGTGGCGCTAAGATTTCTTAGTCATGCATCGTTACCAACCCGCCCAACTCGCCGCACTCGTCAGTCCTCTTTGCGTTCCGTACCTCGACTTTCGTCTGTTTCTTCTAGCACATTCGTGCTCGCGCTGCAACCCTTATTATCATGCATTCAAACCAACTAGCCCAAATAGCCATTCTTCTTCAATGCCGTAGTGGAGGGTTCCAGAAATTTCGACCACCTGGGGTTCTTTAACGTGCACCCAAATCTGAGCACTCGGGCCTACAACATTTCCGTCCCCATTGGAAATGCAGCCGCTGCAGCCGGGAATCGAACCCGCGACCTGCGGGTCAGCAGCCGAGTACCTTAGCCACTAGACCAGCGCAGCGGGGCGACTCTGGATGTATATTTCGTGGAAGGGGACACACTTTGATGTTAAAGCGTATATAATCACCAAAAGGCGTATTTTGCACTTCGAGCGTTAGGGGTTCACTCCAGTGCCAACCAGAATCCTTCTTCCCGCTGGTGTGATCGAAATCCTGGCAACCTGTGCCGTTTGTTGAGCCTCGATAACTTCTTCAAGCGTGTTGTGGACTCCAAGTTTTATAAGGTTCTCTGTGCTTGTGCGCATAGGAATGCTAAGAAATTTCTTGATGTTTTTTCTGGTGAGGATGTTGAATCTAATTCTATCATGAAGTTTCTACCTGTGCTGAGATGCTACATAGCTTATGTAGCTCATCAAGAATGCATGGAACAGTTTGAGGAGATTGTCCTCTCGAATACCACCCCGACTGTTCGAAATGCGTGAGATTAGTCGGATGGCCCCTTCCGCCTTGGAAGTCAGACGGTCGATCATGCGGCCGTTCTGTCCATTAGCCTCGATAATCATGCCCAGAACGTGTATGAAGTCCAACTTTGGAATATGCTGCCCCGATGCCGTATGTAGCCTAATGTCGATGTCGGCCAGTTGTTGCCAGTTTTTGGGTTTGGATCCCTGTCTCGCGGGTTGATATAGGAGACGTTCGGACTTTGACGACGAGAGCTTGAGGCCAATTTTCTTTATGTAGACTTCAACACAGTCGACAGCCTCTTGAAGAGAGCTCTCCACAGAGCCCTCCGAGCCAACGACACTTCATATGGGGATGTTGTCCACGTAGATGGCGAACTTGATGCCTTAATGGCTTAAGAGCTTGGCAGCAAGGCTGCAAATTGCAATGTTAAACAGCAGTGGGGAGACGACTGAGCCCTGTGGGGTGCCGAAGAAACCGAGATCATAGGGTTCTGACTTGAGGTCCCCTAGCTGTATAGTGACTTTTTTATTCTTGAGGAACGAGCTGATGAACTTCAGAAAGTTGGCTCCTAAGTTGAGAGAATAGATGGAGGCAAGTATGTGAGAGTGCGAGGCATTGTCAAAGAGCTTTTCAAGATCGAGTCCGAGAATGACTCTATCGTCTTTCGTCTCCTTATCTATGATGTGATGCTTTAGCAATTTCAAGACATCCTGAGTAGATAGGTGTGATCTAAAACCTATCGTGTTGTACACGAACAGGTTAGTCTTCTCTATGTGCTTTGATATCCGATCGTTAATGACATTCTCAGCCACCTTGCCTATACAAGACGTCAGCGAAATGGGTCGTAAGTTGCTAAGACAGGAACTCCAGCCGGGTTTACGTATGAGAATAACGGACGCCCTTTCTCAAAGCTCACGGAAAGTCTACGTCTCCCAAACGCGATTGATTTTTTTGATGAGGATGGTGACAGAGTCATTGTCTAAGTTGCGTAGTGTCTTGTTTGTAATGCCACCCGGGCCCAGGACGGAGTTCCCATTAGGATTGTTTTAAGGTGGTCCGGACCCCTGCTTCCTGGAAAGGCTTGTATAATTCAAAAGCTGGTGATCCCGTGTAATGCGCGTAGTCAGAAGGAGGCCGGGTTGTATCTAGAGGGGGTGTGTCTGTGCCAGACATTCATATATTTTCATTTCTGATAACCTTCCTTTCTGAGTGGAGTATTCGATCTACCAAGCGCGTCTGGTTAAATTTAGGTTTGGTGGCCTGTAGCAGGTGTTTCAGGAGGTTTCGCTTTCCCCCAACTCTCATCTGACACGCCTGGAAATCACTGTGTTGCAAATCGCCTACTAATGCTGTTTTTTTTCAGAGTCTGACAGTGAGCGGTTATGGACTGGATGATACTTGCAATGCGTTTTTGCAGTCTTTGATTCAGACGATGTGCTTTCCACCTGGCAAGGAGGGCGCTTTTAGCCTCAAGAAGATGGGCAAGCCTGATATCCATTTTATTGAACGAAACATCAGTCTCTCTCATTTTAGTGGCCGACTTGACGTATTGGAGCAGCTGAGACAGACACTTGTCGAAATTCGGTGGGTCATTATATTCCTCTCCACTCTCCGCTCTGATCTCACGGAAGAGGTCCTAATCTGTGAATTTGAAAGCTTTAGGGGCCTTTTCCTGAGTTTTTAATGTCGTACTGAGAATACAATGGTCACTCCCCAAGTCCACTCTCAAGTTTAACAATGATACCTCCCCCGTGGTTGCGACAAAGGTGAGGTCGGGGGTAGTAACCCTCGAACAAGAATTTCCAGTGCGAGTGAGGATCCGCTAGGTGGCGTAGGGCGGTGAGGACGTGCTCACATCGCTCTTCGCTTTATGAAACGCTGTCAGGCGGAAATTTCATTCAAGTCTACTTGAAGTGTGCGTCATCTTTTTCGTGAAGTTGCGAGGATTTGAAGGACACCAAAATCTGGGACCTGGACTAGCTTCCCGAGAAACAATCAACATTGGAAGACACGACGTGCACGAACGCAGCTCACCGTATAACCGGCTTCGGTTGGCGGTGCTGGGACTCTAAACCGTGCGGGGTGCGGCGACGGGTGTGTGTGCGTCGACTGGCTCAACACCATCCGACCGAATTTCTCTGACATTTTCTGACCGATTTAGAAGTCGATGATAGTGCCAATTAACCTACCTTTCGAACTATACGCCTTGCGCAGGGGAAAACAGAAGTCGGCTCATTCCCCTGTATCTACTGAGCATGCATGCATAAGGACGCCTAGAAATTCTTCGTCTAGATGGACGTCGACGAAGACACTCCCGGCGCATCTCTGGTGTCGGAGAATCAACCGAACGACGCGAGTAACGTGTAAGTAACGACGCGCGAGCGCCCAGCGCCGCGTCTCTCAATAACAAGAACGATGATGACGCGGGTGTGGCTCTTACTTGAACGGGGGCGGCTGGCACACCGTCCTTTCCCACAGAAGAAAAAAGAACCATAAACAAGGCCAGAAAGAACCCGAGAAGGGACTAGAGAAGAAAAACGAAAAGTCAGCAGCCCATCCGCCCGTCGACGCATCACTGGACAGCCAAGTCAAGCGGGAGTTCCAGCGCAGAATACGCCGAGGTCCGACGCCCCTTTCAAAGGAAGACATAAAAGTTATCCTGAGACCGCACAAGGGCCTCACAGTGAAAAATCTATTCGGATCGGAGCTCTCTATGGCAGTGATAGAGGCCTGCTGGAACAGCTTTGGAGGAGAAAGTTTTTTGCAACGGGTCCACCCCGGATCGAACATCATAATATTGTCCACGCCACACGAACAAGTGTCGGGCAGGCTGAGAGAGATTAACCAATCGAAAATCAGAGGACGGATTCACCCCTTCAATGCGTACGTGGCTGACCCAGAAGACGTGCTGCGAGGCATCGTTCACGGACTACCGCCTGGAACCACTCAGGCCGACCTGATGGAAAACCTACGAATACGGACACAAGGGGTGAAGATAGAGAGAGCCAGGATGCTAGGCTCTTCGAAGTCAGCAATAATAACTTTTACGGGTGACGTGCTCCCCAGGTGTGTATATTTTATGAGTGCAGAGGTGATCTGTTTATCCATACAAGCCTACCGTACAGGTTTACAAGATTTGTCAATCAACTGGACACCGAACCGATGTGTGCCCGACTCCGAACGCCAACGTGTGCTCCAAGTGTGGGACGTGTGATCCTACTCAAGGATACAAATGTGCCCTGAACTGCGCCATATGCGGTGAAGAGCACGCTACAGGAGACAAATCGTGCAGAAAGAAACTGAAAAATGTGGCTCTTTGAAAATCACGAGTGGAGATGCCTCAAAGACAAACAGAGTGTACCTATGCCGAGAAAGATTTCCCTCAACTTGAACAACACCAGCAGAAACCTCCTCGTTGGTTTAGCTCAGACTGAGAGGAAGCGACGCTCCAGAAGCTACAGACATCTAGATCCAGCTCCAGATCACGATCAAGATCGAGATCAACACCAAAGACCCCGCAACAGCGAAACATCAACAAGCCTACGGAGGCCCCTGGCAAGCCAAACTTGAAGAACACACCGAGCAGGAGCTGGGAAACAAGCTCCGCCCATGCCAGGAAAGAAGAAGCAGCAGCAGCAACCACTGTCCTTAGTACGGAGGGCGTACAAAACAACCAACCAAACAAGGTGAGCTGGGTGAGTCCAGTGCCTCCCAATGTTCCGGTAAATGATAGCCCCCAGAATAGGAAAATTCTAGAGGAGAACAAAGGATTAACACAAGAAATCAAACAGCTTAGAAACCAAATGGCTGCGGAGCGGAAAGAGTATAAACTGGCCATTTCGTCAATGAAAAGCAAATTAGAAAATGCAATTAAGAAAATACAAAACCCAGGGTCGGTAGGCAACCCCACCGAGGGCAATAAAAAGGCGCGAGAGCGTCTAGCCGACATGAAGGACAGCGCAGAAACGAGCGAGAAAACGATAGACGAAAACTCGTTCGCTACTCAATCAGATAGCAGTGAACTAGTAAAGCAAGTGCAGACGCAGGTTCAACCAAACAGGAAAAGCATGCTACTTTACATAAACTTCTAGCTGGTATTATGGCGGAAATGAAAACGTTTGTTGTAGAAGAACCGCAAATTCAGAGGCAGTATGTTAACGATGCTGTGAGAGGCTTGCAGAGGGCACTAAACAAATGCTGTCTGTCCGCCCCAGTTATTGACAAACCAACCAAAGCGGGCCGTGACAGCACGGATACGACCATGCAGCATGGCCAAAAATAATACAAAAAGTGTAGAACATTTAGAAATTTGGCAGTGGAACTGTCACACTTTTCACAAGCGCGCCGCAGCACTCCAAAATTACATGAACTCGGTACCAATTCAGCCAGACGTATTATGCCTGCAGGAGGTTGGGCCCAAGATGGTAAAACTGCAGGGATATTATTGTTTACAAGATCCAAATTATCCCTACGTAGCCTCGCTGGTCAGCAAAAGTATTGCCGCAAAGGTTGAGCACATAGAAAGTTTGCGGATAAATCATCAGATAATCACCCTCCTTCCACTGAAGAGAGGCAAAGAGAAAACGGTAATATTAAATATATACAGCCCTCCCAAAGATAAACACGAGGACTTTGGTGCACTGCTTAAAGATGTCGTCGACATTGCAGGGACGAGAGATTGACTTGTGGTATTGGGCGACTTTAACGCACCCAGTACCACCTGGGTTATTCGAGAGATTCCCCTAAGGGAACGCGTCTCGAACACGCCGTATCCAAACTAGGATTGAGCTTAATTACTCTACCCACAACACCTACGAGGCTGGGTAACAGCGTAAGTCAAGACACGTTCCCAGATCTGACATTCACACGTAATATTAACGACCCTAGCTGGACAAACCTGGAAGAGAATCTCGGCTGCAATCACTGCATAATCAGCATTTCCCTGTCAACTCCAAAACTATGTAGGGTCATAGGAGACGTGGTGATCACTGACTGGGAAAGGTACAGACGACGCGATCCCCCACCCGACTCTGTACCGGAGTCGATTGGGTAATGGTCAGAGTACATAATCTCAGTTCACAAAGAAACATCTAAACGTATCGCAAGAACAGCAAAGACTCCTGCAGTCGGCAGGCACCTGCTCCACCTGTGAGAGAGCAGGCGGCGTATGCTGAAAAGGTGGAAAAACCAGTGACTCAACCGGAACCTTCTCCGCAGAATCGCTGCTTTAGGAGAGGAGGCAAATCAATACGCTAACAAAATTGCAACTGAGGGATGGATCCAGTTCTGCAGTTCACTACAGGACACTCTGAGCAATGCAAAAACTTGGGCCATCCTAAGAAACATGCTTGACCCAGAAAAATCAAAATCGGCCACGAACAGAACACTACAGCAAATAATGCATGATTTTCCGGGCACAGAAGAGGAGTTAATACAAGCACTTAAGGACAGACACATAGGAGAAAATACCGATAGTTGCAGTATTGAAATGCAGTACACTGGTGCGAAAAACGAGAGACTTGACGCCCCATTTACAAAGGAAGAGGTCTTTGCGGCTTCCCAAGCAGCCAAGAGAAATTCTGCTCCTGGTTCAGATCAAATCACAAATGCAATGATAAGGAACCTCAGCAATAAGGTTATAGAGGCACTGACAAACCATTTTAATGACAACTATTGGCTCAAAGGAAAGATACCCGAGGAATGGAAAGTAGCCAAAATTATTACGATACCGAAACCCGGGAAGAAGCCATCCCTGCAGGCACTCAGGCGTCTTTGACGTCATGCATGGGAAAGCTTTTCGAAAGGGTTATTCATAATCGGCTCCAAAACTTTATAGAGGACAATGGCCTTTTTCCAGCCACTATGCTGGGTTTCCGCAATGGCCTCTCTACACAAGACGCATTTCTCCTATTACAAGAGGAAGTTTTGAGCTGTATACCTACAGGAGCAGAACATAAAATACTGGCCCTTGATTTAAAAGGAGCATTCGACAACATCTCGCATAAAGCCATCCTAACAGAATTAAACAACATCGGATGTGGGACAAACACCTACAATTACATCAAGACATTCCTCACTGAAAGGCAGGCTTCGATAAGCGTAGCACAAGTCACGTCAGACGCTTTTGAGATGCCAAACAAAGGTACCCCTCAAGGAGCCACCCTCTCTCCCCTGCTCTTTAATATCGCCATGTTAGGACTCACGCGAGCTCTGGATGAAGTTCCGCAGTTAGGATACACTCTCTATGCGGATGATATCACCCTATGGGCAACGCGCGGATCTCTGGCTAACAAAAAGCAGACACTTCAAGAGGCTGCAACAACAGTTGGAAACTTTGCGAAGGCAAGCGGGCTCAGCTGTGCCCCTGAAAAATCTGAAATTATCAGGGTACATGGAAAAAGATTTATTTATTTTATTTACAGATTACTGCTAGCCTGGGTGCCAGGCTTTGAGCAGGTGTGGGCGATACAAAAGAAGAAAACAGGATAACATACAACCATAACAATACACTTCTAAGGGTACACTTTGAACCGGAAAAAAAAACTGTACAAGTGCAATCGGTAGGATAACAACTACTATTGAAGAATAAATCATGCCGAATTCAACAGGGCACTAAGAAAGGATGAGACATCAAAACATTGCACAACATAAGCAGGTAACAGATTCCACTCATGGCACGTACGGGGAAAAAAGGAATTTTTGAACACGTTTGTTTTACTCGAAAATTCAGCGACTTTCATTGGGCGATTGGATCGTGTTGGGCGGCAAATGCTCGGCTGGATGTATGCTTCCTTGTCAATTTGAAGTCTATCGTTATACATCAAATAAAAAATTTTTAGCCGATCATGATAACGTCTTACCGCAAGGCTTTCCAAACCGGCCCTGCGGAGAAGACTCGTAGGAGACGTTTTCCAGCTGTATGAACTATAAACAAATCGCGCGGCTTTTCTTTGCATGCTCTCAAGCTTATTGGTATTAACTAGAGTGTATGGGTCCCAGATGATTGAAGCATATTCTAATACTGGTCTGATGTAAGTTTTGTAAGCTAGCAGTTTGGTATCCTGAGAAGCTTTCGGTAACATTCTCCTTAAGTATCCCAGTTTTCGCATTGCCTTTTTCTGAATGTACGTGACGTGCTCATTCCATTTCAGATCGGATGTGATTAAAACTCCTAAATATTTGAAGCATGATACTTCAGCTAGAATATGATTGTTTATTTGGTACGTGTGCTTCAACGGGGCCTTTTTGCGTGTAATGGTCATTGAAACAGTTTTTTTTTGTAATTAAGAGTCATCTGCCACCTAGTACATCATGTTTGTATTTTTTCAAGTGACGCGTTTAAGACGGCCTGATCGTTATGGTTGCAGATTTCATTGTAAAGAACACAGTCATCTGCGAAAAGTTTAATTTTCACCGGTATGTCATGTACAATATCGTTAATAAAAACGAGAAAGAAAAGTGGCCCGAGAACAGAGCCCCGTGGGACGCCCGAAAGTACTGGCGAGGCCACAGAACATGCGCCGTTAACGGCTACGCTCTGTTGCCTGTAAGAAAGGTATGATATAATCCATGCCACTAAAGTTTCATTTTTCAAAATGGCCGTCAATTTACTCAGCAATTTTAAGTGTGACACACGGTCAAACGCCTTCTCAAAATCTAAGAATATGACGTCCACTTGCCCCCGTTTGTCCAGTGTTGCAGCGAAGTCGTGAACCGTTTCCAGAAGCTGAGTTACAGTGGACCGTATCCGGCGGAAGCCATGCTGTCGGGCGTCCACAATGCAATTGTTCTCAAGAAATTGTGAAATGTGCTTAAATATGTTATGTTCGAGCGTTTTGACACATGTTGAGAGAATAGAAATAGGTCTGTATGACGATAAGTGAGAACGGTTTTCGTTACCTTTCGGTACTGGAGTGATTTTAGCATAACCCAATCCTCGGGAAGTTCAGAGCACTCGAGAGATTTGTTAAATAGTAAACACAAGTACTTCGCGCACCACTCAGCATATCTGGCAAGGAAAGCATTGGGTATGCCATCAACACCTGGGGACTTTTTAACATCTAGATGGAGCAGAAGGGAAAAGACACCTTTTTCATTGACACACACGTCACTGATAGGACGCACTTCAATGAAAGAAGGAAATTGCGGGATGTTTCCATCGTCATCAGTAAACACTGAACAGAAATACCGGTTCAAAGCATCTGCAACATCTAGGCTGTCGTAAACAGGCTCATCGTCTACGTAAAGGCTGATAATAGTGTTCTTTTTCGGTGCGAGATAACGCCAGAACTTGTCTGGAGACGAAATGATGAATTCTTTTAACGACACTTGCTGATAATGCTCTTTTGCTGTCTTAATTTTGTTTTTCAGTTGCATTCGCAAATCGTGCAATCTATCAGAGGCAGCTCTTGATGGGCGCTGTTTACATTGCTTTCTTTGCTTTTTTGGTTACAAAGGATACAAAAGTAACGGAAGCATCCACATACACATTGAAGGTGTCAAAGTACGTGAGGTGACCGTCGCACGTATTCTGGGTTACTGGGTTCAAACTAATGGACGAACGACCCATACAATAAACAAATTAAAATCAGCCACGAAACAAGTTGCACGAATGATCCATACAATAACATACCACAAACAGGGAATGAAGGAAGGAGACACAATAAGATTAGTACAGGCACTTGTACTGTGTAAGGTTACGTATATTCTACCTTTCCAGGTGTTAAACAAATCAGAAGAAGAAACCATTGAGTCTCTAATTAGGGGCGCCTACAATGTGGCCATAGGACTACCGGTAAGCACACCAGCTCAAAAGCTTTTGGACCTCGGTATATATATAATAGATACCCTGAGCTAAAGACAGCGGTACTGACTGCGCAGAGAAACCGTCTAAGTCAAACGAAAGCGGGGAGAGAGATACTTGCTAGGGTGGGCTTTCCGCCATACCCCCAGAACCTGGACGAGGTTCTTGTAAAAATCCCGGATCCTGTCCGCAGGAATGTCTTGATCTCACCGCTGCCCAAGAACATGTACGTAAAAACAAACAGAAAGTGCCGAGAGAAGAGAGTGCGATTGCTCCGAAAAGCATTAAAAAACAAATCAAATGTTTTGTATGTGGACGCTTCGAGGTACAATTTTAAATGGTCAGTTGCATCAGTACTTAGCAACGACAACGGCATGGTGACATGTGCATCGCTGTACACGTCCTCGATCACCAAGGCGGAATGCTTTGCAATTGCCCTTGCAATCAAAGCGCAGGAACAGAGAGATGAGCCGCTGACAACTATCATTTTCGACTCGCTGGAAGCGTGCCGTTTCTTCTTAAGAGGCCCCCTTCCAATAAAAATAAGCAAATTTTTAGGCGGGAGATTGAAGAACAAATACAGGCTGATCTTGTGTCCAGCACACGCAGGCTTGGAGGGGAACGAAAGTGCCGACGCTTGTGCTCGAGGGCTCACGAACTGAGCAGAGCTTCGACAGCACATTCGATCCTTTGAAACACTCCACCAGGAAGCTATTGAGGAGGATAATGACCCATCCAGAATGGCCCCTCGCGAAATGTTTGCTAACCAGCGAGGCATGCGACAAAAATACAGCGCCCCCCACAAATCATTAAAAGGGGAGGACGCAATTGACCTCCGCCGAATTCAAACGGGAGTGTTTCCCAATCTTCAAAGATTACACAAAATTTTCCAACGCTGTGTGGGCATGCGTGTCCGTGGTGTGGCGGCTCGCCATCGCTCTACCACATTTCGTGGGGATGCCTAAAACGACCTCCAAATTTAGATACCTTTTTAGGTCAGTACAAGCTTCGTAATACCTTCGAGCAATGGGAAGCACAGCTCGCCAGCTCTGACCCAGAGGTGCATCTTGCACTTCTGCGTCACGTCAGGCAGGTGGCGGCAGCCAGTGGAGCCCTGGACCCAGGGCCCCACCCATCAACCTCATGACCCCTGTCCCACATCCTTGCAAATAAAGTTTTTCCTTCCTTCCTTCCAGTGCGAGTAGGAAACATGAGGTCAGTCACCAATTTCAGATTCAGATCCGTTAGCGCTTGCCAGAGCTCGGCTTCCATGGCAGTGGTGCGAGGGTAGCCCCAAGCATGATGGGGTGCGTTGAAATCTCCGACTATCACTATAGGTGCGTCCACTTTCTCAGTGATCATGATGGCTTTTGATAAAAATGAGGTAAAGCGATGGTGAGTGCCTCTTGGAGAGATATATATATGTGGAGTACGAAATGCTAATTTTAAGGTTGCTGCCAGGTACTATTTGGTGTAATCTGACAGGCACACTATTTCCGTAAGCGTCTCCTGTAGCATAATAACATGTGGTCGAATCGGCTGGAATTTAATGCACTGCTGCAGGGTTGCTTTCTTTGATTGGAAGCCCCAGCATTTCCACTGCCAAATTACAAAATTGTTAAGGTGTCCCGTCATCGTTGCGCCCCTCAAAAGCTCTCTCCTGAGAGGCGCTACGGGTTGCCACCTTCTGCCCGATCCTGACCGTAGGCATTAATTGGGCCGGAGAAGCCTCTGGGACGCTAGGTAGTGGGGTGGCTTGCGGACGCGTCTGCATCGGCTCCACCAACCGAGTTGTTCAACTGAGTCCGATGTGCTTTTCCTTCGAGATTTCTACTGAAGAAACTCCGGGAAGTTTCAAAGAACACCTGGATACCCCATTTATCATGGTAGGCTCACTGCAACATTTTTTTGTGGATCCTTTCTTTGACACCAAGGGTTAGGCCTATTTGTGCTTCTACACGGCATCGGGCGCCGCAGCGCGCACAAGCGGAACGCGCGGCTGCTTTTTCGGCCTACCCCCGAGGAGGCCACGCCTCATGAGGCTATGGTAGAAGCAGAGCAAAGCTCCAAAGAGTAAGCTGAGTCCAACGGCTGGATTACCGCCCACAGAAAGCGGAATGCGGATAAAACCCGCTTCAGGCACGAGACACGCTCGGCTAGACAAAATAGAGCCCACGTTGGTGCCGCTAAAGCCAGCCAGCTCAGAAAGATTGCCGCAGCCTCCAGGCTACGGCGCCAGCCCACATCACACTTTCGAGTGGTCGTGTGCCCGGGGGGAGGGCTGCACGTGCGAACATGCAGTCAGTTAAATGTCACGCAAGCCATTTTATTAGCTGCCAGACTGCCCCAAGCAGCCGCCGAGGAGGATATCGTGTGTGCGAACGCCATGCAGAATGTCTTCGTTATAAGCACACCCTCGAAGTCGAATGCCAGTGCATACTGCAAAGTGCAAGAAATTCTCTTGGCAAGTAAAAAGCACACTATCTCGGCTTACATTACACCTCCGGGAAACACCTGTACAGGTGTGGTCAGAGGCATCGACACCAATCTGGCCGAAGCTGCTCTGGAAATTCGTTTTTTCACACCCAGAAACCCCATGGGGCTCGGAGACGGGCGCGTAAAAGAGACGCCCACCGTGATCGTACTGTTCAACGGCATGAAAGCACCCAACTATGTTCACTGCGGCCCTAGCATTCTACGCTGTACCCTGTACAAGACGCAAATCGACACTTGCCGTAACTGTGGCCGAATCGGCCACAAGCACGACGTCTGCCATAGACCGACTGAAAAAGTGTGTGAAAAGTGCGGGACTTTGATAATCGCAAGCGGACACGAATGTGTGCAACCGAAGTGCGCGCTATGTGGAGACGCTCATCTCACCGGTGACCATACCTGCTGGTACCAAGTTCCTTACGTTGTAAGAAGACGACGTAGAAAAAATTGGCAGCATATCCACGGAGTGAATGATGAAGAGTGGGGCGAAGCATTCGTCCGTTCATTCGTTCTTGCTTCCATCCATCCTTGCGTCCGTCTGTGTGGCCGCCCATGCGTACATCCGCCCGTCCATGCGTGTGTCTGCTCGTGCGTCCGTCCCTGCGTTCGTCCATGCATCCGCCCCTGCGTCGATTCATGCGTTCATTCATGCATCTGCCTGTGTGTCCGGTCGTCCTCAACACTCCAACACACCATTAAACACTCCAAATACCACCATCCCGCATCTTTTTATCACATATTCCACATATAGAAGCACCGCAATCCAGCGGACATTCCAAGGACTAAACGAGAGAAGGCACACGCACACTTTTTTACGGCTTGCGCTTCGTGTCTACTTCCCACCTTTTGCCACCTCAAGTTTATGGTATATACTAGTTCACTGTATTCATGGCACTGCAGCCGAATGCTCGCTAAACCTTTCAAAAACCAAGGAGGTTACGCCCAGCGAGTATAACATGGCAACCCTTTCTTGTCAGATAGTGCTCAATGTACATGCCAATGGCTGATAATGGTAATCACAGGTTGCTTGTCAACTAAAAGCCGAAGGCTCCTGTCTCTCATTTCCCCTTAGCAGCCATTGGCATGTACATTGAGCACTGTTTTTTATTGTTCGACAACGCCCAGAAGAAATCTCTCACCGGCACCACCTTGGAGGTCTAAATGTTATACTTGTTGCATACTACAACGGTTACGAGGGACGAATGGGTGCCGCTATAAGGAGCTTCGCCCCTATAAAAAGGAAAGGCAGTCACAAAACGAAAAATGCTACGAGCAACGACGGAGACTGAAAAATCGCCGCTCCTACCAAGGCACCAGCTGCGGCTGCTCCCAGAAACGCCGCCACGGAACGCTCTCAGAGTTCCCGGGGTGACTTGTACTCCCAACCTACCTGGGCGGACCAGGTAGCCGGAACAGGTGGGGCCCATGCTCCCGCGACACCAGAGCAACTGTCACAGCAAATGCGAGACAAAATACAGTCACTAAAGCACGAGAATGCATCTCTTCGACAGGAATTATCTGATATTAAGTCAATTTTGCAAGAAATGAAGCAGCGAGAGCGCGCTTCTAGCGATCAAGCTACCGCAGCCACAGGGTTCATCACCAGAGACGCAAAACGCAAGGCAGGCCCTGACCCCATGGAATAGGAGACGCTTAACGTCTCAGGCATCCAAATACTGCTTGAAAAGCTAAGAAATGACATTATTGCTGAAATCACCCCTATCAGGCTCCAACTGACCGAGCACACAGCGAAGCTTCAAATTTTGAAATCAGACAGGCAGCACGCACTGCTTGGTACACCCCCTTCGAGTCAGTAAAATGGCTAACGCAAGCAATCTAGTCATCTGGCAATGGAAATGCGCCAGCTTCTGCAAAAGGAAGGCGGTACTGCAGCGCTTACTTCGATCTTCTACCGAAAGGCCATCAGTAGTCCTCCTCCAGGAAATGTTCACCGATGTCATCGCTCTTCGTCACTATCGTGCTGAAGTGTATTTCAAAGAGGGCAAGAGGGGTGTATCGACACTCGTCTCAGAGCATCTATTGCCCTGCAGCGAACCTCATCTAGCACTGCCCTGCCATGGTGGCCTAGTGGCTAAGATACTCGGCTGCTGACCCGCAAGTCGCGGGATCAAATTCTTGTGGTGTTACTGCATTTTATATGGAGGTTGAAATGCTGTAGGCCCGTGTGCTCGGATTTGTGCGCAGGTTAAAGAATCCCAGGTGGTCGAAATTTCCGGAGCTCTTCCCTACGGCGTCTCTCATAATGATATTGTGGTTTTGAAACGTACTTTTTTACTGCCGCTTGCCTGTATTGTCTCAATGACTTCCACCTTGATTAGGTATTTCCCACAATCAATCCTTCTTTCCCGCTTATCAAGTCTAGGTCTGATTCGCGCAACGTCTGCAAGCCTGGATGCTACTCTTTTGTAGACAAGTTTTCCAAGGAATAGTGTTGAAGCAAGGTTCCCTTGAACAGGTTTCCAACACTCCTGTTACATGGAAGAGTCACGTTAAGCCTGGCAGCTCTCAAGGAGAAAAGGTTGTGCACTCACCAAGCCGGTGTCGAATTCCAGCGCAGATCATCTCACCGCTGCCATCCACTCTTGTGACTG
This sequence comes from Rhipicephalus microplus, assembly GCF_043290135.1. Lineage (NCBI taxonomy): Eukaryota > Metazoa > Arthropoda > Arachnida > Ixodida > Ixodidae > Rhipicephalus > Rhipicephalus microplus. Next base: position 39,198,122 of record NW_027464585.1, read on the forward strand.
GGGGACTTTAGCTGAAACCCGAAGTTATCCAAGGGTCAGGGCGAAGATGAACCGAGGAGCCGGGACTGAAAACTGGAGAGAGAGAGAGAGAGAGGAAAGGTAGGGAGGTGTAATTACAGTAATACATAGTTAGGAAGCGCGATACTGCATTAAAAAAGTGCAACTGAGTGTTTCTGCGCCCGCGTTTTATACCCTCAGTCTTCCCAATAATCCCTGCAAGGGAAAGCAATGAAGTTCAGGATCCTCCAACAGGATCGTCGTCTTATACTCCCCTCCCGAAGATGCAAAGTCACACCCCATCTCTGTTTGGGACCCAAGAAAGGGGGAAAGGCACGCAAACATGATATGTGACAACACGACACGACTGGCATGGTGCGATGGTCTGGAACGCCACGCGCAGATTCGACCCGTCTGGTTGGAAAAGTTCGAAGTTGACTCATCAAGGAGGCATTGCTGCCGGGCAGGCCGTGGTGTGCAGGAAATGATCATTTGGAAAGGCCCTTGAAATGCGAGAAACGTCTTTGAAGATGGTTCTCCAGCACTCGGCTTACTGTCGGGTGCATTTCGACGACTCCAGCAACGCGGAGCAGCCCAGACAACACAAAAGCCCTTTCAAAGTAATCCGTCGGCCATGCAGATTCAAAGGACTTGAGGTGAACTGACGGACCTAAAGATTTCACTGTGCTGTCACTGATTCTGGACACTTCAGGAAGCGCTGCAAAGCCAAAATCCTTGCAATCTTCGAGCGGTGCCAAGACACGGGAGCCGATCGCAATACCATTTATCATCTGTATCGGTATAGGCTAAGTGTTGGTATTAAATTTGAAATTAAAGAAAACCTCAATTTCTTAAAAGAGAGCGCTTGCCTGGAAAACAAAAAATAGGATAATTCTGTGACACAAAAAGGGTAGACATAGATGGAACCGGCCGCGTGTTTAGAATTTTCAATGCAACGCTTGTGCCATACCTTGCCTTCCCTTCTCAATTTTTACGCATTAGGTAATTTTCATCTGTTTTGTAGTTCATCAAGCCAGTTACGGTTGAAATTTGAAAACGCTATTGGTTGTTAGTATGTATTTATTTGTTTCTTTTATTTGGAATATTTTATCACTATTCTTTTGCGCTTGTTGGTTTTTTTTCTCGTGTTCATTGCTGTTATTTGTAAATGAGGTACCGTTTTTTTGCAATAATGTAGATTTTTCCTTTTATTTCTTTATTTATATGTAAATCTAACTATCGCTACACAGCTGTGAGCCCTTGAGAATGGGGGCGGCGGACTCGTCAAGTAGTCTGAAGACAGATTTTATTCGCAGTACGTCTGTCTGTTTTTTAAATGAACACAAATAAAGTTGATTGATTGGTTTGTTTATTGTACCATTATCACATATATTCTCACATACACGGGTCATGATGTCGACGGCAAAAATCGTCATATTTCCCATTGTGCTCACTTTTCTTCCTTGCATTTTCAGTCCACTCTCACATTCGTCAAGAAAGATGGAGTACAGCCGTGTAAAGCCTTCTGAAGCAGGCAACGGGAAATCAGCGCTAGTTTCAGTTTAGTGTACTAGTATTTTCTAGCACACTAAACATATTTTGCACGTGACGTCAGTTCTTTCTGATTTTGCGCCCGCCGTGCCCGAGCACATAAGTCGTTGCCGTCGATTCGTGTTTACGTCCGCACGGCGGGTCGTTCGATATATATGTGAGTGTGTTTTCATCGTTCACCTTAGCCATTTGGCTATAGAGAATCCTGCAGGACATTGTCCTGCTTCGTTTGAAGAACTTGTCGGACCAACGCGGGCCAGATACAAGGAAAAAATAGTCCTGTGGGATGGCGTGGATTCGTACGAGCTGTGGGTTGGTGCTCAAGCCGCCCTTGATACAAGTCTTCTTCCGACGGTCACCCACGTCGACATTATGAATTACTTATTACTGTCAACAAATTATCTTTCTCTTGACCAGATGAAAGGGCACAAGTCGCTGAACTCTCACAATTATTTCACTAGTGGATGGGTCCGGCACTTCACAGCCAAGAAAGGAAGCAGCTTCGCATGAGTCACCTACAGCAGCGCTCGTCGCCACCCGCATTTCAAGGCTCCGATTTTGACGCCGGCTGTTCCGCACAACCAAGACCCAGCAACGTGTTCAGCGCCCAGTCAGCGTTCGTGTCAATAATGAAGTTAGCGGGCCTTCCTGAAAAGCAAAGCGCGTTTGCTGTGTTCAGTGCGATGCATCAGATTTCGACAAAAATTTACTTCACACTTGACGAACCGACCCGCCTCAATTCACGGAGCGAAAATGTGAGGAGGTCCAGAAAAACTTGCCTGCTAAGAAGTTGTCCCACACGAACGTTGTTCCACACGAACCCTTGCCCACACGAACGTTGTTCAGTGTCTTGAGGTCCTTCCGAATGATCCGCGCAAGCCATATGTCCTCCTTTGCCTCTTGGACAGCTCTTTTGTGTGGTCGCACTGGTGTTTGACTACCTTGGGCAAGCAAAACATTGCCAAGTCGGGTTCATCCCGGTGGGATTTCCACTTGCTTCGTGCGTGGCAGCCCGTACAAATCAGCACTGCGACGTACCGCGTTTACGAGAAATGCGAGTGCAGCACAGCTTTACAATGTACTCTCGAACTCGGTGTCGTTTGCTGCTATGTGCTATGTGCCATGGCGACGCATGCCGAAATATTATCCCCACAAGGAAGAAGGAAAGGTAGGCGAGGGCATGTCCAGCCAGCGCACTGCGGGAAAAGTGTTGAGGAAATGACCTCATGGCGGCCATGTTCACTGGGCACAATGGCGGCGTTGCTATGACTACTTGTTGCGCAGTGGAGCTGGTCTAGCCGTGAGCGGCCATGGCTGGCGGTGTCATGTGTGCCTCCCCAGGTCTCGTGCTGAGCCCTGGCGGACAATATCTGTGCTTTGCGCCGCGTTATTAGTTATGCAATGTTCTCCTGGCAGTTACTGTACTCTTAGCAACGTTTACAAATCCTTTTGTCCATCACGGGGTTTCAACAGTGCGTAGAACGAGTGCATACCCATGTGTCGTGTGGCGGATGATGCGGATGAAGCAATTAGTGTTCAGCGAAATTGCGTTGGGCCCCATGACGAAGCGGAACGACGACGAACACCTTGAAGGTCAGTGAAGGTTGGGCAGTGCTTCTGCCTGTGACAACGGATGACGATGTTGAGCCCAGCAAGACGCAATGAGGACCCCGTTTACGTACGTAGATTTGTCTTCTGTGTGTAGAGTAAAAACTTGCAATGGCGTAATAAAAGACCTTTTCTGTTCCGCTCGTTATACTCGCCCCCAGCATTGTAATCTCAACCTTAGAGAAACCGCGTTCAAGTGTCCCTTGCAACGTGCTGAAAGTCACCACGGTCACAGAATGCTGACGCCGGTGAGTTTCACGCGCAACATGGGCACAGTGGCTGGGCGCTGCATCGGTTTTGTGTCGGAATGCAACCATAGAAGGCGCACGATTGGTCGTGTTGTCTGTGCAGTTGGTGAATTAATGACGTGAAAACACTCGCCGTCGTCAGTGCATCTAGGGCGCGTTCTCTTGTGCTTCCTTCGTTGTCGGTAAGCTGTTGCTCACTGTTAATACTCGGGCAAAAAGATTTCGCCGAAGGTGTCGCGCCAGCCCAGAGCTTTGAGCCCCGCTCCCTTAGTTTCGGGTCGTCCCGACACGCGCGCTGCGCAGCTCACGTGCTTTCCGAGCCGGAAAGAGAGTCATGCCTTCTGCTTTACATCCGGATGTAAACAAGACAGGATAATTTGTCTAGTCAATATGGCCGACTTCCGGCTTCATCGCAGCTTCACAACAAGTAACGTAAGGGCCTCTCCTACCTTCCCCTCCTCCGTGTATCCCGGAGTTCCGCGGTGTAATGTTGGTGCAAGTTATGTATAGTTAGAGCTTCAAGGGACATGCACACTCGTAGTGGTCATCCTAAGATCTGGTTAAACGTAGTGTGGTTCATGCGGGTGTTCGCATTTATTAGGTTTCACAAGGTTTAAATGTGGAGCATTTCTTAGTCGCACCATGTCACTCGTCGTCAGCGTCCACACCCTGCCCCCCCCCTGCTCATGCTCGTCTTCCCTCTACCTCCCTCTCTCCTTTTTCATCCCCTCTCATTTCCCCTCTTTCGCTTGACTTCACGCTTTGCTTGACTCGAGTAGATGCGATAAGAGCAACGACTGGCAACAGTACCTTCAACCAGTTCTGGGACACAACCCAACATCATCGTCCCACCACTCGTTCAAGACAACGTTACCGCAGCCTCACCATCTTCAGTGTCAACAGCAGCAAGCAACGCAGAAGACAAGGCTGCGAAAAGACGAGCATACGACGCTGACCGCAAGCGTTTGAAGCGAGCTGCGGATCTTGCTCTCGGGGTTCGAGAAGTAGCTGCGAAACGGCTAGGCCGAGCTGCGGATCCCGAACTTCGTGCACGAAAAGCAGCAGCGAAACCACAGTAGCGAGCTTCAAGACCAGAGGCACGTGAGCGAGAAGCGGCGTGCGAACGTCGTCATCGAGAGGCGGCTCCGGAAGCTGCTCGTGAACGCCAGCGTGCTACAAAAGGGACGGGGCCAGCCAAGCAGTTTGCGAAGCTGGCTGCTCGTTTCAAACGCGACTTTCAAGAACAGAGCTTCGGACACAGTTTTAAGGTGTGCGACTGACTGTGGTTCGACAACGACCTCATACGCTGGTCGGGAGCATTAAGAATAAAGCGAAGCAGACGTCAACGACTACGTTAACAGCGACGACGATGACGACGAGAGACTGCTGGAGCCTACGATCGGGTGAGGGTTACCATCATGACAATCTGCCTAGCACCCAACCTTGCTCGAATGCTAGTCACCGCGTACGTCAACCGTGAAATGAACAGCGTGTACGCATGTTTGCGAAAATTGGACCCCTTCGTGCTCGTCGGAGATTTCAACGTCGACATACGCAAGGACGATTGGTTAGTTGTCTACATGTGCACTCGACAGGGCTGCACTGTGTGTCTAACAACAACTCCGACACCGGCAACCACCATCTAGGGCAGTTGCATCGAACTCGTCTTCACCAGTTACGCATTCGCACGACCGCTCCTCAAAGACCCCTTGACAGTGCACTTTAGCGACCACAAAGCAGTCATCCTATCCGTCCAATACAACGACGGCGCCAAGCAATAAAGACACACTTTAAGTTTTCACTCCTTACCTTCGATTCTTTTTTATTCTATAAATAAGAATAATAAAGACGAAATAACAATTAAGAATTCTCAAACCATACCTAATGATGCAACATTCAAGAGATAGCCCCTACCACTCTGCGATGAATTTACTCGAGTTCCCCCAGTGGGAAGATGTGGGCGGCTTTTTTTTTGTGAAGTATTACCATGTCTCTGTAAAGAACTCTTTTTTATTTATTTGTCTTCTTGGTTTCTTATTTTGCAAATTTTAAATCATGTGAAGCATGGGAAATGGTTGCATTGAGCTCGTAGCGCTTGCTTCCGCTTCTCGCCACTTGCTCTGTGATAATACAAGTTGCATGACGCTCAGTAAACTCGCTGGGTTGGCGTGACAGCAAAGATGGCAACTATGGGAAAGATAAGACAGAAAGCGTGCAGAGCTACGCTGAGCATACGATGAAGATCAGGTAACACATGTTCTTCATGCCTCTGTTTGCCAAGAGATTTCCAGTTCTGCGAAGTTTTTTCAGGTTTTCTAGTGAGTGAGCGCAAGTATTTGTGTCCATTACTCGAGCATGTACTCATTGTGCATGAGGACATGAGTAATGCTCTTTTGATAACTTGCTTTTTTGATAAGAGCGGATCTGCCTACCCCAGCAAGCCGTTCCAAGCTTCATAGTCTGAGATTTTCGTATCTGGGGCTACACAACTCTTCGAAAATAAATGCGGGTAATTATGTTAAGGTTAACAGTAAGCGCCAAACACGAAATGGGCATTGTTACACACTTGATGAATATCCCTTCAAGAACAATGTTTTTGGCCACTCTTTTTTTTTCGCGAGCCATATGCGCTTAGAATGCCCTGCACCCCACCGTGTTGACACAGCCGACAGTCGATAAATTTGTTAATCGAGCGAGTGAATGTGTGCTGACTTTTATTTAGCCGTGATTTCCTGAATCGATGATGTCACAAGTTTTAACTGTGTCTGTACAATTACGTTTTGTATTTGTTTTTTGCTTGCCCCAGCAATTCATCTGATGTTTATATTCATGAAGACTCTTTGCCTATCTTTACGACGAATTTCGCACTATGTTTGACATATTTGCTTGAAATTTCAAATGCTTGCAACATGTATTTTAGTTTGTGTATTGCTTGTTTTTACACTGTACAATGTGACACCACACCTGTACTAATCTCAGCACGGGGTCGCAGTATTCTGCATAAATAGCTAAATAAATAAATAAATAAATAAATAAATAAATAAATAAATAAATAAATCAATAAATAAATAAATAACTGAGTTCTGTGCAAGCCTGGCTGGGCTCACAGAAGAGCTGTGTCGCTAGACTTGTTGGCCAAGATGGCCGCCAAGGTGTCGGCGAAACGAGTTTAATAAAAACCTTGAATTTGTGTTGGCTCACCAACAGAGGTTTTGCTTTTTCTACTCCTGGCAAGTAGTTCATATGATGCGAATCAATCATGGGGTTCTTCGTATTCATGAAATTCGTGTAGCCGTGATTTGGAAGTTTGTGGGTTTTACTTCCAATACTTACGCTCAAATGGATGTGTTTTACTGAATGCTTCTGAAAATCGTTAAAGAGAATGTCGCTGCAGCCAACATTTTAAAAAGTGAGTTTTTCTTTGTCACGGCAACGCTGTTGTTCTGACGTAAACGTCGCGCTGCTGCTGCGTATCAGCGTGCATGTGCGTACATGGGACGTATAGAGAGTTTTCGCCCCCTCTATAGGGTGTTTAGACGTGAACGAGAAAAAAAACATGCATGCACACAACACGTAAAAACGTACACGCGTTATAAGATTGAATGAAGCTAAACCTATGATGATGTCAGCCAGATCCAGCGAGGTATTGTCATTCTTACGTAAAGAAAATTGCTCAAAATACGGATGAGCAGTTGACTTCGCGACACTTGAGAGTCGAGATGCATACAATATTCAAGTTTCAATGTTTTATCCCACCCCGCAGGGGCGTCTGTGCAAGTAGGCGTTTTGTGCGTAGCGACACCACAGACCCGAGCTAACGGGGGAGTCTGTACTCTCTCCCACGCCTAGCCGTGCGTGGCTTTGCCGTGTCCGGGGAAAAGTGGATCCTGAGGGTGAAGCCGACGCCATGTGATTAGACCTTGAAGCCCCCCCTCCCCCCTCCGGCAGAGGCAACAAACCCCTTTGGACCCGGCTTCACGTAGACAACACCCCTGGGCTCACCCACCCAGGGGAAATCGGCAGTCGCCTTTTTCTGTCTCTCTCTCTCTCTCTCGCTTCTGATCTTCGTCTTTTCTCTCTTCCAATCTTTCCTGTCATCTCCTCACTTCTGTTTACTTCCATCTTCTAGGCGGCAAGGGTTAACCTTGTGCATGTGCCCTCTCTTGGTCACATATTATTGGGTTATAGTGGCTTTGTACAGCTGGCGCTGGCACGCCTTTAATTGTGCTGCCGCGTCCCCATGTTGAACTCGATGCCGGGTAGCTGGCATGGCTGCCGAATTTATATGTACTTTATCGCCTCTTTTTCATTTCCTAAACTGTCTGATCGCCTTCCTTCTAAGAGGGGCGCACCGCAGCAACCCTGAATGTATTAATAGAGCCAAAAAAATTTTCCCGCGATTCTATGTGATCCACTGTGAAACACAAGAAAAGAACAAAAGAATCATCTCTCCGTTTGTCGTTTCTAAATGCCTCACCAGTACCCTTAGTACAGGGTATCAGGCTACACGTATGGCTAGTGGGGACCTTCTTCTTCAAGTAAAAACCAAGACCCAGTAAGAAAACCTAACAAAACTCACCTCTTTTGGAACCACACCTGTATATATCACACAACATCGTTCCATGAACAGTTCCCGAGGCGTAGTGTCTCATCAAGACTTAATTAACCTGACAGAAAGGAAGCTGCTTGAGGGCTGGAACAAACAGCATGTAACGCATGTACATAGAATCAAGATTAGGCGTGACAACAAAGAAACCCTGACAAAGCACCTCATTCTTACATTTTGCGCAAGCACACTTCGAGAACACATGGAAACAGGCTACTTGAAGTTAAATGATCGACCCTACATCCCCAACGCCCGACGTTGTTTTAAGGGCCAGCGATTCAGCCACGGTTCTCATGGCTGCCGCGGCCGTCAAACCTATGCAAAGTGTAGTTCGCACGAAAACGCTACAGACGAAGGTGAAGAAGCCACTACCCACTGGGCGAACTGCTATGGTGAACACCCCCTTACTCTCGCACATGCCCTACATGGCAACACGAAAAATACTAACACTGAAAGAAAATCAAAACATCTCGTTTAGGGAGGTGCGCAAGCATCTACTAATGCAGCGTCCTTCGTTCGTGGAGGTGGCACGAAAGGAGGCAGTGCCACCAAAATCTGCGGCGCCCGCACGTACCACACAAAGTGGATAAGCGGCAGTGCCATTCACCTCCTCAGTGGAAGTAGCACATGCTCTTCTGCCACCAAAAGGCTTGCAGGCCCCCGGACCTCACTCCGCAGGGCCTTCTGTCTCGACAGATAGCCCTAAGACCTCCGTGCACGCGTGAACCGCGAGCGGGCATCCAGCACCTCGTCCAAAGTGATAGACACAGCAAATCCAACGGTGTCTTCGGTGCCGAAGGACAGGCGCGGCTCTTCGGAGCGCGCCAGAAAATCAAAAACCATAATTATGGGGCCTGACGAGGGCTCTTGACTTGACGAAATACTTATTTAGTACACACAGCACTCATTTACACTGATAATGGATACACAAATAATACAATGAAACGTCAGAGGACTGATTAGAAGCCTCGATGATAACCAGGAACTCTTGCACAAACATTGCCCAAAAGTGCTGTGTGTACAAGAGACACGCTTCAATTCCAGGAACATCAATTTTATACGTAGGTATGTAATATTCAGAAAGGACCGCAATGACGCTGTAGCTTCATCTGGCGGTGGGGCCATTCTAGTGAATCAGGGCATAGCTTGTACACATGTACCAATACAAACATCCCTTGAGGCAGTGGCTGTTCGAGCCGTTCTTTTGAACAATTTTGTGACCATCTGCTCTCTTTACACACCTCCACAGTACCGTTTCGACAAATATGAATTTCAGTCTCTGATGCATGAACTACCAGAACCTTGTGTGGTCCTTGGGGACTTGAATGCACATAATGGTCTATGGGGCGACTCTCGCTGCGATGCACGAGGTTGCCTAATTGAACATTTCCTCTTATCTTCGGGCGCGTGTCTGTTGAATTAGAAAGAGCCAGCATACTTTAGCCTCACCAACAAAACCTACTCATGCATAGATCTCAGCAGTGTGTCCCCATCGCTTGTACCCCTACTTCAATGGAGAGTGATCAACAATCCTTTCGGAAGTGATCACTTTCCCATCATTCTAAGTACACCACCAGAAAAAGGTCCTCCATATGGTCCCAGATGGCAGGAAGACAAAGCGGACTGGAAAAAAGTCAGAGAATCTGCTCGATTAGGTTGGTGTGAGTCGTCAATTAAGTATAGATGCAGCAGTAGACTTCTTGACCGCACTCCTTATTGATGCTGCAATAAAGTGTATCCCACAAACTGGGCGCTCTACCAGGCGACACGTTTCTTGGGGAAACAGTGAGTATCGGAATTCACGCAGAAAGCAAAATAAAGCATAGAAGCTTCTTAGAGACTCTCCGACAGCGGAGAATCTTACAAATTTTAAAAACATAAAGTCTCAAGGCAGGAGGACGCGCCGACAGGTCAGAAGGGAAAGTTAATGCAACTTTGTATCAGGCATCAATTTATATACACAGGAAGCTGAAGTCTGGAACATAATTAGGAGAATAGCAGAAAGATAAGTACACACACTACCACTCGTAAACACACATGGTGACAACTTGGAAGATCAGGCGAACTTCCTGGGCGCACACTTTGAACAAGTGTGTAGCTTATCACACTATACTGATGCTTTTCAAAAATACAAAGCAAAGATAGAAAAGGAGAAACTATAACACAAGATTATAGACTACGAGGCATACAACCAGCTTTTCAACTTAGCTGAGCTACAAGAATCACTAAACTTCTGAAGTGATTCTGCCCTAGGCTATGACCGTGTTGTGTATGAAATGTCTAAAAACCTGCCATTCAAAAGACGAAAAACATTACTCTCCCTATACAATGCTATCTGGCTTTCTGGCACTATCCCTACTTCCAGGAAAGAGGCTATAATTATTTCCATTCTAAAAGAGGGCAAGGACCCTTCCTCAGTGTCAATTTATAGGCCAATTCCACTTACAAGGTGCCTTTGTGAACTTTTTGAAGCAATGTTTCTTTTTGTAAACTTTTTTAAAAGACATTTCCTCGAAACACACAATTTGCTCGACTGATTCCAGTGTGGGTTTCAAAAGGGCAGATCCACCACCGACCATCTGGTGCGTATCGAGGCAGAGATCCGAGATGCTTTCGCCCACAAACACTACTTCCTCTCTGTGTTCCTTGTTATTGAGAAGGCTTACGACACAACATGGCGTTTTAGCGTATTAAGAGACTTGTTTCACCTGGGTGTGCGCGGTAGAATTTTTTTCATAATTGAGAGTTACTTGTCCAATCGGACATTCCGGGTCCGTGTGGGTAGTGTTCTCTTCCAATGATTTGTACAAGAAACGGGAGTTTCGCAAGGAGGTGTACCTAATTGTACACTTTATTATCAAAGTGAATTCCTTGCACCTATCCATCCCCCGCAATATGTTGTATTTTACGTGTGTCGATGACACCCAGCATGGCTTTAAGGCATGCAACCTGGCAATGTGTGAGCGGCAGGTTCAGCTAGGTTTTAAGAAGGTCTCCAAATGGGCAAAAGAAAATGGATTCGGACTGAACCCACAAAAAAGCACGTGTGTCTTGTTATCCCGAAAGAGAGGCATGCACTCAGAACCTGACATTCAACTGAATGGTCAACGTCTGTCTGTTAATGAAAAGTATTAATTCTTGTGCCTAATCTTGGAACACAAGCTAACCTTCGCACCGCACATCAAGTATTTCAAAAGAAAATGTGTAAAATCCTTGAATGTTTTAAAAGTGACGTCACGTACTACGTAGGATAGTGACAGGCAATGTCTCATGAATTTGTATAGAAGCCTCACTCACACCCGCTTGGATTATGGGGCCGTTGTTTATCAGTCTGCGACTCAACCTGCTTTGAAGATGCTGGACCCCGTGCACCATTTGGGCATCCACCTTTCTACGGGTGCTTTTCGCACCAGCCCCGCAGAAAGCCTTTACGTTGAGCGAAATCAGTGGTCGCTTCATCTGCAGAGAACTTATATGTCCTTTGTATATTTCCTTAAGGTGAAAGCAGGCAAGAAGCACCCCTCATACTCCACTAATAACGACTTGTTGAGCACCATTCTGTTTCAAAACAGGCCGTCGATGAGGCAGCCCTACTCAGTTCGCCTGAAAGGTCTAGCTCAGAAAACTGGTGTGTCACTTGAACGCAGCCTAACGGCTCCCGTAGAATACCCGCCACCGTGGCAGTGGCAGACTAAAGACTGTGATGTGTCTTTTCTAGAAGTTACAAAACACGCGCCAATTTCCCATATTCGAAAAATACTTCCTGGAACTGCAACACAAATACACACGTCCTCAGTTCGTTACAGATGCCTCTAAGTCTAACTCCTCTGTGGCCTACGGTGCTGTCGGCCCATCCTTCTCGGATGCTAGCCTTCTACATCCAGACACAAGTATCTTCACAGTGGAAGCTTCTGCAATACTTGTGGCCGCTAAACACATCAAACAACTACAACTACAAAAAGCAGTCATTTACACCGACTTTCTTAGTGTGGTAACAGCTCTAAAAACTCTTAAAAAAGAAAAAACCCTGTCCTCATCACTCTTTACTGTATTTTATGCACACTATACACACTCAACCGAAATGTTGTAGTGTGCTGGGTGCCAGGACACTGTGGGATCCAAGGCAACGTGATGGCGGATCAGCTTGCTCCACGCGTCCACGAAAGCACTGCCACTACACTCATTACAATCCTGGCCCTTCATCTTAAACTGTCTTTCAAACGAAAGCTCCGGGCAGAGCGAGTGGGATAGATACACACAAAACAAACTACACGTTATTAAGCCACACCTTGGTCATTGGCCGCCAGTATCAAAATCACGTCGTACAGAGGTAACATTAACGAGGCTCAGGATAGGACACACATACAGGACGCACTCATATCTTTTGCCCGGTGGCGATCTACCTTTGTGTGACAGATGTGGTGAAGCACTAACAGTTCTTCAAAATTTAGGCCAGTGGGAACAATTACACACTCTAAGAAGAGAACACTATCCATTACCTTACCGACAACATATACCTTTACACCCTGCAATGTTCGTCGGTAGAAAACCACGTTTCACTCATAAATCGTTGGTAGCTGTTTTAAGAGATGTCCGTTTCCCCTATGTAATATACCCAGGCATGGCGTAGCGTGACCTCTCAAGAGAAATTGTTGCTGAAGTGGCTACATTGAAAAGCACTTGCCTCATGGCTCTTGGACACAAGGGCACTTATGAGGCATTTGTGCTAGTGCCAAATACCTTTACAAATGCTTTTATTGTCAAAACCTTTGTCACCCATTTTTACTATTCATATCACGCCACTGTCATGATTTTAATGGTTAAGTTTTTACCCGCGTCAGCGCGAGGAATTTTAAGTCCCATATACAGCCATGCACCATATCATTGTCCACATCTCTAGTCACTGAAATGGTGCTCTTTGGTCACCAATTGGCCCTTGTGTCTTTAAGCCTTATACATCAACAACATCATCAATGTTTTATTTCATCGAGTAAAGCAGCAAGTTAGGCTAGTTCGAACATACTCGTCACAATCAGCGCACAAAAAAAGACAAAAATACAAGAATGTGCATGACAAGAGCAATGTCTAACAACTGAAAGTTTCACACGCTTTGTACGCTTTCGCGAGTTTGAGAAACAATTATCTCTGTGTTTGCCATTGACGCACGGATGCGTGACCTGGTGAACTCGTAGTTTTAACTGACTCGAAGGTCATTCACGTGGAGACCACGTCAAGAACCACCTTTGCAGGCTAGGTTTGCGTTCGAAACTGGGTTTTCGCCCCGAAGGGCTTAGCGGGGTTTGCGAGGCTTCCCCGAAGCGCAACACCCTGAAAAAAGCCGGGCGCCTGGCCGGGCGTACGCTTGTACCCAATTTTACCGTTGGGTATCCGGCGGTGGGTTTCGAACGTACCACCTCCCGCAGCCGAGTCGGACGCCCTAACCGTTAGACCACGGCTGCGGTTTCACAAAAGAAATCTTTCGTATATATGCAAACATGCGGGTATTAAAAACCTTGACACCTCCCCCCCCCCAACCACGTATTCAAGTGTGCTGTAGATACGAAATCTCCGCATTGATGGCTGGCTCCCGCACCTGTCTCGTGCTTTTATGATTGCATACGCTTGGGCAACTTCAAGCTTGCGCTGGTCACTATGCCTCATTAACACAGCGCCTTCGTTGAACTCAGCTGCACTGACGGCCATGAAGGGCAAGATGCGTAGATTGCGTACCTTTCAGAGAGCTACCACGCTCCTTTAGAGGGACGTTGAGGCATGCAACGTCCCATCTGCCCAAAGTACATGCACCAGCACGACAAAGGGGTGGAGTATACCACTCTGCTCGCACCGTCAGTGAGGCGTTTAGTCCTTAAACGGAACAAAAAGGTGAAAAAAAGAGTTGCAAGGAGGTGAACAAGAGCTGTATTCAGAATGGCTGCCTATGCACAGGTTGGGTGAAAAGAAAGGCATAAACATTTGGCAGATTCCACGCACAGTGGGAATGGATGATATGGGAAGCACAAATGAGGAAGGTCGATATGCCACTTTAGAATCAGCAAATTACGAGGCGGAGTAAAAGTATGCCGTACATGACTTCCAAGTCATGATTATCGTGTTTGGACGGTTCATTTACTTTCGTCATCTATCCACTTCACCTGATACCAAATTTGGTATATGTGGAGCTAGCGAAACGGCTGCGAGTGTTCTATGAGCATGCCATGCAGTAAAGTTTTACATGACACGCATGCCATGATTATCATGTTTGGACGTTTTTTTTCATTCGTCGTCTATTCACGTCCCATGATACCAAATTTTGTATATGTGGAGCCAGCGAAACAGCCGCGAGCGCATCATGAGCGTGGTATGTTGACATTATCTTACATGACACGCGTGCAATGATTATCTTGTTTGCACCAGTCGTAAACCTTCGTCATCCAATGACGTCACGTAACACCATATTTCTCATATGAGAAACCAGCGGAATGGCCGCGAGCGCATCATGAAGGGCCCAATATACTCCGATGTATAGTTGACGCGCGTGCACTCTGGGTGCAATGAAGCTACGCTAGCAAAACGCCACGCCAGGCGCGACCAGCGTTCGTCAGCGCGGCCCGGTGGCAACTGGTGCGAAATGCGACATGCTGCGTTTCGCGCTGATGACGTTACCCAGACAGCACTGCGCCTGCCTCAGTTCGTGACAAAGAAACGCCGGGCGCGCTCAAACGCGCATGCGTCAAGGTGACGCAGCGCGGCGCGCGCCTGCGAGTACGCATGGCAAGCAGATCGGCACCTGGCGTGGCATCTGCGGCTTGACGCGACGAAACGAACGCCGGCACGCACGCATGCCGTCACGTCTAAGTGCATTGGTGCTTTCAGTGTTTCATGTAGTCACGTTCTTACATGACAGGCTTCTCATGATTATCATGTTTGCACCAGTCCTAAACCTTCGTTATCTATCCACTTGACGTAATACCAAATTTGACTTATGGGAAGCTAGTGAAATGGGCGCGAGTGCATCGTGAGTGTGGCATGCACTCATGTTGTTACATGACACGCATGCTATTATTATCATGTTTAGACGTGTAATTTATCTATGTCGTCCGTTCATATCACGTAATACCGAATTTGTTACATGTGAAGCTAGCGAAACGACCGCGAGCAAATCATGAGCGTAGCATGTAGTCATGTTGTTACATGACACGCATCTCATAATTGTCATGTTTGCACCAGGCACATGCCTTCGCCATCCATTCACGTCCTGTAATACCAAATTTGGTACATGTGAAGCTAGCGAAATGGCCGCGAGCGCACCAACAGCGTGTCGTGTAGTCGTGACTCGCAACTTACATGACATGCATGTCATGATTTGCACATTAAAGTCAGTCACTTGTGTTCGCCATGTAGTCAGGTCATACCATACCAGTTTTTCAACATGTCATGTGAACGAAAAGGCCGCGAGAGCAGCAAGACCATGAAGTGTAAATCATGACATTCATGACATACATATCATGATTTTCATGTTACGACTATTTGAATATGTTCTTCATGCAGTCATGGTTTGCCATACCAAGTTTGGTATCGATAGCATTATTGAAACAACGAGCAGAGCTAAAAGTCGTAGGCGGATAGATAGATAGATAGATAGATAGATAGATAGATAGATAGATAGATAGATAGATAGATAGATAGATAGATAGATAGATACGCTCAAGGTGATGAAAGTTCCCTAAGAAGGTCTTCGCGTTTAAAACGTCCCCGTCGAGTACGATTCTGCGCAGTGAGAACTCTGAACGCAGCTTCGTGTTGGAGAATCACCGACTGTGTTTGAATCTTTGACAAGGTTCAGAGCTGCTCTAGTCTAAGACTGATGATTATACCATGCTTTTTTACACGGAATAAATGGACAAAAAGGACACGGCACTCGATCGCTACTGTAGGGCCCTTCTTGTCCCCGCTGTCCATGCAAAAAAGTGCGCTATTGCTGGTTTCCTCAGCATATGGCTCGTACCCAAAGGAGGGGATTGGACAATTTTAAGGTGAATTCGCCCGATTCTTTCACCATTGCGTCATTCCTAAAAAACTTTTGTTATTTAATTATCACTTAAAGTGCTAATTGCAAATATGCAGAAAACTATAAAGGAAAAATAGTGGGACCCTAATTTAGCAAGAAAATTGTTTAGTTGCAGTAATGTATTCCTGAACAGCGAATAAAACATTCCTACGGCTGAAACCCAGTGTAGAGCCTCCAACGGGTCCCTCAATGAGCTTTTGAGTTTCAGAGACGTATCCACTACGCCATAAATCATATCTTTCGTGAAGAAGGACATTGCCCTCTACACAAATATTCGTGTTTCTGCGGACAAGCCAAGCACCGGCGATAGACATCCACAAGATAGTATTTGTACTTTGTAGAGGCTGCGGTGTGCGCACACACCGCACTGTGTGTATAGTGTGTGTGTGTGTTATGTGCAATGTGTATCTCCTCCTCTCTCTCTCCGTCAGTCCTCTCTCCTAGTGTAGGACAGAAAATTGGGCTTAGTCTAGTTAGCCTCCCCCCTTTACTGATGGTATTTCTCTCTATTTCTTTTCGATGCCTCCTGTCGCCGATAAAAATGAAGAATTTTGGCTGAGCACTTTCAGTGGGTAGGAACCGTTTAACCGTACTCCATTGCGTGATGACTGGTTGCCAGTTCAGTCTTCAATCTCGCTATTTTGCACAAGGCAACGTGATTTTTCGCCCAATATAAGGCCGACGTGTTATTTTTATGTTTATTTTCGTGATTAAGTAAATGAGTTTCAAGCACATTCATGGCTGTGCATCCAAATACTCGACTGCCTCGCAGACAGTTCGGGTTCAAATCCCATTAAATATGGGTCTTACCGGTAGCGTCACCACTGACAAGGGTGGCATCGACGCTGCTAAACGCAGAAACGGGCGTCTAGGAACTGCACTCTAAAAAGAAGAACCGCGAGTAGGTGAACTAGAGGTACATTTTATATGCACTGGAATGAGTGCTCGAAGAAAGGAACAATAACGAACAGCGCAGCAACTACAGCGCTTGATCATTGGTACCGGCACCGCAATCGGCCACTGAAGGCTGCAGCGGTCGGTTTCCGAGCAGACACCTTGACTGATTACGCACAAATCTATGGACCATCTCCCAGAAGGGAATCCTCATGAAATGCGAAGCAGTAGCGGTGCGCGTGGCGTTAACTCGGTAGAAACGAGCTTCGACGCGGGTGCTGCAGGAACGGGTTGAAGATAAACTTGGTGTAGTGTTTACTCGAGTAAACGTTTGTTTTAAAGGCGAAGACACAGGAGAAGGGACACGTTGAACACGCTTGCACTTTGCTTCCTCGGCTCACGTCTAGCCAGTTTACCCGCACAACGTCCCTATTCTCGAACGCGATCGGCGTTCTTGACTCGCACCTCGTCAGTGTCGTTGGTCTTCCGCTGCCGACGCTTGCGTTCGGCTTCCCTGGCTCGCGCCTCGTCGGTGTCTCAGGCGCGACGTCGACATTCGCGAACACGGTCGGCTTCGCTGGCCCGCAACACCGGCGACGGCCGGAAAAGGTACGCGTACACTAGCGGGAAGCATGAGCCGGCGGTGACCCTCCCGTCGGCGTGATCGCACGGCAAGCAGCGGTGCCCTGTCCACATTGCCGGCGCAGCGGTATCACGGCTGTGCCGATGATATCACCCTTTGGGTGACCACCGGCAATCTTGGTGACATGGAGATCATTCTCCAGTCGGGTGTGGATACGGTGACATCTCACGCCCGAGCTATCGATTTGAGCTGCTCTGCGACCAAATAGGAGATTTTGCTCTTCCTGCCTTGGGGGGTGGCTCCCCTGTCTCCTTTTCTACTCACCATCTCCGTTTAGAGCACACCACTTCCTCTCGTCTCTACCTTTCGCATCCTTGGACTCTTTCTTTAGTCCAATGGTAAGCACACTACCCTCATCACTCAACTCAGCAACGCTATACACCAGACCATGCACCTCATAAGCCGCATGGCGATCCACCCCCACGGCATGCGCGAACATGACCTCCGCCGCCTGGTTCAGGCCTTTGTTCTCAGCCGCTTTGTTTATTCTCCAGCGTATCTCTTCCTTTCTCGAACCGAGAAAGACAAAGTCAACTGCCTTATTTGTCAGGCGTATAGGTCGGCCCGGTTCCTTCCCAGATCTACCTCAACGGATCGGCTACTGTCGATGGGTGTCCACAACTCCCTTTCGGAGCTGACAAAGGCCCATCTCATGGCCCAGCTCGTTCGTCTCTCTCACACACGGCCAGGTCGCGCACTTCTCTCCAACCTTAAACTCTCCCCTCTCTTGCCTCTTCCCATCTCACTTCCCATTCCTTCCCACGTCTCTACCCTTCAAGCCATCAATTCTCTCACAAAGAATATGCATCCCGAACACCACCCCTCCCGTAAAGCAGCGTGAGCCTCCGCGCTCTGGCGTAAGTTCGGACGGCAACCCGACATGGCTTATGTAGATGCCACCCGGTATCGCCAATATGCAGCCCACGCTTTCACAGTCACCGACAACTCCCTCCGACCTATCAATACCGCCTCCGTCTGTAGTTACACCTCTGTTGAGGCTGAAGAGGCAGCTATTGTCCTAGCCATTACACAAACCTCAGCAGAATACATTTTTTCCGACTCCAAACCCGCGGTGTACAACTACGTGGTAGGACAGGTGGCATCCCCGGCCGCAGGCATCCTGCGGTCTGACACCATCTCCTCTCGCCCGATTTATATCATCTGGGTACCCGCTTACGCGGATCGTCCAGACAACGAGGCGGACAATTCTATCGCTCGCGATTTGACCGATCGAGCAAGCCCGCCCCCACCGGGGATGAATACGCGATACGCGCTTCTCACGTACCACATCACTTTGCACTCCCGCCTCTCCCGCCTCACTTTCCCTCCACCACACCAATCCCTTTCAAAGCGCCAACAATACCTGTGGCGCCAACTTCAGGCACGCACCTTCCTTACTCCTGCACGTCTACCCCTCCTCCACCCCAGAACGTACTCGCCAGCCTGCCGCTTATGTGGCAGCTCAATCGCCAACTATGAGCATATATTTTACTTCTGTCCGGCACACTTGCCCCCTGCCTCTTGGCACCTCAGAAGTCCGCAGCAGTAGGAGGCTGCTTTGTCCAGCACCAGGCCGGGCCTGCAACTTCGGCTAGCGACTTGGGCGGAGGACGTCGCGGCTAGGCATTGCCTGAACGCCACAACCAGCAGCCTGAAGGCCACCCAACGCTCTGTTTTTTAATTTTTAAGTATGATTTTACTTTTTAGCCTTCTGACGAAAAGTTTTTAACCACCACTACCACCACGGCTGAGCTAGCCAACCGCGCGCGAGCACATGCGGTGCTCCTACCCGTGGCTTCTTCTCGCCGACAGTTAGAGAGAGGTGGCGCGGGTGAGGAGATGATGCCGACGTGATAGTAGTTTGAAGAGGAGAAGGGCACCTAATTTCTTCAGCCCTGTCGGGGGCACCGTGCAGTGTGAGAAGTGGAATTGAGCGTTGGGAGCGGTAGAGAAGGTGGAGCGTGAGAGAAGACACGCGGCGAGCGGCGACAGGATAGTGAGAGAGTGACGTCACGCGCGCGCGCTGCGAGGGAAAGTGTGGCCTGCTTGGCATGTCCCTGGTGCGAAAGGACAGCTTTACACAGGCTAGTCAAAGAGATGTTTCGCATCTAAAAAAATGAGAAGCACACTGGCGTGCTTCAGCTTCTCGAAGAACAGTTACACAGAAACGAAGAACGGACAATTGTTACGGCCAGTCCTAGTTCAAGTGTCTGAGTGGAATCTAAGGCATCTGAACATCATTTTCTATATAAAAAATTTACAGAGTATAGACCTTTTGACTAAAGGAGGCTTGGGCGCCGCCATATTCCTCTCTGGGCTGTTGTGAACATGCGTGATTCCTCAAAAATGCAGGGCCGAAGCTGTGACGTCAGCTTTTGTACTCTCTGCCCAAAAAGGAAGGCATTCTCCTATTCGTAAAAACCGTCTGTTTGAAAAGCTCATGCCGTAAGTTTTGGAGATGTCTGTCAAGCTCCAAATCAACCCCAAACGGTGTTACTGTAAATAGAATTTATGTAACAATTCCCTATTGGTAATTCAAGAATTTAATTACTACATCAGTTCTGTATTTACACGAAACGCAATCATCTCGCCTCTTTTCATCAAGGGCAAAAAAGTGATGGCAATCATATAATCATTTCCCCGTAGCGTATTTTGTCTTCGTTATTGAAATTAGACACCAAGAAATCAGCAAGTCTTGCTATAAACCCGAATGAGTTCATAAGACAATATTGTGAGAGGGTCTCGCAATAATTTAAAAAAAATTGTGTATCGGTGTGAAAAAGAAAGGTGCCAAGAAAATGGCTGACTGCCAGAGTAGTGCCTGTATTGAAATCTCGAGACAAATTGCATGGAGCCAAATCTGTATCACATATACCACGTGTAAAATATTTGCGCATATCGTTTGCATACAATTACAGCAGCATACTGAAGGTATTAGCTCTTTTACAAACATCAACATGGTTTTGTCAAACGACTGTCAAGTGTAACCGAGCTTTCTTAAACAATACACAAGGTTGCAGCTGCACCGAACTCCTAGAGAGCAAATTCATACCTGATCACGATAGATTTGTCAAAGTCATTTGACACTGTTTTTCCTACAAAACTGATCGAAAAAAATGTATGATCTTCATTATGCTGTGCATTTTATCACTTGGCCTTTTCCGGGTAGGTAGCCCGTGCATGCACGCCGGCCTAGAGGAGGCACGCGCACGGCATGCGCCATGATTTTGCGTGGCCAAAACGTGTCGACACGTGCGGACAAAACGACATCCTGTGCCGCAAACATGCAAATGTTTTTCCAAAAGAGAGGTGTGAATGCAGGTCTCAGAGATTGCCTACCAGCATGTGGAGGGCGATTTCGTAGTACAAGAGCTACAAGTTTTGGTTTCGGTGATCTCCACTTGGGGTGCTGTTCGGATTAGGAAAAGACCCATCGGGCCACTGCTTACTGACATAATACGCAGCAATGTATAGAAAATACTGGAGGGTGCTCACGTATATCACCTGTTACGGCCGGAGTACCACAGCCGGAGTTCCACAATGCTTTGCGAGGTATCACATTGCTTGTTACGTCCGGATTACCACAAGACTTAGTTTCTTCACTAGAAATTAAGCGTTCAGTCACATTTTACTCCTGTTTTGTACCAATGATATTGCAAAAAGTGTTCACTCTTTCATTGATGGGAGATTGTTCGCGGATGACTATGTGTTATATACAGGTGTAAAAAAGTATTGCTGAAAAGGTCTTTCTCAGTAATACTTTGTGCGCTGTTGACGAGCGGAGTGAAAAATAGGATATAAATATTATTTTCGACTAGAGTACATACATGCCATGCTCTCTACGCACAGACAAACAAGAACACTGACGACAACAAAATATTTTTATGACAGAGAGAACCAAACTATAAACACAAGGAATAGAAAGAACACGAAAATAAGATCCATTGGTTGTTCTATGTCATTACTGAGAAGTTGTATTTACAGTTCCATCGAAGTTCATGGCCTTGATGTGACGACTCCGGGGCTGAAGTCTTGTCGGGTCCCCGAATTACGTTGCTTCATCGGGAGCAACCGTGGGTGCCCCGTCATCTCCGCGTCAAGTGTATACTCGCAGTGACTGTACCGCTCGTCCTCTTGTGCGCGGAGATGAGCTGCATGGCGCGTGCTCAGGAGCAAAGGTCGAGCTTGTCACCCTCCTGGTCGCGCCCCGCTGGCCACAGTAAGTTGATGTGAAGACGGGCGACTTTCCAGTGGCTCTGAAAGCGGACCTAAAACGAATACCTTACCACTACCACAAATTTCCGTTCGAATCCGCCCTGCGCTCTCTCATTCTCTCTCTGCTGGCCATGTTCTTATTTACTGTGGCGCATGGCCACGAGGAGATTGGCCAAAAAATTCAGCGGAATTACCAAATAATATGAGGCTTTAGAATAATGGAGCATATATAATAGAAAAATTACAGACTGCCTAGGCAATCATGGTGCTTGATTTATTGTATATTTCTTTCTAAAAAAAACTTTCTCAAATAAGAGCTAATAAAATGAAGCAATATCCTCAATTTTATGCGCATATAATGGTGCAGACGCGTTAGGATAGTAATGTTGATTAGCCAGTAAAGCTAATCATTTCATTATTATCTATGGCCGCTGATTTCCACCGTGGCTGATGCTTTCATCTGGCAACATGAATCTACTTTGTGTGCGGACGACGACTGTGGACTATCAGCACGCATTCCTTCCGCTACCGCACCCTCATGACGGCCCCTTTCCTGGCACAGGTAAGTTACTTTCCTTACGCTGCCTCGATCATTTCGAAGCAGCAGTCAATTTTTGCTTGCAGTGTCGTGCTCTTCTGAAATGCGTGATTGTTGTCGAAGTTTCCTTAAACTGGTTTATTCTTTGTGTGTAAGTGCTGTTGTGACTCTAACGCTAATTACGTCTGGAGACGTCGAACTTCATCCCTGTCCGAATCCTACCACCGTGACCTCTCTTGAACCCATATCTAACACCTTGTTACGACTCGAAGCATCGCAGAGCACCTTGCAAATTGAGGTTACCTTGATTTGTGCAGTGCATTGAAGCATTGAGCTGTTGGTCAACAGTCTCTTAACTAGTGCTGATGCCTTGGAAAAACAAGCTGAAAGTAGCGTCGACGCCACCTAGGATTCAGTTATGTCCTCCCCTAGCGCCGAAATTGCCAAGCTTACTGCTAAATTAATAGCTTTAGCCGAGAAATGCGCTGACTCAGACAAAAATCTGCGCCGATAAAACCTACTACTTTTTAGTATCCAAGACGTGAATGGGGAGAGCTGGACGCAATCTGAGTCACAAGTTTTCTCATTCTGTGCTACTAAGCTTGGCGTTACAGTTAACAGCAGTGATGTAGAGAAGGCGCACAGACTGGGACACTTTCAGGTTGGAAACAACCGTCCCAATATCACCAAGATTTCCAAGTTTAAGGACAAAAGTGCTGTTCTTTCTGCAACGCCAAAGTTGAGGGATACACCCTTTTCAGTTCGCGAAGAATACTTGGAGTGTGTTAGAATCGCCCGCCAGAAACTTTTTGCTCATGCACAAGAGGCTCGCTCCACCTCCTTTAAGATTCGCTTTAACGAGCCGTCGATGAAAAACAATATTTATTTACGAATCCATGACAGACACTGTAAAAGAACTGAAGTGATAGAGTTCACCGCAAATCTGTTTGCCGTTATCCTGCGATGCTATACACAGCCACAATCTCCTCGGATCAAAGGCCCCGTGTACGATAGTACTTCTTTCTGGGAAACCTGCGGAGCTAGCTTCCTAAAAAGACTTATTAGAAGCTTTTCTAGATGACTGCTCTGCCGATATTGCAATATTTACAGAGTCATGGCTTACTGCAGACACGCGCTAACTTTTGTTTGGCGCGTTAAACGCACACAGATTCGACAGGGTTGGACACCGGGGGGAGGGGGCAGTTTCTTTTACTGTTTAAATGTAATATATCTTCCTCCGTTACACCTACCCACATTGAGCAAATAATAGTATGCGTTAAAGTGTCTTTTCGCTTTTGGTCGTGCATTGTTGCCGC
The DNA here is from genome assembly GCF_043290135.1 of Rhipicephalus microplus. Lineage (NCBI taxonomy): Eukaryota > Metazoa > Arthropoda > Arachnida > Ixodida > Ixodidae > Rhipicephalus > Rhipicephalus microplus. The sequence goes on from NW_027464585.1 coordinate 39,221,806, forward strand.
ACGATATATCGTGAGCCTGGCTGCAATAGATCTTTTGTCGAGAACTTTCACAACTTGGTGGTGGTGGTGAAACTTTATTGCCCTAAAAAAGAGGTCCTGAAGGACACTCGGCTAGATGCCAGGTGTAGAGGGCATCTCCCTCGTCGGGACAGAGAGCCCGAAGCTCTCCACCGCCTGGCGGGCCTGCTGGAGAGCCCGAAGTTGGTCTGCTAGTGAAGCACTTCTTTGCACTTTGGCCCACTGTTGCTTGTTCTTGGCGTAAGTGTCACTAGCGGCACAACCACAGAGCGTATGGTTCAATTGTACACGTTCACAACTTGCTCTGGCACTTATTTGCTAACTTTCCAAAAAAGTTTCACCCTATGCGGTAGTTTTAACATGGCTGACAATAACTGGCATAAATTGACAGCATCGTCTCTGTTATCTAGGAAATTTTATGACCTTATTTAAACTTTTAACTTCAGATAACTGGTATCAAGATCACTTCGTGGTACTAACATTCTTGATTTAGTTTTGGTTGCAACTCGGACACTGTTCAGTCGGTTATGTGTACTTATGGTCTGAGTGACCACAGAATGGTGTTATTTGGCCTAACCTTCCAGATATATCTGTAATTACAAAAAGGCAGACTTCTCAAAAATCAATCAGCAATTGGACACTTGTGCATTTTGAGGAATTCGCTTCCATGCTAAGTGTCGAAAGCAATTTCTTCCTTTATAAACAACAATTGCTGTATCTTGTTGACAAGTATTTGCTACCTGTCCATGTTCGGGGCAACACCGACAAACCATGGTTCACTAACTCCTCCAGAAAGCTCGATAGCAAAAAGAAGCGCCTTCTTCGAGCTGCCTAACTCTCAAACTGCAATTTCTAATGGAAAAGGCATTTCGTTTGCCTCCTTGAGTACAATCATTCGTTGCGGCAATCAAAAAAATTTTCTATATGAATCTTCATGGTGTTCTTCATGATAGTCCACGGAAATTTTGGAAGCTTCTACCAACCAACAACTGCGCTTTTGACAATATAACTATGTCATTCCCTGACTGATCACCTGTGCCCACTGAACATCGACTTGATGTCATGGATTCTTATTTTCCCTCTGTTTTCACAGCAGAGCCCAACTTAAACAGTCGTACTCTCCCTGACTGAAACTTCCCTCAATGCCTTCAATCGGTGTCAAATCTATGGGCATATCAGTCTTTATTAACAAACTCACGGTATCCAGTGCTCCCGGTCTGGATGACATCCCCACTAAGGTAATCAAAAGCACTAAAGTGGTCACTAGTCAATTCCTTCAAATAATTTTCTCGTAGACCATATCAACCAGTTCAATTGCGAACGACTGGAAGTTAAGTGAGGTTGTCCCGATACATAAAATCTGTGTCAAAACGGGTCCAAATAATCGCCCGATATCACTCACTTGTGTCGCCTGCAAACTTCTCGAACACATTATCTACTATCATGCATGTTGCCTCTCATCTTTAAGCTTACCTTTTTTTTCAGTAATCAGCATGACTTCCACTCCAGACGCTGATGTGAAACCCAACTGATTGAATTCATCACCGAACCTCATTTGAACCTTGATTCTCTCCACCAAACAAACGTCATTTACCCAGGTTTTTCGAAGGCCGTCGAGCGCGTACCTCATCAGCGACCAATGGTCAAAGTAAACAACTTATGCATCCAACCACTAATCACGTCATGGGTCCGTTCTATCCTAATTAGCCGATTGCAGTTCACAGTGATCGGGCACCATCAGCCTACCATCACCGAAGTATTATCAGGAGTACCGCAGGGTCAGTCCTCGGACTCTTTTTGTTTATAATTTTAATCAGACATGCCCACCGGCATTACATGATCCAACCAGCTCACCTAGTTGAATCATGCAGGTACCTCGGGGTAAACATCAAAAGCAAGCTTACATGGTCTGAACATATTCACAATCTGGTAGCCACCACTAACGAATCCCTGAGATTAATTAGACGATCATCATCACCACCTGTGATCTGAAAACTGGAACACGATACATTTATTCACACTAAACTAGAACTTGCATCGGCAATATGAAGCCCACATCAAGCGTACCTTGTTGACCTACTTGAAGCTGTCCAAAATCGCGCAGCCTGGTTTATTACATCCCAGTATGGCAATCGGCTAAGTGTCACAAATATCAAATATTCATTGAACATGAAATCGTAAGCACTTCACTAAAAATCTCTGGCTTATGCCTCTTTCATAAGCTATATTATAGCTTTCCACACTTACGTGTGAAACGGGGTTTATTGACGTAAGTAGTACTTGCACAGCAGGTCCATTGATGCGGAAAGCGGGCGGCAGCAACTGACGCAGGAATCACGACGCTCGGCTCCTCTCGCTAAAGACATGACCCACTGCGGCACATAATTTTCTTTCTCTCTACAATACCCCGGCGACAAAGATGAGCCGTCCTGGCAAGTCAAGGTGACGAGAGTAGGAGGGGGTCGTGATAGGGCTTGAGACGACTCACGTGGACAGTCTCACGACCAAGGCATCGCCTGTCTTTAGATGGCGTGACCGGCCCGATCACGTATGCGACAGAATATCGACGTTCGACGACGCGATAAGGACCGTGAAACTTGGGGGCAAACTTAGAGGACAGACCTGGGTAGTGGAAGGGCAGTCGGAGCCAGACGAGCGAGCCCACGGCAAAAGTCTCGACTTGCTGGTCGCGGTCGTGGCGGTATTTTTCGAGTGCTTGCTTGTCCGAGGTGAATGATCGGGCCAACTTACGACACTCTTCAGCGTGGTGCACAATTTCAGAAAGAAGATTGAACTCTGAGACTTCGGGATGATACGGCAAAATGGTGTCAAGGGTGGAGCATGGCTCACGCCCATATAGAAGAATAAAGGCGAGAAGCCTGTGGTTGACTGCGTCGCGGTGTTGTACGCATAGTTCACAAATGGGAGAATGAAATCCCAGTTTGATTGGTCGGAATTGACATACATGGCGAGCATGTCTCCTAGCGTTCGGTTGAAGAGCTCAGTTAGACCGTTGGTCTGTGAGTGGTGGGCTGCAGAGGTGCGGTGCACCGTGCGGCATGCCTGAAGAAGTTCGTAGTACGAAGCGTCGTAAATTGAAATTTGCTACGTCACGTGCACCAGCCGTACGTACCGGAGATGTTTCAGCATACCTCGTCAGATGGTCACCGGCGACAATGATCCATCGATTTCCAGCGGCAGTGTAATGAAGGGGACCATATAGATTGATTCCAACGTGGTCGAAAGGGCGCGCCGGACACGGTGGAGGCTGTAATAATCCGGGTGAATGGGACACAGTCTTTTGTCGTTGGCATAATGAACAAGACGGAATGTATTTTTGTACAAAAGTGTACTTACCGCACCAGTAGTTACGCTGGCGGATCCGGTGATATGCTTTTAACACACCGGCGTGAGCATGTTGTGGGTCGGCATGAAATTACGCACAGACATCAGATCGCATGTGGCGTGGTATAACCAAGAACCATTTACGACTATCCGTGTGGTAGTTTCTGCGGTATAGTTGCGCGTCCCGTAATTCCAAATGTGTGGCTTGGAGGCGAAGAGCGCGTGGGTACGCAGACGTTGAAGATTCGGAAGGAATGTTAAGGAGCGATGTTATCCATGAGTCTTTCCGCTGTTCAGACGACATGCTTGAGATGGAAATGGGAGCGATGGAGAAGCTGGCGTCCGAATGCAGGTCTGCGCTAGATCTCACTGGTGATCGTGAGAGGGCGTCCGCATTAGAGGGTTTTCGTCCTAAGCGGTAAATGACACGAATGTCGAAGTCTTGTAGGCGAAGAGCTCAAAGTCCAAGGCGACCTGAAGAATCTTTTAGCGACGGCAACGAACAAAGTGCGTGGTGATCTGTCACAACGTTGAAACTCTGTCCGTACAACTAAGGACGAAACTTGCTTAACGCCCAAAAGAATGCGAGGCATTTTTTTTCAGTTACTGAGTAGTTCATCTCCGCTTTCGTCCGTGCGCGACTTGCATATGTGACGACGTACTCTGGATACCAGGCTTTCATTTTGGGAGTACTGCTCCCAGACCAACGCCAGTGGCATCTGTGTGCACTTCAGTGGAGGCACTTGGGTCGTAATGGCGTAGAATGGGTGGGGACGTAAGCAGGCGGCGCAGTTGAAGGAAAGCTTTGTCACATACCAGGGTACAGTTAGAAAGATTAGCTGGACTGTTCAGTAGTTGCGTAAGTGGGGCTAATATTGTTTCAAAGTTGTGGACGAAACGGCAAAAATACGAGCACAAGCCGATGAAGCTCCTAAGTTCTTTGAGTGAAGTCGGCTTCGGGAAGTCGGCTACGGCTCGAAGGCTGTCTGGGTCGGGGCAAATTCCATCCTTTGACACAACGTGACCAAGTATAGTAAGTTGGCGAGCCCCAAAGCGGCGCTTCTTTAGGTTAAGCTGGAGGTTTGCCTTAGTAAAACGCTGAATAATGGTGCGCAGACGGTTGACGTGGGTAGGGAGATCAGGAGAGAATACGACATCATCAAGGCCGCTCAAAATGCTATCCATCATTCGTTCCAACGTTGCAGGTGCATTGCACAGACCGAATGGCATAACCATAAATTCGTATAGGCCATCCGGCGCAACGAACGCTTTTTTGGGATGGTCACACTGTGCTATCGGAACCTGCCAGTAACCTGAACGTAAGTTCAGCGAAGAAAAAAATTTGGCACCTTGCAGGCAATCGATAGCGTCACCGATGCGGGAAAGAGGGTATACATCTTTCTGTGTAATTTTGTTCAGTCACCGGTAGTCGACACAAAATCTAATCGAACCGTCTTTTTTCTCCACTAGCACAACAAGTGAAGACCAGGGGCTAGAAGAAGGTTTGATGACACCTCGTTGAAGCATATCGTCCACCTGCTCTGCAATTACACTTCGCTGCTTGGGTGATACGTGGTAAGGGCGTTGCCGCAAAGGAGGGTGCGTTCCCGTGTAGATTGTGAGAGTGACGGTGTTAGTTTGACTCAGTGCCTTTTGAGGAAGATCAAATGAATCTCAGAATTCACGCAGAAGGGTTATTATCTGGTCCCGTTGATCCGGAGGAAGCTTGCTGTCGATGAAACGATTGAAAATATCCGAGGAGTAGTCATTCTGCGTAAAAAGAGGAGTAACAGCGTTAAGTTGAAGTTGCGGGCCAGGGTCGTGGGACTCAATAGGCACAATAACGTTGTCATCAGCAGGATGAACATAGCCCAGTGTTTCGTGAGCTCTTAAGGTGAGAGGGCATGAGCTAGGATTGCAAACGACAATTCCGGAAGTATCATGGTGAGGTGGCAAGACATTGTACGGCAGAGACGTATTGTGGCGGTGACTGAAAACGTCAGCTGGGAAGCACACAACGGTAGAGCCGGACAATTCAGCGTGATTGATGGGGAAAACGATGGCACTAAGAGGAGGAAAATCAACGTCGGAAGCAACAAGAACCTTGACAAGGTGAGGGCGCTCATTGTCGGTAGATGGCGCATCTGAAAACACGGAAAATTCCACCTGCGCGCGAGCGCAGTCAATTACGGCGTGGTGGCGCGACGAAAAATTCCATCCAAGTATCACGTCGTGGGAACAAGTGGTCTATACGAGAAACTCGATGTGGTACAGGACGTCCTGAATGTTTACTCTCGCCGTAAATCATGCTCCGATTGGTCGAATTGGTTGCGCACTCGCGGTATTCAGGAAAACGTCCGAAGGCGGCGTTGTTACTTTTTGTATCGAACGGCAGAGTTTCTGACTAATCACAGATACGGCCGCACCCCTATCAACAAGCCCAAGAGTTCGTAGACCTTCGACAAACACTCACAGAACGTTTGTGGGAGACAGACGTGGACTCGTACAATGCGACGATTTCGCAGCTCGTGCCTCCGGAGCTGCGGCAGTCAGTTTTCCGCCTCTACGGGGTTTGGTCGGTGACGCAGAGGAGACGGAGAACGGTAGCGGCGTGGTGAGGATGAGTGACGGGGACAGAATGGTCGGTAGTCGGCAGCTGGGCGGTGGTCTAGTTCGGTTGGTGACGGGTCGCGTTCCACTGATTGTCGGTCGCATTGACGTGGCAGTTCTCGTTGCGCGTTGTACGGGGCCGGTAAAGGGTAGTCGAGTACCTCGGAGCTGCAGCCGGGCCCATTGCGAAGCGCCGGCGACAGAAGCGCGCCACAAGACCTGGATATCCGCATGCGTAACAGATCGGGCGATTGTCAACTATGCGCCAAGGGTTTCCGTTATAGCGCTGTTGTGTTGCTGGAAATGGCGTCGTTGACACTCGTACAGGCTGGGGAGTCGGCCCAAGCGGAGGTCATGGTGGAGTAGCAGCAACAGCAGCGTAAGTCAATGGCGCGGTGACGGGTGCTGTCTGAGAGACGAATGGCAGTGCCTCAGAGACCTGCGGCTGTATTACCTGCCTGATGGCGGGCGCGAGACGCTGAGAAGAGGGTTCCGTTGCCGGTATATAGGACAGGCACGAAAGTTGACGGGCCACCTCCTCGCGCACATATCGTTTGATTTCCGACACGATTGTGCTGTGGCCTCACCCAGGGTCAATGCTGCGAAAGTTTCATCGGTAGCCGCTGGCCACCGTGTCATGACCCGTTGTTTGCGCAACTTCTCGAAGTTCTGGCAAAGAGTGGCGAGTTCGGGCACGGTACGTGGGCCCTTGGCCAGCAGCATCTGGAAGGCGGCGTCGTCTAACCCCTTCAATATATGTTTTACCTTGTCTGCTTCAATCATTGAAGGGTCAAGGCGCTGGCACAAATCGAGCACATCCTCGATGTAGCTTGTGAAGCTTTCCCCCTGAAGCTGTGCGCTTCCCCGTAGGCGCTGTTCGGCACGAAGCTTGCGTACCCCGGGGCGACCGAACACATCGGTAATGCGTAGCCTAAAGGCACCCCAAGTGCCGAATTCAAAGTGGTGGCTGTTAAATCCGAGACTCGCTACCTCTTTCAGGTAGAAGGGTACATATTGCAGCTTCGAAGGGTCGTCCCACTTGTTGCTTGCGCCTACCTTTTAAATGTCGACAGCCAATCTTCTACGTCTTGCTCATCGATACCGGCAAAAATAGGTGGACCGCACACGCGTAGCGCAGTGGGTATGATGACCATCGGAAGCTGGGTAGTACCTTGCTGGGTGTTTTCTTCAGCCATTTCTGGGATGGCAGGTAGTTTCCTGTTGCGGAGTTCCAGGTGGAGTTACCCAGCACCTCCACCACTCCGAAACGGGGTTTATTGGCGTAAGTAGTACTTGTACAGGAAGTATACTGATGTGGAAAACGGGCGGCAGCAACCGACGCAGGAATCACGGCGCTCGGGGGAACAGCTCGCGCTCGGCTCCCCTCGCTAAAAGTGTGACCCACTGCGGCACATATTCTTCTTACTCTCTACACGGGACATGTTTCTTCTCCCTTCAAACCGCACTTCACACGACCTGTCAAATTCTCTCAGTCGTCCAAGAGTTCACGACTTTCACAATTCGTTCAACAACTCCTTCTTGCCAGTGGCCATAGCAGAACGGAATAGTTTACCTGACCGTGTTGGGATCGTACGTGACCCCATCAAATTTCGAAACGCACTAACAAATGAATTGAGTGCTGATGCGTACTGGATTGAGATTTTTGTGTATTAGTGTTTTCTTCTTGTTGAGCGCATTATTCTTCACGTGTGTTTTGACTGTTTCTTTGTCAATTCTCTTTTTTGTTTGCTTATTGGCTGTTTGAACGTTCTTTTTTTGTATTTGTATGCACCTTCCCTTATGTTATATCCCAACAGGGGCATAAAGGTTATTAAATTATGATGATGGTGTTATAGTCACTGACAGCCATGCACACGCTCGCTCTGCAGAACACAGAGCGAACGTGAGCGAACGGAAATATAGGTTCCAAAAAACAAAATGGCGCCACCTCCCGTTCTCCGACCTGTTTTTTCCCAAGTTGTTTTTGAAATTCTATTTCATTGTACCATCTTCTTCCTTTTATTTGAAGGCGGTAGTCTTTCTCTGGGACTATTGTGGGAAAATTTTTTATCTGTCTGTCTGTCTGTCTGTCTGTCTGTCTGTCTGTACATTTGACTGTTTGTCCACCTTAACCGATACCCCGAACGGCATCTAACGGTCAACCCAATCCGCAGCGCGCACCAATATTACTCAAGGTCTAGCATTCATAGTTGTGCGATTGTCAATTAAAAAAAGCAAATATTGCGCATATTTGAGGCGTCATAACAACATGTCTATGTTTTGTATGTCTGCCTTCATACTAGAAGAGGCACACACAAGTAACTCTAAGGACGGTAGTGTTTATCGCGCTGCGCTGACAGTGCAACGCGATGATCAAAAAGGTGTTTTTAAGGTTTCGCTACGTCGACACGGTAGTGGCACCTGGCCGTCGCTTTGCGTTCTACACCTTATGACCTCCGAGGCTGAAGCGCATCTTTTTCTGTGGGCGCGCACGCCTTCGATTTGGAAGATGACTGCAAGAGGGCGCTTGTGCCTAACGTGCCTCGACGCGCTCGTGCGCCTTCTCTAGATGCTCGAGGAGCTCTAACACAGTGCCTCCAAAATGCCATTCACCAATTTTCTTGCGCAGAACATCAAATCAACGTTTTGTTCACTTTTTCTAGACGCAAGACTATCGTCTTTCGACGACATTTGAAGTGTAATATGCAGATTCGGGCCAACTTTCATTTTCATGTATTCGTTTGACGCCCTGCTTGACGCCCTTCATTATCTCTTCTTCCTCTTCTCCCTCTTCCCCCACAGGTCAACATACTCATTATCATTCATTCAATCAATAAGTCATTCAATATTTAAAGTTTTTATTTGTACATGACAATACACAACACTGGTTAAATCATTAGGCACTGGCTATTGGGGGTTTGATAAAATATACATATAAAGGAACAGGTTGTTCAAACAAAGCCCAAGTAAAGAAAGAGTACACTTCAACTGTTACAAAAAATAATGAAGCAAAACATAAAAATGAATCATATATTGGATAGGGCAATAGTAGTTCCGCGCAACGACGTGTGTATATATGTGGCATGATATTTGTATGCTTTAGAGCAAATATAAACACGTACAGGCGCGCAAAAATGTCACGTGCTATACACAATCGATATGTCATGAAGCAGAGATTGCAGCATAAGTATGTGCTAGTGTAACTGTTAATTTTCATGAAAGTACTCTTTCAGGGCACAGGAAAAAACTTTTTTTTTATTCAGTTTGGGATACTATTCCTTATCTTGACAGCTGCACTTTGTAATAATAGTTTTCCATAAGCATTCTCAGTAGGTGAAAGATTGAAGCTTTGTAGTGTGGTATGTCTGGTGATGCGGGAAGAAGATGAATAAAAAATTTTATTGTGGTCCCTCGGTGCGTGCGTTTAGCGCGCAGCGGGCCTCTCCCACGTCGGCACCGAGAGACCTTGCCCCTCCGCCAAGTCGCGGGCCCGATGGACAGCCCAGAGCTGTGCTTCAAGGTCAGAGCTGCGTAGAGCTCAGTCCCACTCTTCCTCAGTGATCCTGGCCCCCGGTGCTAGGCGGCAACCAAATAGCCTGTGAGCTAAACTAGCTGTATCTTCACAATAGCGACACGCATCGTGAGGGTGTGCGCCGGAAAGATTTCGTGCAAGAATGCCGGACATGGGTATGTGCCTGTCTGAAGCTGCCTGAACGGGACTTGCGCTTTATTGAGGGCTTTGTGTGGTTGCGGAATAGTTCGCTTAATAAACAGGTAGTGCAGCGTGAGATCGTTATAAGTGATGAGGGGGTCGCGCTCGATCTCCCATCCTGCCTAGAGGGAGTACGGGCTCCCATAGAGGTCTTACCAGCCTCGTGTGCCGTCTCGTTGAGGCTTGGTAGCGACCCCTCCAATGGTCTCATATGTGCCGAGAACCAATTGATGTAATGTGGGGTGAGGTGTGGGATGCCAAGTATTCTGCCGACTGTCGGGGATGTGCTCCATGTTCCGAAAACAGAATTGCCCTTTTAGATGAAAATGTCAATATATGACTGCAGATAATGTTCTTAGTTTTGGTTTCTCTGGCATGGGACATTGCCACAGAAATGTATCTGATGCCGTATGCAATTTCATTCAAGAGTCTAAGTGCATGTCACTATAATGCCTGATTAAATATATTTGAGACGAATACTTGTGATAATGTGAATGAAAGTCGCATATTCATTCGATTTTGACAGAGTGAGATTTTGTTTATTTTATTTATTACACACTGCGGACATTTAGGTCCAAGCAGGTGGGCAGTTACAAGGGGACATAGTTGGAACAATAAGTGGCATTAAGATTGTTTGGGGTGAGTGTTTCATACACTTATAGTGAACACAAGTAACGACATAGCACATTATTTCATAATAACGCATGTACCAGACAAAAGAGGAAAAAAAACACCACAAATTCGTACTTCATATGTTGTGCGATCAAAGTAGAAATAAATACATATTAAATGCAAAACAATAAACACAATAATTTTCACCATTCAAGCCAAGAATGTAATGAGTACACAGGTATACGATAAGTACAGCACATACAAGCGGATAAAGAAAACGAAAAGAAAAGATAAACGCTGTATTAAAAGCTCAGAAACCTGAATTTTCAAGACAATGCTATTTAGAGCGAAGGAGAAATAGATTTTATCAGGGTGCCCGAGTTGTTCCGTTCCAATCTGAGAGCGTGCGTAGAAAATATGAGTACTATAAGCGTCTGTCCTACAGAAATAGGATGTCAGAGATTTGGCGTGATGATGCCTTGTGGGTCTGGTTGATAAGGATCTCAGGTACGGTGATGGGTCAATCGCAAGTTTGTGATTCAGAAGAAGAGAAAGAAGGTCAATTCTTATCTCTTTTTGGCGTGTGCTAAGAAGGGAAATGCCATTAACCTTCATTATTTCAGGAGAGTCGAAGCGTTAGAACTTCTTAAAAACGAATCGATCGGCTTTCTTTTGTATTCTTTCCAGGCACGTGAAGTTAGTTTGAGTGTATGGGTCCCATGCTGCACTCGCGTATTCTAATTCAGGTCTTATTAAAGAATAATAGGCCAGTAATTTAACATTGCTTGGGGCATTATAAAGCTTATGTTTTAGAATGCAAAGCTTTCTGAATGTAGAAGAGGAAATAATATTTATATGTTTATTCCACGATAAGGTGGTTGTTATTGTAACACCCAAGTATTTATAGCTATCAACTTGCCTAAGTGGCAAAGAACCAAGCTAGTAAGTAAAAGACAGGAGTGCTTTTTTGCGCGTTAGAGGGAGCAGTACAATTTTATCGGCGTTCAAAACCATTCCCCATTTTTCGCACCACTGCAATACGTTATTTAAATTTCTATTTAACTCAACCTGATCATCAAGATGAAAAATTTCTTTGAATACTACGCAGTCATCTTCAAATAATCAAATTTGAACACCAGGATTTACTACGCTAACAATATCGTTAATATAAACCAAGAAAAGCAGGGGGCCTAGGACACTGCCTTGTGGCGCCCCTGAAGTGACTGCCAAAGTTTCAGAACGTTCACCTCCAATGTCAAAATATTGCTTCCTGTTAGTCAGGTAAGCAAAAATCCATCTGATGAAGTGTTCAGGCACGCCAAGAATTCTAAGCTTTATGATTAGTTGATTGTGCTGAATTGTCGAAAGCGTTCCTAAAATCAAGAAATATTACATCTACTTGGCCATTAGAATCAAGAGATGAAGCGAACAAGTGAACTACAATTATTAGTTGGGTTATCTCTGAATACCTTTTTCGAAAGCCATGCTGCGGTTCTGTTAGGGCAGCATTTTTTTCTAGAAATTCACGACCATAGTTGGCTATAATATGTTCCACAAGTTTGCAGCATTGGGATGTCAGTGAAATAGGACAATAATTTATTAAGTGTCCTGTCGCCTTTCTTGAACACAGGAAAAACCCGGGCTGTCTTCCAGTCAACAGGCAGTTGTGCAGCAATGAATGAGACATGAAACAAAATTACAAGAAAGTTTGCAAGGAGCTTGGCATAGCGCTTGAGAGATATGTTAGGGATTTCATCAGGACCATAGAACTCTTCGTTTTCAAGTTAAGAAGCATATTAAATACCCCAGCATACGATACAAAACTCGTACCTAATAGTTTGGAGTATGTGCCATCACACGCGCATACAGTTGCGCTAGAGAATACATTTTGAAAATAGTTGTTGAAGTGTTGAGCAATCTCACACTTATTTGTCACCGGCTTCCCGTCAACTAATGTATGAGTAACCGGTTTCTTGCTATCTTTTATGTAGTGCCATAACTTATCAGGCTTATTTTTTATGAAGTTAGGAAGCGATATTTTGAAATAATAATCTTTTGCTGCGCGAAGTGCACGAGCGGGTTCATCTTGCATCTGCCTTATTTTTTCATTATGCACATATTTCTTTTAAATCTCTTTGTCCTGCGTTTTAGTTGAATGATTTTGCTATTCATCTCAGGCGTTTCCTTTTTAAATTTCTTTAGTTTATTAGGGACTAAATTATGTAGGCAATAGTAACACATAATAACAATAAATATACTTTTTATTTCTTCATATGAAACAGTACATGTGACTAGGCCTGTCAAAGCCATTTGTGGCTTGAGTGGCAGAGCCTGGCAGACAGCAAAACAAACCGTACGCGTTACAGGATTGTACTTCATAGCCTAAGAGAAATGATAGGACAAAAAACAACGTTCATATAAGATTAGAAACAACAGGGCATACATTCAATAGTTACAAGCAATATACAACAGTTACAGCAATTGAAAGTGACAATGTGTAAAAGAAAAAAGAAAAAATTATAGCAAATGCTTCCTAAGCAAAGTACCACACTGGATGATTGTTCAGCACCCAGCTTGCAAATGAGTGTATATGAAATAACACACGACATGCATTACGATTGTATACAAATACGCCATAGCAGTTTCTTTAATTTGTATTTTGTTTTTGTGCAAAAATGTGGGGGGTGGGTAGTACGTTGATATAGGTTAGGACATAATGGGCTCGCATTCTGGTTCCATACTTTGTTGAACACCGCGGCCTGCAGTAACGTACTTTGGGCCTTAAAGAACGAGAAGTAACATACGGAACCAGGAATTCTTCGGACCAGAAATGTTTTAAAACAACCGTTTGAATAAACAGATCATTGAAGTTTGGCGTAAACAGCGTTTTGAAAATGTCTCTCTCAGAAATCATGTCCAGGTCATAAAATACAATTTTTGAAATCGAACGCAATATTCTGTTTATTCTATTGTGCCATCGAACAGCACAGTGTCCGTAAATGGTTATTCCGTAACACAGTATATTGTAACCTAAAGCGTGTGCTATCATCTTACGTACTGAAAACGGCATGTTGTATCTTATGTTATTTAATAGACATGACACAGCGCGAAGTCTTTTGCCCAGATGACTATCCAGGAAAGGTCGCTGTCAATGTATAAGCCAAGGTATTTCACAAAAGATGAATACTGTAGTGGCCTACAAGAGCAGGATGAACAGTCAGAACAATGCAAAATGAAAGGATAGTCAAGGGTTACTTTCTTCAATGGATTATGGAGGCAGCTTAGATTAGTTTAAGACACATTTATATTAATAAAGCTGTCTCGAAACCAATCCATGGCTATAGTGGCAGCTAACAGAAGAAGAGTAATCGCCTCATAAAAGTTGTTTGCAGTCGTCACGATCGCACTGTCGTCGGCGTATTGATATAGAGAAACGGGTATCGCGCTGTGAAGGTCATTTACAAAAATATTGAATAGCAGTGGACTAAGAATTGATTCCTGTGGAATGCCGGTTTTGATGATTTGGAACGCGCTGTGAGATTGTTCAACGGATGAAAGTTGACGCCTGCCTTGGAGGAAATTTGCCAACAAAGACCAGAAAGCACCCCCAAACCCTAACTGAAGAAGTTTATCCAATAACAAGGTATGATGGACACTATCGAAAGCCTTGCTGCAGTCAAGAAGGAGCGCACAGGCAACTTTGTTGTTATCGAACGCCTCATTCAACTGATCAGAGAAGTCTTCCAATGGCGTCTAAGTGCTTTTCCCCTGTCGAAAACCATACTGGCAAGGTGATAAGATGTTGTGACTACCGAGAAAGCTTGTCATCGTTAACAACAAATGTTTTTCTAGTATTTGTGCTATAGAAGGCAGAATTGATATAGGACGGTAATATTCAAGTTTATCACGTGCACCGCTTGTGTGTAGAGGTATCAAAATTGATGTTTTTAAGTTTATGAAAATTTCTCCACTAGAAATAATGCGACTTAGTAGTGCTAGCAGAACTTCATGGGTGTATTCAAATGTATGGCGCAAGTCAGTTGTAGAAGCACCATCAATACCAGCAGATTTTTTGCGCTTCAAACTGAAAATGATAAATCATAAGTCCTCTTGTGATATTGAAGGTAGATAAGCCGATTCGCTAACACTGTGACGTAAAGGGCGTGGGCCTACCTGGGAGTTTGTGTTTTTATTGTTCGAGAGAAATGGTTGTTAAATTCATCAGCAATCTCCTGTGCGTTATTGGCTTGACTCGAAAAAAAGTCATTCAAAATAATGACGCGAGTGTTTAGGTCTCTAAAGGGGTTAATTAACGCCCATGTTTTTTTTTGCTGCTGTTACTGGCATCCTCAAATTTGGCTCGGAAATGGGGTCGTTCAGCCGAGAGAATCATAGCATTAACCTTGTTTCTGCTTTGCTTAAATTTGGCTCGCAAGTCTGCACAGTTAGGATAACGCTTAAATTGTGTCCAAAGCAAGTCCTTTTCTTTTATTGCAGCGAGTAAATGTGTTGACATTGATTTATTATCCAATTTACGTTGTTTATTGTGTATTGTTCGCGTCGCACTTTTTTTTAAGCTTATGAATCCTGAATATCTTTAAACTTGTTCCAAAGTAATTGAGCGTTGTTGTCCTCGAAATCAATCAAACAGTTTTGCAAGTAATCGATATGGCTTGAGTCATAGGCATGAGAAAATTCTTTAAAAGAACGTGCAGAGACGTGCTTATACTTTTTAAGTGGTTGAAGCGGTAATTATATGCTTACGAGATGATGATCAGAGAGAGAGCCATGGCTCCACTTCTACAGTGCAAACGGAAAATTTACGACTGATGAACGCCAGGTCTAACACGGAGCTAGGCGAGTTCTTTACACGAGTTGGTTCATGGACTACCTGCAATAAATTATACCTTAACAAAATATTTAACATAATGCTAACATGTTTATAATATTAGCTACTGGCAACAATGCCTTGCCAATCTACTCCCGACAGGTTAAAATCACCGAGAACACTTTTTCTATTTTCATGCATTAACATTTCATTACTAAGCGTCTCTAATACAGCCATTGTGGCATCTGGAGGTCTATAAAGTGCGTACTACATGAAACTCTGGCCCCAGCTAGAGATTTTAACACGCAGGCTTTCGATACCTACCACGTCATCTAATAAAATCGCCTGAACACTATCTTTAACTAATATAGCCATGCCTCCGCCCCTAGCCTGCCGATCTTTACAAAATACTGTGTAAGAAGGGGGGAATATGTCATTGTCACATATCTCCTCATTCAGCCAGGTTTCTGTTAAGACAGCTACTTGAGGATCATACTGTAGCAACAAAATTTCTAAGGATTCAGTTTTGTTTTTCACACTGTGATCATTTACATTGAATATTCGGACTTGTTTACGGCTTTTAAATGCATCTTGTCAGTCGCAAGATAATGTCGATGTATTATCGCGCTGACCTTTTACGTGCGTGTACTGTGCGGGTTTTGTTGCTTGAATACGTTTGTTCAGCATTTCATCCAAATAAAAGTATTCTTTATCTATTCTTAGTCTGTCGTGAATAAGCGAGACCTTCTTCCTGAGTTGCTTTTTACATTTAGCACTTTCCCAGAGTAGTTTCGTTTTCTTAATGTTAATGCGGAGTAGTCATTCTGGACGAATAATGAGCCGCCTTTTAGCTTGTTTACATTAGCGAAGATTTCCTTTTTTCCTTTGAAATCTAGGAGGTATATGATCACTGGGCGCTTGCGTTTGTGATGTCCAAGTCGATGATAGCGACCAATGAATCTACATTTCACGTCAAGTTTAACTTCGAACACGTCTTTCACAACGTTATCCTTAAGCGACGTTTCTGTTTCATCGGTTGATTGATTTGTGGAGTTTCATCGAATGATCCGGGTATTCCATGAACCATCAAATTAGATCGTCTGCTTCGGTTCTCCAGATCTTTAAGTTTTTTGGCCGGAAAGTGTATGACATGCTTTACTGACTGTAGCACTGCCCGTACTTAATCGGCTTGTCCTGAAGAAAGGAAGGGTTCAGGGCTACCTTTGAACACTTTATCGGTAAGTTTTTCTATCGTCTTTTTTATGTCCGCTTTTCCTGTCCTTAATTCATTTAAGCCACATTGCAAGGCCTTCTGGCCCTGAAGCAGCTCTTCAAAAATTTCTTTTTGTGAAGGTCCAGGGTTCACTTCCACGTCACCGCACAACAGCAAATTCAGCATAAGCATACAATCATAAGCAATGTTGGTCGATAGTTGTCGCCAGAAGTTCCGCGCTATCATGCGATGATTGATTGATATGTGGGGTTTAACGTCCCAAAACCACTATATGAATATGAGAGACGCCGTAGTGGAGAGCTCCGGAAATTTAGACCACCTGGGGTTCTTTAACGTGCACCCAAATCTGAGCACACGGGCCTACAACATTTCCGCCTCCATCGGAAATGCAGCCGCCGCAGCCGGGATTCGAACCCGCGCCCTGCGGGTCAGCAGCCGAGTACCTTAGCCACTAGACCACCGCGGCGGGGCTATCATGCGATGGCGCTAGTTAATTTGATGACGAGACCGAATCGAAAATCTGGTATGCATCGTTGGCTTGGCGCACCTCGTGGCACACCTGACAAGTCGTTGATAAACCGGCGGCGATTCCCAGCAAACCCTGCCGTACGAAAAACAGTTGCCTGCTTAGCGGCATGGCATTGCGGCTCCGCCATGCCCGATGAAGTGGTAGTCGTGAGGCACTTGTTCTACATCCTCAGCTGTTGATGACGTCACGTCTCGTTGGTCGATAGGTGTCGCCAGAAATTCCACGCTATCATGCGATAGCGCTAGTTGATTTGATGACGACACCGAATTGAAAAGCTGGTATGCTTCGTTGGCTTGGCGCACCTTGTGGCACACCTGAGAAGTTGTTGGTACACCGGCGGCGATTCCCAGCAAACCCTGCAGTACGAAAAACAGTTTCCTGCTTAGCGTCAGGGTATTGCGGGTCCGCCATGCCCAATGAAGTGGTAGTCGTGAGGCATCTGTTTTACATCCTCCGCTGTTGATGACGTCACGTCTCATTGGTCGATAGGTGTCGCCAGAAGTTCCGCGCTATCATGCGATGGCGCTAGTTGATTTGATGACGACATCGAATTGAAAAGCTGGTATGCTTCGTTGGCTTGGCGCACCTCGTGGCACACCTGACAAGTCGTTGGTAAACCGGCGGCGATTGCCAGCAAACCCTGCAGTACGAAAAACAGTTTCCTGCTTAGCGTCATGGCATTGCGGGTCCGCCATGCCCAATGAAGTGGTTGTCGTGAGGCATCTGTTTTATATCCTCGGCTGTTGACGATTTCACGCCTCATTGGTCGATAGGTGTCACCAGAAGTTCCACGCTATCATGTAGTGGCGCTAGTTGATTTGATGACGAGACTGAATTGAAAAGCTGGTATGCATCGTTGGCTTGGCGCACCTCGTGGCACACCTGACAAGTCGTTGGTAAACTGACGGCGATTCCCAGCAAACCCTGCAGTACGAAAAACAGCTTTCTGCTAGGCGTCATGGCAATGCCGGGTCCGCCGTGCCCAATCTGAGATAACCTGAGTTGAGATAAACTCAACTGTTATCGCTGTGATAGATAACAGGATAGCCTGTTATCTATCACAGCGTCGACAATGTGTCATTCTGAGTGATACTACTTCTTCTACGGTGGAAGTAACATCGAATGTTCCTCAAGGGTCCGTTTTAGGGCCGCTACTGTTTTTAGTTTACATTATTGATATTCCTGATGGCATTACTTCTCGAATACGTTTATTTGCTGACGACTTTGTTGTGTACAGAAAAATAAAAAATAAACAGGATCTATTGAACTGTAGGCTGACCTTACCCGCATTGTGCAATAGTGTGATAAGTGGGAAATGCAACTTAATGTGAAAAAAATGTCTTCACGTGTCTTTTACTAAAAAAAGAAAAAGAATGAAGCGCGTTACTTTTTGAATGGTGACGTCATTGATCATGAATCAATGTATAAATACTTGGGTGTAACACTTACGAGCGACTGTTCATGGAATGCGCATATGCACGCTGTAGTTGCAAAAGCTGCCAAAGCCCTAAACCTTATTCAACGAAGTTTGAGATCCTCCCCTGCTGTCCTAAAAAGTACTGCTTATATTTCATTTGTCCGCCCGATTTCGGATAATGCATGTTGTGTGTGGGATCCGCACCAAAAGTCCTTGATTGATCTGATCGAGAAAATACAGAACAGAGCGGCGAGGTTCGTTCTCAGTCGGTATAAGCAAGGTGACAGCTGTATTGAAATGAAAAACGAGCTGGGATGGGAAGCGCTCTCCTCTCGCAGAAGAAAATTGCGTTTGAAATTGTTATTTCAGATATACCATGAGAAGACTGGCATCAATAAAGACACTTACCTTAAACCACCGCAATATCTGTCTAGACGGTCTGACCATGACCTTAAAATTGAAGAATACCGGACTGGAACGAACCTTTATGCTAATTATTTTTTGTTCATACTGTACAAGAGTGGAATCCATTGTCTTGTGACCAAGTGTGCTGTCATAACGAAGACTTGTTTTTTTTCAAAGCTGTAACCCCCCCGCTTACACGCCTTTGTGCAAAGCAGGGTATTTCTGAATAAACAGGTAAATAAATAAATAAATAAGCTGTATGGTCCACTAAAAATTTCAGTCTTCTAATATGGTATTAGCTCACCTTTTCTCTTATTGATTCATAATTGTTTTATTTTTATTTTATCATAATTTTCACTTTATTATTTGTTACTCTTTTATTATTTTGTTCTTTTAGCAATAGGCTCTCAATCAGTGTATCACATATAGGCTACTACTAGATTTCATGGCCAATCTCCCTGAGTGGATATGTGCCAGTACATACAGGTAACAAACAAACAAACTGTGAAGAGGTTTATTAGCCGTTAAAGACAGCGACGAGACAGCGTGAAGAACCGTCCAGCGATCGGCACAGCAACGAACCGAAGCACGAGTCGAGGGAGCCGGGCGTTGGCGATGCTGCTCGCTGCAGGCACATCTTCTTCTTCACAATCGCCCCCGCTGAAAAAGGAGCCATCCTGGCGACTTAAGAAGTTTCAGGCAAAGGCTCATGGTACGGTTTCAGTCGGGAAACATGGACGATGTCACGTGCACGCCGGCGCATGTCGTCCGATCGGGAAACTGGTTCAAATAGGAAATTAACTGGAGAGGTTTTCTCCAAAACGGTGTAAGGCCCCTCGTACCGGGGGACAAGTTTCGAGGAGAATCCCGGTGTTTGGTATGGGATGGCAAGCCACAATAGAGACCCTGGGGCATAGCTGGGATCCGGAAGAGAGGTGCTACGGGTTTCTTTCTGGCGTTGTTGCTCTTCCGAGGTGAACGCACGGGCGAGCTGGCGGCACTCTTCGGCTTGTCTAGCAGCATCGGAGATAGGTGGACACTCGGAAGCATCAGGACGGTAAGGAAGTAGGGTATCAATTGTATGGGAAGGCTCACGTCCGTAAAGAAGAAAGGTGAGAATCCCGTGGTGGTTTGTATTGCGGTGTTATATGCGAAAGTGACGTGTGGGAGAACACGGTCCCAGTTGCTATGATCAGATGCCACGTACATTGAGAGCATATCAATTAGCGTGCGGTTGAACCGTTCCGTTAGTCCATTAGTCTCCGGGTGGTATGCTGTCGTTTTCCGATGAATGACGTGGCATTTCGAAAGCAGAGTTTCGACGACCTCGGAAAAGAAAGCGCGGCCTCTGTCACTAAGGAGCTCTCGAGGTCCACCATGTTGAAGGATAAAGCGTTGCAAAATGAAAGAGGCGACATCCTGAGCTGTAGCACTCGGCAAAGCGGCTGTTTCGGCGTAGCGTGTCAGGTGGTCAACCGCCACTATAATGCACCGATTACCATCTGGTGTCAATGGCAGGGGACCATAGAGGTCAGCGCCGACGCGATAAAATGGCTTGGCAGGGCATGGAAGTGGCTGCAATGCGCCAATCGCACGTGGCAGTGTTGATTTACGTCGCTGGCAGTCAGGGCAGCACTGCACATATTTACGTACAAAATTGTACATGCCACGCCAGTAATAGCGATGGCGAAGGCGTTCATATGTTTTGAACACTCCGGCGTGGCCACCGGCGTGGCTGGCGTGAACCACCGG
Organism: Rhipicephalus microplus; assembly: GCF_043290135.1. Taxonomy (NCBI): domain Eukaryota; kingdom Metazoa; phylum Arthropoda; class Arachnida; order Ixodida; family Ixodidae; genus Rhipicephalus; species Rhipicephalus microplus. Next base: position 39,242,268 of record NW_027464585.1, read on the forward strand.
CGTGAACACTCCGGCGTGGCTGGAAAACGTATCATTGGACGACTCCCCGAGTGCCGACAGTGCTTTTGGGTGGTCGCAGTAGTCGTCCGGGACATCAAACAAAAACGAAGGGTCGAGATCTTGCACGCATCCGAGACATTCCCCCGCAAGCAATGTGACAGGTGTGAAAAGCGGATTGCTTACGAACTTGTTGCTTCTTCCGGTGGCAAGGTCAATTGTTGCGAAAGGCAGCGGCAAAGCTCGACGACATTCGAAGATATCGGAAGGCATAAAAAGAACTGTAGCGTCAGTGTAGGCGTTGCATGAAACGGGAACAATGGCGAAATTTCCAGGCGGAATATCTGTATCTTCATGAACGAGCAACTTCGGCGGCTGATGAGGAGCGTCCAGTAATGGGACATCACACGAGAGTGAAAACTCAACTTCGGCGCGTGCGCAGTCTATGACGGCATTATGGCGGGATAGGAAGTTCCATCCGAGGATGATATCATGCGAACAGACAGCGAGGACAATATACTCCACAGTGTAAACAATGCCTTCAATGGACACTCTTGCAGTGCAGGCTGCGAGAGGCGTTATTTGCTGTGCACTTGCGGTGTGGAGTGACAGTCCCGAAAGCGGCGTCGTGACTTTAAGTAATACACGGCAGACATTAGCGGCAATAACAAAAACAGCGGCGCCGGTGTCTACAAGGGCGAAAGTAGAATAACCTTCAACAGTTACTGCGACCACGTTAGCAGGAGAGGGGCGAGGGCTTAGACAGTTCGAAAATGGCGCAGTTCTTGCCTCTTGAACTGCGGTGCTTAGTTTTCCTGGTCAGAAGGTCTGGGCCGGCGACACATGGGGGAGGGCGATCGCCGACGAGGAGAGGGTGCGCGCGGCGTCACGAAGTCGGGGTCGTTAGGAGGGGCATAGCGAGGTGACGAGACCGGCCCGTATTGCGCGAAGGGTTGGCTGCCGGGTTGCGACGATCGGACAAAGTCGGCGAACGTCTGAGGTCGACGGCGGCAGTAGCGGGCAACGTGTCCGGGAGTAAAGCAGGCGTAGCATATCGGTCGGTTATCGGGCGTCCTCCAAGAATTGGCTACTGGTGGTGCCGCCCAAGGTGCAGTATAAGCAGCCGGGTGTGCGGGCTGTGAGCGCGAGGAGTAGGGTGGTTGCGGAAGCCTACGCAGAGCGTCTGCATATGTGAACGGCGCTGCTACAGGCTGCATCACTTGCGAGCAGGCGACAGGAGGAGCCACAGGCTGCGCTGCATACTTTAGGGGCGTGGCCACAGGCTGCACGGCTGGCGGATAGGCGACAGGAGGGCCTACCGGCTGCGCGGCACGCTGGCGGTGGGCAAGGCTGGATAGAGGCGGCTCGTGGTGCGCAACAGGAACAGCTTGGGCAACCTCTTCTGAAATAGCAGTGTGAAGCGGGGCAGGTAGACGGGTGGTGGTCTCGTGAGTGAAGGGCACTAGAAAAAGTTGGCGGGCGACTTCCTCACGGACGAAAGCTCGAACTTGCTGAAGCAGCGGTGAATTGTCCGGCAGGGTGTCAAAACTGGACAGTGACTCACCACCATGCTGAGCCTGCCAAGTCAGAGTGCGTTGCTTCTTCAACTCGTCGTAGCTCTGACACAAGCTGACGACTTCGGAAACTGTGCTCTGATTTCTTGCCAAGAGCATTTGCGCCGTCGTCGATGCCCTTCAGGTTGTTTTTGACCTTGTCAGATTCGGGCATGGTGTCATTCACACGTCGACAAAGGTCGACGACGTCCTCAATATAGCTGGTAAAGGTCTCGCTAGTCTGCTGAGAGCGGACGCGCAAGCGCTGTTCTGCCCTCTGCTTGCGGACAGCCGGCCGACCGAACACTTCAGCACATGACGTCTTGAAGACGCTCCATGTGGGGATGTTGTGTTTGTGGTTATTAAACCACAATTCGGCGACGCCAGTGAGATAAAATATCACGTGGCCCAGCTTGTTGGCTTCATGCCACTTATTGTTGGCGCTTACCAGTTCGTAGTGCTCGAGCCAGTATTCGACGTCGGCCCCATCCGCACCACTGAAGACCTTCGGCTCCCGTAGCCTAGGATGGCCAGGGCAGTTGAGCTGGAGCGAAGGCGTCGATGTAGTGGCGTTGGTAGTCATGACAGGTGGTAGCGTGCGGCTTCGCAGCTCCAGGGTGTAGCAACGGGGATTAACAGCACCTTCCATCAAATGTGAGGAGGTTTATTAGCCGTTAAAGACAGCGACGAGACAGCGCGAAGAACCGTCCAGCGATCGGCACAGCAACGAACCGAAGCACGAGCCGAGAGAGCCGGGCGTTGGCGATGCTGCTCGCTGCAGGCCCATCTTCTTCTTCACAAAACAAACAAACAAACAAAGAAACAAAGAAACATACAAAGGGCACGTTGTAATGAATGTTGTTATGGACGATAAGGGCAGTCTTTCGCTCTCGTAAATGATAAAAGGGTATCATTCGCATTTTGTGAAACAATGGTGCGCTGTCTTCACCATAATTAACATTATTTATAATTTGAAGTGTTTGATTTTGTAGAAAGCGTATGGGTTCCAGACATGTTTTAAAAGTCCACACCTATGAATCTAAAGGCCCTCCCCAGTGAATCCTCTCTTTTTAGTAGTAAAAGTTGATTAAAAATTGATTGGTTGATTGATTGAATATGATACGTGACAATAAAAACCAAATAAATAAATAAATAAAGAATTAGAAAGAGAGAGAAGTAAACGTTTATTTTCGAAAGAGTGCCCCGAGCAATGCCCGGTGTCACCCTGAGGTGTGAGGGCTCCTTAGTCCAGGAACCCTGTGGCTTCTACTGCCCTCTTGGCCCTGGCGACGAGTTTTTGTTGCTCTTCCAGGTCCTCGAGGACGAGGTTCACCTCCGACGTTCCGGTTAGGTCTTCGTTCATTCGTCCTGCTTCGTTATCAGTCGTGTGTTGTTGCAGATTACGTCTGGCAATACACTGGCATGCAAGAAGCAAGTGCGCCAGAGTGTCCGGTACGTTCCAAAGCAGGCACATAGAGCTATATCTCGTTGGGTAGAGACGGTGCATTAGGGCCCCATGTGTGTATGTGCTGCTTTGCAGGCGTCTCAGTATTACGCTTTTCTCTTTTGTCAGTTTTGGGTGTGGTGGAGGGTATACTCGTCGCTCCAGCCTGTAATGCTGGAGTAACGACGAGTAGGTGTTTGGAACAACTTCCGTCTCTTCAACGACGGGTGGAATGTCCTGTGGCCAGGGGGCAGCCCGGCTGACGTGCTCGCGGGCAGCGGCGTGGGCTGCTTCATTTCCCTCCAGACCCTCGTGTCCTAGCACCCATAATACACAAGTGTATGGGAGTGGAGTGCTTCGCCGTTTCAAAATATTGAAGTCATTGGATGAGATACGGCCCTTAGCAAAATTCCTGGAAGCGGCTTGTGAGTCGGTGAAAATCACTGCGGCGTCTGTACATGTTGTGGTTTCTAGAGCGATTGCCAATTCTTCGGTGGCGTCTGAATTGAGTGCGCTAACCGTGGCCGACACTAATTCTCTGCCTTGAGAATCGACGATGCTGACAGCGTACGCGTTTCTATGCGGATACTTGGCCGCGTCAGTGTAGCGGGCGTCCGGGTCTTGCTTGAACTTTCGTCGAATAGCGCTAGCTCTAGCCTTGCGTCTACTTTTGTGGTAAGTATGATGCATGTTGCATGGAATAGGTGCTATGGACAGCGACTCTCTAATGTACAGCGGGATGCGCTTTTTCCGGTCTGCATCGGCGGTGAACCTGTCGCTGTAGTTGAGGTACCGGAGCACCGACCTCCCCGTGGGTGTCAGCTTGAGCCTCTCCAGCTGACTGTTCCTATGCGCTTCGATGAGCTTTTGCCACATGTTGTGGACGCCCATCTTTAGGAGACGTGTGGTAGAGGCCATTAGCGGAAGTCCCAGGGCTACTTTAGTTGACTTTGTTATCATGATATTAAGTTTTTCAATTTCAGCGGTTTTTAAATTCAGGTACGGCGTGCCGTACGTAATGCGGCTGGTGAACAGAGCTTGCACTATACGTAGCGTGTCGTGCTCTTTGAGTCCGTTTCGTTGATTCGTGATGCTCTTGACGAGGTGCGTTAGTTGTGATAGTGTCCGTTGGAGTCCCGGTATGGTGGCAGCTCCCGGTCCATCCTTGTAGATGTGAACTCCAAGCACTCGCAGGGTCTCGATTTTTGGAATGAAGGTCCCTTTCAGCGTTACGCTAGGGTCGGGCTCGTCGTATAGAGGGGGTCTGCCTCTTATTTTCGCTTTGAGGACGAGGTGCTCGGATATCTCGGGGGCACAGCAGAGACCGCAGTTTCTGAGATACCGTTCGATAACATCTACGGCGGTTTGTAGGCAGGTCTCTTGTCTCCCAGTGTTTGAAGCCCTGGTCCAGAGCGTGATGTCATCAGCGTAGATCGCGTGCCGTAAATCAGGTATTTTGTCGAGAATTTTCGGGAGATTGATCATAGCCACATTGAAAAGTAACGGCGAGATGACCGAACCCTGTGGCGTTCCCTTTTCGGTAGTTGGAAGCTTTTGCTGCGGATGTTGCATATGCCCACAGTTGCTGTATGGTCTGTCAGAAAGTTTCTGACATACGTGTAGGTTCTAATGCTGCAGCCAACGCCTTCGAGGTTGTTTGGGATCACGTCGTGGCTGACGTTATCGAAGGTCGCCTTGACGTCAACTCCGAGTATGGAGTACTTTCTTCGATGGGTGAGGAGATCAAGGAGGTCTTCTTTGAGTAGTAAGAGCACGTCGTGCGTCGAAAGATGCTGCCTGAAGCCAAACATGGTGTCCGGTAGGTGTCCACTATCTTCCAGGTACTGGGTTAAGTGGTTGGGCACCATGTGTTCGAACAGCTTTTCCACGCACGAGGTGAGAGATATCGGGCGTAGGTTCTCGATGCCGACTGGTTTGTTAGGCTTAGAGATCATGGTGATTTCCGAAAGCTTCCATACCGCAGGTAGCTCTCCTTTATCCCAGCAGTCGTTGTAATATCGGAGAAGAGCCCTGGTGGCCTGGTGCGGTAGGTTGCGTAAGTGCTTGTTGACAATCCTGTCTATTCCGGGGCTGGTATTTCTTGTCAACTTCGTTAGGGCTGTATGCAGCTCAGCCAGGCTGAAGGGCCGGTCAAGTTCAGTGTTTGGTGCCCCAGCGTATTCTTTGGTGTGAATTGAAGCCCCAGTGGGTGCATCGCCACAGAGCTTCATTTGTAATTCTTCTAGGAGGTGTTCTTCTGTACCGGCGTAGTTTCGAATAAGCCTCTGAAGGTGCTGCTTCTGTGCTGCTTTGGAGGTTTGCGTGGCTAGAAGTGTGCGTAGCAGATGCCAGGTCTTCTTGGTGCTTAGAGTCCCCTGCCGCTTGTCACAAAAAGCGTGCCAGTTCTGCCTGGCCAATTGGTGCGCATAATGTTGAGCTTGCTCGGTGAGGAGAGAAATGCGTTTCCGTAACTTTCTGTTTAGTTTTTGCCGCTTCCACTGTTTTAGAAGTCCTCTTCTAGGCTCTCAAAGGTGGAGGAGATGTGCGTCGATGGCGGGTGTATCGACGTCAAGCTTTATGTCCTTGGTGTACCGTTCGGCTATTTTGAGCACATTCTTAAACCAGTCTTCAATATCGGTTATGGTGGTTTCAACGTCGAGGTCATTCCTAAAGGATTGCCATTCCGTTAACCGCGCTATTCCAGTCTTGGTCTGTTTACGAGTGTGCGCTACGGAGAGTTGGATGATGTGATGATCACTACCTAAAGTTTCCGGTAGCACACTCCACTCTGCCATAGTGACGTTCGCCGTAAATGTAAGATCTGGATTCTTATCCCTGGAGACGCTGCTCCCGATTCTCGTCTTCTGAAGAGGGTCGTTCCACAGGGTTAGTCTGTGATGTTGAGCAGTATCGAGCACCCTAGAACCCTTCCTCGTGGTGATATGATAGCCCCATGCCGTGTGAGAGGCGTTAAAGTCTCCCATTATTATGATCTGGTGGCCATTCGTGCAATAAACAGATAAATAAATATATTGACGTTACAGTTTCTTTGAATCTAACATTGAGCAAGTGCGTTGAACATATCTGTGCTTCGGCTGAGCATAAGCCAGGTCTTCTGCGTAGAATGCCAAGAGATGTTCAACCTGTGACAAAGCTGATGGCTTGCAGAACAGTAGCACGTGCAACCCTTGAATATAGCAGCATAATATGAAAGATAGTCAAAAGATTGTTAATGAGATAGGAAGGAAGCAGCAAATGACACGTTTCTTTACTAGTGTTACCAGAGAATTTATTTATTTATTTATTTACAGAATACTGTAAATCCCCCATGTGGATTATTACAGGGGTGAGCACCTGTGTCACAACTTTCGACGTTTGAAACAAAAAAAGCAGAATAATAAAAAATACATAATCACTGAGCACAGCAGAACGGCATAGAACAATCATACATAGTTATTCAAACAATAACCAAGTACAAAGTACACCAATGGTACACCAACAAAAAAACAGGAGTCGAGAAGAAACGGAGCACAGAAAGAAGAAAACACAGATCGGGTATTGTTATCAAGGAACCGTAATAAACAATAAATATATGCAGACAAGTGCTTTAGTATGACAATTGGATACAGGAAGGACTGCGTGAAAAAAAACAGGTGATCACTGTACATGCTAACTAGGTTAGAATAGATCAGAAGCTTCAATTAGATTTATAAAGTTCTCTTATGTTGGCTGCTCAGTAATGACTGGATTCACTGTGATCCATTCTCGAATTACACGCGGGAAGAACAAATAGGAAAAAGTATTATTACTAAATGAGTATTCTTCGAGTTCCCATGCATGCCTTCACCTCGTCGGTCTGGTATCTTGAAATTTCAAGTAAAGATCTGGGTTTATGTGGAATGATCTGTGTAAAAGTAGATAAAGAAATTTAAGCCGGAAAACCTTTGCACGACTGTCAAGGGTGGCTAGACCAGCACGGTGTAATAGAACAGTAGGGGAGTCGTTGCGCCCGTATCTGTTGAAGATAAAGCGCACCACTTTCCAGTATAGCGATACTATTCACAGGGTGAGCGAACCACACAATATTAGCATATTCTAAGACCAAGCAGACAAATGTGAAGTAAGCAAGAAGCTTCGTTTAATGTGTGGCGAATGACAGGGCCCGTTTAATAATAAATATTTTGCTCGTCACTTTTTTGGGCACTTGACGCATGTGCTCTGTCCAAATAAGATCAGATGAAATTGTGATACCAAGGTATTTGTACTGGCTAACTCTTCGTAGTGGCACATTATTAAAATGGTATTGAAAGTCAAACTTAGACACCTTTTTGGTAATGTACCTAAATACAGTTTTGTCAATCTTTATAGTCATTTGCCAATCAGCGCACCACTGAGCTATCGTGTTTAGAGAATTACTCAGCTTCACCTAATCATCGTGATGACGTATTTCATTGTAGAGTCTCAGTTTACCGTCAGTGAGCATACTGCTTCAGTGAGCGTATTACTTCACAGGGCTAATCTTCAGAATCTGTCTGCACGCCGGGAAACCACACGCTTGAAGTTTTTGTTTTAACTGCATAACAAAAGAATAAACATAGATCCACTACTTGTTCCCCCTAGCCCGGGCATTGCCGCATATCAGTCATCCGTATGTTACTTCACCTTACAATACTACGAAAATTGATGGGTTCAAGTCTTCTTTTCACCTCGTGCAATTATCAATATGAGAAAGCTCGATTCCAGTGTATTTGTACGAGTCAGCTCAAGTTTTTTAGCGTCTTTTGAAACAGATTTGTACTTGATATTTATTTATTACAGTATGTTGTGCTCTCACTCTCCTGTAAGAGCCGGCGAGGGCTTACAGTAATAAAATCTTAAATAAATAAATAAATAAATAAATAAATGTATTGCTGCTGCTAACTGTTTAGTTTTGTACTTACAAACTAGTTTAGGAGCACTTTCACTTGTATTGCACGGCTTTCGATTCATTGCGTGCGACTTTCTCGCACCCGTGCTTCCGTGCACGTGCTTGTGCAGGTGGTGAGGCACGTGAGCAGTGTTTCCTTCCTAATGAGTCCGTCCGGACGTGAGACTTTAAATCCCCGCGCGTGAGGCTTTGCTCGAATTGTTGCGGCACGAGGCCGAGCACCGTCACGCGCTGCTTCCGCCGGAAGCGTTCGCAGCCACCTTTTCCTGCCTTGGTCACTACGATCCCGGAGAAGCTTGTTTGTTGTGGTGGGGTACGATTACCCGGGTTCCAGCGCCCTGGGTGTCCTGCAAAATGTGGAGATCCACATTTTTACTGTAAGTGTCTGAGCAGACATCGATTAAAGAATGATGGGGGAGGGCGTACAATACCCCTCTCCCATTAAGAGACTTCAGCAGCAAATAACTACAGGAACCATTTTGGAACAAAAAATACGTAGGCAAAAAAAGAAAAGAAAGGGAGTTGAGGCAGGACAAGGCCTGTAGGAAAAGTACTTGAGATTGTTGGGATTTCTGGGGTTCGACGGCATCCCACCGCTTCTACCACTGTTAGTATTTCGCTATCTCGCGATGGTAGCGGTTGCGCAGAGCAGTGAGCAGCCAAACATACGTCTCTGAAGAGCGTTCACCCAGAGGGGGATTAGGAGGTAGTAGTTTCGAAAACAGCAACGTTTACTAAAGCAGAATATTGTTGGTACAAAGACGGCCAGCACGACGACATCGGCTGGGGTGAATCCCACAAGCATGGCGCCGGCACGGCGGTTCCAGTCTACTTTCCGAGGCCGGTTCTTGGCGGGGGAAGAGAATTGCCGGAACTGTGCTCACCACCGTTTCCGTGGAAAGAAGGGCTCCCGCACGAGGACAGTGCCTCTGCCGCAACAACCAGACAACTACCGCTCCATTTCCCTAAATTGTATTTCCTGTAAAATGCTTGCAAATAATTGCATCACCCATCTACCGCCACTTGGAGACTAATAATTTCTTTTTCATAAATCAACATGGATTTCGTAAAAACATGTCGTGTGATACGCAATTTTTTGAACTTACTACTGACTTGCACTTTAACATGGATAACAATCAAACCGATAGCCTTTTTCTTGACTTTTCCAAAGCTTTTGACCGGGTCGCTCATTGTCGATTGTTTTCTGAATTAAATTCCCTCAGACTGGACTCTGCTAACTTATCTTGGATTTGAAATTTCTTATCATCTCGCCAACAATTCACCGTAATTAATAACTGTGTTTCTTTCTTAGCGGATGTAACTTCTGGAGTACCTCAAGGTAGCGTTCTAGGCCCTTTACTCTTCCTGATTTACAATAATGACATGCCCAATAATATTTCCTCAAGTATTAGATTGTTCGCCGATGACTGTATCATTTATAGAAAAATAACATCTCCTGACGATCACCATATCCTGCAAAGTGACATTACCCTTATAAATATGTCGTGTCAAAAATAGCTTGTTGTATTGAACTCCGGAAAATGTAAACTCATTCTTTCACCCGCAAACAATTGAACTCTGATTTTTCCTACGTCATTAACAACTCTGTCATATCTCGTGTTCAGTCATTCAAGTATCTAGGGATGAGCTTGACTCCCAATCTTGCATGGCACCCCCACATTTCCGCTCTTTGTGCTAAAGCATCACAAACGTTTGAATACACTCATCGTAACCTGCGTAAATCGCCGCCTAACATTCGCAAGTTAGCGCACCTTACCTTCATTCGCCAGCAGTTAGAATTCGCGTCATGTATTTGTTACCCTTATCAAGACTACTTAATTACTAACTTGGAGCTTGTTCGAAACCATGCTGCTGGTTTTATTACCAGAAATTAAGAACGAAAATTCAGTATCACTAAAATAAAACTCGAAATTTTTCTGCACCCTCCTCAGGTTCGCCGGTGTGTTTCCCTTTTATGCCTGCTTCATGGATATCTTCGAAACACCAGGCCTCAATCTAGCCCTTGGAAAACCCCACTGCGCATGTCTAGGCGGCTCCGTAATCATGGCAGTTTCGAGCGCATCTTCGACAACACAAAGGCGTTTGATTGTTCTGCGCTGCCACACGCCATCCAGCTTTGGAATGATCTCCCTCGTGATATCATTTCGATCACAAATCGCAAAGCTTTTCACTACCGCCTGCTCAAACATTTCATGCTAGCGTGGTTATTTCTTGTTCATTCTCTTTAGATGTGTTATTTTATGTTTTAAAACGTTTAACGTTGTATCATGTTGCATTGTAGTATTGTAAACGCTGCCAGAATTTTCTTTAGTTTACAATCACTAACTGTTCATGTTAATTAGGTTCGTGTTTCGTGATCGCTCTTCCTTTGTTTAGTTTTCTACTGGGGTGTCCTCTTGCTTTTCTGGGAGTCGTTTACATTACAATGCACTTTCCAGATTGTACCGTTTTGATCTCATGTTTTTTTATATGTATCACAAGTCATGTTTTACCATGTATCGCCTCTCTTGCACAATGCTCCGATAAGGAGCCTGTAAGGTATTGTGAATAAATAAATAAATGAATAAATAAATAAATAAATAAATCAGCGCAACGTTACGAGCTGGAGGTACATGACTTCCGTGTCATGATTATGATGTTCGGATGTGTCGTTTAGCTCCGTCATCTGTTAACGTCACGTGATACCAAATTTCGGCAAGCGGCGATGGCGTAGTGGTTAGAGCATCCGCCTCGCATGCAAAAGGTCCGTGGTTCGAATCCCTTTACCACGCAGTTCGCAACTGGATAAAAAAAATCCACGTGGTGATGGAAATACAATAAGAGGCCTGGGGTTCGGCCTCACCGCTAACCACCGCCTGTAACCCACTTTCTCACCAGAAAAGAATTGGCCACCCTGGTGCAGTATCTGCCAACTACCTCCCACATGCATACGTGTATTAATTCAAGGCCGTCAGTCAGCAGCTGCGAAGCAACTGACCACAGCGGTGGTCAGATCTGAAACGCAGCAGAGGGTGCTACGAATATCTGGATCCGGACAGGCCGCCATTGGAACCTGAACTTGGCAACGTTTAACGCTAGAACCGTATCTAGTGAGGACGCCTAGCTGTACTATTTGAGGAGCTAGAGGGCGTTAAATGGAATATAATAGGGTTCAGCGAGGTTAGGAGGACAGATGAGGCGTATACGGTGCTACAGAATGGGCACGTCCTTTGCTATCGGGGCTTGGCTGACAGAAAATAACTGGGAGTGGGGTTCCTAATTCACAGAAACATCATCATCAGCCTGACTACGTCCACTGCAGGACAAAGGCCTCTCCCATGTTCCGCCAGTTAACCCGGTCCTGTGCTTGCTGCTGCCAATTTATACCCGCCAACTTCTTAATCTCATCTGCCCACCTAATCTTCTGTCTCCCCCTAACCCGCTTCCCTTCTCTGGGAATCCAGTCAGTTACCCTTAATGACCAGCGGTTATCCTGTCTACGCGCTGCATGCCCTGCCCATGTCCATTTCTTCTTCTTGAGTTCAGCTATGATATCCTTAACCCCCGTTTGTTCCCTAATCCACTCTGCTCTCTTCTTGTCTCTTAAGGTTACACCTACCATTTTTCTTTCCATTGCTCGCTGCGTCGTCCTTAGTTTAAGCTGAACCCTCTTTGTAAGTGTCCAGGTTTCTGCTCCGTAGCTAAGTACCGGCAAGATACAGCTGTTATATACCTTCTTTTTAAGGGATAGTGGCAATCTACCTGTGATAATTTGAGAGTGCTTGCCCAATACGCTCCACCCCATTCTTATTCTTCTAGTTACTTCAATCTCGTGGTTCGGCTCTGCGGTTATCACCTGCCCTAAGTAGACATAGTCTTTTACAACTTTAAGTGCACTATTACCTATCTCGAAGCGCTGCTCCTTGCCGAGGTTGTTGTACATTACTTTCGTTTTCTGCACAATAATTTTAGGACCTACCTTTCTGCTCTCCTTGTCTAACTCCGTAATCATGAGTTGCGATTCGTCCCCTGAGTTACTCAGCAATGCAATGTCATCGGCGAAGCGCAGGTTACTAAGGTATTCACCATTGACTCTTATCCCTAACTGTTACCATTCTAGGCTTCTGAAAACCTCCTGTAAGCACGCGGTGAATAGCATTGGGGAAATTGTGTCCCCCTGCCTTACACCATTCTTGATTGGTATTCTGTTGCTTTCTTTATGAAGCACTATGGTAGCAGTTGATTCCCTGTAGATTTCTTCCAGAATGTTTATATATACTTCATCTACGCCCTGATTCCGCAGTGTTTGCATGACGGCTGATATTTCTACTGAATCAAACGCCTTGTCGTAATCTATGAAGGCTATGTATAGTGGTTGGTTATACTCTGAGCATTTCTCTATTACCTGATTGATAGTATGAATGTGGTCAATTGTTGAGTAGCCTGTTCGAAATCCTGCTTGTTCCTTTGGTTGATTGAATTCTAATGTTTTCTTTACTCTGTTAGCAATTACCTTTGTAAATAGTTTGTATACTACAGAGAGCAAGCTGATCGGCCGGTAATTCTTCAAGTCCTTGTCATCTCCTTTCTTATGTATTAAGATGATGTTAGCGTTCTTCCAAGACTCTGGTACTCTTCCCGTCAGGAGACACCTCGTAAACAGGGTGGCTAGTTTTTCTAACACAATCTGTCCTCCATCTTTCAGCAGATCTGATGTTACCTGATCCTCACTAGCAGCTTTGCCTCTTTGCATGCTCTCCAAAGCTTTTCTGACTTCTTCTAACATTACTGGTGGGGTGTAATCTGCGTTACTGCTAGTTCTTATAGTATCAAGGTCGTGGTTGTCTCGGCTACTGTACAGATCTCTGTAAAACTCCTCCGCTATTTTAACTATCCTATCCATATTGGTAGTGATTTTGCCTTCTTTGTCCCTTAGTGCATACATCCGAATTTTGCCTATCCCAAGTTTCTTCTGCAATGCTTTGACACTTCCTCCGTTTTTCAGAGCGTGTTCAATTCTCTCCATGTTATACGTTCTTACATCGCATACCTTACGTCTATTAATCAACTTCTAAAGCTCTGCCAGTTCTATTTTGTCTGTTGTACTTGACACTTTCATGATTTGACGCTTCTTAATTAGGTTCTTTGTTTCCTAGGAAAGCTTGTCAGTGTCCTGTCTTACTACCCTGCCTCCAACTTCCACTGCACACTCGGTAATGATACTCGTCAGATTATCATTCATTGTATCTACGCTAAGGTTGGTTTCCTCACTAAGAGCCGAGTACCTGTTCTGCAGCGACACTCTGAATTCCTCTACTTTCCCTCTCAGTGCTAGCTCATTGATTGGCTTCTTGCGTATCAGTTTCTGTCGTTCCTTCTTCAAGTCTAGGCGAATTCAAGACCGTACCATTCTATGGTCACTGCATAGTACCTTGCCAATCACTTCCACATCCTGCACGATTCCAGGGTGTGCACTCATTATAAAGTCTATTTCATTCTTATTTTCGCCATTAGGGCTTCTCCATGTCCACTTGCGGTTTTCTCGTTTTCGGTAGAAGGTATTCAAAATCCGTAAATTATTGCGTTCTGCGAATTCTACTAGTAGCTCTCCTCTGGCGTTTCTAGTACCGATGCCATAATCTCCTACTGCCTGGTCTCCAGCCTGCTTCTTCCCTACCTTTGCATTAAAGTCGCCCATCACTATAGTATACTGTGTTTTTACCATACTCATTGCCGATTCCACGTCTTCATAGAAGCTTTCAACTGAAGCGTCATCATGGCTTGATGTAGGCGCGTAAGCCTGTACTACCTTCATCTTGTATCTTTTATTCAGTTTAATTACGATACCTACCACCCTTTCATTAATGCTATAGTGTTCCTCTATGTTGCCAGCTATGTTTCTGTAAATTAGGAACCCCACTCCCAGGTCTCTTCTGTCTGCCAAGCCCCTGTAGCAAAGAACGTGCCCATTCTGTAGCACCGTATAGGCCTCATCTGTCCTCCTAACCTCACTCAGCCCTATTATATCCGATTTAACACTCTATAGCTCCTCGAATAGTACAGCTAGTATTCCCTCACTAGATAAGGTTCTAGCGTTAAACGTTGCCAAGTTCAGGTTCCAATAACGGCCTGTCCGGATCCAGAGATTCTTAGCACCCTCTGCTGTGTTGCAGATCTGACCGCCGCCGTGGTCAGTTGCTTCGCAGCTGCTGGGGACTGAGGGCCGTGAGTTATTTGACGTAAGCATGTGGGAGGTAGTGGCCAGATACTGCACCAGGGTGGCCAATCCTTCTCTGGTGGGGGAGTACGTTCTCGGCGGTGTTTGCCGGTGAGGTTGCACCCCAGGCCTCTTAATACAGTTCCATCAACACACGGATTTTTTTTAATCCGGTTGGAAACTGCGCGGTACCGGGATTTGAACCGCAGAAACGTAGCTGGCAACATAGAGGCAATACTATAGCATTAATAAAAGGGTAGTAGGTATCGTAAATAAACAGAACAAGAGATACAAGTTGAAGGTGCTACAGGCGTACGCGCCTACATCTGGCCATGATGACGCTTGAATTGAAAGCTTCTATGAAGACGTGGAATCGGTAATGAGTAAGGTAAAAATTGGCCGATCCAACGAACAGTGGGAATCAATGATATGCGAAGCATGAATGACAAATGTTGATATATCACATTAAAAGCAGCACAACGTTTCGACGTAGAGTTAAATGATGCCGCACATGACTTCCATGTCATGATTATCATGTTGTGATGTGTCGTTTACCTTCATCATCTATTCACGTCACGTGATACCAAATTTAGGATATGTGGAGCTAGCGACATGGCCACGAGCGTGCTATGTTGTCATGTTCTTACATGGCATGCGTGTCAGGATTATCACACTTGCACTAGTCATATATTTCGTCATCCATTGAAGTCAAGTAACACCAAATTCGGTATATGTGGATCTAGCAAAACAGCCGCGAGCGTATCACGAAGGACCCAATATACTCCATTGTAGCGTTGGAGCGCGCCCACGCTGGGCATAGCGACGCTACTTTTGCAAAACGCGAGCACTCTATAGTCTAACGCCAGGTGCAACCAGCGTCTGTCGACGCGGCCTGACGGCAACTGGCGTAATACGCGACATGCTGCATTTGATGCCCATGTCATAAAGTAAAATTACTCTATGGCGATGCGTTACCCAGACAACATTGCGATTCCCTCTTTTCGTGTCGGAGAGACGCGCTGAAACGCGCATGCGTTAAAGCAACGCAGCCAGGGCGCGCCTGCGAGTATATGGTGGGACCGGCGCCTGGCATGGCGACGCCTGCATGACGCGATGAAATCAACGCCGGTGAGCACGCACACGGCGTCATGTCAAAATGCATTGGCACTTTCACTGTGACATGTAGTCATGTTCTCACATGACACGCATCTCATGATTATGATGTTTGCACCAGTCACATACCTTCGTCATTCATTGTCGTCGCGTAATACCAAATTTGGCATACGTGAAGCTAGCGAAACGGCCACGAGCGCATCATGAGTGTGGTATGTAGTAATGTTGTTACATGACACGCATGTCGTGATTATCATGTTTGGATGTGTAATTTACCTATGTCGCCCATTCGTGTCACGTTAAACCGAGTTTCGTACATGCGAACCTAGTGAAACGGCCGCGAGCGCGTCATGAGCGTAGCATGTAGTCACGTTGTTACATGACACGCATCTCATGTTTATCCTGTTTACACCAGTATCATACCTTCGCCATCCATTCACGTGTCGTAATACCAAATTTGGTATAAGTGAAGCTAGCGAAACGGCCACTAGCGCATCGTGAGCATAACACGTAGTCATGTTCTTACATGACATGCACCTCATGATTTTCATGTTTGCACCAGTCGATTGCCTTCGTCACCCATTAACCTACATCATGGGCGTGGCATGTGTTCGCAATTGTTACATGACACGCATGTCATGATTTTCATGTTAGGGTCAGTGGTTGTATTCACCGTGCAATCATGTCATACCATACCAGTTTTGCAACATGCCATGTGAACTAAATTACCGCAACAGCTGCAGGACCATTAAATGTAAATTATGACAATCATGACATACGTGTCATGATTTTCATGTTATGACTAGTCAAATATGTTCATACAGTCATGTTATGCCATATAAAGTTTGGTATTCATACCAATATCGAAACGGCCAGGAGAGCTAAACGTCGAAGGCGGATAGATAGATAGATAGATAGATAGATAGATAGATAGATAGATAGATAGATAGATAGATACGCTCAAAGCCACCGAAGTTCGCTAAAAATACAAAATGAAGGACGCCTCCTCGTTGGAAGAATGAAAAACAGGGCGGATTTATTGTGTTGGGCACCGTTGCATAAACGCGTCCATTGTCAGCCGTTTCTAAATCAGCCTATTCACACACTTCACGCTCCGCGCGCTAGTCGCGTCATCATCCTTGTCTTCTTTTGATAATTAACAGTAATATCCCTTTTTTGTGGACCTTTGACATCTGTTCGGCGCGACTTAATTGCTGAGAATCATATTCACGGTGCAAAATCATAGTTTGGCTGCTTCTAGTTTTGTGCGCAATCTAGGCACCTGTTCTTACGTGATGCACTTTTAATACTATGACGACACCACTGTCAGCATAGTGTTTAGCACAATAACTACAAGCAGGAACTTTGGCGCTAGTGTATATGGAAGCTGCGACGCAGGGCGCTTCAGCCGGTGTGAGAAAGATGGATAGTATACGAATTTGTGAAGTTCGTTCCTTTGGTGCCACTTGGCTTCGCGTGTTCTGGAGTGGCTTTGTCGCAAGTTCAGCAAATCTTCAGCAGTTCCACTTCATCAGCTTGACCCTTTAGGTTCACCTTTTTAGACTGGCTCACGAAGCTCCCAATGATTCATTCCTTCGTAGGAAACGAACGTCGAAACACAATATTTGAAGTCACAAGAGTGTTTTCGAAGCCGCAAGCATGAAGATTATGAAAGACATTGTTGCCATGACGACTGAATGCTCCCGTGAATGTTGTAGGGTTTCCGCACTGACGAGCACACCTGTGGCGTCACGTCTGCCCGCGCAGAACGCGCCACCGGAAGCCGCTCAAGTGCGCTTCCGGCGCCTGTTAAAGAGCCACCGAAGCAGGGCCGATACGTGTCGATGGGGCGAAAGACTGTGACCGAGCTTTATCGTGGCTACCGGGAATTCAGAAGGACGAAAGAATCTAGCGGCCGGAAGACGACGGCCCCACCGTAAAGCGCGAGCAAACAAAGCCGAGTGGAAATACTGCGTGAGCAGTTGGACGATCTAAAGCTGTTTGCTCGCGCCGATCGGTGTGCACACGGTTTGGACGCGAACAAGCGGCTTCCGTTTGGCACTCCAGTGAGACTCAGAGTGCGCCAACTCTCTCTGTGATCCAGTGGGCCACCGCGTTCTTTGGTAGAGCTTTGAAGTACCGTACTACGATACAGCTCTGCGAAAAAAGGAGCAGTTAAAATTTCGGATTTTGCGTCCCATGACCCCAATATGATTATGAGGTATGCCGGTGTCGAGGGCTCCATAAGTATCGACAATCTGGTTTTCTTTATTAAGCGCTGACATCACACAGTGCGTGGGTATCTTGCATTTCACCTCCATGAAAATGCCCCCGCCGTGGCCGCAATCTAACCCTAGACCATCGGTTCATTGGACGAGCATCACTTCTGCTCTACCGCGGCGGGAATCGCACATTATCAAAGTTTTGCTGAGTAGAGAGCTCGTCGCATTCCCGCCGATGGGGCACATACGGAACCATTCGGGGCTAAGTAACGCTCATATTTTTGTTTCCATCGTCTTCAGTTCAAGCCCCAGTTGATCGAAATTTGCACATCCCTCTAGCGCGGCGTCTCTCATAATCATATCGTGTTTTCGGGACGTTCAACCCCACATACGATGCCAACAACAGTCTTCAGTTCATGTTACATTGGTGTAATTTTGGCTACAATGCGTAGAATAAAGAAATCACCACCAACATTAAAGGATCAGTGGCACGAAGTATCAAACTCCAGATGTGGCGTTCATTTGATTGCTTGGCATCAGAGAGTTCTTTTATCGAAAAGCGCGACATGTGTCATGTTGAGGTCACTGCTTTTTTATCTTTAGGGACCTCATTCGTCGCGCCATGACAGGGTTCTCCAGCCATATTTTATTTCATATCTTGATGTCAAACACTTTCCTGTCCGCGTGTTGCTCCAGCGTGCCAAAAGGAAAGAAATAGCCTAGCGAGAAGTTCCACTATATTTCAAAGACGTTTGCAATCGTCCTGCTCAGCGTGCAAAGTATTGCAGTGAGCGACCCAGCCACAAATTGTGATATTTAACATTTTAGCCAACACACACGTCCCAACCTAATTTTTGCAAATGATAAGAATGGGTTACTGGTCGAGAAACTGCTTATTACCAGTAATGACCGGGGTTGTTTTCTTGACTGAGCATTCTCTGTCTCCATCATGAACATTTTTGAGTAACGTTATTTGGAATGTGAGCCCAGAAGTTCAAAAAAAAAATTGGCAGATCCCACGTACAGTGGGAATCGATTATATGCGAAGCATGAATGAGAAATGTTGAAACGTCACTTCAAAATCAGCACAACGTTACGATGTGGAGGTAATTGATGCCGTACGTGACTTCCGTGTCATGATTATCATGTTTGGATGTGTCATTTACCTTCGTCATCTGTTCACGTCACGTGATACCAAATTTAGTATATGTGGAGTTCGCGAAATGGTTGCCAGCACGCTATGAGCGTGGCATGTTGTCATGTTCCTACATGACAGGCATGTCAGGATTATCATGTTTGCGCCAGTCATATATTTCGTCATGCATTGACGTCACGTAACACCAAGTTTGGTATATGCGGAACTAGCAAAACGACCGCGACCGCATCATGAAGGACCCAATATACTCCAATGTAGCGTTCACGTGCGCGCACACTGGGCATAGCGACGCTACTTGGGCAGAACGCGAGCGCTTTATAGTCTGACGCCAGGCGCGACCAGCGTCCGTCGGCGCGCCATGACGGCAACCGGCGAGAAATGGGGCATGCTGCGTTTCGCGCTGATGCGTTACCCAGATAACGCTGCGTCTCCCTCTCTTCGTGACGGAGGGACAACGGACGCGCTGAAACGCGCATGCGTCAGAGCAACGCAGCGTGGCGTGCGCCTTCGAGTGTATGGCAGGACTGGCGCCTGGCATGACAACGCCGGCATGATGCGACGAAATGAACGCCAGCGAGCACGCGCACCGCGTCACGTCCAAATGTATTGGCGCCTTGACAGTGGCATGTAGTCACGGTCTTACATGACACGCATCTCATGATTATCAAGTTTGCACCAGTCACATACTTTCGTCATCCATTGGCGTCACGTAATACCAACTTTGGTATAAGTGTAGCAAGCGAAACGGCCGCCAGCGCATCATGAGCATGGCATGCAGTCATGTTGTTACATGACACGAATCTCATGATTATCACGTTCTCACTATTCACTCACCTTCGTCATCTATTCACCTACTGTAATATCAAATTTGGTATGTATGACGCTAGCGAAACGGCCACGAACGCATCATGGGTGTGGCATGTAGTCATGTTGTTATACATGCCACGTATGTCATGATTTAATGTTAGGGTCTTTGGTTGTGTTTGCCATGCAATCATGCCATACCACACCAGTTTTGCAACATGCCATGTGAGCGAAGCCACCGCAAGAGTGGCAGGACCTGGAATTGTAAATCATGACAATGATGACATGCATGTCCTAATTTTCATATGATGACTAGTCAAAAGTGTTTTTCATACAGTCATGTTATGTCATACTAAGTTTGGTATTGATACGCTTATCGAACCGCCACGAAAGCTAAAAGTCGTTGGCGGATGAATAGATAGATAGATAGATAGATAGATAGATAGATAGATAGATAGATAGATAGATAGATAGATAGATAGATAGATAGATAGATAGATAGATAGGTGCGCTCAAAGTCGTCGAAGTTCGCTAAGAAACGCTTCGCATTTAAAATAAGTATGCTCTTGATATACCCAAATCAGTAGTCCTTCGAGGTGTGATTTAGAAATATCTAACCTCCTTCTTTCAGTTGTTTTTTCTCAGTGTTTAGTGTTTCTCGGTTTTTCCTTTCGTTCCTATTCGCCATATACCACTTGCTCAGCCAATCGTCGTGGAAAAGAAATATGTGCGACTGATTTTCCTTGATAGAAATTCGGAGAGAACATGGAGGGCATGAAAATAATCATTTACGCAGCTCCCGGATATTTCGAAGGTTGGGGGTTTCTCAAAAAATAAGTTATAGCGATAGGTGTTTTTCTGAAATATTCAAAGCCATGAAAAAGTGCCTCCCTCCCTTCGCGAAAGCTTTCTCGCTATAGGCCTGAATTCGAGTTGCTGCAAAATGATAGAAGAGCATAAGCAGCAATATTACGTCTAGTTTTGCAACTGCTTGGTTATATCAAAGCGGGAAATGGTTCAGAAGAATCTGCAGGCTTGTGGTACTCCGACGAAGGTCACACATTTGTTAATAGGTAGCCATGCTCATCTCCAGGATGAGCATATTTTCGTCAAAAAAGACTAGGGTCGCCAACAAAGTAGGATTGTGAAAAAGGCGCGAACGTGAAACACGGGACGCAAATACGATAGCACAAACCTCAACTCTTTATTTCCCGCGTTTACCACGTATAGTTACGCAGAAACCATCAGAAAAACTATAAATTAAAAGAGATTAGGTGCTGCCCATCAAACAATTTGCCTTCTGCTGATTGCCAACGACATACAAACGTGAGTTTTGTGCTTGATAATGCCACGCTCACACATCGGTTCTCTGCACATGCCTTTATTATCTCCCTCATCTGTTTGTCGCCGTCACGACTAATATTTTCACTCCGTTAAAACATGGGCTCGCATAACCCGGGCTGGCCTCCTGACCCAGTTGCAAATCCCCGTTACCGAGAGTCCATAGTTAGGGGCCTTTGTACTGATATTGTTATAGTGTTTCTTTCACCACACATTTACCTGTCTGCCATTTATATGTATGGCCACAAGGTTACGGAATCTGATAAACAACACTCTCAACGTACGTGATCAAAATCATCACACCGTCAATCATTCGCACTTTTCTTTTTTGGTTATGGCACGAATTGGCCTTTTTACAAAGCATGAACAGTTTGATAGGCGCTCAGAACACCACGTTCACCCGTGCTCATTTCCCATTTTTTTAACCATGCACAAATATGCAAAAAAATACCCCCAAAAAATAACCAACGAAGACGTTTCACTGGTGTGGTCAACGCGGTCAAGAAAAGCCACCGCTTTCGTGGTCTAAGCAACCAAGGGCACGCTAACACCATTCATCTCTGGCGAATGTCAAGGCCTCAATGTTATTTGTTTTGTTTTATTTCATATACTGTTAACCACATTTTTTGGTCACGGAGGGCATATTGTACTTGATAATACTGATAACATATTTCATCTAACATACAAATTTGTTTCCACTACTTTCACAACAAAATACAAGGAATCATGATTTCGTTATACAGTGCCAATGAAGAAGGAAATATTCATATCAAAATTTGTTGTACACTAGTACAGAAATATGTATCTAGCGCATCTAGCGACCACTCTGGTTTTATCATTAGCATGTTTGGCCAGGAATCTGGTTGGGTCGAACACGGAAGCACAACGTCAATGAGAACAGTAGTGGTAAGGAAACCGCCATTTTTTTCACCTTCAAGTTGGGCTTTTCTAGCTTGATATTTCGGCATCGCACCGTCTGTCTTGCGTGTTTCAAACCAAATGAAAGGGAAAACTGTACGCAACTTTGTCGGTAGATTCGACAATATGGTGTTTGTGTTTCCGATAACACATCACTTACACATTTTTGTTTTCCTAAAAAGCAGGGTACTAAAGAGCAATATGTGCTGCAATTTAATACGCGTTCCGAATCTGAACGGAGGCGTTCCGTTCAGTATACGTCAAAAAGTGGGCGGTCCGCATCGGTCGCGAGGACGAGGGGAAGTGAACAGCCAATGTGGGAAATGGAGGCCTGCGTCACAATTTTGACGTCGGCTTGAGGACCAATTGAGCGCAATTGAAACGTGACGCGTTCAGTGTCTCTGTGGGATGTGCCCCGTGTGGAAAGAGGTGCGTCGAGCGTCTCTGTGGGACGGGCACTATGTCTGCGACCTGCGAAGAACACACCCAGTGTCTCTGCAAGGGCCGCAGCACTCTCGTAACACCACAGAATGAATGATGAGAAAGGGAAGAAGCTTGAAAAAGTTTCATCGGTAAACTGTGAATCTCGCGTCCATACATTCGTCTGTCCGTCCATCCAATTGATACGTCTGTCTGTCTGTGCGTATGTCTGGCTGCCTGTCAATCCGTCCGTCCGTCTGTTTCTTTGTCTGTCTGTCTGTCTGTCTGTCTGTCCGTTCGTCTGTCTGTGTGTCTACGACAACGGACACGGACAGACAGAGGGGCTGGCTACGAAAACGGAGGGGATATTGAGCCACAGCGTAAGTGCATGAGGCACGCTGCGACGCCATGTTCTGAATGTACCCGGATAACGAAAGGCGGGAAGCGCCTATGTTGAAATCGAATCCATGCCGCCTCGCAGCCATTTCAATCCATCCGTTTTGTTTCGGACGGTCTCTCCGACCGTTCCTTCACCTCCGTCCGAGAAACAGATGAGAACAGACACGTGACACCTTGGCTTACCTCGTCACAGCCAAGGTGTAAGATACAAACACTTTAGGTGGGGACACTCGGGAGACGTGATCGATCAGATAAAGTAACAGCGACGCGCGTCCGCCGGAGCACTGCCGCAGCGTACGTATCGGCGAGTAGACGCAACTTGACGACAGAAAGAGGCGTTGCTATAAAAGCGAATCCTTTACGGGAAATTTGAATTAAATCCGATTTCCCGCAAAGGCACAAGAGCGTTGTTCGTGCCAAAGACTAAAAACGGATTACTGTTGTCTGCAAGCATGACAGGGGCTTGATTCACGTGGAGATCACGATCTACATGTCTCCCTTTGAAACGCATGGCGATACTTGAAGTGGTTCTCGAGCGTCCTGTGAACTTAATATTGCTTGGGGCGTAACAGATACGCACATGACTGACATGCTTTCCAAAATTTTGCATCAAGCGGGTCTTTATTTAAATGCTCTAGTTTGTATCGGCAAGCTGTATCTGCGAAGTGCGCGAAAGGCGGGGGGGGGGGCGCACATGATTTTGATGACTAGCAAAGCAGAAGTTGAATAAGACCACGTGAGTGCTCTAAAAAGGAAGCAACCACTTAGATACATTAAGCAATTTGTTGGCGTGCTTTACATAGATACCGTCCGGTGTAGCGCCAAATTTTATTTTCGCGACTCTTAGTATTACTATATTGCGAAAAGTTCACAACCGTGTGATTACCCGCCGAGCGACAAGTTTACGGGGGACCATACGCATATCTTCTCGCTGATTTCGCCATCCCTTCTTACCGTGCTCGGAAATGGGATTACAGTATATTTTTCCGCATTGAACAATCAGCACACCTTTTTAGGAATGCTACTGAAAAAAATTGCTCACAAAAAGCAGTGAATGCACAAGTAATGCAGTAAAGAAAAATCACCATGCCTGTAACAAAAAAAAAAACACTATTTATTGCACGTTTTATTGTGTTGCATAAACAAATACCAAATGGTCCTGCAGCGAAAATTACGTATTCACATTCACGACAAATCATCTTATCTGTGAAATGTTTGCTGCAGACTGCGTTCTCTGTGCCGAGCGGACGGTCTTTCCTGGAAACCACTTGAGGCCATGCTTCGAGGCGCTCAGGATCGAAAGGAACGTTGAGTAATATTGCTTTTTAAATGCGAAGCATTTCTTAGCGAACTTCGGAGGCATTGAGCGTATCTATCTATCTATCTATCTATCTATCTATCTATCTATCTATCTATCTATCTATCTATCTATCTATCTATCTATCTATCTATCTATCTATCTATCTATCTATCTATCTATCTATCTATCTATCTATCTATCTATCTATCTATCTATCTATCTATCTATCTATCTATCTATCTATCTATCTATTTATCTATCTATCTATCTATCTATCTTTCTATCAATCTATCTTTCTATCTATCTTTTTACCTATCTATTCATCTATTTATCTATCTATCTATTTGTCTATCAATCTCTATCTATCTATCTATCTATCTATCTATCTATCTATCTTACTATCTATCTATCTATCTATCTATCTAGCAGCCTATGACTTCTAGCTCGCCTGGCCGTTTCAGTAATGGTATCAATACCAAACTTGATAAGAAACAACATGACTGTATGAAGCAGATATCTGATTAGTCACAACATAAAAATCATGACATGTATGTCATGAATGTCATGATTTACATGTCATGGTGCTGCAGCCATTAGGTTAGTTTCGTTCACATGGCATATTACAAAACTGGTATGGTATGACATGATTGCATGGTGAACATATTCTACAGAACCTAACATGAAAATCATGACATGCGTGTCATGTAACAACACGACTACAGGCCATGCTCATGATGCGCACGCGGCTGTTTCGCAAGCGTCACATGTACCACATTTGGTATTACGGTACGTTAATGGATGACGAAGGTGTTTGACTGGTGCAAACATGATAATCATGACTTGCGTGTCATGTAACAGCATGACTACATTGCACGCTCACGATGCGCTCGCTGCCGTTTCGCTAGCTTCACATATGTCAAATTTGGTATTACGTGACGCCAATGAATGACAAAAGTATGTGACTGGTGCAAACAACATAATCATGAGATGCGTGTCATGTAAGAACATGACTATATGTAACTGTCCAGGCGCCAATGCATTTAGACGCGCCGCGGTGCGCGTGCTCGCTGGCATTCATCTCGTCGTGTCACGCCGGCGTTGCCCTGCCAGGTGCCAGTCCTGCCATATACTCGAAGGCGCGCGCCATGCTGCGTTGCTTTGATGCATGCGCGTTTCAGCGTGTCCAGCGTCCCTCTGTGACGAAAAGAGGGAGACGCAGCGTTGTCTGGGTAACGCATCGGCGCGAAACGCAGCATGTCGCATTTCTCGCCTGTTGCCGTCAGGCCGCGCCGACGGACGCTGGTCACGCCTGGCGTCAGTCTATATATATATAGAGAGAATCAACTTTATTAATGGTCCTGGAGGGGACTTGGCACATCTTACGGGGGCCAGCCTGGTGTCTCCGCCCATGTGGGGACTGGGAGTCGGAGCTCGCCAGCCACCTTTTGGGCCTTCTGAATGGCCTGGTGTTGAAGGGCCCTGTCGGGGCTCCTGAGGTGGTTGATCCAGTCGTCCTCGGTAGCAGGGGACCCGAAGCTAGCGTTTAGCACGGGACACTGCCACAGCATGTGACTTATATCGCACCTTGAATTTAGGCATTTAGGCATTCTGGCCTTATGTCTGGGAGGTATTTGCTGCAGATATAGGGGCTGGGGTAACTGTGCGTTTGCAGCAGTCGAATCGTCAATCGTTGTGCTTTATTTAGTGCTGAGGGAGGTGAGGGAAATTCCGTTCTAAATAACTTATAGTGCGAGCAAATTTCGTGATATGATAGGAGTGGCTCCCGGTGCGTGTTGGTGTCCCCCGCCAGTGAGCCGGACCGCGACCCCCCGCGGCACGTAAGATCACGTGCGAGGTTATGGGCCAGCTCATTACCGTTGGGGACCCCCGGTTGAACGTTGATTCTTCATGACCCGGGAACCAGTGGATGTGCTTGTCTACAGTTATTTGAACAGATGCTAGAACTCTTAATGCCGCCTGGCAAAAAGTACCGCGGCGGTATGCCAGTGCAGCGGGTTCAGAGTCGGTAAATATTGTGTCGCGCTGAGGGAGTGCTAGAGAAAGGGCAATGGCCACTTGTTCAGCCTCGCAGGCTTTCTGTGTTTTTACGGTAAGAGCATTAGGAGCTGTTCCATCCGGGGCGACCGCCGCAGCTGCAAAGTAGGGTTTGTCCACGTATTTAGCGGCATCTACGAAAACCACGTCTGTCGCGTGTAGGTTGGCCACTTTTAGTAAGGCTTGAGCTCGTGCCCTTCTTCGAGTCTGATTATGCACCGGGTGCAGATTCCTGGGGAAGGGTAGTACTGTGAATTTAACACGAAGGTGTTGCGGTAACGGTTCTGGTTCGTTGACTTGAGTTGGGATAGCAAGACTTATGTGTGAGAGGAGTTCCTGACCCACTGCTGTCGAAGACAGGCGTAAGAGTTGGGACATTCTTAATGCTTCGGTGATTTCTTGGAACGTGTTGTGTACCCCAAGGGCTAGCAGGCGCTGCGTGCTTGTGGACATTGGTAGACCAAGTACTTGTTTCGTGTATTTTCGGATGAAGTTGTCTACTTTAGTTTCATCGCCTTTGCTCCACGGGTGAGCGCAGGCAATGTAGTGAACGTGGCACATTAAAAACGCATGAAAGATGCGTAGTAAGCTCTCTTCTGTGAGTTCTGCGTGTCTATTAGCGACGCGTCGGGCGAGGTGAATGACTGCCTCAGCGTTTTTCGCGAGATTTGTGATGGTTAAGTTGTTTTTGCCATTCTCCTGCAGGGTAACGCCCAGAATTCGAACCGACGACACTATCGGGATAACCGAGCCGTCCATTGTGGAGAGGTGTATGGTAGGTTCGGCTTTGGGGCGGCCGTACTGTGCTGGCAGAAGCAGCAACTCGGACTTGGATGACGACGGTCTGAGGCCTGTGGGCTTTAAAAATGTTTGTACTGCAGTGACTGCTTCCTGAAGGCTCGTTTCGATTTGTCTATCGCTCCCTCCAGTGCGCCAAATAGTAATATTGTTGGCGTAGGGCGCGTGTTCTCAGCCTTCGATGCGTTTCAGCCTTTGAGAAAGTTGTCTGAGGGCTAAATTGAAAAGAAACGGTGAGAGCACCGACCCTTGCGGGGTGCCGCGAGGGCCTAGGTTGTAGGTGTGTGACTTGAGATCCCCAACTTGAAGTGTGGCCGTTCTGGCTCTTAGGAAAGAGCGGACGTATTCGTGGAACTGGCGGCCTAAGCCTGCCTCCTGAATCTCGTGTAATATATGAGCGTGGCTTATGGTATCAAAAGCTTTCTCTAAGTCAAGAGCTAGGATTGATTCGAGGTCTTTGCTCCTTACTCTAAGTAATGTCTCCTGCAGCATGAGAAGTACGTGCTGCGTGGCCATAGCCGGCCTGAACCCTACTTGATTGAATGGGAAGAGGTGTTTTCGCTCTGAATATTTTGTGACTCGACGGAGAATGACGTGCTCCATGACCTTACCCACACAAGATGTGAAGGAGATGGGTCGTAGAGAGTCGAGTTCCAGGGGTTTGTTCGGCTTGGGAATAAATATGACGGTCACGGTCCTCCATTCTGGTGGGACGCTCGCTTGCTCCCAAACCTCATTCATGTGGGTGGCTAGTTATTCAATGTCATGGTAGGCCAGGTTGCGGAGTAGCTTGTTGGTGACTCCGTCAGGACCCGGGGCTGACTTAGTATTAAGCTCCGCTAATACCGTGCGTATTTCAGCGCTAGTTATAGCCTGCTCAAATGCCCGACCCGTGTCGTCTGTGGCCCCCGCGTAAGGTGGATAGTCTTCATGTGAGGTAGGTTCCGTGCATTGATACCGGGCTGCTGTAGCATCTAAAATCTGCGCGTCGGTAAGTTGCTGTCCTTGCGCTTTGTGTAGCAGTCTAGTATCTAGGGCTTAGTCGTTGCTCTGACTTGGTGGGTTTGTCGCCGAGCAGATGCCCGAGAAGGTCCCACTTTAGACCCTTTCTCATGCGTGCATCGAGCGAATTACATACCTCATTCCACTGATTGCGTGCTAGTGTCTGACTCTGCTCTTCAATTTGTCGGTTGAGCAATGCGATTCTTTTTCGTAGCCTACGATTGAGTTTATGCATTCTTCATCTTTCTTGAAGACTTTTGTGAGCCTCCAGGAGATGCGCGAGATCGCTGTCCATGTGGTCTATGTTGCGTGTTGTAGAAATATTTTTGGTAGCTTGTTTTACGTGTCACTGTAGTCTCGCAAAGAAATCAGAGAGTGAGTAATGGTTGGTATCTTGTTTGCGTATTTGCCTAAAAAATCCCAGTCGACTACTTTAATGTCTCTGGGTTCTAGGCTGCCTATATGGACTGTTGTGCTACAGATAAAGTGATCACTACCGAGGTTAGCTTGCAGATTAACCCATGTGGAATTCGATACGTTGCGTACTAGGGTTAGGTCAGGGGATGAGTCCCGTGGCACTTAGTTACCTATGTGTGTGGGGGTAGAGAGGTCGTTAAGTAACTGAGATTGTGTTGAGTGATGTGTGTTTGTAAGTGGCGTCCTTTCTGTGTTGTGCGATTGTAACCTTTTTCTACATGGGGGGCGTTGATGTCCCCCGCGATGATGAGGGGATGGCTGCTTGCTATCTGCGTCGCTTCAGTTAACAGTGTGGTGAATGTTTCTGTGCTGTGTGAAAGTGAACTGTACACGTTAAGGACAAATACCGATTGCTTAATGTGAGCGTTGGGGATGATCTCGATCATCTGATGCTCTATTTTGAGCTCTGGGCGTAATGCATATGTCGTGTTAGCATAAGGCTTAGCCACACAGGCGGCTATTCCTCGAGCTTTATTCCCACAGACGGCCTCGACTCTGTATCCGCGAAGAGCGAATTGGTCGATACGCGTTTCTTGCAGGAGAATGACGGCCGGTCGTTGGGTCATAGAGCGAATGAATTGTTATAACGTTTCTCTCCGCGTACGAAGGGTACTTGTGTTTCAATGCCAAATTGTGAATGATTGTGACGACGCCATTTTAAGGTCTAGGTATTAGCTCAGCGCTTACTGCGTGCCAGGTCCTCCTCCAACACCTTAGCCCTCACGTCGATTTGTGCTGGCCATGCAGCCAACTCGATAAGTTGTTTCTGCATGCTCTCTAGTTTAGCGTTGAAAGCGATATACTCGGCCGCGGTCTCTGCGCGGTACTGCTCCAGTATCGCGTATATATTGGCTGTAAACCGTTCAAATTCGAATTGCTCTTCGGCCTGGAGCGTCGGGCCTGCCCGTTTCTTAGCGCTGCGTATCGAGACGGGGCCGCTGATAATGCTACCCTCGCGTGATTCAGGGGCCTGTTGTTTTGCTAGCTCTTCTTTAAGCGATTGGATTTCTTTAGCCTGCTCCGCATACGTGCGTTTTAACTGTGCTAGTTCTGGGTCAGGTTGCTGTGGCGAGTGTCCCTGATGCTGCGCTGTGCGGGCCTCACCTTTGCATGCCACCTTGACGGCCCAGGTAGGCTGGTCAGTGGAAGTAGGATTTCGTGGGCCTAGAGGAGGTCCTTGGGGTTCGGTGGTCTTGGCAGGAACCGGGTTGGGTGCTGGGGTGGGTGTTTGCTGCTGGGCTTGCTTTCGTCGGCGACGGCGCTGACGACGACGGCGCACCAGGTAAGGCAGCTGGTATAGCGATGTCAGCATTCACGGTCGCCCGTGCGGTGTGCTCCGTCGCATAAGGCACCCACTGGTTGGTTGCACACGTGTGGGTTGTCCGTTGGTAATCGTCCACAGTGGTCACATACCTTGGTTGAAGGAGTGGGGCACTTGTCTTGGCGATGGCCCACTTGGCCGCAGGTGCGGCAGGTGTCTATTTGGCGCTTGTACAACGTGCAGCGGTAGATGACCTGGCCGCAGTAGACGTAGTTGGGCACTTTGAGCCCGTTGAAGATCAGAATCACAGTTTCAGTGTTCTTGATGCGACGCGCTCCCAGTAGGCTTGAGTTGCGTTGTTGGATTAGCGAGTGGTTGAGTGCAGCGTCGTCGAAATCAGTGTCGACGCCGCGAATCACGCCTGGGCTCGTGATACCGTCAGGTGAGAGGTAGGCCGTGACCGTGTGTCTCTGGTCCGTGAGGATGATCTCGGTTTCTCGACTGTACGCTGCTGCATTAGTAGCGCTGGGCGTACTGACGACGAAAATGTTTTGCATCGAGTTGGTACAAATAATGTCCTCCTCCGTTACCGACGGCGCTAGCTGAGCGGCCATGGTTAGTGCGGCGAGAATCCTGTGCGGGCTGCAGGCTTGCACGTTGAGGCCACCTCCCGGTCGCACGATGACTCGATTGTGACTTCGTGGCATCCCCGGCAGCCGACTCGCAGCTGCGAAGCGTCGTAGAGTAGCGTTAGGCGTCGCTGTCGCGCCTCGTTGCGTTCGCGACTGGAGGGCTGCGTTTGACTTCGCGCGCGATTCTTGCCGTCTCTTTAGAACGGAGAACCATCCGTTTCCTTGTAATTCCTCATGGGTGACGCCGTCCCCCTCCATGACAATCTGCAGCGGCATCTCGCAGCTGGCGTGCGTGCGCCGTAGGCGGGGAGACTGGCTTAACCTCACCTAGGTTTAGCTCACAGGTGCAGCAAAAAGGCCTCTAAAACGATGAAAAAGAGCCCACCTTGGTGAACCAGGTGTCGAAATGTTCAGGTGAACTTCGCGGAAGAGGGTCCGTGCAGCTAAGGAAGATTCGAGGCCGTTGACCGATCGGAATTAGCATTCCCAGCGGAGCGCGATGGGTGTGCGTCCGCACACCAGTCCGATAGACGCTAGCCCCCGTCAGACTATAGAGCGATCGCGTGCTGCACACGTAGCGTCGCTGTGCCCAGTGTGCGCGCGCGTTGACGCTACATTGGAGTATATTGGGCCCATCATGGTGCAGTCGCGGTCGTTTTGCTAGCTCCGCACATACCAAATTTGGTGTTACGTGATGTCAATGGATGACGAAATATATGACTGGCGCAAACATGATAATCTTGACATACCTGTAATGTAAGAACATGACAATATGCCACGCTCGTAGCGTAATTGCAGCTGTTTCGCTAGCTTAACATATACTATTTTTGGTATTACGTGACTTGAACAGATGACGAAGGTAAATGACACATCTAAACACGATAATCTTGACACGGAAGTCACGTACGGCATCATTTACTTCCACGTCGTAGCGTTAGGCTGATTTTAAAGTGATGTGTCAACATTTCTCACTCGTGCTTCGCATATAATCGATTCCCACTGTACGTAGGATGTGCCATTTTTTTTTGGGGGGGGGGGGGGGCACGTAGGGTAACCTGACTGGCAACCATAAATGATGGACCACCTTACTATATTCAATCACTGGGTAGACGTAATATTTCAGTAGATTTTGTCATGGCTGCTCACCACATCACAAGCTCGTTTCGCAAACGCGAATGCTGAAGCGCCACTTGTTAGTCCATGAAACGCGCCAAAGCAAGCGGCTGAATGGCTTGTGTTTTGCGAGTAAAAAAATGCGACGATTTCAGAACATCGTCCTTATTATTGTAACGCACCGTTGTAACATCGGTGCGTTACTCTGGTTTCTGCCCCGCCGCGGTGGTCTAGTCTCTAAGGTACTCGGCTGCTGACCCGCAGGTCGCAGGTTCAAATCCCGGCTGCGGCAGCAGCATTTCCGATGGAGGCGAAAATGTTGAAGGCCCGTGTGCTCAGATTTGGGTGCACGTTAAAGAACCCCAGGTGGTCGAAATTTCCGGAGCCCTCCACTACGGCGTCTCTCATAATCATATGGTGGTTTTGGGACGTTAAACCCCACCTATCAATCAATCAATCAATTACTCTTGTTTCTATTTCCCAGATTCGCTGACTTGCCGATAGCTGTGCTGCCGGCAGTTGTCCGACGGATGCACGTTACTTTATCTGGTCGATCGCGTCCCATAAGAAACCCGAGAAGTGTCTCCGCCTGAAGTGTTTGTATCTTACACCGTGGTCACGGCTCAAACGGGCTAATCGCGTTTGACTCGATGGCGCGTAACGCCTCCGTCAGAATTCGGCTCACGATACATAGAACGTCGTGGCATTCCCCCCCGCTTAAATGTGCCAATCAGAAGTGACTCGAGGGAACGGAACGCCTCCGTCGGGATTATAAACGCGTATAAAATTGCACCACTGAAGGAGCAGAAATAAAAATGAATGGTTCCTGACGAAAGAGGTAACGCGTTGCAGTTACCGTAATAGAAAAAAATTGGCAGATCCCACGTACAGTGGGAATCTATGATAAGCGAAGCACGAATGAGAAAGGTTGGTGTGACACTTTAAAGTCAGCACAACATTACGCAGTGAAGATAAATAATGCCGCGCATGACTTCCGTGTCATGATTATCATGTTTGGATGTGTCGTTTACCTTAGTCGTCTATTCACGTCACGTGATACCAACTTTAGTATATGTGGAGCTAGTGAAATGGTCAATGAGCGTGGTATGTTGTCATGTTACTACTTGACACGCGTGTGAGTATTATCGTGTTTGCACTAGTCATATGTGTCTTCATTCATTGACGTCACGTAACACAAAATTTGGTATATGTGGAGCTTGCAAAATGGCCGTGAGCGCATCATTAAGGGCGCAATATACTCCAATGTAGTGTTCACGCGCGCGCACGCTATTATAACGCCAGGCGCGACCAACGTCCGTCAGTGCGGCCCGACGGCAACGGGTGTGAAATGCAACATGCTGCATTTCGCGCCGATACCCAGACAACACTATGCCTCTCTCTTTTCGCGACTGAGGGATGCCGGACGCGCCAAAACGCGCATGCGTCAAAGCGACGCAGTGCGTGGCGCACCTTCGGGTATATGGCAGGACAGGCGCCTAGCGTGGCAACGTCGGCGTGACGCGATGAAATGAACGCCGGCGAGCACGCGCACCGCGTCACGTCGAAATGTAGTAGTGCCTTGACTGTGGCATGTAGTCATGTTATTATATGACACGCATCTCATGATTATCATGTTTGCACCAGTCACATACCTTCATCATTCATTGACGGCACGTCATACCAAATTTGGCATATGTGAAGCTTGCGAAACTGCCGCCAGCGCATATTAAGCGTGGCATGTAGTCATGATTTAACACGAACACGCATCTCATGATTCTCATGCTTGCACCAGTCACATACGATCGTCATTCATTCATGTACCCTAATACCAAATTTAGTATATGTGACGCTAGCGAAACAGCCACGAGTACATCATGAGCGTGGCATGTTGTCATGTTGTTACATGACATGCATGTCATGTGTTTCATGTTAGGGCCTGTCGCTTGTGCTCACCATGCAATCATGTCATACTATACCAGTTTTGCAACATGCCATGTGAACGAAACCGCCACAAGAGCTGCAGGACCAATACATGTAAATCATGACATTCATGGCATACAAGTCATCGTTTTTGTGTGTATGACTAGTCAAATGTGTTCTTCATATAGTCATGTTATGCCATACCAAGTTTGGTATCGATACCAATATCGAAAAGACGAGGAGAGCTAAGTCGTAGGTGGCCAGATAGATAGATACGCTCAAGGTGACCGAAGTTCGCTAAGAAATGCTTCGCATTTAAAAAAGTACCACATACATCTGCCATTGCACCAGGGTCATAAACTTGAATTAGTGTGTCCTGTCGGCCGGAACCAGACTACCTAATGAACCTAACGCTTACATTTCACATAGAATACCGGACGAAAGCAATAACTTTAGCTGAATAATCGACAGGAATAACCGAATTTGCACAAGTGTACCAGACTTTAGAAATATTCTGGTGACCTAATGTTTATTGTAAAGGCATTCGAGGGTTGTAACTTCATCACAAAGTTATTTCTTATATTGAAAGTGATTTTTTTGTTTAATAAATAGAAATTTTCCGGTAGGTAAAGATCCCGACTGTGTCGAGTATGCGACACGAGACGCTAAAATTATTGGTGTGTTACTATGTTGAATACTAAATTTATGAAAATATGAACATGTGCAACCGTGGCCATTGTATTCGGCTGAGGATTCGAAAATGGCACGTTTCACTCCTATTGGCAGAAAGTATTATTTTTTTTATTTTTTCAACTAATAACGATAGTCTTTCTTGGGATGTTTCATCACAGAAATTTCAGTCAGTCTGTCTGTCTGATGTCCTCATTTCCGACGAATCAGACACCCATAGAAAGTTTATGCCAGTCCTCAACGCCCAACCATGTAGATACTTGTAAGCATCGTCAATCAACAAGCAACTTTATTACGCATATTCTGGCGCAAGATCAATACGTAAGTATTAGATAATGAGTAAGTATTAGATATTGCTGCGCTCACTTGCGCAATGCCTCCAGAGAGAAGAAAATCTTGTTTCGATATCCTAGGCAGCGAACCATAGACATACACGGTCAAATGTTTTTTACAGTGTAAGCTGTTATGAGATCACAAGGGTCACTTGCGCTGTATATAGTTGTACTCCGCCGCCACCAACACTGCTGATGTCAAAACCGCGATCGCAGAAAAAAAAAACAAGTAAATCAAAAATATCTAGGACACGATGAGACTTGAACCCGGGTCTCCCGTGTGCCAGCATAGTATTCCGCCACAGAGTCACGCCGGTGCTTGAAACTGTCGTGCAAACTGACTTTACGCCGACTTGATGTTGGGAATGGAGAGTATCTCAGTAACCAGCGCTTCGTCGACGATATTGCATTGCTGAGTAACTCAGGGGACTAATTGCAGCTCATGATTACAGGGTTAGACAAGAAGAGCAGAAAAGTAGGTCCTAAAATTATTCTTCAGAAAACGAAAGTAATGTACAACAACATCGGAAGAGAGCAGCACTTCGAGATAGGTAATAATGCATTTGAAAATGTAAAAGAAAGACTATGTCAGCTTAGGACAGGTAATAACCGTGGAGCCGAACCACGAGATTGAAGTAACTGGGAGAATAATAATGGAGTGGAGCACATTTGGAAAGCACTTTCAAATCATGACAGGTAGATTGGCACTATTCCTCAAGAGGAAGGTATATAACAGCTGCATCTTGCCAGTACTTAGCTATAGAGCAGAAACCTGGACACTTACAAAGACGGTTCAGCTTGAATTGAGGACAAAGCAGCAAGCAATGGAAAGAAAAATGGTAGGTTTAACGTTAAGATACAAGAAGAAAGCAGAGTGGATTAGGCAACAAACCGGGGTTAAGGATATCAAAGTTGAAATCAAGAAGTAGAAATGAACATGGGCTGGGCATGTAGCACGTTGACAGGATAACCGCTGGTAATTAAGTGTAACAAACTGGATTTCTAGAGAAAGCAAGTGGGTTAGGGGGAGACAGAAGGTTAGGTTGGCAGATGAGATTAAGAAGTTTGTGGGTACAAATTGGCACCAGCAAGCACAGGACCGAGTTGACTGGCGGAACATGAGAGAGGCGTTTGTCCTGCAGTGAATGTATTCAGGCTGCTGATGATGATGAGTGATGAAGTCGTGAAAATGATGAATGATGATGATGAAGTCGGGAAAAGAGTCTTGTTATTATAAGTAATAAAGCGTTTTAAAACAGCAAATCGGCAACCATGTGTCACACAGTGCGAACTGCGTAAAAAATGTGTCATCGAGTGCTCCAACTCTTTACAAAAGCTTGAGGCACCTATCTTCATCTTTGTCAGCCACAGCATTAAAAATGCACAAAATTTCTTGCAAATATTGGGCGGGACCATGATTCTCCGAAGAATGATAAACTACGACATAATGAATGTCTCCCTACCACACAAAAATTTTGATGGTTTATGGCAAAGTGGTACCCTGCAAGCGTGCTTCTAGCTAATACCCAAAGAGTATTTAACAAAGGCTTTGAAAGGGCACTCTTTAAGCTTTCGCTGTGACTGTGCGGCGCGGCCCACGCAGGTCAGGCGTTTTTTGTAATAATGTTTTCTACATCGCCTTTTGTACAATTATTTATGTGTTGCAGATAGGTTCAGAGTTCGCGGCACTCTGTTATACTCCATCATTTAATATACGCCAGTATACATAGTATGTTACCACAATGCGCCGTATTGATCGATGGAGGAACACCTACCACTCTACATGTTTGATAGAAGCCCGTAGCCAAGAAAAGTATCTTGCCATCCTCCCCCCCTCCCCTAGAAGATTGTGACGGAGGGGGTGTTTTACCAAAATTAACTAGTGAAACTCGCTGTGTTTCAACAATATACAACCAAGGGTTTCAGCACGTGAAAAAATATGTGGTTTTGCGACACCAGCAGGCAGCAAAACATTTGTTTCGCATTGTCCGTGTTGGCTGAGAGGAACGCTGAGTAACAGTTGCAGGTTTATATCCGCAGATAAAGTAGACGACCACCCTGCTTGGTAGAGAACGAGACGAGCTATCCGACGTTCGGTCCGTGCCAGCGACAAGTTGTTTTTTTGTCCGCTTCATCATTTTCCTGCTACGAGTAACATCACGTGTGATTTTGCAGACTCCATTGAGTTCTCATTTATTTGAAAAGTAACAAAAAGAAAAAAATCACTTAAGATTCCTTTTTTTGTTCACCGGTTGCTATAAAGGGACCTTTTTGAGGTGCCAAGAACATGGTCGGCCTGCACTTGTCAGTGCATCGATATATTTAGCGCGTATCCAACTAAAAGGCACGGGTATAGATGGCTCGCCAATAAATTCTACTTTGAGCGCTATTTTTAACGCTGGCATGAAGTGATTTATACGCATCATCATGCTGCATCATGCTCAAAGATTTTGCTGTTTCCGCTGTATGCTTATTCTGCTTCGGTATACACCATTGTGCGTACAAGCCCGCTTCTCGCTCATACTGTATATTTCTAGTTCATAGTTTAAGATGAGTACTCAAATGTTCGACAGACTACACAGTCAACCATTGTTGGAGGCAAATGTATTAAGACACTGGCTGTCCTCTGCACAGAAAGCTCAGAGAGCATTACTTCGTTTCTTACGGACAACTAGTCCCAAAATCAGAACTCTAAGCAGTGTCGTCTATAGCGCGCCATTGTTCATTTGTTTTGTACCATCCCTTTTCTGTGATTTCTTACTCCCCCTCCCAGCACAGAATAGCCATAAAACTTGCAAACCTCCCTGCCCTTCCACTTCTTTCTTTCCTCCTCCTTCTTCCAGTTCAATCATGCGCGTCCAGTATAAACTCACATATTCAGATGTGTCATCAAATTTTCAGTGCGGCAATAGGTTTTCGCAATCGCTTGAAATAATACGTCACAATAAATCGGGTTTCTAAATATAGTACACGTTCTGATCTACTCGCTCGAGTCAAAATTAGGCCGCTATGATCCGAAAAGAGGACGGTGAAGAAACTGTGCGTTACCTGGCCCTAAATTGTCCACTTTGAATCGCTGAGTACCGTGCACGTGCTTTTTCTCTGCGCGTGTCTAGCGGAGTGCACTGCCTGTCCAGGTTATTCCTCCGAATACGTCCGTCACGTGTCCACTCCAGCGTGGATAGAGCGATCCGAAAAATGATTTTCTTTCTGCAGCGGAAACGGCTCGTGTGGTCCTCGAAGACGACGCCTGCGCCATGAATAGGCTTTCAGAGGGCGGGAACACGGCTATGAAAGCTCTGGCTGCGCACTCCTTTCTCCCGTATTCGTTCGCGGTCCCGAATAGTCGATGGTCTCGTCAATAGGTTTGCGCGCATGCGCACGCTTGAGTGGCTGCGCTCACGAAAGCTTTCTCGAAGAGAGGGCTTTCCTCACCGTAGCAGAAGAGGATTAAAGTGGCGAATAATATCACAATACATGGGAAAATCTCTACCGAGTACAAGACACGTCACCGGACGATGTCACGTACGTTGTCACTGCACCACGCTCATCGGTATTGGCGGCTCTGTTGGTGTGTTCTCAGTGCTTTCATCTTCTTTCAAGGAGCTCTTTCAGGATTGTTAACGTGACTCTTTGAATGAATGTGGCATAAAACGTATGAAAGAAAAATTAGGGGCAGGCTGAAGCGGCCACTCTAATGGTGTCATCTATTGGCAAATTTATAGTGGCCAACAAACTCTACTCTAGGGGTGCGTTGCAGGATAATCCGTGCTTCTAGGGCAGCCGAGTTTGCTCCGAGCTCACTTACGGTGGCCGGGGCATGGAGACAGGGCGGATCGCGTGGTAAGAGCATTGAAGAGAATGGCTACACGAACGCGCATGGCGATGGAAACGCATATGCGACATTTGCGGCAGTTATCGAAAAA
Source organism: Rhipicephalus microplus (assembly GCF_043290135.1). Lineage (NCBI taxonomy): Eukaryota > Metazoa > Arthropoda > Arachnida > Ixodida > Ixodidae > Rhipicephalus > Rhipicephalus microplus. The sequence goes on from NW_027464585.1 coordinate 39,280,285, forward strand.
GCACTGCGCGCGATCACGTCAGGGTTGCCACTCACTGAACATTTTAGCAGTGCAGCGACGTCAGCGTGATTGTCGCGCTGTATTTTTGCCAGCTCAGCGCGTGCCTCTCACAGGCATGTTCGTGGGCGTATGCCCTCTTTCGCACAGGTCTTTCATTCCACCTGCAGCATGGAAATTTCCACTTTTGAATGCAGCAAGGCTGCGCACGCAGCACTCCTGTGCTGCTCTTTTCGATTCTATAATGTATTTCAGATATATGTAAGGACAAATGGTCACCACGGGCGCTCGCATCTTGTCGGCCACTTTAGTCGGCAACGCGGCTCTGAATGAATATGTCGTGAGCGCGGTGAAATTAAATACGAGACATAGGAGAGTTTAGAACAAAGTTTGCAGGTGTTGCGGGTTTCGATTTAGTTGCGGGCGACATGTGAGTTTTAGAATACTGGTTGCTCCCCCTAGGAAAAAGTCTAGAGACCTTCGCCTCCACCGCAAACCCAAATGCACAGAAGCTACACACAGCACTTCGTGGGCCACGTGGGCCACGTGGGCCACGATCGCCGCACGCTATTTCGGATTTTCTGTGGGCGACCCGCGAACGTGAACAGCGGCTCGCGTTACGTTGCATGCGCAGTGGCAGCGACCGCACCGCAAGTGCTTGTGGCGCTATTTTAAACCTCCCTTTAGTAGCCGCATGGTGACATAACCTATACGTCTGTGTGCGTGTGTGCGTAGCCGGCGCCATAAAAGCGGTCGATGAACCATGCGCTTGCTAGCGTTGCGGCGTGAGAACTGCTCCTCCGCAAGAGCAAAAGGGGTGAGCGCACTCTATATTCGCCGCTGGCGCCTGTCAATCAAACTGATGGACGCGTGAACTCGGATACAAACTCGTTGATTCTGACAAATCCTGAGTTCAACTCACGACTGTGATGGTGCCCATGTAACTGTCACGCGCTTTTTATTGCGAGAACAATTATATAGATACTCTCTGCTGTAATTTGCTGCCGGTGTCTGCGTCATGCACCGTGTATGTATACGTATCTATATTATATAAACGCATGAAAGAAAAATATCCGGAAAAAATACTCTGGTGTGCGGAATCGAACGTGGAACCACTGTGTCGTGAAAAGGAGGCGTCAACCACCGAGGCAACCTGGAGCAGGTCCATCATCCTTCAACCGGCAAGCTATTTATATCTACCACTTACCACTGCTCACGAGCATCTTGGTGGTAATTGGGTTTTCAGTATTAGCAGGAAGGTGGCGCAATGAGTGCACGTCACCACATCGTGTGGCTTAGAGAAGGGGAGCGACGCTCCCTCGTGCGCCCTTATCTCGCGCTGATGAGGAGGGGAAGATCGTACGCCTTGGCTGGCTTCGGGCTTTACCTGGGACAATTATCCTGTAGTTACCGGGTGCACAAAGATGACTGGAATTATGGCAGTCTCTGTTTGGGAAAATTGCGTGCTTTTCAGACACAGCAAAGTAACAAATGAGACACTTATTCGTGTGCATTCGTACCTGTGAGTTAATTTCGTGCGTCATTATGGCCTTCTTACACAGAATAATCTGCAGTTGCTAACGGAATAAAGTTTTACCATTCATTTGTGTGCGTGAGAAATGCGGTGCACGTTCCGATTTGCTTTCCATTCTGCGCGTGACCTTTCAATTTGTTGCTATCACGCTTATTGTTTCGTCCTTGCGGCAAAGCTGTGACTTTTTATCTCCCCCTGTCCATGCACATGCTTCTCCTGAAACGCGGACGCTAGGTGGCACCGACAAGAAGAGTCATGTCCACAAGTGCTCCGTGAATTTTCCGGCTTCATTGAGAAAATTTTTTGTGTGCAGCACACTTCGACTATTGCCATGGATTTCTGAATTTTTTCCGCATCGACTGACACCAACCACATCTGTGTGTGACCGGAACTTCTTGTTTTAGAGGGCCAAACGCACCTGCCTATCGTGCGAGCTTGACAAAGCCATCGCCGCTATGTAGGCGGCTGCAGGAACGCGACTGTGTGCGTTGCGCGCGTGCTCGGTGACTCTCGCGAATGAACCCTCAGACGCTATTGTGCTTCCCGGACCCTCGCGAATGACGAACACGCGACGCCAAGACCTTGATAATATGAATTTTCTAGACTCTACAGCTAACAGCCTCTCAACACCAATTGAAATGAACGATCAGAACGCCGAGACCGACAGCCAAAACCAAGCGGATGAAGCCTGGCAAACGGTGCTCACTCTGCGGCAGAAGAAGGCTCTTGCGGAAAAAAAACAAGGCCAAGTCCACGAACTTCTCGACGACCTCGTACCACCAACAAATATCCACTGCTGAAGCAACCGAAATATCTAATTACAGGCCTGCCTACAGGCTACTCCCATTGCCCAAAGACGACTTCAAGATAGTGAGGCTACCACACCAGGGCTACCGGTCAAGAATCTGACTAGTCCACTACTGGCAGACGCCGTGATAGCAGCTTGCAACAGAAAAATATTTGGTGAGCAATTTTCGCTCAGGATCAAGTTAGGTTCCAACATCTTCATTGTTATGACGCCGCACCAGACAGTGGCGGACCACGTGAGGCGTATTACCACTCTAAACATCAACGGCAGGCCACACTCAGTCAATGCCTACGTAGGGACAAGAGAAGGGACAACTAAAGGCGTCATACACAGCTTAGACCCCCACACGACGCCTGAAGCGCTAAAAGTCAATCTCCACATACGCACACAAGGTGCCGAAATTTTGCAAGCACGTATGTTTTAAAACACCAAGACGGCCGTTATAACACTTTTTGGAGGGATTACACCTCGGTGCATCTATTACAACGGCGGAGAAGTTGCTTGCTACTCTACAGAAGGTAACCACCTAGGTGTGCACAGTGTGCCATCAGGTTGGTCACCGCTCGGACGTCTGCCCCCAGCCGGACACTTAAGTGTGTGACGTTTGTGGACGACGGGACCGTGCAGCCGGACACGAGTGCTCTCCGAAGTGTGCAGATTGTGGAGAGGGACAATTGACAGGCGACCGAAGTTGCAGGAAACGACTCAAACCTCTGCAGAAAAAAAAAACCTCAAGGCCAAGTGTGCACCAGCCCACTCTGAACGACACCTCACAGAAGCCATCTCAACACCCCCGCTGGTTCAGTTCTGATGATGAACAATCTACCCTGGACCACTGTCCGGAGTTGCCTGAGACTCGCAAAAGATTCAGCTTTAGATAGCGATCTAGATCGAGATCCCGTACCCGGAAGGACTCCACTCATAAGACCCCACCCCATTTCCACTCACACAAGTCACCTGAACCCGAGGCTCCAGGCTTTGCGATCAAGCAAGCGCCCGAACATGGCGAGGTGAGCTACGCACGAGTTGCTTCTCCCGCCGCTTCTATAATGGCTAATCCACAATGTCAAAAAATTATTAGTGAGAACAAACTCCTCCGTGAGAACTTGGCAGAAATAAAATGAGAATTGGCTTCTCTCAAAGCTAACCACGGTATGGAATCGAGCCAAAAACACTTTGTATCGCAACCGGCACATCTGAACAGCTTACGATTGAGTGAAATTCTAAGGAAGATACATTACAACAAATAATGCAGCAACTGCAAAGCATGCAAAGCTTTCAGCAGCAAATGTTTGCTGACATTTAGAATCTAAAAAGTTATGTCGATGAATCTATCGCCAGCATTAGGGCCGTTGTTCTTTAACGGCCTAAAAGCAGCCCGGGTGCTCCGTCTATCCGTCGTCCGAAGCAACTCCCAACCTCCAACAGCGATAGCACTACCCATGGCGAGTAAAACACCAGCGCACAGTGAATATCTCGAAATTTGGCAATGAAATTGATGCACCTTCCACAAACGGGCAGCTGCTCTACAACAATTTTTTAATACGGCCCCAGTCAAGCCTGATGTCATTTGTCTACAAGAGGTTGGTAATAAGCCAGACAAATTGAGTGACTACTATACGATATCAAATCCAGACTACCCTCAAGTCGCCACGTTGGTTCTTAAGGAAATAGTGACTAGTATATATTATCTGGTAACTAGCAGCATTACCCACCAAATCATAAGTAGCCCCGCCATGGTGGTCTAGTGGCTAAGGTACTCGGCTGCTGACCCGCAGGTCGCGGGTTCGAATCCCGGCTGCGGCGGCTGCATTTCCGATGGAGGCGGAAATGTTGTGGGCCCGTGTGCTCAGATTTGGGTGCATGTTAAAGAACCCCCGGTGGTCGAAATTTCCGGAGCCCTCCACTACGGCGTCTCTCATAATCATATGGTGGTTTTGGGACGTTAAACTCCACAAATCAATCAATCAATCAAATCATAAGTATACGACTGCACAAGCGTAGCAAAGCCGAAACCATTATCACGAACGTGTATAGCTCCCCTAAAGAAAAGAGGGCTGATTTTGAAGCCCTCATTCGGTATGCCAAGAGTAATTCCAGCATCCAGGAGCGACTACTGCTTCTCAGGGGCAGGGTGTAAGCAAACTTCTAAGCGGGTCGCGCTCACAGTGGAAACCCCGGTAGTCGATAGCCATCTGATACATATGTGGGAATCCAGGAGAGGGTTGACCAAGCGATGGAAACAACAGCGACTCAATAGAAAATTGTGCCATAGAATTGCTAAGATATCTGAACGGGCAAACGCTTACGCGCAGCAGTTGGAGACAGAAAGCTGGGCGAATTTTCGCGACCCACTCCGAGGAACCTTACACACCTCCAAGACATAAGCAAAACTGCACAGCATAATGCAACCTGGTAAAACCAAAATGGAAGCAAACCGAACTTTTAGGAATCTCGCTGGGCAATTTTCAGAAACTGATGACGCCCTTCTCGCTAAGCTCCAAGACAAGTACATAGGCGCTTTCACCACTCCCCGTGCACTTCAGCATACTAAGGCCAGGAAAACGCAGTGCTCGGCTTTCCGATCACCAAGGCAGAACTATTCACGGCCGCGCAAGCAGCCAAGCGCCGTTCTGCCCCTGGACCTGACCAGCTAAAAACCGCGATCATTCGGAATCTGAGTGACAAACACCTGGAACAGCTTACTCGGTATTTTAATGAACACGCATAGGAGAAGGGCGTGGTTTCTCAACATTGAAAGGAAGCCAAAATTATTCTTATTCTGAAGCCAGAAAAAATACCACACCTACAAAATCCAAGACCAATATTATTAACATCCTGTCTTAGCAAATTCTTCGAAAAGGTGGTTCACACCCGTCTTACGACTTACATTAAAGATCGGAACCTTTTTCAAACTAGCATGTTTGGATTTCACCAACATTTGTCAACCCAGGACGTCTTCATTCTACTTCGGGAAGAGGTACTCTGCAATACCACAGTTGGTGCATAACATCTCGTCGAAGCTCTTGATTTGAACAGCGCATTTGACGCTATGTCCCATAAGCTCATCTTATCTGAGATGAATGACACCGGTTGTGGGCAAAATATATATGGCTACGTTCGCTCTTTTCTAACCTCTCGCACTGATACGGTCTATGCAATACACGCTCAGATCCGTTTCCTATGCCCAATAGAGGCACAACACAAGGAGCGATACTATCTCCTCTTCTCTTTAACATCGGCATGAGACCAAGGAGGATTAAAAAAATTGCTGTAGTGGAAGCTCCCGTAATGCCTTGTCAACAGAAATGAAGTCAGCTTTTGCCACTGCCAAGACGTCAAGAACATGTCTTTTTCTAATAGTGCCCGCTTAGAGATCAAGTGGCTTTAATATGTCAGTGTAAATTCTACGTTAGTTCTATATTAAAAGATAGTTGTTCCCGACGAGATAACACAGAAAAACGAGTATGGGTGACTGAATTTCTTAAGTACTTTGCCTCTAATTGGAGGCACACTAAAGAAAAAACTCGTAACATTAGGACGCACTTAGAGCACTATGTGACCCGTTAAAGTTTTCTCAATACACTCGTCTGGCGTGCGAGAGAAACGATCTGTTATTAATCGCAGAACGGTGACACTTCATCATGCCCCTAGTAAGATGGCCACCGCAGCCGAGATCTTGACAGAGGCACGGCTTCAGTCCTAGGCGATGATTTACACACCACCATTTTTTTAAATCCTCCTTGCATGAGACGCTTAGCAAGAAGACTAGACGGCGTTCAGGGCTAGGGTACGCGTTCTATGCGGATGATATTACCCTATGGGCCAATAGTGGCTCGTTGGGACAAAAAGAGCCAATCCTACAAGACGCAGTGATCGCTGTTAACGACTTCGCTTATCAGAGCAGAATGGTCTGTGCTCTCGACATATGTGAATTTATTAGAAACCGAGGTACAGGCCGCTGCATTCACGAGCCGGAAAACCTCTTTCTAGGAGACCACAAGATAAAAGAGGTAGAAAAAATGCGTGTCCTTGCACTGTGGCTACAAAGCAACAAGCAAGTGGACCACAGAATAAAAACCCTCACAACAACGGTGAAACAGATTTACCGTATGATTTATAGAATCACCTATTACTGGAAAGGTTTGAAGGAAGTTGAGACGCTCTGGCTGGTTCAGGCTTTTGTCTTCAGTCGGCTAACATGTAGTCTCCCTTTCCAGGAGATCAATAAAACCGGTTCAAAGGCCCTACATGCATTGATACGAACATCGTACAAAGCGGCTCTCGGCCTAACACTTGGAACGTCCACAGAACGTCTCGAAGCCCTCGGTATACACAATCATTATGAGGAGTTACGCGCAGCAGGGCTCATTTCTCAACAGGAGAGGCTTACCTTAACCACAACTGGGGGAAAATTGCTACGCCGTGTAGATTACCCAGCTCGTCCTTAGTATGTGGGAGAGGAACTGGAGTGTATGGCTAAACAGCTACGTGAAAAAAATTCTAGTGTCCCCTATCCCAAACACCATGAGCCCCTGATATCACAAAGGTCGTAGGAGTGTGCGAGCTCGCAAGTTACAGCGGCGATTCGGGAACAATCCGCACACGGTGTACACAGATGTTGCCCTATGCGTCCCAAACAAGTACGCGCTCGCAGTCGTAGGAGTGGCCTACGGTCAAGGCCTTTTGATTTGCGCCACGGCACGAGCCGCGTCCGCGAATAACGCTGAGGCTATTGCTATCGCGCTTGCCATCAAATCTAAGGATACTCTGGGACGATCGTCCTTTATTCTCACCAATTCCATGGTCACATATAGACTCTTTATCATGGGAAGCCTGCCACACAACATGACTCGCCTATTAGGACTGGACCTAACGGCAAGACCGTGCTATTATTTGGTGCCCGGGTCACGCAGGATCCAATGGCAATGAGAGAGTGGACGGCTGTTACAAAACGAGCGCTCAAAAAAGGGCGCGCCGCCAAATTCTCGCGATAAAGCGCGGGAGAGACGCCGCGAGGTCAACGATAAAAAAAGAGAAAACAAGCATCCAAAGACTCCCCGGGCGGCGACCCTCTCCCCTCGGAAGCGTAGGTTCGCCGACAAACCTCCTCACCCCACGTCGGCGGCCGAGCAAGCCCTCGAAATTTCTAGATGGAAAGGGGCGTGGTGATGCCGCGTTGAGTCATCCGTCGCGGACGGCCCTCGGACCGTCAGGCTGCGTATCGCGCCGACGAAATGATGAGAACTTTCTCGAATCTCGCGCGGAAGGTATTTAATCTAGCAGCCGAGACGAGGGATCAGGAGAAGACGGAAGTTAGCGCCAGAACGCGTAGGAATTCTGCCGTGTAGTCGGTGAAGGTTTTGTCCGTAGAGACAAAGCAGGAGAAGAAGATGATTTCCACGTGAGGGGTGACGAATCGAGCTACAGGCAAGAGTGTGTGTTTACCGCTATCGAGCAAAGACGCGTGGCAACAGCTGCGTGTGTGAAGCCGACGTGTTTCCAGCGAAGAAGTTTGAAGCTTTGAGAGTTGCCAATTGAAGACGCGCGGTTTCCTGGAAGAGAAACTTCGGCGAGGTTTCCTGGAAGAGAAACTTCGGGGGCAGCGGAACGACAACAACGCTGGACTTTGCGTGAGTGATTCTCGGAAGAGTATCATCCAGACTTTTGTTCCAAGAACTTTGGACTGAATAGGTTTTCTATCTCTTTAGTCTTTAAATGTCTTGGCTTTTCAATGTATGCGACTGCATTGTAGTGCGTATTGTTGTCTGTATTCGTTGTTTCGAGTATGGCTGATTGTACTGCGTAGTACGTTGTTTGATTGGTGACATATTGTATTCAACTATTGTGGAGTGTGCATACTTGTGTATTGTTTTTGATCTGCCATTACGGAGAATATAATTTTGTTTTTGTTTATCAACTCTCGGCTCTGACTTGTTCTTTGGGCCACAGCCGGCGTCCGCTGGCGTGCCGAAAAGGACCACTTCTAAATTGTCCACGCTTTCGTGGTGCGGTTCGGGGGGCCGATACTTCGGCCCTTGGAATCAGCCCGGCGATCACCTCCCTAAATAATGGGACTTGTGACAATTAATCTGGCATCCGCGACGAGGACCATTTGGTGCACAGTGTGTCCAAAGTAGTGAGAAAGAGCCTCGAGTTGTTGATAAGGCTATCGGAACGATTTTATGTGTTGCTCAGTGTTCTCGTTAACGAGTGCACCAGAGTGTTCCGGTATACTGATATAGGCAGATATTTTTTACACGCGGCAAGGTTTTATTTGCGAGGCACAATGAATCTCGAAAAGCTAGTCGCTCTTGGTGAGAAGATGGGTCTTTCTGGCACCGAACAACGGAAGTGGGTAATCCAGAAGGAGAAAGAGGCGGTTGAGAGAGAGAGGTTGGCAGCTGAGAGAGCCAAGGAAGAAAAAGCAGCTGAGTTGGAAAGAGAGAGGTTGGCAGCTGAGAGAGCCAAGGAAGAAAAAGCAGCTGAGTTGGAAAGAGAGAGGTTGGCAGCTGAGAGAGCCAAGGAAGAAGAAACCGCTGAGTTGGAACGAGAGAGGTTGGCAGCTGAAAGGGCGAGAGAAGAAAGAGAAGCAAAGGAGCGACAGCTGAAAGAAGAAAGAGAGGCAAAAGAGCGACAGCTGAAGGAAGAAAGAGAGCAGCAATTGAAGTTGGAGCTGGAGAGAGAAAAATTGGCAGCCGAAAGGGTGAGAGAAGAAAGAGAAGCGGAAATGGCTGAAAGGGAATGGCAGCGGCAGCGCGAGATGGAACTCGAGCGGCTCCGTTTGCAACAGCGAAGTGAAACTCCGGTCCAAGCTAGAGTTGAAAGCAGCGAACGGGAGGACCACGACTTCCGCTTGAACCCAAGCAAGCTGTTCGTAGCGTTTGATGAAAGAAAAGACGACCTTGACGCGTACCTTCGCAGATTTGAGACGATTGCAAGGAGCCAGAATTGGCCGGAACATCAATGGGGAACTGCTTTGAGTAATTGCTTGAGTGGTGAAGCGCTCAGTGTGTACGGTAGGCCGACGCCGACCGATGCAGCCAACTATGCAAAGATGAGAGCTGCTTTGCTGAAGTGATTTAGATTTACTGTGGAAGGGTTCCGGGACAGATTTCGGACAGGAAAGCCAGCTGATGGTGAGACGGCTACGCAGTACGCCACCCGACTTAGCCATTATTTCGAGAGATGGATTGAACTCTCAGGGACGGCGCCGGAGTACGATGAGTTTAGAGAGCTCCTTATTACAGAGCAATTTCTTATTAGTTGCCACCCAAGCCTGTCACTGTACTTGAAAGAGAGGATAGCTAAGTCACTTGAAGACATGCTTGAATTAGCTGATCAATTCTTGGAAGCGCAAGGTGGCACTAATTTGGCCTAAGTCAAGAAGGAGTGTCCCGAAGATTCTAAAAATTCGGCACCCGAACAAAAGAAGCGTGCACCGGAGAGTGTTCCGCGATGTTTTCTGTGTAACCGAGTGGGCCATCGCGCGAACAACCCTCGCACTAACATTACGAGCCCTAGAGTAGTAAAATGTTTTAAGTGTGGTCAGACTGGGCACAAAGCAGACGCATGTCGAAACAGAGCGAGTCAAACTCACCAGGTATCCTGTGTGCAAGCGGCACCGAAATCCGGTAATAATTCCGTCACCGATGGATTCGTAGAGTTGAAAACGGGGAGAAAATTCCTATTGTGGGTGCAGTAATGACAAAACAGCCAACCGGTATTACGAAGGGAATGCCATTGCTGCCTGGAAAAGTTGCGGGCAAAAAGGTTACAATGTTAAGAGATACCGGTAGCTCCACAGTTATCGTGCGAAGAAATTTGGTACAGGAAAGTGAGTTAACAGGTGAAACGAAACCAGTCTGCCTAATTGACAGTACGGTTCAGATGCTTCCTGAAGCAGAGATTGAGGTCGAAACCATCAGCGGGAAGGTTACTGCTCTATGCATGATGACCCCCCTGTACGACCTCGTCATCGGAGACATTGACGGGGCGCGAGGGCCGAATGATCCAGAATATTTGGGAGAAGACCCTAAGGTAGAGCCCTCGCCAACCCAGCGAACGCGAGATACAGTGGAGGAGCATCTCGTGACGAATCTCACTCGAGCCCAAGGTGAAGCCGCGGTGCAAGGGACAGTGAATAAGAAAATGATCGTGTTGAATGAGTTCACGTGCTGGGCGGCTGGACTTACGTCGACACGACCTCAACTGACCGAAAATGTAAAGATGACGGAGTCGGCCAGCCAGGCACAACGTCGTGACATGAACAAGCGGGTGAATGACCGAACAGGATCGGTTGAACGTTATCACCCGTTTGGAGTGTCGAAAGTGACAACGATGGCTGAGACGCCGCCTCAGATACCATCGTTGGGAAGGGTTCACCGAAAAAGAACGAGAAAAAGAAGAAGAGATCGAGCGAGCACCGCAAAAAAGGGCGCAAGCGCCGTTCGAAGTGCACAGGATAAGTGTTGCGGACGAATCGAAATGTGTTTGGCAGTACTGAGTGCAATATGTTGTGTTAATGTGGGTGTTATCCTGTGTGACAGCTGTATGTCGAGCGAGTCAAAATGTTTGGTACGGTGATGTGATGGGATGTATGGGACAATTGTAATGAAAAAATTTTGTACATTTGTATTGCTTGAAGTATGTGATGGAGTATTGTATTCATGTACCTGTGTCTATATTATATGTGGTGTGAGATTGAACTGCAATGCACAATTATATTGAGTGATATATTGTGATTGTGACGTGCCATGAGCGACGGACTATGTTATAGTCTCTGAGAGTGTGGGGACTGTTCGCGCTCGTTTGTGTGGTTTTGAATATTATGAGATATTTTTTAAGTGGGGGGCAGTGTCAAAAAACGAGCGCTCAAAAAGGGCGCGCCGCCAAATTCTCGCGGTAAAGCGCGGGAGAGACGCCGCGAGGTCAACGATAAAAAAAAGAGAGAAAACAAGCATCCAAAGACTCCCCAGGTGGCGACTCTCTCCCCTCGGAAGCGTAGGTTCGCCGACAAACCTCCTCACCCCACATCGGCGGCCGAGCAAGCCCTCGAAATTTCTAGATGGAAAGGGGCGTGGTGATGTCGGGTTGAGTCATCCGTCGCGGACGGCCCTCGGACCGTCTCGCGCTTTCCCCCAGCCTACGCTGCGTATCGCACCGACGAAATGATGAGAACTTTCTGGAATCTCGCACGGAAGGTATTTAATCGAGCAGCCAAGACGAGAGATCAGGAGAAGGCGGAAGTTAGCGCCAGGGCGCGTAGGAATTCCGCCGTGTAGTCGGCGAAGGTTTGTTTCCGTAGAGACAACGCAGGAGAAGAAGATGATTTCCACCAGAGGGGTGACGACTTGAGCTACAGGAAAGAGTGTGTGTTTACCGCTATCGAGCGAAGACGCGTGGCAACAGCTGCGTGTGTGAAGCCGACGTGTTTCCGGCGAAGAAGTTTGAAGCTTTGAGAGTGGCCAATTGAAGACGCGAGGTTTCCTGGAAGAGAAACTTCAGGGGCAGCGGAACGACAACAACGCTGGACTTTGCGTGAGTGATTCTCGGAAGAGTATCATCCAGACTTTTGTTCCAAGAACTGTGGACTGAATAGGTTTTCTATCTCTTTAGTCTTTAAGTGTCTTGGTTTTTTCAATTCATGCGACTGCATTGTAGTGCGAATTGTTGTCTGTATCCGTTGTTTCGAGTGTGGCTGATTGTACTCTGTACTACGTTGTTTGATTCGTGACATATTGTATTCAACTATTGTTGAGTGTGCATACTTGTGTATTGTTTTTGGTCTGCCATTATGAAGAATATATATTTGTTATTGTTTATCAACTCTCGGCTCTGACGTGTTCTTTGGGCCACAGCCGGCGTCCGCTGGCGCGCCAAAAAGGACCACTTCTAAATTGTCCACGCTTTCGTGGTGCGGTTCGGGGGGCGGATACTTCGGCCCTTGGAATTAGCCAGGCGATCGCCTCCCTAATTAACGGGACCTGTGACAACGGCACAGCTCGTGCTTTAACCAACCGAGCAGCCTACCACTCCGACGACAGCCCGTTTTTACCGCGAGATATCCTTGAAAACTAACGGCTTGTCAATGAAGGTACAGTGTACCGCACACAGCTTCACCGGGCCGGAACTCTTATGACTGGCGCCGTATACAAACAAACACATATCCAAATCTTTTGTGGAAGCATGCCATTCACCTTGCGAAGAACAGTGATAGTTGTCCGTGGTGCGGATGCTGGCCCACTCTCGCCTACATAACATGGGATTGTCAGAACAGGCCAACCGAAATTAACAACCGAAATTAACCGAAATACGATTATGAGAGACGCTGTAGTGGAGGACGCCGGAAGTTTCGACCACCTGGGGTTCTTTAACGTGCACCCAAATCTGAGCACACGTGCGTACAAGGCTACAAATGCACGACATTTTCGGGCCGTTTTGCTTATACTGTTAGTATACGTTAACCATCTTGATACAAGAAAGGCTCTCACTACTAGCTGCTTGCGAGTCTAGTAATAAATTGAAGCAGAAAGTGATGTGAGCGAAACACAGTTTTCATCGATAAAGCACGCAAACTACTATAAGATGAAAGATACAATAGGAGCGACGCTTGTTCAATAGATTAAGGGCCAATTCTCCTATACCTGTTTCTTTCATCTGTGTCATTTGCGTGATTAGTCAACACTCACAAAGAGCACTGATTTGCCTGAACAAGGTAATGTGGCGCAAATTGGTGTAGCCATGCATAGAGCACTCCCCCTCCCTCCGTCCCCCATAAGATCGAAGCTTTCAAAGCTGGAGATAAAACGTCCACCACCTGCAAAAAAAAAAAACAACAACAGCACAGTTGTTTAGCCATAACCACCACGTCAGCAGGCCGTCAGGTTCCTTAAAAACGAACATTGACGTCATGTATTTTTAGCAGGCACGTTTTATTTATTTACTATAGCGAATGTTCCTCTTCATGTGTCCTTAAGAGTGCGTCATGGAAATTAGGAAGGGGACACCGATCATAAAGATAAATGCAGAATAATGACATTTCGAATACCTTGACGCAGCCTTTCTCACAATGACGGGAGCCTTGTGGACTGAATTGCGAACAAAGCTCTCCTCAGGGGAGCCTAAGCGCATTCTCTAGTTCTCTCTCTCTCTCTCTCTCTCTCCTTTTTTTTGTGGATCCCCTTCTTTTATTTATGTAACTTCCCCAGCAGACGTGCTTCGGTCAAAGCTTTGACTTTGTAGGTAGTGAGAAAACAACATTGATGAAATATTTTCAGCCACGTTCTTGTTCCAAGGACTGCAAGCTAAGTACAAATGTATTGTCGCAACGTGAAGACAGAAGTAGTAATCAACAGGTTGAGAAAGTAGCAGCAGGTCAGTATTTTTTATTTACAGCGTGCCAGAGCGTTCCTCTTCTTTCTTGTTATTGCTTGCAGCATAAAAGCGTGCAGATGCGCGTATGCGCTGTCGTCTTCGTCTTCATAGCAGTACGCACATGGCAATATGTTCTTATCGAAAATTGTGACGGCCGATGCATGCAATGTTGCAATGTTTTCACCGAAACAACAGTGCTGATAAATTATCGCTGGCGTGACATTGAATGTGCAGTCCCTAAAGACCCATAAAGCTAAGCAAAAAGCATCAGCTTAGCTTTTTTCAGTTTCAGTTTCAGTTTATTTCGGACATAGTTACATGACATGAAATATGTCCACGAGGCAAGGCAAAAGGAGACTCGTATGTCTCCTGACGAGGCCTCCACCCCGGACTTACACGTCGGACAGCCAGGAGCAAAATCAGAGAAAATAAGTAGAATGCTCATTGCAAAACTTATATAAACGAAAAACGAGCAGTTAAAAAAACAGTTTCGGACAAAAATTACACAGTGTGTACATTGTTCAGGTATAACAGCTTTATAAAGTTACATAAATATACAAAATTACATGCTTTCGTGTAAAGCAAAATAATTGTTATTTCAAGGAGGCAGGAAAAGTAGCTTTACTTGTTTTTTAAAACGAGACATACTTGAGTTCTGATTAGCCAATTCGATTAGATGTGGGTATGCATTCAGCAATAAAGTATTCTGATAATCCATAGTTTTAGTACCATAATTAGTTCTTGGTCTTTATCCCGTCAATGAAACAGTGCGAAGGCCTATGCCACTTGTCTATTTAGATATTTGCTTGAGAACATGGTGCGATCCCGTTTGAATTCGCGGAAAATCATTGCTGCCAAAGAAAGCTGATATAACTCTGTGAATGGTGGCACGTTCAGACTTTTATACAAAGAGTCAGTTGATGGGCGAGGATGGAAAGAAATCATTTTTAGGCTCCTTTTTTGTATAGAGGAAACACATTCAGCATCCGTAATGTTGCACGTACCTCAGACTAGGTGACAATATGTTAAGTGGGAATGAATAAATGCGAAGTACAATTGTTTTCTAACACGCAGCGGCAATAAATATTTTAGCCTTTATAACATAGCAAGAGATCGAGACAGCTTAGGACGAACATACTTTATGAGCTCAGACCAGCTGAGGCCAAACCTAAAAACGACTCCCAAGAAGCGACAAGAGTTGACGGGCATTATTATATTGTTATTGATACTCAATTCTACGTTATGAAGAAGTGGTTTATTTTTTGGGCGAAATATTACGTACTGTCTTTTCTTTACGTTTAAGCTTATTTCGTTCACATTAAGCCAGGTATGAAGTTTGTTTAGCCAGATATTAGCACGGTGCTCTAATAAATTTAGATCTGGACCAGAAAAGAAAACATTAGTGTCATCGGCGTACATAGCACTGGCGGGAATAAAAGAAATGTTAGCAATATCACTATTATATAAAAGAAAGAGCAAAGGACCTAAAATAGATCCCTGTGGGACCCCAAAGTTTATCTTACCTAAGTCTGACTTTAATTCCTGAAGCTGTGTATATTGCATTCTGCCTTCGAGTTAACTTTTTAATAATGTAAAGGCCAGTCCACGGATACCATATGTCGTTAGCTTATGAAACAAAATTTGGTGTTTGATCGAATCAAACGCTTTTCGAAAGTCAAGAAAAATTCCAACTGTAAAATATCGCTGTTAGAAATTACTAAGTATCTTTTCTTTTACCTGCAGTAGAGCAGATTTCACTGATTTTCCACAATGAAAGCAGTACTGGTGTTTCGAGATAATATTTTTAACTTGATTGAAATCATACAATCGTTTATAAATAATACACTCTGCGATTTTCGAAAAAAGAGGCAGTACCGATGTTAGTCGATAATTATTCAGGTCATTTTTACTGTCACCTTTATGAATGACAATAACACGCGCAACCTTCTTTTTCTCAGGGAAAATGCCATTCTCCAACATTTTGTTGCAGATATAAGTTAGTGGGGCATAAATGTGACAGATAGCAGCTTTAACTGGCGAAACGCTGATTTCATCGTAACTGGGCGAGAACGTGTCTTTCAGTGCGACCACCGCAGATGCTATCTCTACATCTGAGGTAGGTGTTAAAAACATAGAATCCTTGTAGGTTGTAAGAATGTAGGAAATAGCAGATTTCGAAGATGATGCTACCTTGGGGCCAAGAAAAGCACCTGATGTCAAAAAATGCAAAATAAACTGATTTGCAAGCGTCGTGCCAGAGATGGCTGTTCTATTTATGTGTAGTTGAGTAGGTATACGTGGTCGTTCAATTCCTATAATGTTGTTAACAGCACCGCGAAGCCGTTTAGGGTTGTTAATTAGCGGCGAAATCTTATTTTGATAATATGCATTTTTGCCTTCTTTAGGCTCAAGCTTAATTTACTCCTATACTTTTTAAACGCGACTAAATCTGCCTTACTCTATGTTTTCATGAAACGAGCGAACATGAAGTCTTTTTTTAATGCGTTTAACTAATGACGGTGTGATCCACTCTTTTCTAGCTTTTCTTTGCTTCTTAACCATAACACGTGGAAAATCGTAATTATAGTTCTCACTGACTTTTTGAATAAAGATATCATAGGCTTTTGATGTATCAGATTCGCGGTACAATTCATACCAGCTAGTTTCGCTCATTAAAGAACAGAAGTTCGTAATGCTAGTGGGGTTTATTATCCGACGCGTGTATTTAGATTTTGATACTTGTTTTTTTAGGGCGAACAGAGCAAAAAATGGCAAGTGGTCACTCACTTCCGAAGAAAACACACCAGACACTATGTTTTCCAGATGAAAACTTGTAAAACAGACATCAAGCAATGTGGCAGATTGTTTAGTGACCCTTGTGGGTTGATTAACGACATTTTCACACCCATAAGACGACATTACCTCAATCAGATTTGTTTCAACATTGCTGTTTGCAAGTAAATCTATATTTAAATCACCGAATATAATCACATTGCATTTGTTGAGAGCGGCAAATTCCAAAAAACACTCAACAAATTCTAAAAATGCTTCTACTTTACTATGAGGAGGATGATATAATAAAAGAACAGCGACCATGTTATTAACAGTACAAATTGCTTTATAGGCATCATTATTAACAGTAAACTCATGAACAATGTTATAAAGCATGTTTGCGTTTACATACAGGGCCACACCACCTCCCCGTTTATTTTCACCGCTTAACCAGTATACACACAGCCGATAAAATAACCACAAGCAACACGGCGTGCGTGGTGTGACAAAAAAAAAAAAAAACTAAACGGCAAAGTGAACGTCTCAGGTCTATTGAGATTTTCTAGAACGCGAAATATCAGATGAACACCTGGTATCTTGTGCTTGCGGTCGAGCTACTTGGTTATTAGCTTTTTAAGCAAGTTATCAACAGAGCAAATTTAAAATACAGATGCATGAAGCAAAATTGCCTCTCTGCTTTACTTTACGATAGGCAGTGAATCTTCATGCACATGAATAATGCCATTGTGAAGTACACAGAAAAATGAAATGGAACAGAAAAAAGAGAGGAAGAAGACAGAAGAAAGGCAGGTAGCTCAACCAGGTTGATGATTTGCTGCCCTACAGCGTAGGTAGGGGTAGAGGGAGTGGTCAGAAAAATAATTATGAGAGCACAACTTATATGTACGGACACATAATGGTGCTTATCATTGATGCTCGGATGGTCATGTATAGAGCTGGGTCGTTTTTAGATCTTCAAAAGCATTGTTTCAGACCACCATGCAGATTACGCTTCAATGTTAGTGCTATATAAGACACAACTTATGGGCCAACTTTAATGAATAAGAAGATTATCGATGAAACAAATACTTTAAAATATATCATGACTGCATGAACGCATACAAGCAATGTAAAGCGCAATAAAGTGAGGACGCACGAGCTTCTCTTGACGCTTCAGTTCTACATGAATGCTTCAACTGTGCTGCAAAGAAACCAATGTCTCTGTGTGCAACATTGTCCAGTTTAAACTATCTATACGTATACCTAGAAATCCTACTGCGAGTGAACCTATGTAGCACTCCATAACTCTTCCTTTTATTAAGCACAATTTTTCAAACAATTAACAGTATTCATTTTCTGTCTCTTGACGTCGTGCCCTGAATTCTTGGTTTGGCTCGATCACAATTGGGCAGCCTTTATTTTGGAGGAATCAAAAAACGTCAACCGAAATATATTTTAGAACTGCTTCTCGGTTAATATTGCCTTCCTTCAACTGCCACAGCTTGCGCTGAGTCATAGCAAGTCTCGCGCATACCTAGGGCCTACCCTTGAAGAAGAAGCTGGTCGGGCTGTGAAATGCTCAGTTTTTTCTCAAATAAATTTTTGGTTTGAGTTTTCCCACTCCTCGAGTCCCTTCACAATCAAGCAGACCCAATGTTCTCCATAGTCCTAAATTTTGTTATATTATTAAATAAATAGAAAATGTAATAATGAAAATAAATATACTAATAACTGTTGTGCAAAAAACACAGATCACATACGTACTTGAACAAAATATTGCTTTTATTTTGTTTTAGTACCTAACGCATTAGAAAAAATAGCAGCACATAAAAAACAATGAAAAAAATTTATAACTTAGTGGGATTCGAACCTGCGCAACTGAGGCGTGCTTGCGTACTTGAACTTAGCGCGTTAGCTTGCTAGGTCATACAGTTTTTTTTTTTGCTTTATTGCCTGTTCATAGGCGCATACATCAAACCACAAGCAGAACAAAAACAAGCAGTAACACTTCGACAGAAATTTAAAATTCCCTAAGTGCTGCCAAGGGTTCCACCCTCGACAACCACTCAGGTAAAATCTCCCGAGTTTTCTGCAGTTCAACATACTTGGCCATACATTCACGGAAATACATTCGTGCAGGTGGTGCATCCTGATCGTGATAGAAACCCGCCATACGGTCCCGCCATAAACAGTGAAGTCCGCATAGCATAATCAAATCAAAAGGCATTCCCTCTTCGTCCACTATTGGCAGAAATCTTATACCACATGAATTTAAAGGTAATTCTTCCTGTAACGTCCTTTGAAATACATCCCAAAAATATACTCCCTCCCAACAATGTCAGAAAACATGGTCAATGGTGTCCGGTTTTTTACAGATAAGGCGATTTGTCCCCCAAGGTAAGTAAAAACCACGGTCTGCTTGAAATGTCCTGACTGATAATGTACCTGTGTGCAGCTTCAAAAAGCAAGACTTCGCGCCAGGAGCCACTTGCATTCTCTTCACTCGTTTAAGCACATCTTTCCCTTCACCTCCAGCGTACACGGCACGGTACAGCGGTTCAGGTAAAACAACATCGCGTACATCTTTGTACAACTTCTTTCGAGTCACTGAAAACAAACATTCATTGGAAAATCTAACAGATAAAAACCGTACACTTAGAATAACCTCTTTAAGATACCCGCGCACAGCACCGGTCATGTCATTTGTGCTAACCACATATATCCAGGTAAAGCCCGCATCAGTCTCATTTGGCACACTGTACGTAAGAAAGGGTCCCTTGTGTAGTGAAAAAAAAAGAACCTATTTACGACTTGGCGTATGAAAAGTTGTGTTAAACCAAGCCCTCCGTGTTTCGCTTTTCGAAACAGATTAGTTCGACTGCATCTCTCCCAGTTCGAAGCCCACACGAACACTGTGAAGATGCGATGGAACTTCTGTATGTTTGCCCTTGAACAATGCAATACTTGCATCACATACGAAAGTTTTGAGGCAAAGAAAAGATTACAGACAGTAGCCCTAGCAAACACTGACAGATGATTACCGTTGCATCTATTAGCTTTCATCCGGATTTCTTTCGCTTGTTCTTGCCAGTAGTTCCCATTATCTTTATAAAATTCCAGTGGCACCCCTAAGTACTTGACAGGTGTGGTCACCCATTTAACATTAGCAAAATAGTCTGGTTTTGACGACCACTCTCCTTGCCAGAAACCCAGACACTTTCCCCAGTTTACTAGACTGCCAGTTGCCTTGCCGAACCTTTTAACCACACTGATGGTAGTGGTTACACTATCTTCATCGATACAACAAACAGCCACATATTCGGCATATGCCAAAATTTTAACTTCGGATTCCGGTAATCTAAAGCCACGAATGCAACTGTTTTAAGTTATTGCTAAGCACAACGATTCTATATATAAACTAAAAAGTAGGGGATTCAGCGGACAGCCCTGACGGACAGAACGCTTTATGGTAATTGTATCTCCTAGCGTCTTATTGATTACCAGTCTGGTTGTGCAGCTCTGGTATGCCATAGATACTCCATCTCTGATTACAAAACCAACGTTGACATGGTCAAGAATGGCAAGCAGAAGGTTGTGGGAAACACAATCAGAAGCTTTCTCGAGATCAATCTGTAGAATGGCTACCCCTACTTGATTGGCATCGCTACACTCGAGCACACAGCGCATCTTGTGTATATTATTCACAATGGAGCGTCCCATAATCCCGCATGTTTGGTGAGGCCCTACCAATTTCGATTACCCCTTGAAGTCACCGTGCTAGTACTTTCATTACAACTTTGTAATCATAATTAGTGATATCGGTCTATACGAAGAAACTAATTTTAACTTCTCCGAGTGTTCTGTCTTAGGTATCAAAACTGTATGTGCTTTTATAAAGGACATAGAGAGGCCATTAAGTTTATAAGCTTGATTGAAGACATCTGCAAGTACTTAGGATAATTCATTTTCGAACTCCTTATAAAACGAAGCACAAAGCCCGTCCGGCCCCGGGGATTTACCAGGATTTATTTTATCTATAGGCCTTTCTACTTCCGTTGGCGTTATAGATAGCTCTAAAGCTGATTTCGTGTTATCTGATAACTTCAGCATTCTGCTAAGGAACTCCTGCTTAAATGCCTTTGAATCAATTGGCGTGGCAGCGAAGACTCCTTCGTAGTGTTTGCGAAACGCTCGTCCTATGCTCTCATTGTCTGAAACTTCGATACCGTTGACTTCAATGGCATCTATATGATTTCGTCTGGCATGACTCTTCTCTAATCCAAGCGCTCGCTTCGTCGGGCGATCATCCACAGTCATTGATGTTGCTCTGGCTCGCACTAGCACTCCGCGATAGCGTTCCTCCTCATATACCTCTATCCTCTGTTTGATACTCCGCAAATCGTCACCATATACTCCAGGTTTTTCACATTCAAGAGCTGTTAGCCTCTCAAGTGTTCGTCTAAGCTCTTTCTCATTCTTCTTAGATTCAAAAGATAAAACGCTAGATCTCTCTATTGCTTTTATTTTGATGCGCTGCTTGAATAGCTTCCATTCTTCTCCTATTTCGTCCATACACTCTATGTTAATATTACTTATTTCTTTAATAACTAATGCGCTAAACGACTCATCCCTTAAGATGTTAGAGTTCATTTTCCACTGTTCCCAAGAAAAGGCGTTCCTTTCTTTTTTTGACCCGATATTGCATTTTACGAGACAGTGATCGGAAAAGGAAACAGGGACAAGATTATAACTGCTACACTGGGATATCGCATCTGCAGTAAGGTAAAGTCGATCCAATCGGGCATTACTTGTGCCTTGAAAGTGTGTATACTTCACATCTCGGGAGCTATGCAAACACTCCGCTACATCTACTAATTCGTGTTCAATAATCACCTGTGCCAGGACATCACTGCTTCTATCTTTAACGTTTCGCCTGCTTGATCAATCACTTTCATTCAAGATACAGTTGAAATCACCCACTAATAAGAGTTTCCTACCTTTACACATATGTTGTCGTAAATTGGAAAAAAACCCGATCTTTCCTGGCCAATAGTTGGAGCATAAACACATATAATGCGCCATTCAGTGTCACAATAAACAATATCACACCACACTACTCGGCCTAAAGAGCAAGAAAAGACATTTTATAAGACTAATTCTGGTAGTTTTCTAACAAAAAGAACACATCCCCCTGATATGCCTAAGGCCTGGCTCACAGTGGCAAAATACCGTGATGTAAACTTAAGCACCATGCTCCCAGTCTCCTCCTCGCCTTCAGCTTTCGTCTCCTGCACTGCAAGCACATCCAGACTTTCTTCCAATAACAACCGGTAGACTTGGCTTTGCTTCTTCTTTGAAGCCAAGCCTCTAACATTCAGCGTGGCGAAGCTAAATGATACTTGAGGCGCCATTACAACCATGTGGAGGAGTTAGGCCCGGAGCATGGCGCTTACCTTGCACGTCTAGCGCTACGCTAGACGCCTCCAGGACCGGCCGACCGCCCAGTTTCACTGCACAGTGGAATTGAATTGTTCACAGCTTTCTTGTCCGTGGGGCCACCAGCTCTTGCTCTCATGCTGGTGCGTCTGCCAGTCGGTGTCTTTGCCGGTGGTTCTTCCACGCTACTTGCACTGTTCTTGTCTCCCGTCTTCACAGGTTCTTCCAATGGTCTTTCAATGGCTAGAACGGCACCGCTGGGCCAAGAGACGCAGCTGGCGTTGCATGTGTTTCCGTCTATCTTCATGTCGAAACCAACGCTACAGGAGGCACCATCGACTACTTGGCCCTGTTCCAACGCATGGGCAGACGCTCCGGCTACTTCACAGCCTGCGTCTGTCACTGCATTGTCAGCTGACTCGGTCGATACAGCTGCAGAACCTGGTCGAGTGTCGAAGTTGCCGGTGTAGATTCGTCTACTGATGTTGCAGATGTGCTGTTCAAATTTTCTGCGACTTGATCTCCGCAACCTTCAGCCGCGTCCTCTGCTTCTGTCACGTCCATAATGTGTTCTGACGCATCTTCGGCCTCCGCTGACGCGGTCACTGCGGCGTACGAACGGACGCATTCCGCTTCTCCTTGCCCGAAACGCCGGCAGCGAGAGCCCCGTGGCACCTTACACTCGCGACGCACATGTCCTGTTCCGCTGCAACGCAGGCATTGCATAGGCCGGCCTGGGGCAACCACTAAGGCTAATTCACCGGCGACTCGTATTTGATGAGGCAGGCCCTCGACTTTCATAGCGCTTTTCAGCTTAATGAAAATAGTGCGGGTCGTCGAATTCTTCTCATTTACTCCTTCCACACGCCAGCGTTCCCGGGTAACTTCAGTAACTTTCCCGAACGCTGCCAACGCCGTGCGGACATCTTCGTCCGAAACGCCGTGTAACAGCCAGTGAAACCGCAGCCTCACCTTCTGCTCCTGAAGGTCGATAACGAGGCAGCGGCGTCCCTTGACCTGGAGTTCTTTCAGTTTAGTCAACCTCTTCGTCGCCTCCTGGCTGTTAAAGGTGACGGCCCACACATGGTTGATCTGGTAGGCGTCCAATGCAGTTACGTCGGGAAGAAGTCATTCCTTGTCCAGGGCGTCCCGGAAACCTTCGACCTTGCAAGGCCTTACTCAAATATCACCGTGCCAAAACACTGTGTTCAAAACAATACATCCTGTTTGCAGATTCGGCAAGATGATCTCAAAATCCTTGTCACTTTCGTCTGTAATCCTGTTTCCGGGGCCACCAAGGACCGCCTTTGCCGCTCCGCGGGAGCCCATGATTCCTGCGTCCGACGCGTGCGAGTGCCGGCGAAAGAATGTTGCTAGGCCACACAAGCCGAACGGTGAGGGCTGGTTTAAGATATATATCCAAATTATCTGTTTACACGCTATGTGTTGGCATATTTTTGTTCGATATGCAATCATATCTATTGTTGTGTGCATATGTTTTTTGATTGTATATACGTCACATGCTTTTCGCATGTCTTTCAGCTATAGATTGCCGCCCCCGCGTGAATCAAAACAAGTATTTTTACGCCCACACACAAGCTTGAGCAGTTGAAGGTTGTTTCCCGGGGCTCTCTTGCGATTGAGTCAGCCACCACAGGAAATTCGAGTGATACGCCATTAATCCCTGCATCTAGCTGTATTCCACTTAGTAGATCTCTCGCTCGATGACAAATCGAGTGCGGGGCGCGACACTAATGCGCGCGACCATGCCTCGCGTAGCGGCGACGTCAGCTGATTGCGCCGGCCGGCTCGCTTCGATTTGCTTCAGAGCAAAGAAATGTCATGCCTTGAAAGATCGCGTACTGCACTATGTCAAAATGTTACTGCTTTGTAGTCATCCTATGATTCATTGAAAATTGATAACTCTGATACGACTACTATAGAACTTTGCGTCGGCGACACGCACCGATCGTAAAACCACACTACGTGTGTCGTAGAAGCAGTAGGAGGCTGTCGTCTGCTAGAACAAAAAACAAAACAAAAGAAAGACCTGCGAAAATATTCATAACTTCCAACTTGTTTCTTGAATAACCGTTTATCACTTTTGAAGTTATTTTGCCAGATAGCATATATTTTTTTAGTTTATTGCAGCGACAGATGTTTTTTTTTATTTTCCTCACAGATATTCAAGTCAAATTCATCCACAGCTAAGCCACATGTTGCTTGTCTTCTTTGTTTCCGTGGGCATGCCGTTTCGGTGCGTCTCTCATGTGTTTGCGCTGCTACACACGAGAGCACGAAATGTTAAATTTAAGCAAGGAAGCGCCGTTCCTTGTTCGTGCGATGTGCAAAGATTGCGTGCTATTCCCGCGGTTTTTCGAGTGCGGATCAAGTGCGAGTCGTCCAAGGAATCGGCTGGTTGTGCGGGCGGTCGAAGGACTCCGAGGTGACGGTTCACGCCTGTGGTCGCTTCCCTCAGGACATTGAGAAAGAAACTAAAGGTAAGGGGGCACTTTTTTATGTAAACTAAGTATGCCACTCAGTGCAAGTGTGCGTTGCCGCACTCGAACGAGGCATCGTGAGACGGCAGCCTTACGCGCTTTTGCGAGTGCGGTTACCGATTCGCTTTGACAACGCTAACGCCAGCAGAGCCATGGCGCATCGGCGCGGCCTTACTGGAGCTCATTCGCGACTGCTGCGGCTACATGCACGTGTATGATGATTGATTTTTTGATATGTGCAATGTAGTGAGGAGGGCACACACGGCGCTTGCTACGTTGTTAATTAAACGAAGCCTGCCGTGCCATTCGATGCAAAGCAGCATTTTGTTCACGTTCGCGGGCGATACAATTTGTAACTTTGCTCGATTCACCTAGCCAACCGCCTAAGTGGGTTGATAAGCATACGTTCACGGTAGAACGTTATTATGCCCCTAAACAGTGGCGTATGCTTGGTAAAAGATATAATGTGTGTGCCTAGTGTAGACAGAGAGAGGTGTTCATGCAATCTGTATGTGTGCCTGCAAGACGCCTTTGCTTGTAACTAATAATGTACCGGCCAGCACCTACATTGTACGCCTGACTCTGAAGAAAACTTGCACGCACAATGTGAGATTTTGTAATCTGCTAAAGTTGCTTTTTATAAAATAATACACTGCCAGCATGATCAAAATATGTTTTGCTGCTGTGCGGCAGGGGTGCGGTTATCACGCTGTTGTGTAGTTGCTGATGCAAGCACTTATAGCTTTGATGCATTAATATTTCTCATCTAACTCATCAGGTGTTTGGCTGTTTCAGCACAAACAGGGCAAAGAGAGAAGGAAGACGGGTAATGACAGGAGCAGTGCCGACTTTTGTTTGCAGGAGAATACCCATGTTGGTGTACTTATTGTGACAGCCTTTCTGTGCTGCTTTTTCGCCCAATTTATGCAACAATACAGTTGTCCGCAGTATGAGAGAGAACACTGAAATTAGCTTTTAAAGATCATGGTGACTAAATGCCTAGTAATTCACAGCACAAAGTAAGAACAAAAGACATCAGTATGATCATTGTGGGATGAGTATAGTCTGTCATCTAAAAATGTATTGTGCAAAATGTTGCCTAAGTAAGAAACCTCTCTATGTTTGCAGACAGTGTGACGTCACTTCGAGCACCGTGCCAGCCATTCCCTTCGTCTGTGCAAGGACTGGTTGGAAAGGAAGTTCTTGGTGACGTTCCTGATAGCCCACTGAGATGTATGCGATTCTAAACAGGTAGCCTAATATATACGTAATCTTTTGTGCAGTTACATCGCTGCATCAGACACCTACAACTTATTTGCATATTTACATTGCTCCCTTAGGACCTAACACACAAACTTGTAGTGTGCATTGTCACTTCATGAATATCGAGCGATAAAAGTACTGAGTATATGTGAAACAAGAATCTCTGCTTATTACATAAAGACATATGAGGCCTTATATAAAACGAGTTATACCTTTATTGGGCTTGCGTACTCGTCGGGGGGATGCATACATGCAGCTTCAGCAAATGGTATCTTCCAGCCCGGTGACCGTGCAATTTTTTTCTGCACACAGCGCAAACACCGAGATGTACCCACTCGCAGATGATCGCGTCAAGTGCATATTTACCTTGACTAAAATGTAGAATCAAGTTTTTTCAACAACCGGTCGCTGCCACGAGTGCTAACGTCTTCAAAAACAAGACACATTGTTATTCACACTGCACACACCACACACAATATCCTCAGTTGAACCAATATTCTCAATACCTTTCAATGCACACTACATGCCGCAATCAACAGTGCACATTTCTGAAGACTATGCCGGTGTTCCTCGCATAGGCGACCACGTGTGTTCACTTCTTCAAGATAAACAAATAGCGTGGCAAATATTTTACCACACAGTTTACCACACAGCTAAATGTTTGCTGACACATACTACAGCTAATGTCGACATTGTAATGCGAAGTGTAAGCTTTGAAAAATTAAAACTTGCCCCAAACACCACATGACTGCATCGTGCTGAGCCACTGGCGGGAGTGTTTTTCCAGCCACACCTTCTACGTGTGCCAGTGGCATCATGCTGTGACGTACCTCGGTAGGGGCCTATCGCTGCACACTTTATGTGAATGAGGGTCTTGTTAGAGAAAGCAGGCATTGTTGATTTCGTAACTTGTTCATTTCCAACTGGACCTTCATTTACACGAGTTGTCTGAATGATATTCAGACAAACTTTTGTGCAATAAATTATACAGCTGGCAGTCTGTGCTTGCCCCATACTGTTGTTATTGGTGTTTTTTGTTGTTACTTTGCACTGTTCATTATTGCTCACCTACAGAAACTAGCCTAGCTTGCCGCTGTTTTGGACAAGATGCAGCTGGCAAGTGCGATAGTGTTCATAATTCTAAATGCTCTAGCAAAAATTATCGTTTCATATTCAGTTAGTTGCATTCATATCAGTACATTATAGTAATCATTGATTAAACATGAATCTGTGTTATTTCACATAATGCTCAAAACTTTAAATATCAAATAGAATGGTGCTTATAAAAAAACATGGGTTTTGGATAAACTTCATGCTGTTTTCTTGAACAGCTGACAAAACGCTATTGCATGCTTACTTGCAATGAATTGGATTGTGTTTGAAATACATTGCAATTCTTCACCGAACTGCCAGTAACACTTCACATTGGAGGAACATTTATTCACCACAGATTGATTAATTTTTAAGAACGAAAAGAAAGAAGCGGCAGACCGGGTACTTACTTGATATTGGCATCCGTTTTGCTACCCAGCGTATTATCATGCAAACTTACTATAGAGCGGTTATGCGTCTTGCATGTGTGTCTGTAAACCAAGAACTTTGGGTAGAACTATATTTGTCTTACAAATGATTGCAGGACTGTGGAGGCTGTAGGGCTGCTTAGCCAATATGAATGGTGTAATCCCTGGTCATGTGTTCAACCATGCTGCATCAGCTGCTTGGTGTTTTCACGGCATATTCACAGATGTGTTGGGTGAGTAAAGCAAGCAGGTTTCAACACAGGGAAAAATATATTATGGCAGCATCTCTTGTACGTGCCTTACATCCCAAGTATATAAAATATTTATCTTGCATCTTGTGGCCTGAAATTTTTAAAGAGACATTTCTTTTTGCTTTATATTTGAGTCTTGATGCTTCGACAGCAATGTATTTGTGTTTGACAGCAAGTGTTCTTAAACAAATAACTGATCTCAGTAATGACAAAACACTCTGTATACTTGGTGCTCAATATAAGCTTGCACATATCTATAGCAGATTCAATTCTTCATTTTCCGCTGTGATGATAATGGGCAAGTAGCAAAGGCAAGTTCAGATTGGAGTGGTTGGTGACGTCTGTTTAGGCTGTGTCATATTGCTTTGCAACCAGAGTTACTTGAGGCCACATATATACTATAAAGCCATATGACGTGCATTCTAAATGAGATTACCATATCACATTTCACTGCATCTTAATATGTGTCGAACAAATGCAGATATCTTTAGCTTGCCACTATAAAGAGATCCTAAACCAACACAAGGTTGAAATTTAGTCGTGGTGTTGCAGCTGTATATGACTCTACAATGGATGCATAGCCGTGATATTTTTTGTATATGTTGTCGCAATAGTAATGTTACACACATTGGACGATACAAAAGAGGTCCTCGCTTATATCGCTTTTTTCGCTATGCTTCTTTCTTGTCTCTTCTTGCCATGTGCTCCTCCTCCCTGTGCAAGGAGCAAGAACAGTGGCCACACAAACACGTATGAAAAAAAAAATGTTGTAAGGTGAGCACTGAGGGGCTGAACACTTCCAAGAGGCTCAAAGAGGTAAAGGTATTGTTTCTAGCTACTTTTTGGGCACCCATAGCTAGTTGTGCTGCTGCAATTGTCATTGTTGATCAGGACGCTATCCTGAAGTCGTTGCACACATTTCTTTGAAACGTTAAAAAATAATTGGAGGTGCTTTGTCACCCTTTACTGCAGTTATATACAGAACTAAGTTTCAATGTGTAAGCAAAATTTGTTCACTATAAATCAGTCCTAATAATATCTGAAATTCAGAAAATATTCACGGAAAAGCTCAGGAAAAGGCTAAATGGTTGCCCCTTGAACGTGAAGCAGATACCCTTCTTCTAAAAGGTCAATAGACAACTAGGAGTCTGGATATTACATGCATTACAAAATATTCTGGTGTGGTGCTTTTCATGCATGTTATAATTAGAGGGTTTTTTAATAGAATTGTTGTCACTTTGCCCTGTGTTGCTGAAATTTATCACATATTTATAATACATGAATCACTTTATGCCTTTTGATTTTATGCAAATGGTTTGCTTACCTAGTCAGTATAAGTTGATTTGGATAGAATCATAAATGCTCTAAAATTTTTTTTTACCATACAGCTTGTTTATTTTTAAAATACGCGACCATAGATGTGAACGCAGATGGTGGTGTGCTTGATTAATGCTTCACTATCACCACTGTAACTACACCTGCTACAGTGCATAGTGTGACAAAAATAATGGTACTTAGCATTACTGACAGCCTACACTTTTATGTCTCAAAATGTGTTAGAAAGCCTGGTAAAAATGTGTGCACTTTTTTTCGCTCCAACTAAATATTTCGATATACTCAAAGCTTCCGCTCTTTTAAGGTCCTCGAACTATTTGGTGTTCAAAAGAAGTATCAATGCCATATCCTTCCTTTGTTGGCCTACTCACCACTCTAAAAATGAGAATTACCCGACAACATTACCCAGGAAAATATAAGATGTTATAAAAAGTAATGTCAATTCAATTGTCAAAAACGTGAACCCATTAGTAACTTGTTGCCAAGTTACGTTTTCGTTCACTTTTCTTTTCACAATTTTGCTAAAGTTATTTTTGATAACATCCCCTATAGTTTGTTTGGCATGATTGTCCGTTAGTTCTCATTATAATGTGTTCAGCAAAGACAACGAACCCTTAAATTGATAGTTCTTTCCTTTACTCATGAATCTTAAACAGCGAATCTCAGTAATCTTAGCGGTGTGTGACATGTTTTTCTTTTTTTTCAATTAGTTGTGCGTGTGTTCGTGTACGTGCATTTAGGTGGGAGGGCGAACCATTGCCACCTCCTGGGACTAGCAGATTTTCTGAGAACTAACAGATGCATAATGCTGCTAAAGAAGTATAGGGATATTGGAAGTAATCGTTATGTAATTGTCCAGAAAGAAAAGTGGAAGAAAAGATAAGTTGCCATGGCGAGGGACTTAACCTACCACCTACAAATAAAGCGTGCGGTTCTCTACCAACTGTGCTACGTACCACAGCAGCTATTGCCAGTTCCGCTTGGCAAGGTATATATGTGTACCTAATCGTCGGGGAGACAGTCAGCCCCGCTTGATGCCATCATGGCTAGTTTGGGACACTTTTTCTTTTCTATTGGCATCACGTAGTATGTGATGTTATTACAAGCTGGCAGCCTGACTAACGCTCCTGTGCCTAATGCACATATATATCCCATAAGTGGACGGGTAGATAACTGTCATAGTTAGTAGTAGGGCATCAGATGCATTATTCAAAGGTTTGCAGATTCGGTTATTGCACACGACAAGTTACCTTTTCTTCTACGTTACTTTCTTCTCAATTACATTATAAATACTTCCATTATTATCCCTAGTACTTTTTCTGGCAGCATTGTCAGTTCTCAATAATATCGTTTCTAACAAAGAAAAATGAGCCCTTCTTTCGTTCATTCGTAGTGAGGAACGTGTTATTGCAGGCTTGGTGTCATGAGGTTGTATACGAGGTATAATTGGTTAGCTGTTAGCTCATGTAATAATAGCGCGTGCTGCGTGCCGCCAGTAGGCAAAAAAAAGGTGTCCCACACTTGCCATAATGTTAACAGGCAGCGCTGACTGACTCCTCCATGCTAAAATGCACATATATACCGTACAAAGTGGAAGGGGGATAGCCGCCATAGTAGCTCAGTTGATAGAGCATCGGACACGATATTCGAAGGTCGCAGGCTTGGTCCCTGTCCAGGGCAGGTTATCTTTTTTCCTTCTACTTTTCTTTGTTCACAATTACAACACTTCTCTTCTCCTTGCAGATTTTCTGGTGTTTGCTAAAAAAATTACCTTGTAATCTGAAGAGGCAAAGAGAATGTGCCAGTGTACGAGTTAGCTCTTGTAGTGATTACAAGTAAGATATGTTTTGAAGAATAAATCATTCTACCAATTGCCTAAAGAATGGCTAGAGGACACGGTGCTGGATGCACTTTGTTATTTTTGAATTGAGCTATCTTGAATTCTACTTTTATAAATTACATGGGCTACACATGACGGTATCGCACACTTAAATGCCACAAAGAATATGCAATGAGCAAAGTTATAAATGCGAAATTGCATAAGGATAAGGTGAAAACTGCACCCTCAACGAGGATGTACAGGGAGCACAGGGTGCAGGCGTCATTACTTCTGCCCGTCCTTTTCAAGTGGAAGCTGTTTTCACCTCGTTTTGATCAACTAACTAGATTGATATGTGTTGTTAGAGTGCATAAGGATGCTACACGGGAAACTAGGTTTGTCTCAAACTCTGTGTGTGTCTTTCAACCTATATGGTGCCCGGTTCAAGAGTTCATGCAGAGCAGATCATGTAAAATAGGACACCCGTTTAACATAATAACATGGCTTAAAGCATAAAACAGTTAATTGGACCGAATATCAATATTTATAGTAGCTGTTTTTTCCTGAAATAGAAAGCTTACTGGTCTGAGCATATAGTCATGCAGTGAAAGAAGAGAATTTTCGGGGCTTGTTTCTTTTTATTTGACATGGCTTTCATGAGCACATTTAGTGGTAACACAGAAAGTGCTGGAAACATTTTAAGAATTTTTGGGTCTCTGACTGCTATAAAGTGTCACACAACACAGGCTGCAAACAGTGGGAGGTCAGCATAACAGCTTTATATGTTTGTGCATTGTAGTTTGCTGTGAAAGCTTGTATTTCACGTGCGTGTGAAATGCACATATTTCGCACTGTTTGCCACGATGGCAGTGCTGCGTTTTGAGGGTTGACTCCTCTGCGTAGGCAGCAAAGAATGATGTTGGCACAGGTTATATGAATATGCTGTAACTTTGACTACTAATCTTTTTGCATGTTAAAGCATCAAACTATTTGCAGTAAACATACAGGCTGCATGACATACTGATTTTTAGGCTTTTTAAGTGCAATTTTAAAAGGAAATGCCACTCAAGTTTGAAAAAGAGTGCAGTTCAGTTCACGGATTTTGATTTCCACCTCCAATCACACATTCTGGCGACTTGTCAGTCTCTTTAATGAAGAAATCCTAATCAAAATTTTTAGCTTAATGGGTTAGTAATGATGTTGAATTTTGTGCATTCCTCATGAGTAGAATGATAGATTCATGCCCTACCCTTCAGTACTGCCTGAAATCGATCAGGCAATCTTAGCATATTTTTAGTATCGTTGCACGATCAGTGTCAGCTTAAGCTATGCCATGAAAGCGGCCCACAGCGTCCAGTTAATGTTGTTTCCGTGTGCAACTGTAGTTATGGTTGTGCTGAATGACCTTTCTTTATATACACTACATAACAAACTTGCTCCTTTAGAATCAAGTGCATCTTCGGATCGATTGTAAATGTTTGCATATGTGAGGCCTTAAGTTTTATAAGAAATTCTTCAGTATGCCACGAGGTAATGTGTGTTCTGCAAAAATTTATGTATCATTATATGCAACTCTTAAAGCCTCGTCTACAACTTTGTGCAGGTTGACCTTGAGCAGAAAACGAGGAGCGGCAGCAGCCCCCAGAAAAGAGCAAGCACCCTCCAAGCTCCCCAAGCTCTCTTCGACAGGAACAGCAATGTCACTGTGTGGCATTGAAAACCATTGCAAGGAGTGCCTTATCAGTACACTATGCTGCTATTTCATCGCAGAAGACGAAGTTGACTACTCCAGAGGAACTTCACGCTGTGTATTGTGAGTGCTTCAGTGGTTTTGGTCTTGTCCAGCCAATAGTCAAGAAATCCTGTGTCAGATTCAGTCGAGATGGCTAGAGGGAGTCGGGCAGGCATGTTTGGACAGTTGTCTAGCCAAGTAGTGCTAATTTTAGCACGGGTCCTTTTGAAGTTACTGCCACAAACGACAGAAGCTTCGTCACCTCTGTAAATGTACAAATGTGTCGAGGAAGATTACCTGCATTAGTTTTTTCTATAACTTATAGCTGCCAACATTCTTCATTGTACAGGGGTTTTGTTCCTCACATATGGGTGTAGAGCCCTCCACAGAAAAAATGCTACACGTCTACTTACAGAAGGCCCCAAGGCCTTCTGTAAGTTTTGTAGGTTTTTTTGGCTTGTAATCATAAGCACCTCATTTGGGTGAACATGAACAATTTAAACATGTACAGCGAATAATTTGGGTGGCTGGTCGTTTTGTCATTATCACGTTCCTCGCAATATTCTTAAGCATGTTGTGATTACGTTGTCAATCTGGTTCTTGTGCATAGAAGACAATACACAGTTTCAGGCTAGTTCAAGCACCATATTGTAGTATAAAAAGCCTGGAAGCAACCTTTCAATAATATTTTTAACACAGCTGCATAATCTGATGCATGATACATCACTAAACTTTCGTGCGTATTCATCAATGTAAGCTCGTCTTAGTGTTATCCAAAATTAAGATGCGAGTCGACAGATGGAAGCATCTAGTGGGGTAATCACGGTGAACAGTTGAAGTGCCTCAGACAGGCGGGCCGATGTTGCGATAGGAGGACCTATTTTTTAGAAGTCCCTTTTTCACCTTTGGCGTGTTAGTTTAAATGGGGTTCGTAATGACATTGTCTTTTGGTGTAGGCGTGTGTGCCTGTTGGAAATGTTTGTCTAAAAAAACCTATAACGCAGGAGAGTGCAGCCCTCGCTTCCTTTCAGGTTAGGTTGCGATGATACAAAGCGTTCTCCTGTCGGAGGTGGGGGGTAAGGGAAGCAAAAAATAAGGTAAAAGAAAGAAAAAAGTAGAAAGAAAGGGGAATGCAAAGTAAAAGTAGGGTGCTACACTGCTCCTACTTTGCAACCCCCTTTTCTTTTTTTCTTCTTTTCTTTTTTCACCTTTTTACATTTGCATTGACCCATGGCTTTGCTATAGCAAAGATGCCTATGTGGTATTGAATGGAACAGTGCATTGTACTTCATTCAGTTTAATTACAGGCTGATCAGTCTTGCAATAAGTGTTTCCTGTCTATCACCACACATGAGCAAATGAAAAGTTTGCGCTTGGCTCTTGGTATACTGGTATATAGCTTGTGTCTTGGACTACTCAAAATGAATGTTATTTTGCTGCTGTTTATGGTAATGAATTTATCCAACATGAAAATATCTTGCCTTGTGAACTTTGTCAGACCTGTCTTTATTTTCCTTTCCTATGCAGGCATTGTATGTAAGAATGGCAGTAACAGAGAGGTGATAGCTTGAGCTTCGGAAAATTCAATACTGGCAGTGAGGCTATCCCACATCGAACATTCCAGCCATTTTGCCACCCATCCTAAATGTGTCTTGAAAAAAAAATATATTGCGCTCGTGTACTGTATTGAAAACAGCAAAAGGCTAAATATATCGCAGAGAACAAAATATGAGGCCACCATGGTGCCTTCTGGACTTCCCAGGATGTCGTCTGGGTGTTGTTTGTAAAAAAGTATTTGAAAGATACTGCCTCTTCTACACCAAATTTGGTCTAGGTATTAAGTAAAGGTGATTGTGTTTAGTACATGAAGCTCAGTAATATTAGTGACATTTTTTTGCCACATCAAAAGCAAGAAAGCAGTTCTTTTTATATGGCAAGTTATGTGATTACACTTTTTGTTTTAAAGAAGAAAATAGCTTTTGAAGTTTTGTAATGATGGCTGTTTTCGCATTTAATATACGACAGCTTCCGTTCCCAAGTTCCCCATGGCGCTCAATAGGAGACTTCAACAATCATTTTCTTCATTGAAACAAAAATTGTAATGATCGCACTTGCCATATAACAAGAACTGTTTATTTGCTTTCAACTAACACATAAAAGTAGTTTTAAATTATACAAACACACAGTGGAAATTGCATCTCAATGTGGACAAAAACGATTATATAGTGATATTTGTAATCTGGACCTAACTTTAGTTTTTTTTGTGAAATATACCTTCTGCGGAATGAGTATTTATGGTTCAAATATTCATACAAAGTGCAGTATTGCCATACAAGAAATGCAAACGATAAACAGTTTGGCTGAATTCTTCAAAGCCTATGTTGCAGAAAAATAGCACTAATGTTACTCGCCTTCAAATACTTTAAAGAAGCACCTTTACTTAATATGAATCTCAAACTTGATATAGTAAGAAAAAGCGGTACTTTTAAATTTTTCTCACAAATAACACCCCCACAACATTCTGCGAAATTCTGAAGGTACCCACGTGACCACTACTTTTTTCTCTTCAAAATATTTCAACAAATAACTGTTATCAAAAGAGTAAATTACCACAATTTTTTAAACTATATATCTGTGATGCTCGCCAGGCAGTATGGTTTAGATGTTTGGTGTAGAATGGCCCACTGGGAAAAACAACAAATGTCTGAGCTTCCTTTGACGCTCGGGCAATTTCGAAAGCATTTCTTTGTTAGCACCAATTCAATTAAGCCCTTGTCTTCATGCCTAGGCCCAGAAAGGTGGGCACGGCGGACCATCGAAGAACATGTGGCTCAAACCGTTTCGCTACCTCGTGCAGGTTCTTGTTCATGGTCTGCCCGGATCAACGTTTCTGCAACTACCGAAGACTAAACCAATCGACCAGGCATATCTGCCTGACTTCGCCACATGCACTTGGTCTGCAACTACGTCACTGATGTCGCGTCACTGGTTCGACGCCTCACTTTCACTGTTTTGGGACGCGCCACTCGTGGCGCCACTTATGTTACACGTGACGTCGACACACCAGTTAAAAAGACACCAGCTCCAGACCTACGCCTTTTGTGGGCACGGCGGACCATCGAAGAACATGTGGCTCAAACCGTTTCGCTACCTCGTGCAGGTTCTCGTTCAAGGTCTGCCCGGATCGACGTTTCTGCAACTACCGAAGACTAAAGCAATCGACCAGGCATATCTGCGTGACTTCGCCACGTGCACTTGGTCCCCAACTACGTCACTGATGTCGCGTCACTGCTGGTTCGACGCCTCACCTTCGCTGTTTTGGGACGCGCCACTCTTGGCGCCACTTATGTTCCACGTGACGTCGACACACCAGTTAAAAAGACACCAGCTCCAGACCTACGCCTTTTGTGGGCACGGCGGACCATCGAAGAACATGTGGCTCAAACCGTTTTGCTACCTCGTGCAGGTTAGTAACTGCTATAGCACGATTACGAGTGATTGTTGCGGTCTTTTGGTCTTGCCATGCCCCCAACGCTGTGCTTCTATTGCTTATGATGTACACTGTGTATGTTTGTTGCTGTTGTGCAGTGATGTCGAGTCAAATCCCGGCCCCACTAACAGTGGTGGTGCTTCTGTCGAGTCGATGTTGAGGGAGCTGCTCTCTGGCCAGAAAAAGTTGACAGCGGATGTAACGGCACTCGGAGAACAACAGAATAACGTTGAAAAAGTTATAGCTGATTGGGGGGCCAGATTCGTCGAATTGGAAAGACGAGCCTCACGCGTGGATGACCTTGAACGTACTGTAAAATTGCTAGAGGCGAAGTTGACTGATCTCGAGGATAGGAGTTGGCGATCCAATTTAGTAGTCTTTGGGATCCCTGAGGATATGGGTGAAACTGAAGCTATTCTTAAAAATAAGGTTCGTGAAGAAGTTTTCTCCAAGAGGCTTTCGGTTAATTGTAAATCTGTCGGCCGAATTCATCGCCTCGGTAACGCGGGTAGTAGACGACCAGTCATTATTTACTTCCAGGATATCACTGAAAAACAGCATATCTTAAAAAACGCTCATAAACTAAAGGGTACTCGAATATCAGTTCACAACGATTATTCGCGCAATACGCTAAGGAAACGTAAACTGCTGTGGGATAGTGCTAGAACTGATGGAGAGCAAGGCAAGAAAGTTAGCCTGCGTAACGATAAGCTGCGCATAACAATGAACTTTTCACATGAGATGAAAGCAACAACTTGAGGATCAAAATCGACAGTCGTCAAAACAGTACCAGAAATACTTGACTTTCCTTCGTGGAGGCCTCCCCTGAATTTAGAGAACTTCGAATTTCAAACATTAATGCCCGCAGTGTCGTTAATAAATCTGAAAGCCTCGAGGCTACTATTTTAAGTTACAACCCTCATGTAGTTGCCATAACGGAAATTTGGCTGCATGATAATATTGAAGATGCAGTTGTTTCCTCCGTCGTACAGGGCGTATTGCCGTGACAGAAGTACTAGGGGGGGGCGGTGTGGCTGTTTTGTTAAAAAACTTTTTAGCCGCTACCCCATTACGACAGGCTGATAACTTAGAAACCGTGTCACTAAAGTTTTCCTGCTGGGATAAATCATTCTTACTTTTTGCCGCTTATCGAGCACCTGACTCTCCCCCCGAACTCTTTCGCGATTTTTTTACACACTTGGCGTCTTTCGCAAACGATAAGGTTCTTCTTATAGGTGATTTTAATCTGCCAGATGTCGATTGGGAAAACGATTTTTTTTGCACCACGAATAATTCACATTTACAATATTTGCATGACATCATCCTATCTCACATTCTGAATCAGATAGTTAAACAGCCAACGCGCACCTGTGGTATGTAGCATCCATACTGGACCTTGTGTTTATTAGTCGTTGATTAGAAAACTTTTCTGTATCGGTTGATCCCGGAATTTCTGATCACAACCTAGTATACTGTTCTTTTTCTTTGAAGGTACCTAACACCAGCAAATGTAAAACGATGACGGTTAAAGATTTCTCGTGTGCCAGAGATGAAAGTGTCTTGGATTATCTGGAACTATGCCTTGAAAAGTTTCAACGCAACAATACTACTGTACTTTGGGATGAGTTGAAACAAATTATTGCTTACTGTCTTAGCAACTTTATTTCCAACAAAACTAAAAAAAAACATTGAAAACTACTCCTTGGATGACGAGAAAAAATCTTGCACCTCAAAAGAAAAGTAAAGCGCCTAAGGCGAAGCCGGGCCTCCCGTGTGATTATTCACCAAATGCAAGATAAATTAAACCTTGAAGTGCAGCTAGCTATGCGCTGGTATTTCCAGCACACGTTGCCAAACTTCATTCGCACGGCACCCCCAAAATTTTGGTCTTTTATAAGCAGGAAACAAACTCAATTGACCAAATCGTTCACGAAGGCCTGGTCGTTGTCGATAAGCAATGTATCGCAGAGCGCTTTAATCATCATTTTCAAAGTGTATTTTCTAGTTCTAATACCATTGTAAACCCTAATCGCTTGCCATGTGACTCGAACACTGATATTGTATCACAACCAGGTGTGGTATCAATGTTACTGAACCTTAAAATTAAATCATCTCCAGGACCAGACAACATACCGAATGCCTTTCTGCGCAGATATGCTGAAGCGTTAGCCCCATTTTTGGTAATCATTTTTCGTTCTTCGTTGTCGTCAGCTATTCTTCTTGCAGATTGGCTAACTGCACGTGTCGTTCCCATTCCGAAAAAGGGCGACGCAGCACAAGTAGCCAATTATCGACCCATTTTATTAACGTCCACCTGCTGCAAATTATGTGAACATATTATTGCTAAAGAAATAACAAAGCTTCTAAATGATAACAATATACTTTCTTCTCATCAGCATGGTTTTCGCAAAGGGTTATCGACTGTAACACAATTGACGACAATTACTACTTTGCTAGTACACTTGAGAAGTCGAGCCAAATTGACGTGATATTTCTGGACTTTAAGAAAGCGTTTGACCTTGTTCCTCACAGTAAACTCATTAATAACTGCAGTCAATTAACCTTACCGCATACATAGTTAACTGGGTAGCAGCTTATCTGTATGATCGCAAACAGTTTGTATCAATCGGTAATTACTCTTCTAATGAACTTTCAGTAACGTCTGGAGTACCCCAGGGTAGTGTTTTGGGACCTTTTCTATTTCTAATATATATAAATAACATCGTTAACGAAATTTTCCCCCTATTCAAATTAGGCTATTCGCAGACGATTGTACAGTGTTTAACGAAGTTTGTTCTCTTAATGATCAATTAATGCTTAATTCTAACCTTCAAAACTTCTAGTCGTGGGGCGGGCGATGAGGTATGGAATTGAACAAGGAAAAAAACAGTCTACATGTCTATAACAACAAAAAAAATCAATATGATGTCGTTTGCTTATAACCCAGGATCTACACCGCTCACCACAGCAAACCAATACAAGTATTTTGGAATCACGATAACCAGTGACCTAAGTTGGAATAACCACATTTCCAACATATGTAACTCCTCCTTCAAAAACTGTGTATCCTCCGGCACAAACTAAAGCACACTCCTCATTTTACTAAAATGCTAGCCTACACTTCAATCATTCGCCCGAAATTAGAATATGCAAGCATCGTATGGAATCCCTACACAAAAACTAACATAAACGCTCTAGAGATGATTCAACGCAGAGCAGTTAGGTTCATTTTTTCAAAATATAGAATAACTGATTCTCCCACTAGCCTAATGAAACAACATAATATCCAGACCCTTCAGCTTTGAAAGAAAATACACAGGGTAAAATTTCTCTACCAACTGAAAAACAACTCTTTCTCTCTAAACCCACACGCGTATGACACCACTTGCAGCACGTCGAACACGGCATCGTCACAAATTTTCTTTAACACCATACAAGACCAGAACTAACCTTTTCAAATATTCTTTCTTTCCGCGCACTATAAACGATTGGAATAATCTGCATTTATCACAACTGATAAGCACAGACTTCATTGAACATATATCTACCTAATGTTCGCCATTGTCATGTTGATTAATCTTTCATTTCTTATTTTTAATGCTCCTTTTTGTATTTCAATTCTTTTTTTGTATTTCAAGTGTCTTGCGGGGGTATAGGCAAATGTTTATGGGCATGCAATGTGTTCTTACTTCTGTTATCTCTTTCTGACGTTGTTTTCATTGATAATGTTTTTCGTATTTCTTCAGTGTACATCTTGTTTAGTTTGACTTTCTCCTTTCGGTTTTTTGTTATTGCTGTTCATGGATATATGCATATGCGTATATATATATATATATATATATGTGTATATATATGTGTATATATGTGTGTGTGTGTATGTTTATATTTATATTCATGTATTTGCCCTCCTGCTTGGACCCAAATAGGGTCTGCAGTATTGTATAAATAAAATAAATAAATAAATAAATAAAACACAAGTAACCAAAGTAGTCCCAAGAGTCATGCAGTCTCGCTGTTCCAAGGCTTCTGGAGCCTAGATTTGTGCAAGCTTCACCATTTTTTAAACATTCAGATTCAGCCAACAGGTTTTGGAGGCGCAGTGCATTTTCAGCTAAATTGTTTCACGCCAGTTACTTAGATAAAAAGCGGCAACTAGAGTTAAAAATACCATATGAAGGCATTGTACGTAACTACAAAAAGGTCTACTTTCTTTTTTTGTCGGGTGCTTTGCCTGACCACTGTGCTTTTTGTGGTATAGTTAAGTGTCTAGTGAACATAGGCCTTAAAGACTAACATTAGCCTTGTTGAGCTCGATTTCTCGGTTATAGTCATAGTAGCCATATTAAAAATTATGACTTGAAACTTGATTGTTCTTTTGAAGATTTTTTCTTGCATAATGGCATTTCAGAGTCCTAGTCACTATTGTTATAAGAAAATGTGATGTCATAATAGGGTCACTTTTTATAGAGTCGTTCAGTTCTACCTCACCTTTTACATTCCTAATAGAGCAGTTATTTTCAGTATCGGTATTTAAAATGGAATGAGCATGCTGTATGTAGTAAGGTGTAAGCACTTACAGATAGCGCATGCACCCAACTTTTCTGTTGGCAGTTTATTTCTGTTATTATTGATTGATATGTGGGGTTTCACATCCCAAAAGCACTATATGATTATGAGAGACGCCGTAGTGGAGGGCTCTGGAAACGTTGACCACTTGGGGTTCTTTAACGTGCACCCAAATCTGAGCACACGTGCCTACAGCATTTTTGCCTCCATCGGCAATGCAGCCGCTGCAGCCGGGATTTGATACCACGAACTGCTGGTCAGCTGCCGAATTTTTGTTACTCTTGTCCCCTTTTTCTGTGCAGTTCGGTTATAGTAGTCTGGCTTGCACAGATTTTTAATGGCACCTGTCTGATGCTGCTTGCTTTCATGGTTATTTTGACCTTCATAAGTTGCATAGTTTTACGTCTCAAAATTGTTCGAGATGCCAATTTTGTGCACAAACTGTATAGTTTAAAGGCAGCAAATGTACATGTATGCACTATTAAATATACATTGAGAGCTTTCACTGGCAGTTTCTAAAGTTTTAGTGTGCAGAAAGCATTTAAATCATAACTTTATAAGGACATATCAATAGATTATCTCTACAATTGATAATCGTGACAACAACCTAGTTATTTTCACTGTGATAAGGTACTGTTTTCTTTCATGTGGCAGAACTAATTTATACACTTCTTTCTTCTATTATTCACATATGCATAACATCAAGGATTGTGTGCCTTACATTTCCAGTTTCATTCTGTGTGTTATATTTCTTGTGCATGTGAACTGAGGTGCTAACATGTGTCTCTGACATTATTTGTGTCTATTTACATTTTCAGGTGCCTATGAAGGACACATAAGTTCTATGGCAGTGACCTCCCAAATCTACAGTGGTGCCGGAGCCTCAAGCAGCATTTCGCCGATCTCCACAAGGCGTTCATGAGATAAACACAGCGCCACACTTTCACAATGCTATGATTATTATTTATGTTTAAAGATTTCATTCCAAAATTCCTGTTATATTGTGTTTTGTGCCACCGTCCTGTGGCTTAGGTGGAGCTCGTAAAATTACGGTGCAGTCACCTCATTTGCGTACCATCAACACTGCAACGTCGCTATTAACAGCTGGAGCATAGAGACAAATAAAAAATATTTTGATTGTAGCAGGGCTGATGTGTATATTAATGCTTCTCTATTGCAAGTTCTTTAAGTCTTGCATAGAACACTGCATTAATGTGTAGCAATGTAACCACCATTTATGATTGCTAGCATGTTCATTTAGTAGCTTTTTAACGTATCTTATTTAAAAGCTGATTTTGCTTCCGCATCACGACAATTGGAAAGATGCCAATGATTCAATCCGTCATCATGCATCTTTAAGAAATATTGTGATTTCTACACAGTATTGCATGTACTCAAGATGTGGACGTCTATTCAATTTACACATTATAGTGCTTTGAACTAGATTCGGACGGTCATTTCATTTCCGCATAATTAATACGCCTTTCCTTATCTGCGGAGCTTTCCGCATCATGCGGCTTTCGTTATCTGTGGACCTTTCCGCATCATGAGGTTTTCCTTATCTGCGGACCTTTCCGCATTCTGGGCTTTCCTTATCTGCGGAACTTTCCGTATCATATGGCTTTCCGTAGTCCAATATTGGCGTATGTGCGGAGCCACACATACGGAAATTTCCAGCAGGGTTGTTGTAAATGTGATTCCATAAACTCGCTTACTCTTTCTAGGTGCTTTT
The DNA here is from genome assembly GCF_043290135.1 of Rhipicephalus microplus. Classification (NCBI taxonomy): domain Eukaryota; kingdom Metazoa; phylum Arthropoda; class Arachnida; order Ixodida; family Ixodidae; genus Rhipicephalus; species Rhipicephalus microplus. The sequence continues at coordinate 39,322,417 of NW_027464585.1, forward strand.
TTTCTTCTATTGTATAGGTGTCAATCAAACGCCATACGTCTCAGTCGTTTGCCCGACTAGCGCAAATGTTTTGAAAGTTGTGGAGATTTATTGTATTGAAAACAATGAATTTTTAATATAGAGAGAAAGAAACTCGGTCCCGTGACATACTTCAAAATTTTGTAGAATACCATCACAGTCCTGTTTGTCAAATTTGCAGTTTTTCTATATTAAAGGCAGATGTTATCATATGGGCTTAATTGTTTTATGGGCGGAGCTCCTTATGGCGTGGCTTGTGCGTCCTTTGTAGTACGTAACCACCAGTGGCACATACTCGAAATAGCGGTCCTTACGATTTTGACCCGCAAGGTGGTTTCGGTGAGAGATCTCTTGTGTGCGTTGTTGAACAATAAAAGATAGTGCTCAATGCACATGTTAATGGCTGCTAAGGGGGAATGAGAGACAGGAGCATTCGGCCTTTAGGTAACGCGCACGCTTCGATCCCCATGTACATTGAGCACGATCTGACAAGAAAGGGTTGCTACGTGATACTCGCTGGGTGCAACCTCCTTGGTTTTAGAAAGGTTTAGCGAGCGTTGGGCCGCATAGCCATGAATACAGTAAACTAGTATATACCATGAACTCGAGGTGGTTAAAGATGGGAAGTAAACCCGAAGCGCAAGCCGTAAGAAAGTGTGCTTGTGCCACCTCCCGTTTAGTCCTTGAAAGATCCGCTGGATGGCGGTGCTTCTATATGGAGAATATATGGAGTTTCAGAGAGCTGAGTGGTAGAGGTCGGACGTGTTTTTGGAGAGCTCCGGAATGACAGCTACAGATAAGTGTTTTTGCATGTTTCCAGCTTGCCTCTATATGTAGCGTTATGAGAACGTAAGGCGCTAGCGTAAGGCTTGATTAGGTCTAGTACGGTGTACGGTTTTTTTTATTAGTATTTTGTACTGTGTCTTTTTTTCTCCAGCCACCACGTGGCTGAAGCCTGCGCGTAGACCGACCACGTGCATGCGCAGGTGCTGTGAAGTGTAGCGTATTTATTTATTATTGTGGTTCTTTTTGGCTTAGACCAGTGTATTTTAGTACAGTTTTCTAACACGTGGGCATCGGTAAACTGAGCTAGCCATGGTCAAAAAGACCGTAAAGTGTTCCGAGTGCGGGGTAGGGCGGAAGGTGGAAATTAGTGCGGAGGAGAAAGCAGAAGATGACGCCAAGTGTAGACAGTGCGAGTTCGAGGAGAAAATGAAAAATATGATGGCGGTCCAGAGTGGGCTCATGGAGAAAATCGCAGCGCTGGAGAATGCATTGGCGAAGGAGCGAGAGAAAACGTCAGCCATGGAAGAAAGGCTCCGGGCAGCCGAGAAGGGCCTATCGAAGGTCGTGAAAGGGAACGAAGACGCAGGTGACGGCGGAAGCATTATGGCGACGACCCCCCGTGCGGGAGAGATGAAGGAAACAGGCATGACAAAGGCAGATACATTGGCCACAGGGCCCAGCTACCGGGAAGTAGTTTTGAGGGAGGGAGGGAGCAAACCAGCAGCCGTGACTCACGCTAGTCACCTAGTCAGCAGCCAGGTGCAGGTTTCAGAAGGAATGTCTGAACAGGTCATCATCGCCGGTGACTCAAATTTGGTCCGATGCGCAGCGGCAATCAAAGAAAGGGTGAAAGGCGACAAGAGAGTTGCGATAGGGACGTTCCCAGGACAAACGCTGGGGACAGTAATGAGTCAAGCGGGTGAACAACTCGCAGCTAAGGCTGGCAATCGTAACCTCGTTGTAATTGCGGGAGGTTTAAATGACGTCCTGAAAAAAGAATCGTCAGGACTAGCGACGGCCTTGGCGAGAGGGGTGGATGACATGCGCACCGTGTCCCCCCAGGTGCAAATTGTAGTATGCACAGTACCGGAAGTACCGGTGCGCAACGTCAACCTGCGAAGAGCGGTTGTCGACGCAAACAAGGAGATATGGCGGATTAGTCGAGAGAAGGGTTTCGAGGTAGTGGATTTAAACAGGGAAGTGCACAGGTGGGGTGGATTCCAAAGAGACAGGATTCATTTCGATAAGAGGCTTGGACACGAGGTGGGCTGGCGACTGGCAGGACGCGCAGTAGCTTTTTTGGGGGGCTCACGGGCCCTTCGGAGTCCGGAGTAGCTCGTAACAGGGAAAGCAACCAGGAGGACGCTTTGACAGGTAGAATTGCGAAAAACCAGAAAAAAGGTAAAAGAAAAAGGAAAAAGGCGCGTGTTGCAATTAGTTACATAAACATGCAGGGTGGCAGAAAGAAGGCAAAATGGTTAGAGATTGAGGAGCAGTTAAACAAAGAACAGATAGGCGTGTATGCGGTTACAGAAACACACCTTAGAGACTTGGAAGAGCCACCACATATTAAAAATTATGTTTGGGAAGGGTGTAACAGGACCATATCGGAAAGGAAAGGTGGGGGTGTAGGAATGCTAATTCACCGCGGAGCCAAATGGGTTAGAGTGAAACAGACGTGTTCAGAGCACCTCTGGGTTCGGGGCACAGTAGGTGGAAAGGAAACGTGGCTAGGGGTAGCCTACTTGTGGACGGGGAATAACTGCAGAGAAAAGAATCAGGAGATAGTGGATTGCATGAGTGCGGATATTAAGGAATTTGGTAATGGGGCCGAAATCATCCTTCTAGGGGACATGAATGCCCACATACATGACCTTGACGGATATTCAGACACCAATGGGAAGTTATTACTAGATCTTTGCGAGCAACATAGTCTGGAGATAGTTAACACGGGGCCTAAATGTGACGGCCAGATCACATGGGAAGTCGGAAACAAGCAATCAAGTATTGATTATTGTCTCATGACTGAAGGAATTTACCACAAACTGACAGAAATGAGGATAGACGAGGAAGGCATTAACAGCTTGGGTAGTGATCATAAACGAATAACATTACAAATGGGATAAGAAACTGAAAATATGAGCATCGAATCAAAGTCTGGCAGCTCGTATTTAAATGACAAACAAATAATAAATATAGCCGCAAGAGTCGAGGAAGAAGTAGGCGAAATACCAGGCAAGGACTGGGAGTATAGTGAGATGTTACATCTAATGACGAAGGAGATAGGGAAAGAGAAGAAAACTGTTTGCTGGAAAGGAAAAAGGAAGCCAAAAAGTTGGTGGAACAAGGAAATCCGGGAGGCGATCGAGAAGCGACGCGAAGCATCACGGGAGCATAGAAAGGCAAAAAAGGAGAAGCGGCCGCAGGACGAAGTCAAAAAAATATGGGAAATATATTTGGAGAAAAAATCCCTTGTACAGAAATTGGTAGAGGCAAAAATTAAAGGTGAAAGTGAACGCTGGATGACAGAGATACACGAAAAAAAGGAGGCCGCGCCTAGGATTTTTTGGAGCCACATAAAGGCGCTAGGTAGGAAGTCTGTCACAACGCAACAACATATTCTAGATGAAGGAGGAAATCAATTGGAAGGGTACGAAGCGCTAGGTTACATCCAAAAGGTAACAGCCGATTCGTTTCAAAAGAGCGTCCAGGGGATCTCCCCGGTGAGTAAAAGTGTGGCGGAGAAAGCAACAGAGGAAGAGCTAGTACTTGATAATTTCAACTGGAAAAAGGCCGAAGGAAAAATTCCAAAGCGCACTGCCGCGGGTTTAGATGGGATTCCCGTTAGCCTCATTAACGAACTAGGACATAACACTAAAGAAGCATTGTTAAAAGCAGTAGAAAAAAGCTTAAAGGACGGACAAATACCGGACAGTTGGCGACAAAGTAGAATGAACTTAATCTATAAAGGCAAGGGTGAAAAGGACAAGATTCGCTCGTATAGACCACTAACCATTACATCGGTACTATACAGGATGGCGATGCAAGCAGTAAAAATGAAAATAGAAACATGGGCCGAACATAACGATATTTTGGGAGAACTTCAGAACGGATTTCGAGTCGACAGGCGGTTAGACGATAACCTGTTTGTTCTCACTCAGTGTATAGAAATATCCAAAATAGAGAATAGGCCCTTGTACGTGGCTTTTCTAGACATCACTGGGGCATACGACAACGTTAATCAGGAAATTTTGTGGGATATATTGAAAGGAATGGGCATGGGCGACGACTGTATACAGCTTTTGAGGGAGATATACCGAGAAAATACAGTTTGCATAGAGTGGGAAGGAATGCGTAGCAAAGAGAACGTTGAGGTTAGCAGGGGTCTGAGACAGGGATGTCCTTTGTCCCCGCTGTTATTCATGCTGTACATGGTGAGTATGGAAAAAGCGCTAGAAGGTAGCAACATTGGTTTTAATCTGTCACACAAACAGGGCGGCATGATGATTGAGCAGAAGCTTCCAGGTTTATTTTATGCGGACGATATCGTCTTATTTGCGGACAGTCGAGATGATATACAGCAGCTGGCGAATATATGCGGAAGGGAAGGTGAAGCTCTTGGACAAGGATTCAGTGTAACGAAGTGTGGATTGATGGTATTCAATGATCCCTGTGATCAGACGGTGTCCATACAAGGCCAAGAAATACCGAGGGTAAGTGAATACAAGTACCTTGGAGTATGGGTAAATGAGAGTGATAGATACATGGAGGTACAGGAAAAAGCCTCGGCAGCAAAAGGAAAGAGGAATGCGGCAATAATGAAGCACAGAGCGTTGTGGGGATACAATAGGTATGAGGTGCTTCGAGGTCTGTGGAAGGGTGTAATGGTTCCAGGGCTTACTTTTGGGAACTCAGTGGTGTGCATGAGGGCAGAGGTGCAAGCGGGAATGGATGTAAATCAAAGGACTGTGGGACGCCTCGCGTTGGGTGCTCACGGGAAGACGACAAACGAGGCTGTAAAGGGCGATATGGGGTGGGCAGGTTTTGAGGCGAGGGAAGCGCAGAGCAAAATAAGGTTCGAAGAAAGGCTAAGAAATATGAAGGAGAGTAGATGGGCAGAGAAGGTGTTCCGTTATTTGTATAGGAAGAGCGTGGACACACAGTGGAGAAAAAGAACTAGAAGACTCACTAGTAAGTATACGGCTGGTATTGTAAGCCGTATGTCAACAAAGAGCGTTAAGGGAAAAGTCAGGGAGGCGGAGAGGATTTACTGGATGGCAGCTATGGAGAAAAAACCGGCTTTGAGTAACTACCGAAAGGGCAAAAATGAAATAAGGAGGGAGGCATTTTACGATAATTCAAGGGGAAGCGCTTTACTGTTTGAAGCGAGATCGGGTTGCCTTAGAACGCGTAGTTATAAAGCAAGATTCAGTAAAGAAGAAGAACAATGCACATGCTGCGGGAAAGATAAGGAAACGGCGGAGCATGTTCTGATTGAATGTGGAGATATCCACCCAGGTGTACGTTTGGGCACGAGCCTACAGGAAGCCTTGGGTTTTAGGGACAACAATGGAAAGCTGAACACACCCGCGATTGAAATAAGTAAGAGACGGTTAGAGTATTGGTGGCAGAAAATTAGAGAGAAAGGACAAAAATAAATATTGGAAAAATAAAATATGGACAGTGTGCCGTAAATGGCAGAGAACTTAAGCTGAAAATTTACCTTTTTTTCCATTAAGATAGAATTTATCGAAGTAGAGGCATTAGGCCAACATAAAAAGAAAAAAATGTTTTTTTTTTGTCGAGCCTGGTGGCATACTTGTCACCACCCCGTTATAAAGGGGACGCTCATAGCATCCATCCATCCAATATATGATGAAAAGAGGCGAGATGGTGGTACTTGGAGTGCTGAATAGATGGACGAACGGACACACAGACAGATGCATCGATGGACGCATGAACGGACGCAGGCGCGGATGCATGGGCGAACGCAGGGACGGACGCACGAACAGACGCACGCACGGACGGGTGGATGGACGCATGGATGGTTACACAGACGTACGCAGGAACGGACGGAAGCAAGAACGAATGAACGGATGAATGCTTCGCCCCACTCCCCATCATTCACTCCGTGGATATGCTGCCATTTTTTTGCTTCGGCGTCATGTTCGGTTGGACCTTACGCTACAGGTTACTGCTTGCACTACTGTGATGTGGTGTGTGTGTGTGTGTGTGTGTGTGTGTGTGTAAGTGCCTTCCGTGTCTTTGTCGTTTACGGCCCAGTCTACGTACACATATATACACTGGTGTGATGCATCTCATTCAAGACCATGACACCTTACTTTATCAGCTGCATGCATGCAGGTATAAGTGCAGTGGGTGAGACCATATATCTTCATTCTTCCCTGTCAGCCGCAGAGAAGGTTCATATATGCTTCTCCCTGAGAACAATTGAGGCTTCGGCCAGTTGGTGATGCATATTTGATGGAATGAAGTGCTGTGAACGGCTCTCCTTAACACACAAATCTAAGCGCCACCTCCTGTGTCTCTGCTTTTGTTGCCCGTTAATCGCGCTTCAATTGATCAAGTATGCTCATCCGTATAACTGCCATCGTTTCAAGGGGGTTTTCAGTGTACACCCCACTCGCATGGGTGTAGCTTCATCCAACACCCATAGTTTAGGGGTGTTCATAAACACTATTAAAGCAGGGTGTAACGTTTGTTTACACCCTACGGTTCCAGGGTGTTTCTAAACACCTTATTGTTCAGGGTGTTCCTAGACACCCTAAAAGGATGTTGCCCATAGGACAAAACAAATACACCCTTATGGGTGTAAAATTTTTTAGAGTGTACGCTAACAAAACTTGAGCTCCGATGCGAGCGCAACCAACGCGACCAGCGTCCGTTGGCACGCGCGTAATAGGCACCGTTTCAAGGCACGGAACGCTTACGACTTCCGGTCGGATCCGCTGATTTTGGCGGAGTAGAAAAAGTTGATACGGAGCTGCTCAAGATCTGCCAATGGAACATACAGGGAGCACTCTCAATCTACCAATAAAAGAGACTTGGTCGGCATGGAGCAGAAGAAAATATTATCGTAAGTGCTCCGAATCTGCCAATGATTGACACCATTAGAGAAGGAAAGGTCAGCACAAAAACAACCTAGGAAATGGATTACTTCAAAGACAAAGACGACAACGCGAGCGCAGATTTTCAATATCTTGTTCACAACGTATATGTTGATAAAACATACCTGAGAAAATATATATCAATAAAGTAACTACGAGTTCGCGCAGGTGTCGTTGTCTCTGTCCTCAGTGGGCCATGTCTTGTTTTTTGCGCAATTCTTCTCTTTTGAAAAGATGTAGCAACTAGCCCGTTAGCATGCATAATATGGAAATATATACACCAAAAGGACCACAACGTGTGCCTTGTCTTGCAGAGACGTGATGACGTGAAATAATTACGACAGAATGAGGCAACTCCACCAACATTCAAGCAATCTTCGGGTGGGTTTACGTATGTAAAACAGCGTTAGGCTAGAAATAAAAAAAAAAATGCCCCCACCTCCCCAAAGGTAATCATGAGGAAATTGAAATGCATTCTATAGTGTACATAACGGCGTTTTGCACGTTAGAATCCAGCGTTAGAAGAATGATGTTCTAATATTTTCCTTACACCAAGCAGCCAATACCGCCGTTCGCCACACGTGGCGTTTTTTTTTTGTCGCTAGAAATGCGGTATGCGTTTCCAGCTGTAGTAACAAACGTTTACGGTTAAAAACTAGTATGAAGTGAACAAAATAACATAGTTCTCGGCTCGGTGTTGGCGTTTAACAGGGGGGCTCAGCACAAATTTCCGAATGTTCTAGAAAGGCATCCGCCTCGCCGCGGTGGTCTAGTGGCTAAGGTACTCGGCTGCTGATCCGCAGGTCGCAGGATCAAATCCCGGCTACGGCGGCTGCATTTCTGATGGAGGCGGAGTTAATGTAGGCCCGCGTACTCAGATTTGTGTGCACGTTAAAGAACCCCAGGTGGTCAAAATTTCCGGAGCCTTCCACTACGGCGTGTCTCATAATCGTATGGTGGTTTTGGAATGTTCAACCCCGCAAATCAATCATCTAAAGAGGCGTTCAGCCAGCGAACGGTCAAGATTGAGGCGCGAGCAGGCGGGAAATCGGGTTGCAGGGAGGAGAGAGAGTGAACGACGAGAGAAGGAGTGGTGAAGCACTGACTTTACCCTCTCATATGCTCTCTTGCACCTCATGCTCCGGTTGCTAGGGGAGAAGATAAGCGCGCGCGCTTGCAGCTGTTGTTATGGGAGAAGGCAGTGGACATATCATGATGAACGCCTGACATAGCCCGACTAAAATTTACATTCGCATTTAAGAAGGACAAAGTCACATTACGTAACAAATAGAATATCAAGAGAGCCAGTTTATAAAAACGTCGGCGAAAAACACGACTTTTCTGAACGTGGTGTATTGCGTTAAAAAAGTGAGACACGCTACCTTACTTTTATACCTTTTTTCGTTTGCATAACAGTTTTGTTAGCTCTATCTACTGATGTTCCTAAGCTAATCGGAAGTCACCGTACAATGAGCTCTGCAGGTCAAAGGCCTCTCCCATGTTTCGCACTCAACTCGGTCCTGTGCTTGCTGCTGCCATTTTATGCCTGCAAACTTCCTCATCTTGTCTACCGAGCTAACTTTGTCTTCCCCTAACCCGCTTGCCTTTTCTGGCATTACAGTCAGTTATCCTTATTGGTTAATGGTTATCCTACCGACGCGCTACTTGCCCGGCCCATGTCCATTTCTTCTCCATTTTTAGCTATGATATCCTTAACCTCGGTTTCTTCCCTGATCCACTCGGCTATCTTCTTGTCTATTAAGGTTACACCTATCAGTTTGCTTTCGATTACTCGCTTCATCGTCCTCAATTTAAGCTGAGCCCTCTGTCAAACCCTACAGGTTTCAGCCCCGACTGGCAAGATGCAGCTGTTATATACCTGTCTCTATAGGCATAAGGGCAACCTACCAGACATTATTTGAGAATGCCTGCCGAATGTGCTTCACCCCATGCTTTTTCTTCAAGTCCCTTTAATCTCGTGGTTCGGCTTCTTGCTTACATCCTGTCCTAGAACACGCACTCCTTTACAAATTCAAGTGCAGTGCTACTTATCTCGAAGCGCTGTTATCTTCGAAGGTTTTTGTGCGTTACTTTCATTGTCTGTAGATTACTTTGAAGACCTACTTTTATGCTTTCCATGTCCAGTTTCGTGATCATGAGCTAACTTAATTGAGCGACTAGTGTTTAATTGGGGTCGGGTTTTTACTGGAAGACGTTAGGTTGTTGTGAGCACAGCTTCTGATGAAAACATTCATGCTCGTACGTGTTCTGTACAAAATCTATTAGCATAATTGAATGAACGAAAGAAAGACTCGTTCTCTTCGGGAAGCACAATATTATTTAGCACTATTGCCCACAAAAGAGAGAGGGAGAAATGAGAAGTGTAAAGGCAGAGAGGTTAACCAGTGAACAATTATCGGATTCGCTACCCTGCCCTGGCGAAGGGGAGAAGAAAGTGAAGAGCATTGAAATAAAGAGAAAGGGATGGAAGCGGAAACATACTAACTGGAATGTCACAATCGTTAGGCGAGGTGGTGACTCGCAGAAACTTCTGCATTGTTCTCGTAGCTTTCCGGCGTGAAGCTCGATCTTCCCGGCGCTCCAAAATTTATTTCTGTGCATTTTTTAGAATGTTATTCCATCTTGATGAATGGAATTTTGACATGTCAGACAAAGCAGGTTTTATACAAATGCAGAGACCCTTTGGAGCAACCAATGCAGCTATGTAGCTATTTAACGTGTCGATGTGTGGATCACAACGAAGCTTTTTTTCAACCACTTTCCTTAGCTTTAAGAATCCTTTAGAACATCGAAACGTAGCATTACCGGCAGTGAACGTCTTTTGTCATTTGGGTGGCCCTGGCTTGGGCGTAGGCACTGCGAAACTCGTAGCCCCCAACTTCAAGGGAGGCATCCGTTGTGCACAGAGCTGAAGGTGAACGCTCAAGTGGCGCAGCGAGTGTTGCGGAACATTCGTGTACTTACATTGTTTCATTTTTACATAAGTGTACTTACATTGTTTTTTGAACTGTGAAGTTCCTGTTCCTTTGTATTCTAGTGCTTTAAGCTTTCCTGTTTTATTTTTTTACACGTGTATACTTTTAGCATCATCATTGTAATATTTGCATCAGCGATTCTCTTGAGCTGTTCACATACATTTTCATTGATGACGTTTATATATAAGTTGTGGTTGGCGTATCGATGAAGTGGCTTAGAAAAGAGAAAAAAGGAAGAAAAAAGCGCAGTCCCGTTACTCAAAGAGTTTCACAAGAGGGAACTTTGGCGCTAGTGTCTATAGGAGCTGCAACGCACGGCGCTTCAGCGAGCATAGAAATGATGGGCTGTACACACATTTTTCTAATATTCGTACTTCTGGCCTGCTTTTGGCTCCGTGTGTGTTCGTGTGGCTTGGAGCTGTTTTTTTACGAAACAAGTATTAGCATATGTTCAGTGGTTGCGCTTCATCATTTTATTTTTTTAGGCTTACTTTCAAAATTGGCTCACGAAGTTCAAAAGGATTCAATATTTCTTTCAAAACAATACCGAAACACAGCAATAAACGAAGCCGCAAGTATGATTCGCCGCCCGCCAGTACGAAGACTAGGCAAATGTGTGTACTACTTATCATTCCCATGGTCGCCGAACGATCGCAGCGCCAGAGTGCCCTCTAGTTAATTTTAGGAAACTCTATGCCGTTACTGCCTCTCTCAATGGAGGGCACCTCCACAGTTATGCGCAGGGAAGGGGGGAATCGGAATTAGAGACAGAAGGGGTAAAAGAAGGGTAGTGGAATGCATTCGATCACTCGCATCACGCACTCGCGCGTAAGAAACCAAACGCAGCACACGCAATCCAACGAAGTACCGCCAAGAAGCCGGAGGCGAAGCAATGCACCCAAAAAGGGAAAAAAAAAACCCGCTGGAGAGGTAGAAAGAAGTTAGGGCGCTCTCCGACCACGAGGGATGGACAGAGAGTGTCTGCTCCGACGGGGCAACGCGCCCGTGGGGAAGAGAGAAAAAAAAAGAAAAAGCCGTCAGGAAGCTTGAAGTAGCCTACGTAATCAAAGTCACGTGGGACTCCGAGGCGGCGTGGCGCACGGCAGGATGTAAACAACGACGCCACGTGTGTAACGGGTCTCTTTAGAGGCGCGTAAAAAGATCTGCGTCGTCGAAAAAGTCCAGCAGCGCATGGAACGCCCGGCGGAGTATCGCAACGTTAGCCGAGGGGAACAACAGGTGTTCTAAACACATGTGTGGCAGTCCAAGTTGCGCTAGGCGTTGAAGAGACGGCGACAAATATCCGCGTATCCCGGGCACTGGCACAAGATATGTTCGACGGTCTCGTCTGCCGGACACTGCACGCACGAAGGGCTGTGGCTGCCACTCTGTCTGAAGAGCCGGTGCGCTGTACGGCTGCATCCTGTTCGAAGGCGCAGCAAGAAAGCACGAGCACGCCGACCAATTCCTGTTGACGGCAGGCATGCGACAGAATTACTGGCTGCTGTGCTGGGTTCCGGGGGAAGAGCCCGGACGTGGCGTGCGATAATCTGCCGCGCCACATCGAAGCTGTGAACTAAGTTCGTTGCGGGCGTGGAGAGGTCGTGGGCGTCCTTTGCCAGCGCGTCGGCTGCCTCGTTGCCGTGCACTCCGACGTGCGAGGGCACCCACTGGAACGACACAGCACCCCACTTCGCACACTCACAGTAAACTTGCGCGTGAGGCACTGCGCGATCGAAGGGCCATTTTCCTCCTTCGCGAGGGTGAGGAGCGCTGCCCGAGAGTCGCAGAAGACGACGTCCGATGGCGGCAGCAGCTCGGCCAGCTAATCGGCTGCTCAGTTCAGTGCCGCGAGCTCAGCGGTCATCGATGTCGCCGGGAGCGGAAGACGGCACTTACTCTCGTCTCGGAGCGCTGGAATGATGCTGGCAGCAGCAGCCGAGTCGTCCCTGTTCACCGAGCCGTCGGTGTATAGATGGAGGTGGCCGCAGTATCTTTTTTTGATCATGGCGCAGGTTTCCTGTAGTAGGGCCGCCCGAGGTGTGTGCCCCTTGCTGCGTATGCCTGGAATTCCGATCGATATGGGCAACCGGGAGTCCCAGTGAGGTGGAATAGTCAGGAGTCCTGCGACCGGGAGTCCGGAGATAAGGCCGGCGTACTCCAGCGAGCTGCGGCCCATGCCAATGTCGGGCAGCGACAGGAGCCGATTAACCAGCACCTTGCCCCCTCGCGTAATGTGCAGGCGCTCCACGTGACGCAGAGCACAAGCCTTGGCTCTTAGCGAGAGGGGAAACTGGTTGGTTTCGGCATAGGTCATGCCCACTGGTGATGTTCGAAGCAATCCAAAGAAGCGGCGGATGCCGCTGCGAAGTTCCGTCTCGAGAATCTCCCATTGAGACGCACGCAGTGTGACCAAGGAGAACGCATAGAGGGCCCTGGCTCCGGTGACGGCGTTGTAAATCCTCAAGGCGATGCCAGGCGAACAGCCTTTGCCCCACGCGAGGAGAGAGGAGAGGATGCCACTCCTGCGACTCTGCGAGAGCTTAGCCGGTGGCTAGCAACAGCTGGCTTCCAGCTCAGGCGGTGATCTAGCGTGATTCCGAGGTATAACACCGATCATCGCCACGGCAGAACGCGTCCCAGGAACGTGAGGCGGCCAACCTCGTATCGCCCCCTGAAGGTGGGGTGGATGAGAAGCGCTTCGGTCTTGGCAGTGGAGAGCTGAAACCTAATGCTTGACATGAAAGCATCCGCGAAATCGAGAGAGCCCTTGATGCTCTGTTTCACCTGTTTCCCGTACGAATTGGGTCCCCTCGCGCAGAAGGTGACGTCGTCCTCATAGATGGCAATGCGCACCGTGTACTGCAAGTCACGCGGGATGTAGTCCACAATGCGTGCGAGGGCGAGATTGAACATCATGGGGCCCGAAATGCTGTCCTGCGGCACACCAGCAGTGGACGGGCGAGACGCGCTGAGCTCGCCAGCAATACGGACACGGAAGGTCCTGCCACCGAGGAACTCCTCGACGTACCCGAGAAGCCTCCCGCACATACCCATTGCACGTAGAGCGTCCGAAACGGCCGCATGAGGCAGGCAATCGAAGGCACTCTTGATGTCAAGAAAAACCAAATATACGGCTTCGCCGCGGAGCTTTCCATCCTTCAGGGTGGTGGCAACGTCGGAGATGCAATCCGCGGTAGATCAGTGGCAGCAGGAACCACTCTGCACGTCCACCAGGGTGTTTAGCGTGCAGATATTCATTCGAGATGCTTGAGAGCCATGGCCTCTATCACCTTCCCAGCAGCTGACGTAAGCGAAACCGGTCCGCAGGAGGTTGGTTCCGACGAGAGCTTGCTTGCCCTTTTTGCGTACTGGAACGACGATCGCCTCCTTCCTCGTCGCCGCAAACGCGCCAAAGCGCCAGATGCTGTTGTATCCCTCGAGCAGGCCAGGAAGTTGACTGTCGTCGAGCTTTCGCAGCATCTGGTACGTGATGCCGTCACTGCCAGGTGCCGATCGGTTTTTCCGCGTCCCCAGGACGTGACGAAGCTCGCCGAGGGTGAAGTCCTCCGTGGAGAGGGTCTCGATCTGCCGCACAATATCCGACGTGGGGAAAACCACTCCGGAGCAAACAGTTCGGGCCGGTGTTGCGCTGGCACAGGGGAGCCTGCACTGCGTCAGGGACGAGCACAGGGGCATGGAACGTGTCCGCGAGTAGCTCTGTCAGCAGGGCGGTGGTTAGGTGTAGGACGATAGCGATGGAAATGACCGGAGCCTGCGGTACCCATGGTCGCAGCATCGCCCCAAACACCCGCCAAGCACGCTGGTTGTACCGCTGCTGATCGAAGGAGTGGCAGAGGCCGGACTAGCTTTCGGCGCAGTGATGGTGGGCGTGGCGCCTATACACCGCGTCGATCCAATTGTACATCGTCCGATCCTCCTACCTCCCGTAGCACTCAGCCCAGCGTTGAATACGACGACGAGCAGCCCGGAGGATCAGCTGTTTTATATCCGGCACCGGCGTATTGGCAGGAACGCGGCACCTCACTGTAGCCTCGCGCGCGCACTCGGCAATGTGTGTAAACACGTCGCCCGGATCCTTCTGCCGGCAAGTTATCTTTTTACCCACTTTTTTTTCACAATTACATTACAATTGCTTCTAATAACTTGCCCTATAAATTCCTTGGCATTATTGTCTGTGAGATTTCAATAATTTTATATCAATTATGTCAAAACACGCAAAAACTAGCCCTTAGGTATACATTTTTTACAAGTTTTTCCCATATATCTATTGTCAAGACGAAAAAAGACGCTGGGGCTGGGGCGCGTGGGCAGCTAAGAAAAGGTAGAGGAAGAAGAAAAAGTCAGAATAAGAACTTCTTCATATAAAGAAGAAGAAGAAAAAGAAGAGTACCAGGAGAAGAAGCATAGGCGCTGCGCGACCTGGAACGCTCGAACACGCAAGTAGCTGGTAGTGCTTGCTCTAGGGTTTTGGCCTAAGTTTGTGTTGTGGCTGTGGTTTCTTTGTCTTTATTAGGTGTTCCTATAGTGCTTTTACAGCTAAGTAAGCGCTTTTAGCGCTAGAAAGAGCACTTAGATGCCATTTTCTTCACCTGCACCAGGGGCTTGCCTCTGGTCTGCTTCACTTCCGCCACAGGAAATACCAGTGGATCAGTTTCTGCGCAACGGCATTCCCGCAGTTCCTGTGGCCCTCGTCCCTAGCAATGACGGCTTCATTCAGATGAAGAATCCGAAAGTGGTCCAGGCGGAGCTTAGAGCTGCGACGTCTTACTTTCCCAGCATCACAGAGGTCCGCCAGTTCAGCAGAGGTGATATTCTATGTTTTTCATCTGATCAGCTCTGTGTCCAAGACTTATTGAAGTGCTCGAGTTTCGCGACCAATCCGCTGAGTGCCTTTATTTACCCGCATCTGGCATGTGTGAAAGGTATTGTTCGCGGTGTCGATGTTAACTTGACCCCGTCTGAGGCATTAGAGATGTTTGCCGTGACTGGTGCTATCTCCGTTTATAGTTGTGCACGACTGGTAGAGAAGCAGAAGACACTGACTGAGTTGGTAATTGTAACCTTCGCTGGAGCGAATCTCCCAAGCGAAATCAATGCATGGCCACTAATATACAGAGTGGAACCGCTATCACCGCGACCACTCCAGTGTACGAAGTGCTGGCGATACGGTCACACTATTAAAGGATGCAGGTCAGAACTCAGATGCCGAGTGTGTGGTGACAACCACGAAACAAATTACTGCAAAGCTAAAGAAGAGAAATGTTGTCTCAGCAACAAACAACACTGTGCAGATAATCCTGATTGCTCAGCAAAGGCTCGAGAAATGCAAATTCTTGAAATTATCGGGCGTAGGCGCTGTTCTCGACGAGAAGCCCTAGCGGAAATACAGGCTAGAACTCAGGGGTACGCCAGTGTTGCAGCACGACATCTCTCGGAAATAAATGGGTCGATTTCCCTGAATATAGCGGAGGCCATAAAAAAGGCTCTAGAAAAAGCCATGAAACGACTGACTTCTAACTTTTGCGATTCTCTATCTCAAATTTCGTCTAACCAGATGACTCGCATATTTGATACAACGGGAGAGTCAGGCCTAGTATCCCAACATGTTGAGAGTTCACGACCAATAGCTGACGGGTAATCTGAAACTGTGCCATCGTATTATCCGCCCGCAGGAGCCTCTGCAATAGGCGTCCACAGCCAAAATGAGGAATTTGAAACCGCACCATCGTTTTCTCCGTCTGCAGCACCCTCTGCAGTAGATATAGAGAGTCTAAGTGAGGACAAAGCTGCATATACAATAGATTCTGATGACATGAATTTGGACCCTAGGTCCCTGAAGCGATCAAGATCCCCTGTGTCAAGGAAAACTAACTCACCGAAACAAACAAAAAACAAAAAGTATCTGAAAGAAAAGGGAAGCTAGGTACTCGGCTGCTGACCCGCAGGGCGCGGGTTCGAATCCCGGCTGCGGCGGCTGCATTTCCAATGGAGGCGGAAATGTTGTAGGCCCGTGTGCTCAGATTTGGGTGCACGTTAAAGAACCCCAGGTGGTCTAAATTTCCAGAGCCCTCCACTACGGCGTCTCTCATAATCATATAGTGGTTTTGGGACGTTAAACCCCACATATCAATCAATCAATCAAGAAAAGGGGAGCTTTTCAAAGAAAGATTTCTTGAAAGAAAGCATTCTAGAGAAAGCTATAGCGGAAGCAGCTCTTTCGAAACCATAGGGTCACTTAAGATTCTCCAATGGAATTGCCGATCAATCCATTCTGCATCTACAGATTTGGTATACTTGACTTCTAAATTCGCTCCTGATAATATAGCATTACAAGAGACATGGTTATCTGTACATAATTTGTTCCATTTAAATAACTTCCGATCTTTTCGACTAGACCGTCCATCGAGAAGTCGGGGTCTAGCTCTCTTTATTAATAACAGAATTAGTATGAAAGTCAAATGCTCATACAAACATATGTCGCCAGAATGCGAAATTTCGGCAGTAGACATTACACTTCCCAACTGCACTCCTTTAACTTTAGTTATTATGTATTTTCCGGATGGAGTTCAAGAAGCACGAAGTTTGGATCTAGCTACAAAATCGTGGTGCAAAGACAAAGTTTTAGTTGGAGACCTTAATTCCCACCACACTAGTAGGGATTTTAGAACTGATCTGAGTGGGAAACGCTTGTGGGAGTGGACAATGGCTAATGACCTGACGTGCCTCAACGTCAGAACCCACACATTTATTCGTAATCACTCCAGGTTGGCCTTAGATTTAAGTTTTGTCAGTTCCGTAATTACTATTTCTTCTTGGAAAGCGCTGGACTGTGGCACCAGCAGTGACCACTTACCGATAAGTTTTGAAATTTCTTGCCCGATAATTCCATCTTGTTCAGATGTAAGAGTATTTGTAAATTACACTAAACTTAAGAATTATCTGAAGTCAGCATTGGCTTTTCACTCGGAAGAGAGCGATGACAAAAAATCACTGAAAATAAACGCAGTCATTAAAATATCCAACAAAAGAGCTGAATTTACTGTTGAATCCACAAAAAGAGTATATAGCCGTTGGTGGAATGATGAATGTACAAGAGAGCACCGACGACGTCAGGCAGCTTGGAAGCAGTTCTTACATAATCAATCCCCCCAAAACTGGGCCGATTATAAATTCATTGCTGCGGGCTTTAAAAGAACGGTAGCTCAAGCTAAACAAGAATATGACAGAAGACATTATGAATACCTGTCAAAGCCTAAACATATGAAAGCACTGTTCCGATATATGAGATCTCGGAAAATCTTGCCATCACCAGTAAATGTAGCTTGTGATAATCTGTCGGCGCAAGAAATGACCACTACCTTAGAGGCAATCGGTAAAGGTCTGGAAAGCAAATTCACTTCAGTAGTGCCAAACAACTGGCACAAGTCTACGACAAAGTCTGACTTCGAAGAAGTGGCACAGACTGAAGTATCCAACGTGATTAAACATTTACCCTGTGCGTCTCCTGGCCCAGATAGAATCACAGTACCCATGATTAAAATTCTGTTCAATTTATCGCCTCGAGACGTCACCAATGTTATTAACTACTCCTTAGAAAACTCATGGGTGCCGCAGTATTGGAGGATAGCAAAGGTGATTCCTATACTATATAATCCGGGTGTAGGATTTACAGTCGATAATATCAGACCAATCTCTCTAACATCTAATATGGTCAAACTAGTAGAGAGGGTCCTACATAGCCGAGTAAGTATCTGAATGGCAGACAATTCAGTAATAAAACCGAACCAAATCGGCTTTCGTAGTGATTTCTCTATTTGGTGTGGCCATGCTGATTTAGAGAGCCGAATACAGCTCGCGCGTAAAAGAAGGCAATACGCTGCTTTAGTAACGCTTGACATAGCCAAGGCGTATGACAGTATGGAGCACTTCATATTGTTAAATAAGCTAGAGAGATTGAACTTCCCACAATGTTTTATTGAGTGGGTGGCAGAATTCTTAAAATCAAGAGAATTCTACTGCGTCTAGGATGGATGTTCCTCATGTATATTTAAACAAACGCGTGGAGTTCCCCAAGGAGCAGTCTTATCTCCAGTATTATTTAATGCTTTAATGAGCACAATTCCAACAGATGAAGAAGGTACTGTCTACATTTATGCTGATGACATCGCACTCTTTGCTGCTGACTGTGGTATTTACTCACTACAACCTAAATTACATAGATATATTAACATGTTAGAAATTTGGTTGCAGTCGATTTTGTTATCGTTAAATGTCAACAAAAGTGCGCTCATGGCGTTTCCGCTTGCAGAACCAATTTCAATTTCAATTCTATATAAACAGGAACCCATTCAGCAAGTATACTCTATAAAATATTTGGGAATCATTTATAATGACAAACTTAACTGGAGTCCACACATAGAGTATTACTACCAAAGCACAGCGGGCTTCAGGCTTAATACACAAGCTAAGTAACCGGAAATATGGGTTACGGAGGCACACCTTGATAACGTTGTACAAGGTTTATATGCGCCCTATCATGGAATTCGGCTGCATATTATTCTCGGGTGGCCCTGCTTATAAAAGGAAACCTCTAGTTGTCTTGGAGCGAGAAGCACTGCGAATGTGTCTGGGACTCCCTAGATTTGTGGCTATCAACGTACTGTACCAGGAAGCGCGCCTGCCTACACTATGAAGCGTGGAAGCTTGGGAAAGTTGGTAGGACATAACTGAATGCAGGAACAGCGCAACCTAGAAGTAGTTACTTCATAACTACGGAAGCGAAAAAACAAGGACAGACAAGAGCGCTGACTTTCAACAAAGATTTAATGCCGGAGTGGTGTACATATATAGGGGAAAAATGAGAAAAACAGGCATGCGTAGAAGGGTGCAGGAACAACTACTGCGACACAATGTCAGCAAAACTCTTGTCTCTTGTTGAATGGGCTGAAAAAACAAATACATATGTAACTTAAAAAAGATCGATATTTTTTAAGTTACATATGTATTTGTTTTTTCAGCCCATTCAACAAGAGACAAGAGTTTTGCTGACAGTGTATCGCAGTAGTTGTTCCTGCTCCCTTCTACGCATGCCCATTTTTCTCATTTTTCTCCTATATATGTACACCACTCCGGCATTAAATCTTTGTTAAGAGTCAGCGCTCTTTTCTGTCCTTGTTTTTTCGCTTCCATAGTTACGAAGTAACTACTTCTAGGTTGCGCTGTTCCTGCATTCAGTTATGCCTACACTACTTTGTCGATTTCAAATTTTGACCGTACAAGCATTTTTAAAATTCTATAGCTCACCGGCAAGAAGATCTCAATATGCTTTTATCGCAAACACAGACGCCTTCTTTCTTGCTCATTGGCCACGGTTTCACACACCTCTGATAATGTTTGTACAAAAGAATTTACAACGTATAAATGTGAACATTAGAAATGTAATTGAGACTAATGACTCGAATTGTCATGTTATTATTGAGTATTATGATATATTCCCCCAAAATGCCAAATTACAATCTCTCGAAATTTTAAATAACATATTATTAGATTACTTGGAGCATGCAGAAACTAAAGATATAATAGCCACAGATGCTTCCGTAAATATTCAAAAGGCAGGTGTAGGCATTGCCTCTGATTCGCTTGACTGGTCCTTTTCAGTGAGACTGCCTGATTTTACTCAAGTTTTTGAAGCGGAGCTCGTGGCGATTATTTTAGCTCTTCGAAAACTTCCATCAAATCAAAACAACGCAGTCATAATGACGGATTCTCAGAGATTTCAGTTTGTGCAGCTCTGACAGCTTCAGAGAACTCACAAATTCTAAGCACATTCAAAACATTAGTACCCCCGCAGTTGAGACTCCTGAGGTTACTATGGGTTCCGGGACACTGTGGATTAAGATTAAATGAATCGGCCGATTTCTTAGCACGAGCCGCACTTAATCGGCCAGTTTTGTCCATCTTGCCAGATGTTGAATATATCACGGCAATAAAATATCGAAAATCAGCAATCTCCACTGATACGATATAAAAAGTAACTACATGGACAGCCTATAACCACCTCATGTTTCCATGGGAACCCCACTGAAGCCAGTCCAGAAAGCTCGAAGTCTTAATTACTAAAATTTGATGTGGTGTAACCCCCCCCCCCCCACCGCCTAAACCTGTATCTACACAGAGTTGGTGAGACAACATCACCCCTCTGTGCATTCTGCGGAGAAATGGAATCACTAGATCATTATTTTTCGTATTGTCGCCGCTACGATATACTTCGAAAAAGGTTACTAGTTATGCCATTTCTGAAAATAGGCGTTAGATTGACGGCGGAAACGGCACTACGCTTTGGTGCCTCAGTTTTGGGACATTGCCACAGGGATGCTTTCAATGCCATTTGCGATTATATTCAGGCAACCAAGCGTATACCTTTGTGATCTTCAATCAAAAAAAATTATTTATTACTCCCCAGGGCAGAGTGAAGTAACCGCAGCTGAGTGGTAATCATAACACCTAAAATCTCAAAATTGCTCAACTTGATTTTTCTGCTTGCTATTTTATGTTGTTTTTTTTACATTAGTCTTATTATAATACCAATTCATTACACATAGTTAAAATGATCACAGAAAAACTGCACTACACTTTCTTGGCCAATCCCCCTGTGTGCGTATGAGCCATCATCCCAGGGAAACAATACAAAAGCAAAACAAAAGAACAGCTGGCCCAGGATCGGGTGTTGTCTCTTGTTCTCTGTCTCGCTCATCACAATGGCGCAGTCGACGAAGAAGAAGGCTTACATCCCGGCTTCGTCATCCAGGACAGTCACGATAAGCGCCGCTTGAGGACAGCGTCAAGGCCTCCTCGGCGGCTGTTCACCTGCCGCCACTGCCACCACCGTTTGGGGACCGCGTCAAGGTATCCTCGGCGGCCGTCAGCGCAAGCCGACAAGTGAACTCTCTGCGGGAAGCCACCGGTACGTGTCTTCGCGGTTCGTCGGCAGTGCGGGCTTCTCCATCCAGGAACGCCGTTCACGCTTCTTTGGCGATGGAGTCAACAACCCGGCCGCCGCTTAAGCTGCCCATCAGACCATCAGTGGACGATGTCCATGCCTCCTCTGTGGTACCAGGGCATCACCCAATGGACACTATGCTACCACTTCGCGGCCGTAATACGCAAGGGTTCCTGTCCTTTGGGAATGCTGTTCAAGCTTCCCACGGCCTGCATTCCTTGTCCAGAACTCTTCCAACACATGAGCAGCCAAGAAACGCTGTTCATGCTTCCTTGGACTTGCGTGTCACCACCGTGAGTACTACTGGAACCACGTACTTCACGCACGCGAACCAAAGCGGTTCAGAAGCCTCGTGCGACAGTGCCGTGGAGCAGCGGCGTACCATCGCACTGCTCCGCGCCGAGACTAACGAACTGACAGCGTTGATCGCAGAGCAAGCTCCTGCAATGTTGCCAGCATTGCGTGACATTAACACAGTGTTGGATGTAGCTGCCTCGTACGACCTTGAGGCAAGCACACCGGAGCAACGCAGGTAGCTTCGGTCTTCCCTGATCGAGCTCTCACACCAGCTCGACTGCTTCGCGTCGGTGATCTCTGCGTTGCCACCTGCCATCGCTCAATCACCAGCCGTCTGTGAACTACCGTAGTTACATGGGGTCCGGAACGATGCCGACAGCTGGATGGCAACCGTCAACGCGATAGCAATGCGCGAGGCCTGGACAGAAAATCAGAAATGGTGTGTGGCTATAGACCGTCTTCGGGAAGGTGCAGCGGCGTGACACCGGTATGAAAGTTGGAAGTAGCAGTCATGAGCGGAATGGAGCTTCAAGCTCATAGCTGCTTTCGGCCCGATTCCCTGTGCCACCTGTCCATGCAACTCGACCTTCTCTCAAGACAGAACTCGGGAAAAGCCCGACCTAGAGGATGCGGTTAAAGCCCCTACCATCCTGTCATCTCTCGGTGACCAAGATGTAGGGAACGATCACGATCGTGAAGCTCTGCCTTGCACGGGCATTTCTGCTGTCATGGAGCAGCGGCCCGATTGTGTGCTTGTGTCCGTTAGGTCTCTCACTGCAAGTTTTGCAAACCGCCCTGCGACAGGTCCCACCGAACGCCATCCGGAGTCGTCAGACCATTCGGTAGACACTGAGGCGCCAGCCTCCATCTTACTGGACATTCTACGGCGTCATCAAACGCACGTGCCTGTGAATTTCACCATGCTCAACCTTGACCAGACGGAAGCGGGTCTGCACGCTTTTAATAATTCAGTAACTGAACATGAGAGCATTTCCGCCTTGCAAAAAGACGCCTCTCGAGAAATGAAGTATATCGAGGAGGTTCCTGCTGCTGACCCTGACCAAAGTGACCACAGTCCTCCTTTGCAGGTCGTGAACTCTGCATCGGTATTAGACCCGGGAATACCACCACCAGGCCTTCCTCAGGAGATATTGTCCTCGCGCTCGTTGTCGTTTGAGGACATGGAGGCGCTCACATCTACCGTACCAGACACAACTGAACCCCACCAGACCATGATCGTCGGAAACAAAATGCACTCCTTACCGCTTCACACAGCAGGCCTTTTCGAGGATGCGAACAAGATCAGCCGTAACCTGACACAGCCATGTTTGCAGACGACTCATACATTCATTTTCGAAGACGCACATACGCTCAGCCGTGCAGATACTTGGTTCCCGAGGGATGTTTCCTTTGAAAAAAGCCAGACACCTAGCCAGGCTGAGGCTACTGCCATTGAGAACTTGTCGAGGACCAGCCCTCGCGCTGTTCCCTCCCAGGACACCAAGTCTGCACGCGACAGTTCGCCAGAATCCACCAGCTGGACAACCTTCAGAGAGTTCTGCTGTGGTATTGATGCCCAACCATGAGCTGCGCGCAATTCATTTTGAGAAATGGCACAAACGTCCACACGGCTGCCTCACAGAGCGTCCCGCTGCAGTTCATTTCACAAACGGCGGTGGGACAAACACCAGAATTTCCAGGTTACTCTGCGACCTTGCAGGAACAGTCAGGGCCATCCGCCTGAGCGGTATTCTACGAGTTGTCAGGAAACGTTGTACCATGGACGAGTTCAACGGCAGCGACAAAGCCATCTCCACCCACCTGAGTACACACCGACAGAGCTTCAAGCAGAGGCGCACCGTGGCGTTGACCGACCGGCTCGAGGCAGCCAGTGTCGTCCACCAGAGACTCTTCCCCTAGACCGTCCCTCCATGTTGCATTGTGGTTCGGGACGACCACCACGATGCAGCCAAGCCCACCCAGCAGAAACTTTGCCGCCAACTCCGCGTGCGCGCAGTCATGGCCGAGTGTCAAGACGAAGGAAGACGCTGGGGCTGGGGCGCATGGGCAGCTAAGAGGAGGTAGAGGAAGAAGAAGAAGTCAGAATAAGCGTTGTAAGCAATAATGCAGTTATCGCTCATATGAGACTATATGTTCTGTTGGCCAATACACCAGAGTGGGTACGAGTCATGGATTAGAGGATACAAACAAACAAACAAACAAACAAATAAACAAACAAACAAGAACAGCTGGCCCAGGATCGGGTGTTTTCTCTTGTTTTCTGTCTCGCTCATCACACTGTATATATTGTGAGGAGCGACACAGAGAACAAGAAACAACACCCGATCCTGGGCCAGCTGTTCTTATTCTGACTTCGTTATTCTCTTCTTTTCCCTATCTACCCGCGCGCCGAAGCGCCAGCGTCTTTCTTGGTCATGACACTCGGCCATGACTGCGTGCGCGCGTAGCTGGCGGCAAAGTTTCTGGTGGGCGGGCTGGGCTGCATCGTGGTGGTCAGCCCGGACCACAATGCAGCATGGAGCGATGGTCTGGGGGACGCGTCTCTGGTGGACAGCACTGGCTGCCTCGAGCTGGTCGCTCCTTTGCACGCCACGATGTCTCTGGAAAAAGTGCTGTGGACTCCAGTGGCTGGCACTGGCTGCCCCGTTGCAGCTGACGCTCTCGGCCATGCCGCGATTTGGTCCCAGTATCTGCCAGAAGTAGATCTGGTGGTCGATACTGGCTGCATCTTGGAAGTCGGCATCGGCCACGCGGGAGCTGGGTGCCGGAGTCTGCCACAAGTCTATCGGGAGGCCGAGACTGGCTGCATCGTTGTGGTTGGTCTCGGCCATCTGAGACAGGACATTGTGTGACGCTGTCATCGTATTGGCTGCGTCTGTGGGGTCCCTTTCGTGGACGCAATGACTCGCCTTGCGGGGCTGTCGAACACTCTGGTCGGTGATGATGGCTATTTCGTAGCAGTCGCAGCACGCTTAGCAGGCAATTCCGTTGGTACAGTTTGGGGCGCTGGTCTTCATTGCCTTCGGCGTTCTGGACAGGCTGCGATGCCCATTGCTGAGGCTCGAGGGTGGTCTTCTTGCCTGTTGTCAGACTGGATGACTGCGATGAGACATCGAGCTGCCGCCCCACTTCAGCTCGATATATGGTAGTGGGCGCGTTGACGAAGGGTCCAGCTACCCTGTGCCCCTCTGTATCTCCCCCCACGAAAGAGAACGAGGTGGCCGATGGCTAACACCAATCTGGGTTCGGTACCATCGACGAGTCGGGAAGCTTTTGTGGAGAACGGGAGTGCTCAGCAGGAGCCTCGAGATGAAACCCTTTTTGGACAACATCCTCGGAACCAGGCAGGTTGGACTGGGTGGTGGAAGGGAGATGGGAGAGTGTCCGGCCGAAGGCAGCTATCAGCTTGGAGCACCACTCCACCCAGGACTGCTGCTTGAAGCCCTCATACCGGTGCCACGCCGCTGCACCTTTCCGAAGACGGTCTATAGCCACGGTCCATTTCTGAGATTCCGTCCAGGCCTCACTCATTGCTATGGCGTTGACGGTTGCCACCCAGCTGTCGGCGTCGTTCCGGACCCCGTCGCATTCCGGTAGTTCGCAGATGGCTGGTGATTTTGAGGTGGCAGGTGGCAACGCAGAGATCACCGACGCGAAGCAGTCGAGCTGGTGTGAGAGCTCGATCAGAGAAGACCGAAGCTCCCTGCATTGCTCCGGTGTGCTTGCCTCAAGTTCGTATGAGGCACCTACATCCAACACTGTGTTAATGTCACACAATGCTGGCAACATTGTAGGAGCTTGCTCGGCGATCAACGCTGTGAGTTTGTTAGTCTCGGCGCGTAGCAGTGCGATGGTACGCCGCAGCTCCACGGCACTGTTGCACATGGCCTCTGAACCGCTTTAATTCACGTCCGTGATGTACGTGGTTCTAGTAGTACTCACGGCGGTGACACGCACGTCCAAGGAAGCATGAATAGCGTTTCTTGACGGCTCGTATGTTGAAAGAGTACCGGATAGGGAACGCAGGCCATGGGATCTTGAACAGCATTCCCAAAGGAAGGGAGCCTGTGCATATTACGGCCGCGAAGTGGTGGCATAGTGTCCATTGGGTGATGCCCCTGTACCACGGAGGAGACACGGACGCCGTCCAGTGATGGTCCGATGGGCAGCTGAAGCGGCGGCCGGGTTGTTGACTCCATCGCCAAAGAAGCGTGAACAGCGTTCCTGGATGGTGAAGCCCGCACTGCCGACGAACCACGAAGACACGTACCGTTGGCTTCCCGCAGAGGGTCCACTTGTCGGCTTGTGCTGACAGCAGACAATATATATATATATATATATATATATATATATATATATATATATATATATATATATATATATATATATTTTGTTAAGCGGTTTATTGACGGACACTCAGCGATGATTCACGACAGCGATAGTCAATGCGGGGATCGACTCCCTGCACGAGCTGCTCTTCTTCTTCAGAAAAAGGCGACCCACTAGAGGGCGCTGAAGAGGATGACCCACTGTTCAAAGGCTTTACCACAACTACCCCGGGTACGAAAAGGGAGCCGCTTGGCGACCTAACAGCTGATTACAATGAGCGGGTCATGGTAGGCCTTGAGGCGCTCCACGTTAACAATGTCGCGTCCTCGACGACGCATGTCCGAAGATTGTTCGATCGGTTCAATCAAGTAGTTGACTGGGGAAGTGCATTTGACGACACGGTAGGGGCCTTCGTATTTAGGCAATAGTTTTGCAGATAGGCCAGTTGCAGTAGTAGGGATCGAGAGCCAGACGAGCGCTCCAGGGAGGAATGTGGGTGCAGTAGTACTGGCGTCAGCGCGAATGCTTTTTTGCCGCTCTTGATCATGCGCAGTAAAGGTCTTTGCAAGCTCTCGACATTCTTCAGCAAGCTTGGCTGTAGCAGAAATGGGTGCCCACTCAGACGGATCTGGCCTGTACGGAAGTATCGTGTCGATGGTGTGTGACGGGTGCCTTCCATATAATAAAAAGAAAGGTGAGAAGCCAGTAGTGCTCTGAGGGGCGGTATTATATGCGTAGGTGACGAAGGGTAGAATGGAATCTCAATTTGTGTGATCGGCGGCGACGTATTTGGAGAGCACGTCGCCGAGCGTACGGTTGAAGCGTTCGGTGAGGCCATTTGTCTGCGGGTGGTAAGCAGCAGTTTTGCGGTGAACAACGTTGCACTCTTTGAGAAGGGCTTGAACGACTTCAGACAGGAAGACACGGCCTCGGTCACTGAGCAGTTCCTGGGGTGGGCCGTGTCGCAGAATGAATCGTTGGAGCAGAAAGGAAGCCACATCGCTCGCTGTAGCCGCGGGAAGAGCGGCCGTTTCGGTGTATCGCGTGAGGTGGTCCAAAGCAACAATGGCCCAGCGGTTACCAGCCGACGTTAGTGCAAGTGGCCCATACAAATCGATGCCAACGCGCCCAAACGGCCTGGCAGGGCAAGGTAGAGGTTGCAGACCTACCGGCGACAGGTGCGTTGAAGTTTTGCGGCGCTGACATTCTATGCAGGAGCGAACGAATTTCTGCACGTAGCGGTACATGCCGCGCCAAAAGTACCGTTGTCAAATGCGGTGGTAAGTCTTCGATACCCCGGAGTGCGCACATTGCGGATCAAAATGAAAGAATTCGCATATGTCAGAGCGCAGACTGCGAGGTATGACTAGTAGCCACTGGCGGCCGTCACCGTTGTAATTGCGTCGATGGAGGAGGTCGTCGCGAACGGCGAAATGGTGGGCTTGACGACGCAACGCGCGAGTGGATGGAGTGGATGGATCAGTCGGCAAGTCTATCAGTGAGGCAATCCATTGATCCTTGCGCTGTTCAGTAGCAATAGCATGAATGCTAATCGAAGAAATGGCAAGGTGAGACACTGAGTTGTTGGCATTGTCAGGCAAGGGAGAGCGCGACAGGGCGTCGGCGTCAGCACGTTGCCTTCCATTGCGGTACAGCACGCGAATGTCATAGTCTTGCAGGCGAAGTGCCCACCGGGCGAGACGGCCTGAGGGATCTTTCAATGACGACAACCAGCACAGTGCGTGGTGGTCGGTGACGACATCAAATGGGCGACCATACAAATAAGGTCGGAACTTTGCAAGGGCCCAGACGATTGCCAAACATTCTTTCTCGGTGACTGTGTAATTAGTCTCGGCTTTAGTAAGCGTACGGCTCGCGTACGCCACGACATATTCCGGAAACCCTGGTTTGTGCTGCGCAAGGACAGCGCCGAGGCCGACACCATTGGCATCCGTGTGTACCTCTGTAGGGGCCGTAGGGTTGTAGTGGCGGAGTATGGGAGGCGACGTCAACAAACGACGAAGTGTTCTGAAAGCGTCGTCGCACTGTGATGACCACGAAAGGAGAGGCCCGTTACTTCCGAGAAGCTTCGTCAGCGGCGATATGATAGTCGCGAAGTTTCGAATGAAGCGCCGAAAGTAGGAACACAGTCCTACGAAACTGCGCAGTTCCTTCACGGATGTCGGCTTGGGGAACTCGGTCACGGCCCGAAGCTTGGTTGGATCAGGGAGAATGCCGTCCTTGGACACAACGTAGCCGAGTATTGTCAGCTGCCGAGCTGCAAATTGGCACTTCTTTAGGTTCAGTTGCAGACTGGCGTTTCTCAGACGCGTTAAAACATGCCGAAGGCGTTGAAGGTGCGTCGAGAAGTCAGGAGCGAAAACGACGACGTCATCGAGGTAGCACAGGCACGTGTGCCATTTCAGGTCATGCAGAACTGTATCCATCATGCGTTCAAAGGTGGCGGGCGCATTGCACAGCCCAAACGGCATAACGTTAAACTCGTACAAGCCGTCGGGGGTGACAAAAGCGGTCTTTGGTCGAGCGTCCTCAGCCATAGGTACTTGCCAGTACCCTGAGCGCAAATCGAGGGATGAAAAGAATTCTGCTCCTTGCAGGCTGTCAATCGCGTCATCTACCCGCGGTAGTGGATACACGTCCTTACGAGTGATCTTGTTGAGGCGTCGGTAGTCCACACAGAACCGCACAGAACCGTCCTTCTTCTTGACGAGAACGACAGGAGATGCCCAGGGGCTGCTAGAGGGGCGAATAACATCTCGGCGAAGCATGTCGTCGACTTGCTCGTTGATTACACGGCGTTCTGTGGGAGATACGCGATATTGACGTTGCCGCAGCGGTGGCTGTGTGCCTGTGTCGATGCGATGCGTAACGGTGGATGTGCGGCCGAGAGAAGGTTGAGCGACATCGAAAGAAGAGCGGAATTCTTGCAACAGGCCCAAAAGCTGGAAACGCTGGCCCTGCGTAAGGTCGTCGGGTATGCAGGGACCGAATATATCACCGGATGATGAAGCAGAAGTCGAAACAGCACCAAGCGTACAGGAACTTGGGCAGTGAATGTCATCGGGTTGATCCATAACTTGCGCGTCTTCGATGGGTTCCACGCTGCCGAGACATTCTCCTCGCATCAACGTAACGCTGTACGGAGATGAGTTCACAACAAAAATAGTGGTGCTGCCGTGAGTGAGTCGCACGGTCGTGAAAGGAACCAGCAAGCTTTTTCTTATGAAAACACGATGAGATGGCGAGAGGAGTGCAGCGGTGTCAGAAAGGCTTGCGCAGTAGAGCGACACCGCAACGGACGAGTTTGCAGGCACTTGAGTGTAGTCTCTGACGAGTAACTTGCTTGCAGCGGATGGACTGTCGGCCGGCGTCAAAGAAGAGAATGGCGCGAGTTCTATTTCTGCTGGTGCGCAATGAATGACGGCGTCGTGGCGGGAGAGAAAATCCCATCCTAGGATGACGTCGTGAGAGCATGAAGAAATTATGATGAATTCAACCGCATACATCACGTCCTGAATCATAAGGCAGGCTGTGCACATTGCTGTAGGGTGAATGCTTTGGGCGCTGGCTGTACGGAGGGAGAGCCCGCAAAGCGGCGTGGTCACTTTGCGCAGTAATCGGCAAAGTTTTTCGTCCATCACGGATACGGCGGCTCCAGTATATACAAGGGCAGATGCACGAACGCCATCCACAAGCACGTCTATCACGTTCGACGGGCTTGCCTGAGGGCTTCCGCAGTTCGACAGCGTCGCAGCCCTTGCCTCGTGGACTGCGACAACTAGTTTTTCTGGTCGCCCTCGAGTGGACGTGGCCGCATCGGTGACAGTGAGTGACGTCGTGGAGATGGTGAACGGCGGTTAGACGGAACGGGGCGGGACGACGATGACATAGGCGGCGGTTGGTCATAAGAGCGGCTTGACTGGCTGGGAAAGTTGGAGGCGACCTGCGGTTGCTGCACACGATTGCAATATCGTGCCACATGACCGACGCAACCGCAAGCAAAGCAGATGGGGCGATTATCAGCAGTGCGCCATTGGTTTGCTGGTCGCATCCATGTCGCAGACCGTGATTGGCGAGCCGGCTGCTGATATGAGTGCATGGTAGGCTGCACTCGGGGCACGTGGGTGACGCCGGCGTATGTAGGCGAGACAGGTTCTCCAAAGGCCTGGGGCCTCGCGACGGTGTCGGTGTAATTTAGTGGAACAGTGACAGAAATCGGTGGGGGCGGCCTGGCAACAACTTGGGCGTAGCTGAGTGGCACAGATGCAGGAGGTGGCTGGTGGTATTCAGGGACGACCTCCGCGATTTCCTGCTGAATGGCTCGGCGGAGCGGAGGTAGAAGTGTACTTGATGGCTGTTGAGCTTGTTGTGGGAAAGCAAAAGCCAGTAGAGAGACCTGGCGGGCAACTTCCTCACGCACGAACGACTTGATTTCGGCAAGCAAGGTTGCGTGGTCTGGAACTGCTGACAAGGCCGAGAGATCAGCATCACGTGGTGGCGGGCGACGGGTCAACAAGCGCTGCCGCCGCAGCTCGTCGTAACTTTGGCATAACATGATGACTTCTGCCACGGTGCGGGGGTTCTTTGCCAGGAGCATGGTGAAGGCATCGTCGGCGATGCCTTTTAGAACATGCGTGATTTTGTCAGCCTCTGACATGTTCAGGTCGACTTTCTTGCACAAGTCAAGGATGTCCTCGATATAACTTGTGAAGGACTCACCGGTCTGCTGGGCTCGTTCACGTAAACGCTGTTCAGCTTGCAGCTTACGAACAGCAGGGCGGCCGAACACGTCGACGACAGCGGTTTTAAAAGCGGACCATGTCGGGAAATCAGATGCGTGGTTGTTGTACCGCATGCCGGCCACACCCGCGAGATAGAAAAACAGGTTGCCGAGTTTACCTGCCTCGTCCCAATGGTTGGGGACGCTCACGCGTTCGTACATGGCCAGCCAGTCCTCGACGTCGGTGCCATCCGCTCCGGTGAAGACAGGAGGGTCGCGGATGCGGGGGACACCGGGACATGGCGGCGACGTAGGAGGAAGCGTTTGCTGGGCGGCGTCTTGGTACATGGTTGGAGGCACGGTACGGGATCGAAGCTCCAAGGGCATCGAATGCTGACCGAAGGTGTTTGAAGGGCACAGCACTCTCAGCACTCTCCACCAAATTGTTAAGCGGTTTATTGACGGACGCTCAGCGATGATTCACGACAGCGACAGTCAATGCGGGGATCGACTCTCTGCACGAGCTGCTCTTCTTCTTAAGAAAAAGGCGACCCACTAGAAGGCGCTGAAGAGGATGACCCACTGTTCAAAGGCTTTACCACAATATATATGTATGTATATATATATATATATATATATATATATATATATATATATATATATATATATAGGCAGGCACAGTGGTTGAGTGGCTGTAGCGTTGCAAGTAGTCAAGTAGATCCTCCGTGAGCGGTCACATCGTGGTTTATTTCGACGTTTCGTCCTATAGCCTGGCCTTCATCAGGTATCCTGATGAAGGCCAGACTTTAGGCCGAAACGTCGAAATAAACCACGTTGTGACCGCTCACAGGCAATATATATATATATATATATATATATATATATATATATATATATGGGATATGGCACATTGGGAGCGTTGTCAACAAGGATAATTATATTTACTTCCCAACAGTTTCGGGAGGGGTCCTCCCTTCATCAGGGGATGAGGTTTACTAATATGAACTTCCAAACTTCGTTGTTGCCGCGTCCCTCTCGCCTTGAAAAATGCTTGCGAGAGTGAGAGTGAACTAAAAAAAAAGAAAAAAAAAGAAGAAAACGACGAAAAGAAAAAAAAGAAAAAAAGAAAAAAGAAAAAGAGAAAGTAAAAAAGAGGAAGAACCACTGTCAACACTGAGAACGAAACCAAATGTCCCTGTACGTCCACATCCGGTTCTCATTCCGTGCTGGTCAGTTCTCGACATGTGTCGGGCCACCCAAGATTGTCCAGTGGTGGCGGGAGGGGTCCGTGACGGCGTGCGTAAGGAAAGGGTTTCCCCTTAATTGGTCGGTGAGCTCTTTACCTTTCATCTTCGTCCGTTTGCCTTCAATGGTCATCAAGTGGTAGGCGAACAGAAACACTTTGTGTGTGCATGTGAAAAAAAGAAAAAAAGGGAAAAAGAAAGAAAAGAAAAAAGAAAACAAAAAAGGACTGGGCACACGTACGAGTCAGTCAGAAAAAACAAGCAAGGTTTCTAGCTATCAATCTTTGTCACCAATTTTTTCCTGGCCTTCTTCTCGGAGGCAGGAGAGTCTTCCGCAGTCCTCGTTGATGCCGGCTACTAATGTTCGAAATTTGAAAATAAAATATGCCTCACGCTGTTTGCGCTCGCGTCTGTTTGAGAAACCGGACTGCAAAGAATTACGCTGATATCTTCAAAACTGTGGTTTGGCAGGCGCAGATGTCTAGATAAAGGTAGCTTCGGAAGTGAAGTGGCGTGGTGCCGGTGACAAAATGGCGTGTCTCTTTGGCCGATATATTCGATATAGCCAGGAGGAAAATGGTGACAAAGATTGATAGCTGGAGACCATGCTTGTTTTTCTGTCTAACTCGTACGTGTACACTGTCCTTTTTTGTTTTTTTTTCTTATATATATATATATATATATATAACCAATTTCTGTCTTATATATATATACATATATTTATATATATATATATATATATATATATATATGAAAAAGGAGGTGTCCTTGGGTCCTTGGATCGAGTGGAATAATACCAAGAAGTAGAGGACAGAGGACGGAAAAAACGAAAACTTTTGTTCTCTGCGTTTCAGCCGGGGACCGGCCTTCATCAGGAAAAATGGTATACACAAATATATATATATATATATATATATATATATATATATATATATATATATATATATATATATATATATATATATATATATATATATATATATATATATATATATATATATATATATATATATATATATATACAGTGTCATAAAATGCAAAAACATACAAAAATACGAAGCCACTGAACACGTGTCGTATATAATAATCAATTTCTGTCTTTAATAACAGAACAGAAGGCATATTCTATTCTCATCCATGCTATCTCCGACGCCTCTACGATTTCCGTAGATCGAAGCTCGTAAGATTTAGAAACATGCAAAAGAAAGAAGAACACGCACACAGGAACGAATAATGATGGCTGCCAGCACCGGGAGGTGGTCGGGGGGGGGGGGGAATCCATGGAAACAACATAAATCATCCAGCCACCGGCTGCCCTTCAGCGGGAGGCTGGCAACTCTTTCGCAGCATCTGTCCTCACGAACGACAAAGGGTGAAATTTAGCAGAAATGCCCGTACTGTGAAGCCATTCTTCGAGTGCCTACTGAAAGAGACAGGAAAAGAAGAAATCGGAAAGAAAAACGTTAGCGCGTGAGGAGATTTGCCGCCACGCATTGAAGGGTGTCCCCTTTTTGCGGTGTGGGAATGCGTTTTAACGGGACTTTTAAGAGGAGCGACCGCTAAGTGCAGACAGAGGTGGGCGGATAGCAGGCCCTTTCTGTGTCGGCTCGTGGCGGCGGCGCCGGGACATATGGCTGACGAGGCGATCGTCCCCCACACGATTGTCAAGCCACGGGGAGTTTTCCGAGACATGCCGCTCTGCCCGCACAATGCCATGGTCACATGACTAGATTAAAAAGGGGAGCCTTGGACAACCGTACGTGACAGCCATTTATATCCTAGTTTTCAGGGATCTGCTCTCGCTCGACTTGATTTCGAGGTCAAAGACACCCTTCTAGCCTCGTGGCGCGTCCGCTTGTCGGCAAAACGAATGAGTAAACGCATTGTCTCCCCATTTTCACCCGTTTTCTTTATTTCACAGCGACGTTGGAGAAAAAGCATTCCCAAACTGCGCAAAATGATGATTAAGAAAACACGGAACCGTGCTAGCGCCGCGTTCATTGGGCCATATTTTCAGTTTGATTTGATAGGTGGGGTTTGACGTCCCTAAACCATCATATGATAATGTGAGACGTGGTAGAGGAGAAGAGAACTTCGGAAATTTTGACAACCTGGATTCTTTATCGTGAACCCAAATCTGTATATTTTCAGTTTTCAGGTGGTTTTATCCATTTGTAGATTGATCAATATTCTTTCTTGAGAGGAAACTATGTGACGTCACCGTGTTTTCACCTTTGTTCAGGTTGTTTTTTATGCCTTTTTGATATTCTTTTTTTCCTCGCAAGCGCAAAACTCTGCGAGATTGTTCCGCAATTTGTGGTGTTCGTCTGGCAGAAAAAAATAAAGTGTTGTCCTACTTTGTTTTCTTTCTCGCCTCTCAGCCATTTCGTGCCGCTTCGAAACATATAACAACTAACCTGCCACAAGGTCTTAGTCAAAGAGGAAACAGTCAAATATGCTACCACCGGGTTAGGTCGATGCTTAAAACTCCGTCCCAAGAAGACGCTTTACGGGTCCAGGTGTGTCATCGGGTAAGCAATCACGTTAGGTGTAAAAGAGAGACCACTGGGTAACAGCCGATGCGAATGGCTAAATGCATTGGTGGTTTAAATATTTTTACCCATTGTGAAAGTGCCCAGCTTCGTCATCAGCCAAATCATCAATGAAGTGCGGATGTGTAGCGCATACCTCGCAATCTCGCAAAATGGCGAGTAATGGAACAGCAGATGCAATTCGTAAAAATTACGACATTCTGGGGTCTAGTGCGTGCCTTGCACATGTGTAGTGCGTGCCTTGCACATGACTGAGATCAGAAGGCAAGTGCGACTGCTAGCTATGTCAGTGGTTTTCGCTTCAAATTCTGAATAGCAGCGAAAATGCCAAGCGAAGAAGACAGCTTCATGAACTTCAGCGCGCCATTCATCAAACTACAGAGGCCATTTGGGTCTGTGGTCTGGCTCGTCTGCGAAGTCAGGCTAGATCGACACAAAGACGGGATGATAAAGGCAAGGGTAGCGTTCACAGGCTGGAGCCGTTACAGCTGACCCCGGAAGTGTCGAAAACCCTGTCACTAGGACCGAAGTTTGCGAAAGAGCCAAGGCTTTCCGCACCTGAAAGGCTCTCCTTGGTCCGCCAAATTTCTGGGAAGGCAACTGACTCGGAACATGACCGGTGTGTGTCAGCAGGTGTTGATGTGCTCCTTCGTTCGAAGCAACACTCTTCCAAATTGCCGCTGAGAAAAGTGGAGGCCTACCTTAGGAACAACGCCTTCGCCGTACTTTCAGCCGACAAGGAAGGAGGGTTTGCTGTTCTTTCTTACAAGCTTTTCAGTTCTAAAGCAAGTGAAGCTGTTTCATCTGTTTTCGAAAGTTACGACAATGTTGTTCTTTCTAAAGTCAAGTCTCAGGCAAAAAAGATGTGTGAAAAGCTCGACCTCAGTAAACGTGTTAGTGACATAGCAAATAGCAAAAAAGATTGCCTTGAGATATTCTTCAGTGCGAAAACACATAAGCTTGAAAAACCATTTCGTGTTATCGTTTCAGAAAATGGCAGGTGGCAAAAAAAATGTTGCGTTGTTTTTACAATGTAAGCTTGATCTATTAACAGTAGATGACCCATTTCTCGTGAAAAATTCCCATCAAGTTCTTGATTTCGTCCGACCTCATTCGAATCAGCACATGTGTGGTTTTCCATTGATGTAAAAGATCTGTATTATTCGTTGCCTCACAAATCGGTTCTTAGTTGTGTAGAAGAGTGCATTGACAAGCTTGGTAGCATAACATTTCAGAATAGTGCCGGTATATCGTCTAGTAGCTTTTTAGAACTTTTATCCTTTTATTTTAAATCTACTTTTATTCAATGGAACGGGAAACCCCACCTTTAAAAGGAGGGCATTTGTATTGGATCATGTATTGCTCCAATCTTAAGTGATTTGTTTTTAGCCAAGCTCGACACAACCGTTTCCGGTGACCTTAGTGACAACCGAATCATGCGCATCTTTAGATTTGTTGACGACTTCCTCATTTTTATTGACTGTGATCCCACTTTTTGTGCCATAGATATCTTCAACTTCATTAAGAAGCAGTTTAGTCCCCTTGTTTTAACCCATGAGTTGCCTGGTAATACCACTCTCAGATTTTTAGATATCGCTCTGATTTTTCACATAGACCACATTTGTTAGATGTACAAGCCGAGGAGAAACAAACCCTTGCTTCCGTACCACTCCGCCCATACTAAGCTCGTAAAACGAGGCATTGTAAATATGTGCTTTAGTCACGCCTTACAGAGGTCTTGTCCACATCTGATGGCAGCTAGTTTCAAGGAACAAGCAGAACGACTTCTGGACGCTGGCTACCCCTCTCACGTAGAGGTTTCCGTCGCGGGTATTCTGGTCAAGAAGCTTCAGTCCTTGCAGCAAGCTCTCCCTCATGATGAGCCAGTAAGACGTCAAAAGCTTGCCGTAGTGCCTTATCTGCATGGAATCACCCACAACCTGAAAAAGGTTGGGGAGCGGGCCAATATAAAAGTGGTGTTTTCTGCCCCGAAAAAGCTCTCGTACTTGTGTATGAAAGTTGTTTCACATGCGAAACCGGGATGCTCTAAAAAGCACTTAACACTGTTTGCCACATGCGCGCAATTTGTAATCTATGAGATACCTCTTTCATGCGGTAAATACTACATGGGACAAACTGGCAGGTGCATTAATGACCGGCTCCGCGAACTCGCTTGCAACGTAAGAAATGGTCGAGATGGTTTTTCGGCACTACATTGCAGCACGTGTGGCTGCAAACTACTTTTTCATGGTACGGTAATCATAGGAAAAAACAGAAATAAAGTGACAAGGGAGATCATTGAAGCAGAAAAGATTAGTAGATTAGGGCTGAACTGTGTCAGCACTCCTTCTCTTGGTCTTTGTGAAAAAGAATTGTCGTTTTTGAGATCATATATTTTTAGCGCATGGCAATAGAGGGTTTTGCATCTGTTTATCTGTTGTCTTCAAATTTTGTGAGCATGTATATGTACGCTCCTAGAAATAAAGATTTTGTTGGAAGTAAGCGCTCCCTTCTGTCCCTTCACTTGTACTATGTTTCTAAACGCGTTACGTCGATCAACTTTGCACATGTACTTGCCGTATTCGCCACAGGATAGGACCGCTTCTCCAGCTTCTCAGCCTCTGCAATGCGCATTCAGCACAGTCTTGCTCTTTTAAAGACTATAGTCTTGCCCCGCCGCGGTGGTATAGTGGCTAAGGTACTCGGCTGCTGACCCGCAGGGCGCGGGTTCGAATCCCGGCTGCGGCGGCTGCATTTCCGATGGAGGCGTAAATGTTGTAGGCCCGTGTGCTCAGATTTGGGTGCACGTTAAAGAACCCCAGGTGGTCTAAATTTCCGGAGCCCTCCACTACGGCGTCTCTCATAATCATATAGTGGTTTTGGGACGTTAAACCCCACATATCAATCAATCAAAGACTATAGTCTTTCTTGGGATACTTCAGCGCAGAAATTTTGGTCTCTTTGTCTGTCTGTCAAACGAAACAATTCAGGTACCAGGCCGAAGTCTAACCACTTTCTCAACGCCCACTAATTTCGATCTGATGTCTGCGTTCATACTTCTGCGCATTGTCGATTAAAAAAATCAAATATTACACATATATCAGGCGTAGTGTCAACTCGTCAATATTTGGTAGGTATCTTCTAACTAGGAAATACTAAAGACCATTACACTGTGCTGACAATGCAACGCTATCCACGAAAATGCGGGTGTTACATACGCTTTGTTAAGAGCGTGCTGTCACCTACCGGTGGATCTGCGTTCCGCAGGTGATTTCTTTTTCTAAGATTACTGCCATATGGCACTCATGTCTCCCGCCGACTCCAGGATCCCATTTATTGATCTTCTCGCGTAGATCAAATAAACGTTTTATTCTGTCTCTCTCCAGACAAAAGACTATTGTATTTCGACAGCATTTGCACTAAAACGCGCACCATTTTCTTTACAGCAGGGTTGTTATGCCTGACTTATGCCGCGTGTCGTAGACAAAAGTTATTATACTTGTCATGAACCGGCACGCACTGACTTCATCCTCTTCGTTTTTTGCTTAGATCCAAAACGTATGCCTATTTGTCTGGTGTGGGATATTGAAACTCAATTTAGAAGAAATACACGGAGAGGGAGAGATAGAAACAAAGGGTGAGTAAAATGTATGGTAACAAAGAGGACGAGTAAAAAAATACGCCAGCCTGAGCGGAAAGCACAGCACAAGTATAGCGAAAGCTTGACGAGCGGCATCTATATAGAGCCGTTAGTAAGCTTTCTTGATGAGTAATGTTGCGAATAATGTTGCGAGGTACCAACTGAGTCACAAATCATAATTTTCGTCTATATTGCAAGCGTGCGCTAGGCTATTATTTAACAATATGTGAAGAAGAGAGGCATCTTCAAGACGCATATTAGAGGCATTAATGCACACTGTGTTGAAACGGTGGCTGATGGCGATCATTAATTATCGCTAAGTTCTTTGTGATGGATTTGAAGAAATAATCCACCCAATCATAACCCGGTTCTGTAACGAACGGCCGTTATTTCATTCTCCTACAAAGCTGTATTACATACTTTGGTGCAAAATAACAAAAACAAAAACGCCGACCAAGGTGAAATACACAAAATTTAAAAAGGCGTTTCGGCTCCGCACACGGGAGCCTTGTTCACAGTGACCGCCAATGGCGTAGTGTGCTTTTCTTATGCATGTTTCATCACGTGTTGCAGACATCGGGCGTACACAGGGGGGTAGTGTCCCAATATTTCTGTTCAACGTATGTGCAGAAGTTTGAATGGCCAGAGATTCCATGTGCAATCTAGGTAACAACTTTCTTTCCGTGGCAATGATGCAGGCTTTCTTCCAATCGATAGCGTGCCCAGTAGACGCAACATGTTCTGCGAGGGCATTAGAACTTACTTCCTTGTTCTTGACGTCATTAAAATGTTCTCGGAGCCTTCTTTTGTAATTGCCCGTTTCGCCAATGTATCCGTATTCACAGTCTTTGCAAAGAATTTTATACACCACGCCGGGAAAATCATGTTTGTCTAACTTATATTTGACATTTGTAAGACGGCCTCGGAGCTTTCGTGTCGGAACGTGAGCCACTTGGACGTCGTAGCCGCGCGATACCCGAGCCAGGGTCTCGCTGAAGCCTGAGACGTAAGACACCGATGCGCGTTTTCTTTTAGCAATGGTGTGTGACTGAGCTGGACGCTCCAGTTGTCGCTGCACCGAGTTCATGAAGGAAAGCGGGTATCCGCAAGCAGCCAGCTCCCGTCGAACGGACTCAACATCTTCTACTGCGTCTTCTTTCTTAAAACAAATCCTCCAAGCGCGCTTTACGAGTTTAGACACAACAGAACGTTTATGGCAGGATGGGTGCACAGAATTGAAGCTCAGAAAACGACCGGTGTGTGCTTCCTTTCTGTACATGCTGAAAGTCAGGCGCCTACAGAAAGGAAACACACACCATAAACGTTCTGTTGTGTCTACACTCGTAAAGCGCACTTGGAGGATTTGTTCTAAGGAAGAAGACGCAGTAGAATATGTTGAGTCCGTTCGACGGGAGCTGGATGCTTGCGGATACCCGCTTTCCTTCATGAACTCGGTGCAGCGACAACTGCAGCGTCCGGCTCAGTCACACACCATTGCTAGAAGAAAACGCGCATTGGTGCCTTACGTCCCAGGCTTCAGCGAGACCCTCGCTCGGGTATCACGCGGCTACGACATCCAAGTGGCTCACGTTCCGACACGAAAGCTCCGAGGCCGTCTTACAAATGTCAAAGATAAGTGTGACAAACATGATTTTTCCGGCGTGGTGTATAAGACTCCTTGCAAAGACTGTGAATACGGATAGTTTGGCAAAACTGGCAATTACAAAAGAAGGCTCCGAGAACATTTTAATGACGTCAAGAAAAAGAAAGTAAGTTCTAATGCCCTCGCAGAACATGTTGGGTCTACTGGGCACGCCATCGACTGGGATAAAGGCTGCATCTTTGCCACGGAAAGAAAGTTGTTACCTAGATTGCACATGGGAAATCTGGCCATTCAAACTTCTGCGCATACGTTCAACAAAAATATTGGGACCCCCCCCCCCCCCCCTAAGTACGCGCGATGTCTGCAACACGTGATGAAACATGCATAAGAAGAGCGCACTACG
This sequence comes from Rhipicephalus microplus, assembly GCF_043290135.1. Taxonomy (NCBI): domain Eukaryota; kingdom Metazoa; phylum Arthropoda; class Arachnida; order Ixodida; family Ixodidae; genus Rhipicephalus; species Rhipicephalus microplus. The sequence continues at coordinate 39,362,198 of NW_027464585.1, forward strand.
CCATTGGCGGTCACTGTGAACAAGGCTCCCGTGTGCGGTGCCGAAACGTCTTTTTAAATTTTGTGTATTTCACTTTGGTTGGCGTTTTTGTTTTTGTTATTTTGCACTATGTTTGTCCCCGACCAGACGGCATTTCGTCGGACTCTTGACTACTACATACTTCCACGTAAGTGACGGTGCACGAGCCGGTGCGCAGACCAGTAGAGGGCAGGCCACTACCTCAATAAAAGCAATTTATTGAACTTACTTGCTCCTGAAAGCGAGCTAACGCACACCACTTCGTGATGGCCAAAAATAACTAAAATAGAGCAGCTTGTCTGAACTGGAGTGTACTAGAAAAAGCAGTGCTACGAGGCTGGCAGGCCGAGTCTCGTATTCACTAAAATCTTGGAGGCCATAATGCACGTTTTTTTTATTTCAGTGCAGTGGCGCTCAAAATACGCTGGTTGTCATCATAACTACAATAGGTATGATGTTGGGAGAGGAATATGTAAAGGGGTCATGGTTCGTGGTCTGACGTTTGGCAATGCGGTCTTGTGCATGAGATCAGAAGTACAAGCAAGATTAGAAATTAAGCAACGTGGAATAGGTAGACTTGCCTTAGGAGCTCACGGAATACACCAAATCAGGGAGTACAAGGTGATATGGAATAGACATCATTTGAAGGCAGGGAAGCTAGCAGCAAGATAAAATTTGAGAAGCCATTGAGAGAAATGGGGCAGGAGCGTTGAGTCAGGAAGGTATTTAGCTACTTGTACATGAAGATTGTCGATACAAAATGGAGGAAGCAAACCAGAAGATTGACTGGTAAATACTTAGAAAACAACAGGGGGCCAAACCAAAAAGAATTATCGGTTAAGAAGGTGAAGGAAGCTGAGACCGATATGTGGAGAATCGACAACATTACAAAGTCCGCACTAGAGATCTATCAAACTATTAAGCAGGAAATTGCCAAGGAAAGTATCTATGATAATACTTGGGGTAGTTCTCTACTGTTTGAGGCCAGGACGGGAGTATTGGGAACCAAGACATATCGGGCCAAATACGAAGGGCTAGACATGGTATGCAGTGTGCGTGCAGAGAAAGAATAAACCGCCGAACACTTGATAATGTTCTGTAAAGGGCTTCACCCTATAGTTCAAGATGATGGCGCAGAGTTTTTCAAAGCACTGAAGTTTAGAGACAGGGAGGGCAAAATAGACTTTAAGCCGGAAGAATTAACAAGAAGGAGGTTATCTGATTGGTGTCTAAAGTCAAGGCACGACTAAAAATTAAACTCTTCACTGCAAAGTACGAGTCCTCAACCTCACTATTTAAAGGAAAAAACCTAGTTTTTGGTTCACTAAGTATTACGGTTTGGTCGCGTGAGCCACCGCCTGATCTAAAGGGTACAGCTATATCAATACATCCAATCCATGCATGTCATATTTGTTTTCATTTACTTCAGATTTTCCTGCCCTTTTCGTAGCATACATAGCTACTGAAGCTATATTGGACAAACAGAAACCCCCACAGCTGTAAGAAGTGACACTAAATATCATAGGTATGTGCACGTGAGCGGGGCGGCAGGAAGCGCAGTCAGCCCCACACATTGTCATGATTGTGAGGGGGGGCACTGCGATGAACCTTCGTCTATGCTTATAAAAGTGCACCATCTACAGCTGCGTTTTGAACCCGGGCTTCTAGAGTGGACATTTAACCAATGCACCACTTTGGCGGAGCCTCGTGTATTTTTTAAACGACAATGCATATTGGAATACCGACCGTAGCTGCACGAGGGTCCCCTCGTGCAGCTGCGGTCGGTAGTCTACAATGCAATGACCCTGTTTGGGCTTCACTTTTGGAGGCTCGTTCCGGGCCCTCCCCGTTCGAGTACACTCTTACCTCCCAATCACAATCTCTTATATATATTTTTTTTTTGCGTCGTAGCACACTCGGGCCTCAAGATGACGTACAGCTGCACTTTATCACATATACGTGGCTCTGCCCCTCCGTGCTATTGGGACGAACTAGAAACAGAGAAAAAAAATTGCTTGCACGTAATAAGAGCAAAGCCCTGAAAACCTCTTAGTTTGCAGACGCTCGAGAAATGTTTTTTCATCGCTGGGATGCTGTCACTAAGCGCCACGTTGCAGACTATAGCAGCCCCAGTTTGTCGCGTTGTCTTGTAGGATCCTGAATACAATCCGAAATACAGTCGAAATACAGCGAAAGCTGTATGGCCAGGAGTAACAAAAAACTTTTCGGCGTGAATGTCATGGGCGGTCTCCATTGGCTGTACTATCTGTTACATCGTTCTCAGCTTCGTACCCAAGCACGCTCGTCATTGGCTGCGTTCTGAGTGACGCCGCCCATCCCGTCACAGCCGAGCACGCGCACATCGGTTTCTACTGAGACCTGCTAATGCAACGGGCAACTCTAGAAGAAACGTGAGAGAGCTTGTATTCTTCCGGCCAAAAACAGGCCTGAGAGTGCCACCTTCGTACCGGAGCCTTCCAAGCTGAACGGGAAAGCAAGTGCCGGAAACGGGTGGATTCTGCAAACCACGTCGCCGCATTAACTCGCCGAAAAAAGGTCATGGCGGGCACGACGTCGTCAACGGGACGATTGCGGGAGCGCGTTCGCCTGCTTTTGGCGGGAGTTTCTGCAGCGGCGTTTCGGCTGCAACCGCCTGTGGTTTGAGAACAACCACTGTTAATAGGCGAAACGGATTTGACCACTCATTACACTCCTTCATGATTGACCGTGATCATGCGAACCATGTGACGTCAGTATAAGATTTGCAGGTGTCGATGCTATTGCTGATAAGCATTCATAAGCTGCAATATCTAGTATTTCTGTTCCTTCAACCTCTGACATGGTTGGACCCGCGATGATACGACCATTGCAGAGGTCCATGATGGGTACTCCGAAGAACCAGCACCTCCACCACAAATATGTTACGCGAAATGAGATGAAAGGTGAGTGCTTGCGAGTGTATTTACACCGATCGATACGGATCACAGCACGCACAACGGGCAAACTAGTCCTCTTCGTCGTGTTCTGTACGCTGAACGTTTTACCCTTGATGCGCTAGAAACGTAGCAGTATGCTATATGTGCGCATTATTTTTGTTTACATATAGCTTTTTTTCTAAATGCCCCGCCATGCACACAATACATCCTGATTGTTAACATTAATTAGACACTCTGTAAGGTGTGAATAAACCAGTAGTGAGTTTGCGCATCACTTGTCCGTAGGTCTTCGTCTCAGCCTCGTCTCGTCATCCTCAGCGCAACAAAAATTAAAAACGCCAACATCTCCCAAGGACTATAATATCAATAATAATAATAATAATAATAATAATAATAATAATAATAATAATAATAATAATAATAATAATAATAATAATAATAATAATAATAATAATAATAATAATAATAATAATGATAATAATACCATGTTTATTTTGACATCGCAGCTTTGGAGGCGCGTCCCTTTTCGAGAAACTCTTAAGCTTGGGCCGCAGTAACGCATAAAACGTGAAATGGACACGAAGCTTTAGCGCCTGCACACTCGAGAATGTAATGCTTTGAGCCGAATGCTCTCGAGCTTCGTCAGGGCCGACTAGTACGCTGCCGTCGTTTTGCTGACTTTATCGGCAGCATCAGCGCGTCTTGAATGGTTGTGAATAATATACTAGGATGGCTCAAAACGAATCGGTGCATTTTACGGACCAAGTGGGTCATGCGGGCTCTGGCTCCTCAATTACCTCTCTAGGTGCAGATGACTCGAATGTAAATGAGTGCTTCACACGGCGCGCACGTGCGAGAACGAAGCCTTTTCGTGCAACTTAGCTTCTCTGTTTGCACAGTGTTACCACACTGACAGTTTCTGACGCCAGAGTGGCATCTTGCAAGAGAGGTCTTTCCGGCTCTCTTGTCGGTGGTGCACTGTCTGTACCCATTTCAAAATGCGGGCTCCACGCACGCAAGAGAGGGCTTCTCCCACATGTCATCACAACTGCCCATTTTTCTTCCCAGGTGCAGGCGCTCGAGTTGCCTGGAGCAATGACGCTAATGGGGTGCGATGATAAATGGGCCGTACACAACTCAGCCACGCGGCTAGCGTCCGGACGAGCTTGAGGCATTGCGCTTCTTCAAAGCCTGGCGCTGGCCTGATTCATGGTGAACGACGCGAAAAGACAATTTTTTTTCTGCTTGCTACACAGTGTTTATGTGTATTTTAAGTGTGGAACTCTTTATGCACCCCTGGCTGTCGTATGCTTATCGTAGCTCAGGCCAAACAACTTGCAGCACGGACAGTTCCGTCGGGCGAGGAGGCAACCAGCGCTTTCCTTCTTTTTGAAGCGTTCCGTAGGCGTGGAGATTGATGCTTTGATGCGAGGTGCTTTCGGAGAATCAGAGCTTGTTTTTGATTAAACTTCAAATTTTCTCTCCTGTTTTATTGCAATATCAGCCAGCGAAAAGTCAACGGAAAGGCTACTGCGTCATTTTTGGAAATTCTCAACTGCCAACTACAGGAAAAAAATGCAAACTGCTGGCTGAATAAGTAGGCGGAATGCATTACCAAACGCGCAGCGTTTGCGGTTGCTTCATTATGCATTGTTTGGGTTACGTGACAAGTTCTACAACAAAAAGTGCCATAATATACACGGAATGCCCAGTGTTCCCCTCAGCCAAATGCCAATCAGTTATGGTTAGATGGACGACCAAACATAAGCGGTCAAGTACGGCACTGTCCGTTAAAACATCTAAGCAGCGCTCGAGTAGCAACTTGTGTTGTTTTCGCGGGTTCTAATCCCGGCTGCGGCGGCTGCATTTCCGATAAAGGCGGAAATGTTGTAGGCCCGTGCGCTCAGATTTAGGTGCACGTTAAAGAAACCCAGGTGGTCGAAATTTCCGGAGCGCTCCACTACGGCGTCTCTCATAATCAAATTGTAGTTTCGGGACGTTAAAACTTAAATATCAATCAATCAATCACTTGTGTTGTTTTGCTTCGTTTATTGGACAGCCGCATCGACAAAGCAACCAGTTTCAGCGCAAGCTATAACCAGGCTCGGTGCTTCGCATCGCTTCAGTGGGCACGGGAAAGTCACCTGCGACACCATGGCTCAATTCCGCTTCGTGCGACTTTTTTACTTCATGCAGGTTAGTAACAAATGTTCCCTGTTTGCTAAGCGCACTAGCAACAGATGTACTTTGCTTTTCCCGTGCCCCCACGCACTGTGTACCGCATATGATGAATATGTTCATGTACTTTCTAAGCTGTTGTGTTGCGGAGATATTGAAAGCAACCCCGGTCCCGATGAATGGCAAAAAGAAGTGCTAACGATGTTAAAAGAACTAAAGGCTGAGACGGGTAGGCTAGCCCAGGGCCAAGTGGATATCTCGGCTAATGTCGCGACGGCGCAGAAGTCTTTCGAAGAAGGGTTTGTCGCAATGAATACGCGGATATTGAAAATCGAGGCCCAATGTGACAAAATTGATGACGTAAAAGAGCGGCTCATTCTAGCAGAAGAGGCCGTGAAAACCTTCGAACAAACAAGCACTGTCATGAGTTCACGCCTTGACGTCATTGAAGACAGGGCGCGTCGTGATAACCTAATCTTTCATGGTATCCCGGACGCTAAGGAATCGTGGATACAAACTGAGGAAAAAATTGTAAGCCTTCTGATGCAACATGTCGACCCGAACATAACTGATGATGTAATTGAGCGTGCGCATAGGTTAGGTGGCAGCTACCAAGAAAACAGGTGTAGACCTGTCATTGTCAAGTTTAGTCGTTTTAAGCTTCGGCAACAAGTTCTTTTTAAGCGAGCAACGTTTAAAGGTATTAATGTTTCCGTCACAGAAGACTTTTCAATAGCCACACGAGTTGCACGGAAAAAACTATTTGAGTTTGCAAACTCATTGCCACAGTCACCAGCTTTCTCAGTTCGCCATGACAAGTTGTATGTAGGTAACACTTGCTACATTTATGACCGTGCTACTGATAGTATACTAAAGAAGGCAACTAGTAAGATTACAACTCCCGTTCCAAACGACAGTGTCACCCAAGATAAGCCTTCGGGTAGTCGCAATGGACCCGCCTTTAGTACTCGTAACCGCAAAATGAATGCGAATTCTACTCACTTCAGTCGTCCTCACAAGTAACAATTAGCCGGAGGTAGGAATGATGACGTGACTGCTCTTTTCAATGTCCCTGTTCTTTTTTCCAACATAAGGAGCATTATGAAACACAGGATTCAGCTTAATTCTATTATTTCCTCAATGGAGGCAAAATTAGTAATATTAACCGAGACATGGCTCAACTCAACGGTGGAAAATACAGAAATTTTCCAGACTGACGTCACATATGATGTGTATCGGTGCGATAGAGAAGATAGACAGGGTGGTGGTGTATTGATAGCCGTATCGCAAACAATTTCCTCTTTTCAAGTAGAAGTTGTGTCCTCTCTGGAAACAGTCTGGGTTGGTATTTCAAGTAAGCACACAAAGATTATATTAGGCGTATGCTATCGTCCCCCAAACTATACATCGTCATTCGTCGATCAATTGCATGACGTTCTCAGCTATGTCGTCACTCGGTATCCTTCGTCACCAATTTTTCTTTTTGGTGACATGAATTTTCCTAACATTACCTGGCACGCTGGTGTTCCTCTACTCGACCCCTTTTCAACACAATCCCAACAGTTCCTAGATTTTTGTAATTGTTTCAACTTTACCCAGGTTGTAACGAAACCAACAAGGGTAACTAATGAATCGTCTAATACATTAGACCTAGTTTTGTCAACTCATCCAGACTTCATATCCCCAATTATCTATCTTCCTGGTCTGAGCGACCATTTGGTGTTACATTTCGACATCACCATGTCTTTTTCACGTGGAACTGAAAAAGACAAGTACATCCGGGACTACCGCAATGCAGATTTTGACGCCATTAACCAAGATATGTGCGCGTACTTAGACACATTTTGTTGCAATTTTGAAGAGAGAAGTGTACAAGAGAACTGGGACCTTTTCAAAAACTTAGTTACTAATGTCACCAATGCGCACATTCCCCTTCGACGCATACGGAACAACACAAAAAGACCGTGGTATAACACGCATCTAAAACGTTTGTCTAATAGAAAAAAGCGCTATTTCCGCACAGCCAAGTTGCAAAATACTAGTGACTGCTGGGTAGCGTATCAAAATGCTGAGGCAGAATACGTGGAAGCTGTGCGTGCTGCTAAGAATCGTTTCCAAACGCATACGTTGCCTGAATTGTTATCAAGGAACCCCCGGCAATTTTGGAACGTTATCAATTCTAGCCAAAATGCGGATTTATCAATTAACGATGACTCTGGTGAGCCGCTACCACCATCTGAATGTGCCGCGTTATTTAACAATATTTTTTCAGCCAATTTCTCGGGAAATACTGCTGCACCTGTTGACGCAGTTGTGTGCCGTGACTACCGCTCAATGTTTCCTATCATTTTTGATTCTGCAGGAATTTTGAAGTTAATTGACACCTTAAAAACATCCTCATCATGTGGGACTGACGGTATCAACTCAAAATTTCTCAAACAAACAAGCGCATATTCGTCTCTCTTCTTGTGTAAGATTTTCCAGCAGTCACTTGACCAAGCAACTTTGCCGCTGGACTGGAAGGTCGGTAAGGTTGTGCCGATACACAAGTCTGGTGATAAACACTCCGCTCTTAACTATCGGCCCATTTCACTAACAAGCATTCCGTGTAAACTAATGGAACATGTACTGCATTCACATATTGCGAAACTTTTAGAATCGAATTCATTTTTTACATCGGCCCAACACGGTTTTAGGCGTACGTTTTCCTGTGAAACCCAGTTGCTTCTTTTCACTCATCACCTGCATACCATTCTTGATAAACAATCTCTAATTGACTGCATTTTCCTGGATTTTGCAAAAGCATTTGAAAAAGTCAATCACGCTTTACTAATGCATAAGCTCTCCTCTCTCAACCTTGACTCGAATGTACTGGCATGGCTCAACTACTTTCTAACAAATCGTCTTCAGTACGTCACTGTTAACGGTCATGACTCGCCGGAAATAAGTGTAACATCGGGTGTCCCGCAAGGCTCAGTTCTGGGACCTCTGCTGTTTTTAATATATATTAATGATCTCCCTGACTGCGTTTCTTCATCCGTTCATTTATATGCCGACGACTGTGTGCTTTACAGGGAAATACGTACCGATGATGATAGGAACATCTTGCAGACAGACTTAAATAACATTAGGAATTGGTGCGATAAATGGCTTATGAAATTAAATCCCAAAAAATGCAAGCTAATGACAGTCTCCCGCCAGCCCAATAACTCCTCAACATACAAACTGGGTGATGTTTATCTTGACCAAGTGTCGTCATACCGGTACTTAGGCGTCACCATTTCTTTCAATCTAACATGGAATGCCCATATTAACGTCATCACGAACAATGCTAACCGTACATTGGGATACATACGTCGAAATTTCAGCAACGCCCCACTTTCCTTGAAGATGCTTCTTTATAAAACCCTCGTGCGCTCGAAATTGGAGTACGCTGCTGCAATCTGGAACCCTCACCACGAAAACTTGATTAGGCACCTTGAGCTAATTCAAAATAACGCTGCACGTTTTATTCTATCGGATTATCACCGTACATCAAGCGTAACAGCAATGAAGCACCACTTGTCACTGCCACCTCTATCACTGCGTCGCAAGTACTTCCGCCTTTGCCTTTTCCATAAGACCTACCATCATCCATCACTGCGTAATGAGCTCATTACGCCTCCCACATATCACTCCTCTCGGATCGACCATGAACACAAGGTTAAAGGTACTTTCTGCTACACAAACACATTTTCTTGCTCCTTCATACCGGTCACATCAAACGATTGGAATCGGCTACCAGGTGACATCGTTTCCATCTCTGATCACTCCCTCTTTCGTCATTCTTTATCAGCTCACCTATTTCGCGATAGCTCTCCTTAGTCATCCGATCTATTCCCCTCCTTACGAAGTTCTGTCTCCACGTGTCAAGATGCCAGCGTTTTCCAGTGGATTCTTGATTTTTTGTGTGTGCGTGTCATTTCCCTTACTTTTACACTTTTTTGCTAGTACTGTATAATTTTACTACATTCACTATTTGCTCATTGTGATTTCCTTATTTTTACGTTTCACTTTTGTTGCGCCTCATTGAGTAGAGGTTTTTTTTTTTTTTTTTTTAGTTTTGTTCATGTATAAAATAGCACGTATATTTTTCATGTTGTAACCCACTCCCCTCTGTAAAGCTTCGGCGATTGAGGGTAACAAAATAAATAAATAAATAAATATATTAGTATGACGGGTTGGAGAAAACAATTAGTCTCGTAGCTTGGCTCAACACGGTGGTTGATGGAGTTGATGAGGTTGTATTAACACGGACTCACTTCACAGTGGAGTAGCCGGTATGACACATTTATTTTTGCTGCACACCCGCCTCGTCAAACCGGAACCTACACTGAATTTTACACGAAAATGACGTGGCGGTATCTTTGGCGTGAGTGTACAACTTCCGTGAGATGGCGGGATGGATGATGCCCGATGTGCGATATCAAAGCTGAACTGAGACGGAGTATGAATAACCTCACGAAACACGAATAAAGACGTTTTGACATGAAACATGTTGTAGTCGACAGAACAAAATGAAGTGGCACCAAGCAGTGCGACACACGTTCACGTTTGCCTTCTTTTAGGCAAACGTGAACAACGTTTCGTCCTGGCTGCTCCGTGGTGACGATTCGTCATACCTTCTTCCAAAAACGTAACGCAGACAAAGCGCAATCACCCGATGGCCTCATAAAGTGGTTTGGTAACACTGCCCAACAATGACTACTTTTCGCCAAATCAGAGAATTTTCAAGGCCCGTGGTGGCCAAAACTTATGAATGGCGACATGGTGCTTTTTGGCCATGAGGTGGGGACTTAGTTATGCGTTTTATGGCCAATGTCTTCTGAACTAATGAGCGATGCGTAATACAGTACGTTCATCCTGTTCATGGTGTTTGTTGCCACAATCAATTTACGTCCCGGCAGTACGATGCCTCCAAATGCAAACTCCCAGCAATATTCAACTCAGTGGACTTCTTCGAGTTTAGCTTCAGATAGCTTACCTCTAGTTGGTACCAATCCATTCTGAAGAAAGAGGACGTGCGAAAATGCGCAGTTTTGTACCTGCACAGGAACGAAAAAGTGCGTCTGCTGATGTAGGCATAGCATATCGATAATGGTGGTTGCGCTGCTGCGTAAGCACGCCAATATTGTTAGTATTGGCAAAGATGGCTTCCTGGCGCAACACGTGAGCACGTGTGGGTGCACTCCGCTGTTCGAAAAGACAACAGTTCTCGATAAGATTAAAAAAGAACATGAGCGCATCATCTACGAGGCTGCTCAGATATCACTTTAAAGCAACGTACGCGCAAGCAAGCCGTCAGTTGCTCTGTTAGAAGGAGAGCTATGTTTTTTGAGGTACGAGATTCGGCGTAGCAGGCTCAGTGATTGTTGATGATATTTCGTGTCTTTACATCTGTCATTTTTTTCACCGTTTTTTTGTCTGTCCACTCGGGTATATTGCAGCCTCCTTGTCAATAAAATATAAGTTGGAAGTCAGCGCTTGTCTTGTCCTTTTCTTGTCCACCGTGTACTTTTTCGCGGTGTTAATCTTTACGTACGTCCATAAATTTGAATAAATATAAGATGAAATACCTTAACATTTACCTTTCATATAGACCCCCACGTGTGCCAGGTTGACATATTGCACGAGCAAGCGCAGATACGTTTTCGTGCCTTCTTTTTTTGTCATTGTGCTTATTTTCAGTTGTAGTAGGCATGAGCGTTTGTGGTATACTGGCTTCCTTCTTTCGTCCGTATTTGGCGTCCTTCTCTTTGGAATGAACTCTTTCAGCTCAGCTCTCCGTTTATTTCTAGCACTCTCAACGCTTCTTTACGTTCTCTTACTTATCTGAACAACCCTGCTTCTTTTAATCCTTTAACTGATATTTGTATGTTCCATGCTAGGACTTTTCCTGCTTTTCTCAACATAGACGTGGCCTGACTGAAGTAACATTTTTGTGGGGTTTTCTGCCGCCATCGATGGGACACACCAGGAGAATTCATGCTATACTGCGTGAGGAATCTCGTCGTCAAGTGATATTTTATCAGGAATGCCTCAAACCTGTTGCTTTACTCCACCCGAGAAAGGGAAAGAAGAGATTCATTTACTTTACTCCACCTAACAATCACCGCCAGGAGCAGCAGTACACCAACCGGATGAGGGTAGCTAAACAGCACGCGGAATTCCAACAGAAGGTCAAACTTGGAGAACTTCAACAATGTAAGAGGACGACTTTAGGTGCGAAGCAGCTCACGGTCGGGACTTGACCCTTGTCTGCCGTCGTATACTTGCTAGTACTCCCAGCGCCCACTAGATGGCTTTCCGGCAGAGCGCTCTCTCTGCCGCAGTTCACTTCAGTTCACAGTGTTCAGCTCAGTTCAGTTCAGACTGGCACGATGAATGGTAGTGTATTTTGGGCGCTCCTGATCGACTGCGCAGATAAGTGGTTTTGCATGTTTCGAGCTTGCCTTTGTAATTAATAAGGCAGTAGTGAAAACTTTAAAGCACTTATTACATTGTGTGGCTTTTTCGGGGGTTAGCCACCAGCTATTTACTAGCCTGTGTGCGTGTGTTTCTTTCCTCCTGTTTATTCTCTTGCTGCCTCACGGGGGAAGTGCACGTACATTGAACACGCAAATTTTGGTAGTAGAGCATAGACTTTCTCTTTTTCGTTGGGCAGGGTTCGTGTTTTGTTTTATCGAGTGAGACAATTCATAAGGACAGTTGGTGTCAGAAAGACATGGTTAAAAAGTCTGTAAATTTTTCAGGATATGGAGTGGGTTTGAAAATGGACCCAACTGTAGATGCGAATGGAAAGGAGGCTCACGCCACGTGCAGGCAATGTGAGGTCGAGGAAGAAATGGAGCAAATAATGGTTGCCGAGAGTGAACCGCTGATGATAATCACCGAGCTGGAGGCTGCGTTGGCGACAGAGCAAGAGAAAACAAGCGCTATGGGAGAAACGCTGAAGCCCGCCGAGGATAAACTAGCGAAGGTGAACAAAGGAGAGACCGATGAAGAGAACAGTAGGGCACCGGCAACAAGAACAGCGGAGAAGAAAAGTATGCAAGTTTGGAAAAAACAGGTTCAGCTGTTTCGTTGGTCGCAAGACCCAGCTTCAGTGAAGTAGTGAGGGGGCTAGGAGGGGACAAAACAGCCGGCGTCACAGGTTCAAGTAACCCCCAGGTGCAGGATGCTCCAGCTGAAAAGTGACAGCATGTGATAATCGCCGGAAACTCGAATTTGAATCGATGCGCAGAAGCAATGAAAGAGAGGGTAAGAGGTGACAAGAGGGTTGCAGTAGGGCCGTTCCCAGGACGCAAGCTGGAAGCAGTCATGAGGCAAGCGAGCGCGAAACTGAAAACAGCAGCTTATGGACGAAACCTCGTGATAATTTCAGGCGGTTCGAACGGTGTCCTAAATGAAGATGCAGTAGGACTGCTGGCCACACTGGCGAAAGGGGTCAATGACATTCGCGCCAGTTCTTCTCAAGTACAGTATATGCACGATACCGGCGCGTGACGGCAACCTGCAAAGAGCTGTTGTCAACGCAAACCAAGGGATATGGCGGGTGAGTTGAGAGAAAGGCTTTGAGGTGGGGGAAATAAACAGAGAGTTGCGTAGGTGGAGTGGTTTTGAACGAGACAGAATTCACTTCGATGGGCGGCTAGGTTACTAGGTGGGTTGGCGACTTGCAGGACGCGCAGTAGTTCTTTTTTGTAGGGGTGGGGCACGCGCGCCCTTCGTTTTGCAGGATAGCTAGTAACGAGGAAAACAACCAGGGAAACTCTTTGACAGGTGGTATGAATAGATACTATTCCAAAGTGGCACCAATATCTAAAACAGGTAGAGTCCGGTGCAGAATTAGACGTAACCACGAGGGCCTAGCCTATTCAGACGTAGGGTATATTAACATGCAGGGTGACAGGAACAGGCTGAAGTGGGAAGAGATAGAAGAACAGTTAAGGGAGGAGAGGCCGATGGTATACGGTTTTGTTGAGAGAGGAGGGTAAAAACTGCGAGGCAGAAAGTAAAAGTGATGCTCACGAACTTCAGCAACAAATACACACATGTGAGCAAAGGCACGACAATGGCCAATTTTGAAGAAATCGTCGAAGCCAGCAAGGTTATCGCTCTCACCGAGTCTAATAAATCTGCTTCGATGAATCAAGGTCTCCACGGGAATTTTTTCGTCAACCCGACTCTTCCGATGCATAAGCAAAAACGGCTGAAAAGCCTGCTCCAGCAATACGGGTACTTCAAGTTCAACGTCGTCGAAAATTCGGCAGACAACAGTAGCAAAACATCGCATCCTAACAGAGCAGAGTACAAGACTTCTCCGTCGGAGCCGGCACAGACTCGACGCGAGAGCGGGAGGCAATGAAAAAACACGTCGACGAAATGATACGTGATGAGATCATACATCCTTACAAGAGTCCATGGGCGTCACCTCTGGTGCTAGTGAAAAAAAAAAGGACGACACCCTACGCTTCGGCGGCGATTATTGTCGCCTGAAAAAAAATCACGAAGATGGATGCCTAACCTCTTCCGCAGATAGACGATACTTCTGATCGACTCCACAACGCGAGAAATTTTTCATCACTGGACCTCAGGACCGGTATTGACGAATCGAAGCTGACGAGAGAGACCAAGAAAAGGCAGCCTTTAATACACCAGATGGCCTCTTCGAATTCAAGTTGATACCATTTGATCTTTGCTTGGCTCCCGCAACTTCACACATTACGGATACCGTACTGGCTGGATTGAAGTGGCAGACCTGCCTCGTGTACTTGAACGATGTCGTCGTGCTCTCCTCAAGCTTCCACGAGTATCTCCGGCGCCTTGAAGCTGCACTTCAAGAAATCAAGACATTCAGACTCACGTTCAAGCCAGAGAAGTGCCGCTTCGCGTATGAGGAACTCATGTTTTCGGGGCACGTGATAAGCAAGTTCGGTGTACGCCCCGACCCACTGAAGAGAAGCGCCATCGCTGCCTTCTCTCTACCCAACGACAAGAAACCCGTCCATCAATTTCTTGACCTCTGGGCCTATTACAACCGGTTCATCGAAAACTTCACCTGGATCGCCGAGCCACTCACTAACCTTACTAGGTCCGACGTGGAATTCAAGTGGGAAACGCTGCAGAAGGAAGTATTTAATTAACTAAAACGACACCTTCAGGCGCCTCAATTGCTTGCGCATTTCGACGAATTCGCCGAAACAGAAATACGTACCGATAGAAGCAGTGTAGGACTCGGCGCCAATCTTGTGCAGATGACTTACGGACAGGAAAGGGCAATCTATCATGCCAGCCCGTCACTATCAAAGTGGAGGCCAACTGTTCTACAACAGAGAAGGAAAGCTTTGCCATCACGTGGGCTACCTAAACAATTCGCCCCTACCTTTACGGCAGGCACTTTACGGCAGGCACCATACCTTGTGTTGGCTGGCAGACTCTAAAAAACCCTTCGAGTCGTATCGCAAGGTGGAGCCCGACACTGTGGGAATTAGATATTTCCGTCATTTACAAGTCAGGAAGGAAGCACTCCGGCGCCGACTGCCTGTCTCGTGCCCCCGTCGACGCACCACCGCAGGATGACCGGGGTGATGACTCCTTCTTGGGAACCGTAAGTGCCGGCGACTTCGCTGAACAACAACGAGTCGATCCAGAACTCAGGGGTCTTAGGAACAGCTCGAAGGCAGTGCTGCTGTTGTCCCGAAGGTATTCAAGTGAGCACTGAAGTAGTTTACCGAAAGAAGAACTTCTCGGCAATGTGAGCCAAGTACCTTCTCGTCGTGCATTTAGCATTGCGACGACCCACGGCCAGACACCTGGGTGTTTCCCGCACGCTCGCCAGAACACAGGAGAATTATTACTGGCCTCGCCTTGCTGCTGACCTTGCTCGTTACATCAATAATTGCCGAGATTGTCAGCGATGGAAGACACCACTCACTAGGCCAGCTTGACTTCTACAGCCCATCAAACAACCACGCCAACCTTTTCAGCAAATCGGCATGGACCTACTGGTGCCATTTACTGCCTCCACCTCAAGAGACAAATAGAGTATCGTCACTACCGAATACCTCACACGCTATGCCGAGACAGAGGCCCTGCCTAGGGGCAGTGCATCTGAGGTAGCCAAGTTCTTTGTTGAAAGCATAGTTATAGGTCATGGCGCGCTGGAGACCCTTATCACCGACTGTGGTACGGCCTTATTGGCGGACCTAAGGCAGGTGATTCTGAGGTACAGCCAGACAAGCTATTGCCGCACCGCCGCTTACCATCTACAGACCAATGGCCTCACTAAGTGGCTAAACATGACTATCACCGACATGCTGGCCACGTACGTCGACGTTGAACTAAAAAAGCGGGACGCCATCCTTCCGTAAGTGACCTTCGCATGCAACACCGCAGTGCAAGAGAGGACGCAGATGTCACCATACAAGTTGGCTTACGGAAGGAACCCGACAACGACGCTCGACACAATGCTGCCAAACGTCGCTGATGAAGAAAATCTCGGCGTCCCCGTTTACGTTCAGCGCGCGGAAGAAGCTTGTCGACTCGCCCGCTTGCGCATCAAGAATCAGCAGGCGGCTGACAGCCACCACTACAATCTTCGACGAAGCTTCATGGAGTACCAGCCCGGTGATCGCGTCTGGGTATGGACGCCGATACACCAACGTGGGCTTAAGTAAAAACTTGTGTAACAGTACTTTGAACCGTACAGAGTAGTTCAACGTCTCAGCCCACTCGACTACAAGGTTGTTCCTGACGGCATTACGAAGTCTCAGTGGCGCCGTGCTCGACCTGAAGTCGCCCATGACGTGCGCCTCAAACCATTTCATGCGCGAACCTGAGGACTGTAATCTGTTGCTGTTGTGTGTGTTTATTGTTTTCATTACTGTACCTTCGTCTTTTGCTATAGCATCGGGACGATGCCTTTTTCAGAGGGTGGCAATGCCACGTTACGTTCCTCAAGTTTTATTATTCCTCCGTTACATTGCGTTCAGCGCATACCACGCCTACGATAATCGAGAGGCTTCGAGGCTGTAGTGGATCGTTTTGTTAAGATTACGCCCGCTTCGTAAGCAATGCAGATTAATCGAGAACCTAGGTTGCCGCTAGTGATAACGCCAAAATATTTGATGGCAAGGGCATAAATTTCGACACGCTTCAACGCTTGTCAGTTAAACTTGAGCACGTAGCAGACACTCCTTCCTTCCATCCCGCTCCCAAGCGCCAAAAACCCATCGGTCCTGCGAAGCTGCGCTGCGGTGTCGCAGTTTACCAGTAAGTCATACGCGGGAGGTGGTGCTTTGGACCCTCCCCCTATTCTAGGTTACTCTACATATGACCACGAACACGAAACCAGGCGCACACGCTGGCCGATGGAGCAGTGCATAGAAAGGATGGTAGTTGAAGGTGATGAGTGGATGGATCGGGTGCGTGTGACTGGCCCTGAAAACCGATTGCAGGTGCTGATATTACATAAGTTCTCTGTTTGCCTTTTTCTGAGCATTAATGCATTACAATGGCCTCCGCGATAAGGTCCGGCAACGCACCGTTTGAACGTGTTTGCCGGAGCTAATCACGGAGGCCACCATGCCAAGTAGCCGTGCATAAGATACATTCGAGCTTTCCCTAATTTCCGCAAGCCTCTCCAGTCCAGCCATTGCCAAGTACGCGTTTCGGTTGTTGCGAGAAGCGCCTTTTTTGGGCCAAATTATACGCTGAAAAATGCTGAGAGGATACACTGGTACGTTATGCTGGGCAAGTTGGTACATATTAGGCTCAAATACGAGGCGTTCTGGCGTGGCGTAGTAAGTACCCTCTAAAAAAGTTTACACTAATAAGGGTGTATTTCTGTCTCATGAACAACACCCTTTAGGGTGTCTTGGAACACCCTTAACAGTAAGGTGTTCAGAAACACCCTGAAACCGTAGGATGTGAAGAAACGTTACACCCTGCTCTAATAGGTGTTTATGAACACCCTTAAACTAAGTGTGTTGGATGAAGCTGCACCCATGCGAGTGGGGTGTAACACTAAAATCCCCTTGAAACGATGGCAGTTATATGAATAAGCATACTTGATCAAATGAAGCGCAATTAACGGAACAAAAGCAGACACAGGAGGTGATGCTTAGTCTTGTGTGTTGAGGGGAGCCGTTTATTGCGCTTCATTCCATCAAATATGCATGACCAACTGACCCAAGCCTCAATTGTTTTCATGGAGAAGCTTATATGAACCTTCTCTGCGGCTGACAGGGAAGAAGGAAGATACTGGTGTCACCCACTGTACTTATACTTGCATGCATGCAGCTGATAAAATAAGGTGTCGTGGTCTTGAATGAGCTGCATAAGACCAGTGTATATATGTGTAGGTAGACTGGGCGAAAACGACAAAGTAGGATGCGGCAGGCACACACACACACACACACACACACACACACACACGCACACACACGCACGCACGCATGCACACACACACACATACGCACACACACACACACACACACACACACACACACGCAAACACACAATCACGCGCGCGCACCACACCACAGTTGTGCAAGCAGTAACCTGCAGCGTAGAGTTCAACCGAACATAACGCCGAAGCAAAAAACAATTAAGCCCATATGTTCACATCTGCCTTTATTATAGAAAAACTGCAAGTGCGACAAACAGGAGTCTGATGGCATTCTGCAAAACTTTGAAATATCTAACGGGACCAAGTTTTTTCACTCTATACTAGAAATTCTTTGTTTTCAATACAGTAAATCCCCACAACTTCCAAAGACATTTGCGCCAGTCGGGCAAACGACTGATAGGTATGGCGTTGCTTGACACCTATACAATAGAAAAAAAAAACACGTAGAAAGAGTAAGCAAGTTTCTGGAGTCTTATTTACAACCTAATATACCTCGCAGTGTAAATTTCGACATTAAAAATGAGAACATTCGACAAGGTAGTGTAATTGGGGTTTATTATTGTAAAATCAGTGTTGTTATACTTCTAACTGCAAAACCACAGCTCTTCACTGCTGCTTGCACAATCATCTTCAGCTGCTGAGATGACTGGTGCCTTCGAGAGAAGTGAGGCGAAGCTGATCTTTCTGTACAGGATATTCAATCCCGGAAACCTAAAACAAATACACAAGGAACAATGACCGAAATTTCACAAAGAGTGCAACATACAGTATGCACCCTGCATAACTAACTGCTTCCTTATGTGTAAGTGTAAATTGAGTGCATAGCAAGCATATTCAGTGGCATCGAGCTCCACTGCAGTGAGAAATGCTATAAAATGGTATGCTGAGCAATAAACACCATAAAAAGCGGGCTGTGGCAGAAATAATATATCTTTCGTGCCGTAGATACGAACTTTACTTTACCCTTTCAGCATGCTTGCGAAGGCAAATAAAAAGGTGATGCTCCAAGTTGATAATGTTCCATTAGCTCCATGCATCGACCAATCTGAAAGAATGTCAAGTTCCATGCTTAAGTATGCATTAACACAGCTGCATGTGTATTTCTGCAGATCTACCATGGTACTCATTTGATTAGTTTATTAAAAGGAAAGTAGTACGACGCGCAGCAACATATACATATTTTATCTGTATTGCACAAAACCACAATGCCACTGAGCATATATGACGGTATGCGCATTGAGAAGGTATTCAGTGCAGGTAACTTGTAAAATTAAGTACTGTACAGTTACGTATGAAAATGCAAATGATACTAGTGTTCTTGGACTGGCTCACATAACACGAATATATAATGGAAGAATTGGCTATTTGGTCATTCCACATCAGACGTCGCAGCCATTTTGGCGACCACGGCAAATGTATTCGAAAAAAATCGCGCAGATTTTACTGCATTAAAGAAGGTAACTGCTAGAATATTTCACAGACAAATAATTTTTTGGTCAAGTGGCTGCCTTCTGAACTTCCCGGAATCTCGTCTGCGTGTTTGTCAAAAAAATTTTTTCATAAGTATCTCTTCTTCCTTCATGCCCAATTTGGTCTACAAGTTGAGTGAATGACTTGCGTAAAGTGTTTGAAGCTCAGTATTATTATTACCATTTTCGACCACATACGCCTCAAATAAATTAGCCTAAATGTTTTATATCTGCATTTTTCTATATATGCATTTTTCTATATCAATACTGCACTTTGAATGCATATCTGAGGAGTCAATACTTTATTCACTTAAGGCCTATTTGGAGAAAAATATATTTCAGACCTATCAAGCTGTCAAAATAAACAAGAAAAAATTGCGAATTTCACAAAATAGTTGTTTTGTCTATAATGAGACGCAACTTGCACCATGTGGTGGTTGAATTAAAATAGACTTTGTACCTAAATTGAAAGCAAATAAACAGTTCTTTTCATGTGCCAAATTGTGTCATAGCAATTTATGTTTTGAGAAAAAGATCACAGCATATCCACGGAGTGAATGATAATGAGTGGGGCGTAGCGTCCGTCCGTCCGGACGCACAAACGAAGACAGTCTGATGCCAGTATGGACGAACAGAAAGACGGACGGACTCATGGACAGACCGACACACGGAAGCCCGGACGGACGGATGCACAGACGAACGGACGAAAGCACAAATGTACGGACGAACGATTCGCCCATTGAATCATCATTTTGTTCTTGTATATGCTGTGAAAACCACTAACGCTATCTATTCTGCAACTCATAGAGTGGCTACCTACTACTAGTACGACTACAGAGGAGGGAACGACCCACGGCCTCAAGAGCTTTGCCCCTAAATGATTTTTGAAGTTCCAAGTTGCCTATTTGCCATTTGGTCATACGGCAGGCGACGCCTCGATGTTCCCAATTGCCGTTGATGGAAAAATTCTAATATTATTTTATTCCTTGAAAAAGAAATTGTAATAATAAAACATGTCACATAAAAAGAACTGGTTATTTGCTTTGAATTGAGGCAAAAGGTGATTTTTAATTGGAGCACCACATGGTGCAACTTGCGTCTCAATATGAACAAAAATGACAATTCTGTGAAATGGGTGATTTTTTCTCGTAGAGGTTAAGACAATGTAAAAATAGTTTTTCATCAAAATATCTTTTCTGTGAAGTAAGTAGCCACAGCTCAGATATTCATACAAAGTGCAGTATCGCAATGAGAAAATGCAAACATAACACAATTTGGCTACATTCTTGCAGACGTATGTGGCCAAAAAATTGTAATATTATTACTGAGTTTCGAACACCTTACATAAGCCCCTTTACTTAACATGTACCAAACGTGGTATAAAAAAGGAACGGTACTTGTAAAATATATTTTTTTTTCACAAACAACACTCAAACAAAATTCTGGGAAGCTTGAACGACAACCAGGTGACGAATTTTTTTTTTCTTTCTAAATATTCAAGCAGTTCACTGTTTTCAGTGCATTAAATCAGCACGATTTTTTCTCAAACACATTTGCCATAGCCGCAAAATTGGCTGGGAAATTTGGAATAAAGTGACCCTGTCACTTTCACTCAATGATCATCGCATAGTGCTAAATTGGGGCCATTGGTTTCAATCATGCTGGCAGGCTGAGAAAGCATAACTCCTTCCCGATGCAGCGTAGGCTGTTCAGTGGCTGTGCGCGTTGTGTTCTCAGATAAATATGCTGCCCAGTCTTACATTTTGGCTGCAACACATGCTTAGATACCCGGCAATATGTATAACATTAAAGTGTTTTTGTGCAACAAAAAAACTAATAATATGCTTCACATAGCAAAAATACCTTTAACGTGTGAAGTACTTAGCGAAGTTAAACGCCAAAGCGAGGCGATAGCAATAAAACTTTGAATAACAAGAATAATTTGAAAGTTACACATGATCGCAACAATCTGAAAAAAATGTGCTCGAACGTTAGCAGTTATGTTCAACAAGCGTTTGCACTGTTTAAGTAGGCAATTCGGCCACACACAGAAGGTCTGTTTAAACAAAAGTCCAGCTTCAGTGCTCGATCCGCTACACAGGCACGAATGTCGGCAGTGTCACGCTACGTTGCGGGTGAACAAAAATACCGGTGAAGACAAATTTAACGAAATTGGATGTATTAGCAAGTAGGCAAACTTCTCGAGGCGCACCTAACGCGAAGCAATATGCTGTGTGTTCACTCGATGCATCAACCCGAGTTATCACAGCAGTGTTACCGCACAAAACGAAAAAGGACTGAAAAGAACGACATGGACACGACGTCCTTGTTTTCTGTTCTCGGTCTTTTTGCGCAATAACAAGAAAGAGAGTTAATTAATACCAACATGCCCAAGCATATGCGTCTTAGATACGGTTGATGCTTAGAGCTAACAGGCGCCGTGCCCATACATGTATTAATTAGTAAACTAAAAAATTCCGCCATATCCACGAAGTGAATGATGATGAGTGGGCGAAGCTCCGGAGGTAAACCTGGTCAACCATGAATCCTCTGTACAATTTTCCAACTCGATTTTATTACATCGCTCCCCCTAGCGTACGTCGCCGCACTAAATCGAACGATTGCCTTCAACCAATGACACGCGCCATGTGTGACATCATTCCTATTTTATAAGATCTCGCGTCTTTCATCAACTACAAGTACCGCTTTCTAGTTTATAACATCTTGCATCTTTTCATCATCAGCTACAAGTACCACCATCTAGTAAACACTACAAGAACTAAACGAGAGTTGGCTACATACAGGAGACGGTACCGTCATCTAGTGAACACTGCAAGAACTAAACTAGAGGTGGCTACATACAGGGAACGGTACCGCCATCTAGTGAACACTGCAAGAACTAAACTAGAGGTGGCTACATACAGGCTACAGGGGACGCACAGCCCACGCCCTAAGGAGCTTCGCCCCTAAAATGGTGTGCATGACAAGCAGGCCCCTTTAAACACGGCTGCAAACAAAGGGCACCACAAAGATCTGTTCAATTTCTTCGCTGAACCTCAGCGGCGCAGGCTCACTCTGCTTTGTACTTCAAACAATCCAAACAAACAAACAAACAAAATTTGCCCGCAATCGCACTTTGCCATCATCCCCGTGAAACAGTTCGGACAAATGTTCTCGCTAAGTAAACAAATGCTGATTTGTCACCAACTAGTTGGAAACGAAATTGTTTGAACGCGTTATTCTCGTGCTCACGCAGTAAACAAAGCGCTGAACAGAACAACGTGAGAGCAGTACTCACTATTTCACTTCGAGTGCTCTACAATAGAGAGTTTTAGAATAGCGCACCACGAGCCCTAGCGGTGCGGTCGCTGCCACTGCGCATGCGTCGTACGCAAGTTGGCGTCTGCGTTCGTGGACCGCATGCGAAAAATCCGAAATTGCGTGCGGTGATGGCGGCCCGCATGTGGCCCGCAAGAGTTGGTTTAGACGCTACGGGCGGTGATGGCGGCCCGCATGCCCGACCTGCCCAGCGAGCGAAGCACCAGCACGCCCTTTTTGGTATTGGTGCCTGCCGCTATGCGTCCTGTGGCGCTACAACTTACCTCGTTCATTTTTTGTCTTTGTTGTTGTTTTTATTTTTATTTTGCAACCCCGTGGGGGAGGTGCAGGTACATTATTCACGCAATTTTTTATAGAAGAGCTTAGACTTTCTTTTTTTCGTAGGGCAGGGCTCAAGTTTTGTAATTATCGAGTGAGACAAGTCATAGAACAAATGGTGTCGGAAAGACATGGTTAAAAAGGCTGTGAAGTGTTCAGGTTGTAGGGTTGGTTTTAAAGTGGACCCAAGTGTAAAAACGGAAAGAGAAGAGGCTGACGCGAAGTGTAGGCAATGTGAGGTCGAGGAAAAAATCGAGAAAATGATGGTTAACCAGAGTGACATGCTGATGAGAATCACCGAGCTCGAGACTGCATTTGGTGACAGAGCAAGAGAAAACGAGGGCAATAAAAGAAAGGCTGAAGTCCACCGAGGAAGCACTAGCCAAAATAAACAGAGGAGCGGCCTACGGAGAGAACAGTAGGGAACCGGCAACCAGAACTGCGGAGAAAAAAGAGCAAGCAAGTTTGGAAAAACAGGTTCAGCCGGTTCATTTGTCGCAAGGCCCAGCTTCAGCGAAGTAGTGGTGGGGCTGGGAGGGGACAAAGCAGCGAACGTCACAGGTGCAAGTAACCCCCAGGTGCAGGACGCGCCAGCTGAAAAGTCACAGCATGTGATCATTGCCTGAGACTCGAATTTAAATCGATGCACAAAAGCCATCAAAGAGAGGGTAAGAGGTGACAAGAGGGTTTCAGTAGGGGCGTTATTAGGACGTAAGCTGGAAGCAGTCATGAGGCAAGTGAGCGCAAAACTCGAAATTACAGCTGATAGACGAAACCTCGTTATAATTTCAGGCGGTTTAAACGATGTCTTAAATGAATATACAGCAGGACTAGCAACTACACTGGCGAAAGGCGTCGATGACATGCGCGCCACTTCTCCGAAGGTACAGCTAGCGATATGCGCAATACCGGAAGTACCGGTGCATGATAGCAACCTGCAAAGAGCGGTTGTCAACGCAAACTAAGAGATATGGCGGATGAGTCGAGAGAAAGGCTTTGAGGTGGTGGAAATAAACAAAGAGGTGCATAGGTGGGGTGGTTTTCAACGAGACCGAATTCACTTCGATGAGCGGCTAAGTCATGAGGTGAGTTGGCGACTTGCAGGACGCGCACTAGCTTTTTTGGGGGCAAGCGGGCCCTTTGGGGTGCAGGATAGCTGGTAACGAAGAAAACAGCCAGGGAGGCTCTTTGACAGATACGATTCCAAAGTGGCACCAGTATCTAAGATAGGTAGAGGCCGGGGCAGAAATAATTGTAGCCACGAGCGCCGAGCCATTTACGACATGGGGTATATTAACATGCATGGCGGTAGGAACAGGCGGAAGTGGGAAGAGATAGGAGAACAGCTAAGGGAGGAGAGGCCGATGGTGTACGGTTTTATAGAAACACATCTCAGGGACATGGAACAACCTCCAAACAATGCGGGCTACGCATGGGAATATTGTAATAGAACAGAAGGCAGCAGAAAGGGGGGTGGTATTGGGGCATTCATTCATAAAAGTACAGACTAGCAAAGGGTCAAGCAGGAGTGCAAGGAACATTCATGGCTAAAAGGGAAAGTGGCAGGGCAAATGACACTCTTTGATTTCGTGTACTTGTTGACGGGAGCAAAGGCCAGAGAGGAAAACCAGGCAATGGTACAGTGTATATCAAAGGACATTCAGGAGGTAGCAGGAGAGTGCGAGATAATTATACTAGGAGATACGAATGCACAAATAGAAGATATAGATAGGTATACCAACCCGACAGGCAAAATGATCATGGATATGTGTGAACGGCTGGATTTTATTATTAGCAACAGTACCGAGAAGTGTGAAGGGCAAATAACAAGGGAGGTAGGAAGGCTGCAGTCGACGATAGATTACGCACTGATGTCACATAGGATGTATGATAAACCCAGGGGAATGCACATAGATGAAAGTGGCTCCAGGAGTCTGGGTAGTGATCACAAACGTATCAAGCTAGGTTTTGAAAGAGCAGTGAAAGTGGGAAGGAGACAAGATGAGCATTTACAAGAAAAGTTTTATTCAGAAAGGCAAATTGAAATAGCCACTAAACAATTTGAGAAAGTAATCACGGAGGATAATAAGACAGTGTGGACATACACGAATCTAATTAGACTCTTTGAGCTAGAGCTTGCTAAGATGCGTAACAAGTCACCCGGAAAAGAAGACGCAAACCCAAAAGCTGGTGGAATGAGGAAGTTAAGAGAGCCATAGCAAAACGTCAGGAAGCCTCTAGGGAACACAGACATTCTAAGCAGCGGGGTGAACCGACATATGATGTTGAAAGAAAATGGGAAATCTTTCTAAGCTGTAGAAGGGATGCACCCCTTCTGATCAATGAAAAGATCGGAAAAAAGGGAGCCCAGTGGCTGGCAGAAGTACATAACAAGATAGAAAGGCAGCTGCGAAATTTCGGAACCCATCTAAACTACCTAAGAAATTAGACGAGCCTAGAGCAGAAGTTTATAACTATAGCTCAAGGTGCTAGGCTAGAAGGGGACGAAGCTATTGAATATATAAGAAGAAGGGTGACAGAAAAATTTCAACACAGAAGTGCTTAATGCACCACAATAGACAAGGATGAATCAAGTGGCGCAATGGCTCCATTTTGACAACAAGAGTGGGAAAGGGCTGAGAAAAGGGTTCCTAGTAGTACATAAACAGGCCCAGATGGCATTCCAATTATGCTGATAAAGAAATTAGGTCCGAAGTCTAAGCAGGCTTTGAGAGAGGCAGTGAGCAAAATAATAATCAATGAAGAAGTTCCCGATTGATGGAAACTTAGCAGGATGAGCATGATCTATAAAGTAAAGGGGGAGAAAGCCGACATAAACAACTACCGTCCTATAACAGTGACATCAGTGGTCTACAGGTTGGCGATGCAGAATATAAAGGAATTACTGCAGGCATGTATAGAGGATGAGGGGGTGTTGGGGGAACTGCAGAATGGGTTTCGGAAACACAGGAGGCTAGAAGACAATTTGTTCTCACTGACGCAGGGCATCGAAATAGCAGAAAAGGAACACAGGTCCCTGTGGCTAGCATTTTTGGATATCAAGGGAGCGTACGATAGCGTTGTTCAAGAGGAATTGTGGGGAATACTGGACACACTAGGCGTGGGAGATGTAGTCACTAATTTTTCGAAGGAGATCTATAAAAGTAACAAGGTAGTTATAAAGTGGGAAATACAGGTATCTCAGCCCACAGAGGTGAAACGGGGGCTTGGCAGGGGTGTCCTCTGTAACTCTTGTTATTCATGATGTACCTACAAGGATTAGAGGCCAAATTAGAGGGATGTGGACTGGGCTTCAACCTTTCTTTCGTCAAACAAAGAAAACTCATTGAACAGGCGCTACCAGCATTGATGTACGCAGATAATATAGTGCTAATGGCCATCAACAAGGAAGATTTGCAGAGATTGGTGGACATCTGCGGTAATGAGGGAGATAGGTTAGATTTCCGATTCAGTGGTAAAAAAAACAGCAGTCATGATTTTTAATGACGATGAAGGTAGTGACCTCTGTATACAGGAGGTCACGCTAGAGATAACAGATAAATACAAATATCTGGTCGTATAGATAAACAATCGGGCCGAGTACCTAAGGGAACACGAAATATACGTGTCGACTAAAGGTAACAGGAATGCAGCGGTAATGAAAAACAGGGCACTGTGGAATTGCAATAGATATGATGTTGTGAGAGGAATATGGAAAGGGGTCATGGTTTCTGGTCTGACATTCGGCAATGCAGTCTTGTGCATGAGATCAGAAGTTCAAGCAAGATTAGAAATGAAGGAACGTGGAATATGTAGGCTAGCTTTAGGAGCTCACGAGAATACACCAAATCAGGGAGTACAAGGTGATATGGGATGGACATCGTTGAGGGCAGAGAAGATAGCAGCAAGATAAAATTTGAGAAGCGATTGAGACAAATGGGGGAGGAGCGTTGGGCTAGGAAGGTTTTCAGCTACCTATACATGAAGAATGTCGATACAAAATGGCGGAAGCGAACCGGAAAATTGACTGGTAGATACTTAGAGAACAGCAGGGGGCCACACCAAAAAAAATTATCGGTTAAGAAGAAGGTGAAGGAAGCTGAGACCAATATGTCAAGAATCGGCATGATTAAGAAGTCCGCACTAGACATCCATCGAACTTTTAAGCAGGAAATAGCCAAGGAAAAGATCTAGGATAATACTCGGGGTAGGTCTCTACTGTTTGAGGCCAGGACGGGAGTATTGCGAACAAAGACATATCGGGCCAAATACGAAGGGGTAGACACGGTATGTAGTGCGTGTGGAGAGGAAGAAGAAACTGCGTGCACTTCAACTATTAGAGAAATTGAACCTACAGAACCTCCGAGCAAGTACAAATAAAGAATAAAAAACTTTCTTGAGGTTTCTTACCGTGAAAAGTCACAAACCCGATGTTCCGTTTCGTGCCATTGTTTCTGAAGATGTTACCTGGCAACAACACGTCAGCCGTTACTTACAAAAGCGCCTTCAAGTTTTAGTGATGGATGATCTCTTTACCATACGCAAGTCTGAGGGCTTCATACTGCACCTACAAGGTTTGAAATCTGCCTCTTTAACGGCTTTTCGGTCGACATTGAAGAACTTTATTATTCTGTGCCACATGAAAGACTGCTGAAGGCTTTTGGGGATAGGGTTCGGGAACATGGTGAACTTCAGTTCTCAGGTGAAGCAGGTGTTTCTGCTGATGACTTTGTTATACTCATAGAGTTCTATTTGTCTTCTACAGTTGTGAATTTTGATGATAAGTTTTATGTTCATAGAAAGGGCATATGTATTGGTTCAGCTGTGGCTCCTGTGTTGTGTGATCTTTTCTTGTCGGTCATTGGTTGCCGCATTCAGGGTAAATTGCAAGTAGCACAGGTTGTCAAGATCTTTAGGTATGTGGATTATTTTCTAGTAATTTTGAATGATGTTGATGACCTTGACATAGTCATCCATGACGTTTTGCATGTGTTTCAGAGTGAAAGTCAAGGCCTGAAATTTAAGCATGAAAAGCCTGATAAGCGAGCGTTGCGATTTCTTGACATTGGCTTGCTTTTTGGCGATAATCACATCTGTTGGAAGTATAAGCCCAGATGCAAGAAACCCTTGTTACGTCATGACAGCACCCATTCGAAGCTCGTTAAGCGAAGCATTGCAGTGAACTGCCTGCATTCAGCCCTGAATAAGTCATGTACACATGTCATTTCATCCAGCTTTAATGCACAGGTTACCACATTGAAGCAGGTGGGTTATCCTCCTGAAATAATTTCTGCGGTGTGAGATACCCTACTACGGAACATGAAACGCAATCAAACAAAACAAAAAGATGGTAGAAAAAAGAAAAGCATGCGCAAGTTATCCAATATGTTCACAAATTCTCGCATAACTTGAAGAGAATTGCCTCGAGGCATGACGTGCAAGTTGTACTGTCCGCGCCCTACGAACTCTCGAGGTTATGTGGCATGGCCTACAGAGAAAAACGCCCTGGGTGCACAAACAAACACAGGAACATGTTCACAAATTGTATTTCCAACGTTGTTTATAAGTTTATTTTAAGTGGTGGGCTTGAGTGCTTTGGTCAAACTGGCAGGTGATTTTATGAAAGGGCGAAGGAGCATGACTCTAATGTACGCAATACAACCAGTGGTTTTCTGGATGACCATTGCAGGCATTGTGGGTGCTCTCCTGACTTTCGTAGTACTCGGTTTTTTTTTAATGGGAGGAATAAGATAGAGGGCGAGATTGTTGAGGCTTTCTTCATTCATGAAGAAGGTGACAAGTGCGTGAGCAGGCCTTTCATATCCTTGTCTGATGCTGAAATTAGTTATCTTAGAGACTTTCTTTGATTTTTCGTGCCATTTGCTTTATCACGACCTGATGCATTTCACTCATCACGCTTGCGCGAGTTCCTTTGAAAATTTTATCGTTTGCAGTTTTTATCGCTAGTTAAAACCAGCCTTCTTTTCTTGCTTCTAAACCTTCTCTCAATCACATTTTAGGCATATATATATGCACAGGTGATGGCTATAAAATTTTTGTTGTTAGCCAGCGCTTTGTCTACAGTCCTTCTTTTTTCCCGAGTTTTTGCGCTGCCCTTTCTATGTGAGCTCTATGAACCAACTAGCCCAAACCAAAGTACTTCTTAGGTAGACTTGTTGTCGTTGGATTACACTCAGCTGGCTTGCATTTACTGTTTGGGCAAGAAAGGGCAAGGACTATGACAATTGACAGGGTCCGTGGCATCCGGCGCGCATAGAAAACAACCATATACAAACAATTTTGCGCATAAATACCTTTGTCTCAAATGACAAGTGTAGATCACTGGTACATAAATAATCAATGAAAGACACTCTGCAACTGCTTTGAAACGAAACAGCACATAAAATCACTTATTCAGCGCTAATTCTTCACACAATGGGTGTGACGATAGTTATAGCGCGAGAACAAAACGACGACACAGAGACAAGAAGGACACGAAAGACACGAAAGTCCTTCTTGTCTCTTTGTCGTCGTTTTGTTCTCGCGCTGTAACTATCGTCAAGCCATAACAACTAGCCCAAGCTGCCACACTTTTAAGTTACAATGGGTGTGTTTCACAACCTATTTGCATGAACACAAGTAGTGACTTGGTTTCCATATGTGCACTCATGTCGTCTTTCTTTTTTTTGATAATAAACAGTTGTTAGTATAGCACGTCGGCGTTTAGTTTCTTGAGGTTGTCGTTTTATTATTATTTTTTGCGCTAATATTCGTCTCAGTCTGTCATGCACCACCAACCAGCCCAGCAACTCACTCTTTTAGAGACGCGTAGTCTTTTACAACACAGAAATCACCTCGATTCATTTTTCACGGGAGTCAGTCACTGGAAACTCATGAAAAGTCACACCAGGAGTCTTCCCTTGCCTTGATTCGCAGAAAGGCTAATAGCACACCACCATCGTGATGGTTAATTTGCACCAAGAAAAATCGCTTCGCTGGTGTAAGAACTGCACCGACCTACACGCTTCTATTGCAGCTCGACACGAGCAGACGGTAGCGAAAGATCGACATTATAATTTTAAGTTTATTCAAAAAGAGGTTTTCATTCATTTTAATCGTTCAGGGTGTATGCACGCGTAAACATTGCTGCTTTTTTACGAGTGTTACACGAGTGGACGAAAAAAGAAAAACCGCGGTGACCCATGTTTTGGCCGCCAGAAACCAGTGCGGATGGATGGATGGATAGATGGATGGATGGATGGAAGGATGGATGGATTGATTGATTGATTGATTGATATGTGGGGTTTAACGTCCCAAAACCACTATATGATTATGAGAGACGCCGTAGTGGAGGGCTCCAGAAATTTAGACCACCTGGGGTTCTTTAACGTGCACCCAAATCTGAGCACACGGGCCTACAACATTTCCGCCTCCATCGAAAATGCAGCCGCCGCAGCCGGGATTCAAACCCGCGCCCTGCGGGTCAGCAGCCGAGTACCTTAGCCACTAGACCACCGCGGCGGGGCGGATGGATGGATGGATGAATGGATGGATGGATGGATGGATGGATGGATGGATGGATGGATGGATGAATGGATGGATGGGTGGACGGGTGGATGGATGGATGG
Organism: Rhipicephalus microplus; assembly: GCF_043290135.1. NCBI lineage: Eukaryota > Metazoa > Arthropoda > Arachnida > Ixodida > Ixodidae > Rhipicephalus > Rhipicephalus microplus. The sequence continues at coordinate 39,392,535 of NW_027464585.1, forward strand.
ATGGATGGATGGATGGATGGATGGATGGACAGACGGCCAGAGGCGCGGACGGATGGATGGACGGATGGATGGATGGATGGATGGATGGATGGATGGATGGATGGATGGACGGACGGACGGACGGACGGACGGACGGACGGACGGATGGAAGGATGGATGTGGCTGTACCCTTCAGATCGAGTGGTGGCTAGCGCCACCAAGCCGTAATACTTAATGAACCAAAAATTAGATTTATTTTTTTCCCTTCAATAGTGAGGTTGAGGATTCGTACTTTGCAACGAAGGGTACAATTTTCACTCGTGCCTTGACTTTAGCCACCAATCAGATAACCTCCTTCTAGTTAATTCTACCCACTTAAAGTTTAGTTTGCCCTCACTGTCCCTAAACCCCAGTTCTTTGAAAAACCTTAACTAGAGCGTGAAGCCCTTTATAGAACATTATCAAGTGTTCGGCAGTTTCTTCTTCCTCTCCACACGCACTACATACCGTGTCTACCCCTTCGTATTTGGCCCGATATGTCTTTGTTCGCAATACTCCCGTCCTGGCCTGGGATTTGGAGCCGGCACACTTGCAAGACATGTCGCTGATGCAACTGTTGCTGGTGCAGGTACCTCTGCTGCTGGTTTCTGCGATCCACTTCGATGCAGCGGAGTGCCGGACACAGCCCTTTTTGTCTGATCCTTGGTCAGCATCTACAGTATCTCGACTATCATCCACACGTGTGCATGGGTCATCATCTGTCGTCACAGGCACGTGTGGCCCGAGCCACGGATGGATCAGCAAGGATCAACCAATGAATTTGGGCCAACAGAACTCACGTGGTGCCCATCAGGCGTATATAGGCACTCAGCACGATGGCTTCGTGGGATTTGGAGCCGGCACACTTGCCGACATGTCGCTGATGCAACTGTTGCTGGTGCAGGTTAGTCATTACTACCCATCTCAATCGCGGAGACTTGTATATGCATTGCCGGCTCCTCCCACGTTGCTAACTGTTCGTAACAAAAACCACGGATGCACGATGCATACGTCGCGTCTGAAGAGATTGTGATTATTTTCTAACAGAGTGCTGTATTTGATTTTGTTGTTAATACTCGCGGGGGATGTTGAACTGAACCCAGGTCCTGCTAAGACACCGGAGACGGAAGTGCTAATATGTTTACAGAGTGGGCAGGAAACTTTAATTTCAAGTATAAACGGCATTGAATCCAGGTTCAAAAAAATGAGAACATACTGATGGAAGTAAAAGATAATCTTAGCCAAACTCAGAACCAGATAAGGTACCTCAGCAAGATTGTAACGGAGCAGGCAGCTATATTACGGCAACTCATGCAACAGGTGAAAGATCTGCAAAAGAAAACAAATGACCTCGAAAACAGAAGTCGCCGGAAAAATCTTGTTTTCTATGGCGTTGATGATAAAACCTCAGAATCGTGGGATGAATCCGAAGCTATAATAAAGAATATTTGGCCCCGCCGTGGTGGTCTAGTGGCTAAGGTACTCGGCTGCTGACCCGCAGGTCGCGGGTTCGAATCCCGGCCTCGGTGGCTGCATTTCCGATGGAGGCGGAAATGTTGTAGGCCCGTGTGCTCAGATTTGGGTGCAGGTTAAAGAACCCCAGGTGGTCAAAATTTCCGGAGTCCTCCACTACGGCGTCTCTCATAATCATATGGAGGTTTTGGGACGTTAAACCCCACATATCAATCAATAAAGAATATTTGCAAAACGAGCCTTGGAATGGAACTCGAATCTGTGGAAAGGGCACATCGCTTAGGACGCTATAATGAGAATAAGAAGAGGCCAAATATTGTTAAATTCTCATTGTACAAAGAGCGTCAGGCAGTGCTTCTCAATGCCAAAAGATTCAAGAATTCCCAGTACAGCGTTAGCGAAGATTACTCACATGAGACAAGAAGTATCAGGAATAAGCTGTGGGAATATGTCAAGACAAAAAGACAGGATAAGAACAATAAAGTGAAGCTGAATTTTGACAAACTGATTATTAACGGCAGGGCTTTCAGGTGGAATGACAAAAAAGAAGAGGTCGTCCCAGTAAGCAGGCGATGACAAACTAGAAAAAAGGAGAAATACCGATGTCAAGAACTTGTTGCCGTCATCGTGAACTGCCGCAGCGTAGTTCATAAAGTTGCTGAGCTCTTGGGCTTAATTGAGAGTGTTAACGCAGATATAGTCCTTGGTACAAAATCTTGGCTAAAGCCCTCGATTGCTGATAGTGAGGTGTTTCCGCAAAATTACGTTGTCTATCGCAAAGATAGGCTCACAGCAGGTGGTGGCGTTTTTTACTTGTTCGTTCTTGCTTACAGCCATTTGAAGTTGATTATAAGTGCGACGCACTGGAGTCTGTATGGTGCAAGATAACACTGCCTGATAACTTCGCGTTTTCGGTCGGAGTGGTTTATCGCTCGCCGTGCTCAGATAGTAGCATAATGCAAACATTAGATGAAATTCTTTCTGAAGCATCATTCCAGACAATACTCCTAGGGGGGGATATTAATCTGCCTGGCTTATCCTGGGGTAATGGTTCCTGTATAAATATAAGCGAGCGCATGAACCGTGCGATGAAAAATATCGTCGACAGGTTTGGTCTGATGCAGTACGTTACCACCCCTACTCGCAATGACGCTGTGTTAGACTTGTTGTTTTGTAACTCGCCAAATTTCGTAAAGGACGTGACTGTGATTCCAGGAATTAGTGATCATCTTGCTGTAGTTGCTTGTATCCAAAAGAAAAAAGTGTGTGCGAAGTTACCTACGAGTAGAAGGATCTACTTTTACGACAAGGGTGACTACGATGCAAATTTTAAAAACTTCGTAATTCGTTCCCTGTTTTCGAATGTCTTTTTGAGAAGGGCAATGTGCATGATATGTGGGACAAATTTAAGAATATACTTTCCGAGTTAACAAATAGACATATCCCCAGTGTTCATTCATCACGGCTAAAAAAGCACAAACAACCATGGGTAACAGCACATATATTAAAACTTATCAACAAAAGAAATAGGGCATTAGGCACATTCAAGAAAAGCAAATCAGTTGCTCACTTTGGAAAACTGAAGTCGATTACCCACGAATATAAGCTAAAGATAAAAAAAGCTAAAGATGATTACTTCACTGAGCTGAGCAACAAAATGAAATCAAATCCCAAAATGTTTTGGAAGTACCTAAAACAGTGTGGCTCAGATTCCTTTGGAATACAGGAGTTAAATTATAACGGCACGGTAATTACGAATGACGAAGATAAGGCTGCATGCCTAAACAACTTTTTCCACTCGGTATTCTTACCTAAACACAACTGTAGTTATCATCAAACTATTATGAGCATTTCGCCTATGCTTCCTGTCGAGCTTAGTGTTAATGGAATTGAAAAACTATTGAAGGACGTTGATGAGAGTAAATCTAGTGGTCCAGATGGAATTTCTCCGCGTGTACTCAAGCGTTGTGTGGGGCCAATTTCTATGTATCTTTATGCAATTTTTGAAAGATCTTTAGCGACAGGCACCTTACCACATGACTGGAAAATTGCGCACGTGTTACCGATACATAAAGGTGGGTCCGAAAAAGACGTTGGTAATTATAGACCAATATCGCTTACGTCTATCCCGTGCAAAATCCTCGAACATATTTTATACAAAGAAATAATAACTCATTTAAACAAGCATAAGGTACTAATCAACGAGCAGCATGGATTTCGCAGAGGGCTGTCTTGCACAACACAATTAGTCGGATTTTATCATGACGTAACATCGGGCGTAGATACTGTAGGACAGGTTGACGGTGTGTTCTTGGATTTTCGGAAAGCGTTTGACACGGTGTCACATTCACTCTTACTGTTTAAGCTTACCACCCTGAACATTGATAAGACTGTTTTTAAATGGATCGAATGTTACCTTTTCCAAAGAACACAAACCGTAGTACTGAATGGAAAATGCTCCGAATACACCGATGTTACCTGAGGGGTCGCACAAGGCTCCGTCCTGGGTCCGCTATTGTTTTTAATTTATGTTAATGATATCTCTGCAGGAATTTCATCTTCTATACGGTTGTTTGCGGATGACTTTGTTGTGTACAGAAAAATGTTTGATCACAATGATGTATTAGAACTTCAGAAAGACTTATCGCTCATTTATAGCTGGTGTACCAAATGGAAAATGAATTTGAATATAACAAAGTGTGTACATATTTCATTTACCAAAAAGATGAAACCATTTCAGTCACAGTACCATCTGAACAATGTACAGTTGAAACAAGAGAGTACATATAAGTACCTAGGTATAATACTATCATCTGAATGTTCATGGAGGCCTCAGGTTGACACTCTCATAGCCAAAGCTGGTAAGGCTTTAAATTTCATTCAAAGAAACCTGCGATGTTCGCATGTGAATTTAAAACGTATGGCATACACTACTTGTATCAGACCTATCTTAGAATACGGTTGTGTCGTGTGGGACCCCGCCTAGGTAACCTTCATTACTGCTCTGGAACAATTGCAAAATCGTGCTGCCAGGTTCGTCTTGGGACGGTACGGAAGGGGGGAGAGCTGCACTGCAACGAAGGCTGAGCTAGGATGGGAGTGTCTTTCTGACCGCCGCCAGAAGCAGAGATTAAAATTTCTTTACTGCATTTACTACAATAAAACTGGAATTAATAGAGAAATATACCTACACAACCCTCATTACACTTCAAAACGTTTTGATCATAGTTGCAAAATTTGGGAATACCCAGCAAAAACGAACATGTATGCCAATTCATTTTTTCCTAGAACGATTAAACAGTGGAACAGGCTAACTGAAACGCAAGTACATAGTGGGAACGAAGATAAATTTTATTCACTGCTGTAAACCCGTGTTGTAACCTGAACGAAGATATATTATGTGTGAACAAAATTCTGCTATGTGTGTTAACGAAAATGAATTTCAGTGATTTATGTGTGAACAAAGTTGTATTGTGTCGGTGAACGGAGATGTACGTCATTTATTGATGTAACCCCCCTGCTATAACGCCTTCGGGTGCTGCGGGGTATCTGATGAATAAAGAATAAAGAATAAACAGTAGAGACCTACCCCGAGTATTATCATAGATCTTTTCCTTGGCTATTTCCTGCTTAAAAGTTCGATGGATCTCTAGTGCGGACTTCTTAAGCATGCCGATTCTCGACATATTGGTCTCAGCTTCCTTCACCTTCTTCTTAACCGATAATTTTTTTTTGGTGTGGCCCCCTGCTGTTCTCTAAGTACCCACCTGTCAATTTTCTGGTTCGCTTCCGCCATTTTGTATCGACATTCTTCATGTATAGGTAGCTGAATACCTTCCTTGCCCAACGCTCCTCCCCCATTTCTCTCAATCACTTCTTAAGTTTTATCTTGCTGCTAGCTTTCCTGCCCTAAAAATGATGTCCATCCCAGATCACCTTGTACACTCGGATTTGGTGTATTCCCGTAAGCTCCTAAGGCAAGCCTACCTATTCCACGTTGCTTAATTTCTAATCTTGCTTGAACTTCTGATCTCATGCACAAGACTGCATTGCCGAATGTCAGACCAGGAACCATGACCCCTTTCCATATTCCTCTCACAACATCATACCTATTGTAATTCCACAGTGCCCTGTTTTTAATTACCGCTGCATTCCTGTTACCTTTAGTCGACACGTATATTTCGTGTTCCCTTAGGTACTCGGCCCCATTGTTTATCTATACGCCCAGATATTTGTATTTATCTGTTATCTCTAACGTGACCTCCTGTATACAGAGCTCACTACCTTCATCGTCATTAAAAATCATGACTGCTGATTTTTTATTACTGAATCTGAAATCTAACCTATCTCCCTCATTACCGCAGATGTCCACCAATCTCTGCAAATCTTCCTTGTTGATGGCCATTAGCACTATATTACCTGCGTATATCAATGCTGGTTGTGCCTGTTCAATGAGTTTTTCTTGTTTGACGAAAGAGAGGTTGAAGCCCAGTCCACATCCCTCTAATTTAGCCTCTAATCCTTGTAGGTACATCATGAATAACAAGAGTGACAGAGGACACCCCTGCCTAAGCCCCCGTTTCACCTCTGTGGGCTGAGATACCTGTATTTCCCACTTTATAACTACCTTGTTACTTTTATAGATCTCCTTCGAAAAATTAGTGACTACATCTTCCACGCCTAGTGTGTCCAGTATTCCCCACAATTCCTCTTGAACCACGCTATCGTACGCTCCCTTGATATCTAAAAATGCTAGCCACAAGGACCTCTGTTCCTTTTCTGCTATTTCGATGCCTTGCGTCAGTGAGAACAGATTGTCTTTTAACCTCCTGTGTTTCCGAAACCCACTCTGCAGTTCCCCCAGCACCCCTCATCCTCAATACATGCCTGCAGTAATTCCTTTATATTCTGCATCGCCAACCTGTAGACCACTGATGTCACTGTTATAGGACGGTAGTTGTTTATGTCGGCTTTGTCCCCCTTTCCTTTATAGATCATGCTCATCCTGCTAAGTTTCCATCCATCGGGAACTTCTTCATTGATTAAAATTTTGCTCACTGCCTCTCTCAAAGCCTGCTTAGACTTCGGACCTAATTTCTTTATCAGCATAATTGGAATGCCATTTGGGCCTGTTTAGGTACTACGAGGAACCCTTTTCTCAGCCCTTTCCCACTCTTGTTGTCAAAATGGAGCCATTGCGCCACGTGATTCATCCTTGTCTATTGTGGTGCATTAAGCACTTCTGTGTTGAAATTTTTCTGCCACCCTTGTTCTTATATATTCAATAGCTTCGTCCCCTTCTAGCCTAGCACCTTGAGCTATAGTTATAAACCTCTGCTCTAGGCTCGTCTCATTTCTTAGGGAGTTTAGATGGGTTCCGAAATTTCGCAGCTGTTTTCTATCTTTTTATGTACTTCTGCCAGCCACTGGGCTCCCTTTCTTCTGATCTTTTCATTGATCAAAAGGGGTGCATCCCTTCTACAGCTTAAAAAGATTTCCCATTTCCTTTCAACATTATCTGTCGGTTCACCCCGCTGCTTAGAATGTCTGTGTTCACTAGAGGCTTCCTGACGTTTTGCTATGGCTCTCTTAACTTCCTCATCCCACCAGCTTTTGGGTTTGTGTCTTCTTTTCCGGGGTGACTTGTCACCTGCCTTAGCAAGCTCTAGCTCAAACAGTCTAATTAGAGTCGTGTATGTCCACACTGTTTTGTTATCCTCAGTGATTACTTTCTCAATTTGTTTAGTGGCTATTTCAGTTTGCCTTTAAGAATAAAAATTTTCCTGTAAATGCTCATCTTGTCTCCTTCCCACTTTCACTGCTCTTTCAAAACCTAGCTTGATACGTTTGTGATCACTACCCAGACTCCTGGAGCCACCTTCATCTATGTGCATTCCCCTGGGTTTATCATACATCCTATGTGACATCAGTGCGTAATCTATCGTCGACTGCAGCCTTCCTACCTCCCATGTTATTTGCCCTTCACACTTCTCGGTACTGTTGCAAATGATGAAATCCAGCCGTTCACACATATCCATGATCATTTTGCCTGTCGGGTCGGTATACCTATCTATATCTTCTATTTGTGTATTCATATCTCCTAGTATAATTATCTCGCACTCTCCTGCTACCTCCTGAATGTCCTTTGATATACACTGTACCATTTCCTGGTTTTCCTCTCTGGCCTTTGCTCCCGTCAACAAGTACACGAAACCAAAGAGTGTCATTTGCCCTGCCACTTTCCTTTTTAGCCATTAATGTTCCTTGCACTTCTGCTTGACCCTTTGACAGTCTGTACTTTTATGAATGAATGCCCCAATACCACCCCCCTTTCTGCTGCCTTCTGTTCTATTACAATATTCCCACGCGTAGTCCGCATTGTTTGGCTGTTGTTCCATGTCCCTGAGATGTGTTTCTACAAAACCGTACACAATCGGCCCCTCCTCCCTTAGCTGTTCTTCTATCTCTTCCCACTTCCGCCTGTTCCTACCGCCATGCATGTTAATATACCCCATGTCGTAAATGGCTCGGCGCTCGTGGCTACAATTATTTCTGCCCCGGACTCTACCTATCTTAGATACTGGTGCCGCTTTGGAATCGTATCTGTCAAAGAGCCTCCCTGGTTGTTTTCTTCGTTACCAGCTATCCTGCACCCCAAAGGGCCCGCTTGCCCCCAAAAAAGCTAGTGCGCGTCCTGCAAGTCGCCAACTCACCTCATGACTTAGCCGCTCATCGAAGTGAATTCTTTCTCGTTGAGAACCACCCCACCTATGCACCTCTCTGTTTATTTCCACCACCTCAAAGCCTTTCTTTCGACTCATCCGCCATATCTCTTAGTTTGCGTTGACAACCGCTCTTTGCAGGTTGCTATCCTGCACCGGTACTTCCGGTATTGCGCATATCGCTAGCTGTACCTCCGGAGATGTGGCGCGCATGTCGTCGACGCCTTTCGCCAGTGTAGTTGCTAGTCCTGCTGTATCTTCATTTAAGACATCGTCTAAACCGCCTGAAATTATCACGAGGTTTCGTCTATCAGCTGTAATTTCAAGTTTTGCGCTCGCTTGCCTCATGACTACTTCCAGCTTACGTCCTGGTAACGCCCCTACTGCAACCCTCTTGTCACCTCTTACCCTCTCTTTGATGGCTTATGTGCATCGATTTAAATTCGAGTCCCAGGCAATGATCACATGCTGTGACTTTTCAGCTGGCGCGTCCTGCACCTGGTGGTTACTTGCACCTGTGACGTTCGCTGCTTTGTCCCCTCCCAGCCCCACCACTACTTCGCTGAAGCTGGGCCTTGCGACAAATGAACCGGCTGAACCTGTTTTTCCAAACTTGCTTGCTCTTTTTTCTCCGCAGTTCTGGTTGCCGGTTCCCTACTGTTCTCTCCGTAGGCCGCTCCTCTGTTTATTTTGGCTAGTGCTTCCTCGATGGACTTCAGCCTTTCTTTTATTGCCTGGTTTTCTCTTGCTCTGTCACCAAATGCAGTCTCGAGCTCGGTGATTCTCATCTGCATGTCACTCTGGGTAACCATCATTTGCTCCATTTTTTCCTCGACCTCACATTGCCTACAAAATAAAAATAAAAACAACAACAAAGGCAAAAAATGGATGAGGTAAGTTGCAGCGCCACAGGACGCATAGCGGCAGGCACCAATACCAAAAAAGGGCGTGCTGGTGCTTCGCTCGCTGGGCAGGTCGGTCATGCGGGCCGCCATCACCACCCGTAGCCTCTAAACCAGCGCTTGCGGGCCACATGCGGGCCGCCATTACCGCACGCAATTTCGGATTTTTTGCATGCGGTCCACGAACGCAGACGCCAACTTGCGTACGACGCATGCGCAGTGGCAGCGACCGCACCGCTAGGGCTCGCGGTGCGCTATTCTAAATCTCTCTATTGTGGAGCACTCGAAGTGAAATAGTGAGTACTGCTCTCACGTTGTTCTCTTCAGCGCTTTGTTTACTGCGTGAGCACGAGAATAACGCCTTCAAACAATTTCGTTTCCAACTAGTTGGTGACAAATCAGCATATGTTTACTCAGCGAGAACATTTGTACGAACTGTTTCACGGAGATGATGGCAAAGTGCGATTGCGGGCAAATTTTTTTTGTTCGTTTGTTTGGATTGTTTGAAGTACAAAGCAGAGTGAGCCTGCGCCGCTGAGATTCAGCAAAGAAATTGAACAGATCTTTGTGGTGCCCTTTGTTGGCAGCCGTGTTTAAAGGGGCCTGCTCGTCATGCACACCATTTTTAGTTTACTAATTAATACATGTATGGGCACGGCGCCTGTTAGCTCTAAGCATCAACCGTATCTAAGGCGCATATGCTTGGGCATGTTGGTAATAAGTAACTCTCTTTCTTGTTATTGCACAAAAATACCGAGAACAGAAAACAAGGACGCCGTGTCCATGTCGTTCTTTTCAGTCCTTTTTCGTTTTGTGCGGTAACACTGCTGTGATAACTCGGGTTGATGCATCGAGTGAACACACAGCATATTGCTTCGTGTTAGGTGCGCCTCGAAAAGTTTGCCTACTTGCTAATACATCCAATTCCGTTAAATTTGTCTTCACCGGTATTTTTGTTCACCCGCAACGTAGCGTGACACTGCCGACAACCGTGCCTGTGTAGCGGATCGAGCACTGAAGCTGGACTTCTGTTTAAACAGACCTTTTGTCTGTGTGTGGCCGAATTGCCTACTTAATCAGTGCAAACTCTAATAGTTCAATTCCTCTAATAGTTGAAGTGCACGCCGTTTCTGTTTCGAAGCATCAAAGGGTACGTCCTTGAAGTTCTTTACCAATGCCAATTGAGACTTTTTTCGAAACAGAGTGTTCAGTAGCACAGCGAAGCTTCCTTCCTTGTCTGTTTCCAGTAATGTTAACTGCAGTTCCTTAAGCGTCCTCTAAATCTTCTTTAGGGGCTGATCCATCGAACGATGGGAAGACGCGCATCGTGTCAAGCACTCAACCCTTCGGAAATAACTCGATCTTTCTCATTTACACCGCAACGATCAGCCACTTGGCAGACCGGGAGAGGAGGCTTTGGGGTCTAAGACAGGGCTCATAACTAAATTTCGGTCCTTTCTCGAGAACATGCTTAACGTCGTCAGGAACCACGGCATTACCAAGCACAAACACGTTGCCTTGTTTAACACAAGAGGCCTTGCGCTCAGAAGTGAGGTTGACGGGAGCACGACGCCACAAGAACTCAGCAGTCAGAACCACTTAATTCTTGATAGCATACTGGCGGCGCAATTCCTTGAAAGGCTCAGCACCAGTTATCACGTGAACACGCAACAAGTACTGAAACATCCTCTATTGTCGCCAATATTCTGATTTCAGAATCTTGCAAAGACGCTTGCAGTGGCCACAGGAAGGTTGGACAACACCGAAAAGACAGTGCACTTCCTTGGGAAACTGCTTCCGCGTGTTGCAGTAGGACATAAACCTGGATTTGCATAGGGTTTTCGCGATGAGGTTGGCACATACAATGGCAGGATTCGAACATAAATAATTAGACAGGAAAGGGCCCATCGTATAAGAAATTCACTCGAGAAGTACTTTGGTTGGGGCTAGTTGGTTCATAGTCCTCACATAGAAAGGGCAGCGCGAAAACTCGGGGAAAAAGAAGGACAGTAGACAGAGCGCTGGCTAACAACAAAAATTTTATTGCCATCACCTGTGCATATATATATGCCTAAAATGTGATTGAGAGGAGGTTTAGAAGCAAGAAAAGAAGGCTGGTTTTAACTAGCGATAAAAACTGCAAACGATAAAATTTTCAAAGGAACTCGCGCAAGCGTGATCAGTGAAATGCATCAGGTCGTGATAAAGCAAATGACACGAAAAATCAAAGAAAGGCTCTAAGATAACTAATTTCAGCATCAGACAAGGATATGGAAGGCCTGCTCACACACTTGTCACCTGGTTCATGAATGAAGAAAGCGTCAACAATCTCGCGCTGTATCTTATCCCTTCCCATTAAAAAAAACGAGCACTACGAAAGTCAGGAGAGCACCCATAATGCCTGCAACGGTCAGACAGAAAACCACTGGTCATATTGCGTACAATATAGTCATGTTCTTTCGCCCTTTCATTAAAACACCTGCCAGTTTGACCAATGTACTCAAGCCCACAACTTAAAAGAAACCTATAAACTGCATTAGAAAAACAATCTGTGAACCTGTTTCTGTGTTTGGTTGTGCACCAAAGGCGCTTTTCTCTGTAGGTTATGCCACATAACCTTGAGAGGTTGTAGGGCGCGGACAGTACAACTTGCACGTCATGCTTCGATGCAATTCTCCTGACGTTCTGCGAAAATTTGTGAACATAAGGGATAACTTGTACATGCATCTTCATTTTTCTACCATTTTTTGTATTGTTTGATCGCGTTTCATGTTCCGTAGCAGGATCTCACACACCTTATCGCGAAAATCTTATGGAAATCCAGGTTTATGTCCTACTGTATCAAGCGAAAGCAGGTTCCCAAGGAAGTGCAATGTCTTTTCGGTGTTGTTCAACCTTCCTGGGGCCACTGCAAGCGTCTTTGCAAGATTCTGAAAACAGAATATTGGCGACAGGTGAGGATGTTTCAGGACTAGTTGCGTGTTCTCGTGATAATTGGTGCTGATACTTTCAAGGAATCGCGTCGCTGTATGCTCTCAAGAATTAAGCGGCTGTATCTGCTGAATTCTTGCGGCGTCATGCTCTCTTGAACATTACTTCTGAGCTCAAGGCCTCTTGTGTTATGCAAGGCAACGTGTTTGTGCTTGGTAATGCCGTGGTTCGTGACGACGTAAGCGTGTTCTGGAAAAAGGACCAAAACTCAGTTATGAGCCCTGTCTTAAATCCCAGGGCCTCCTCTCCCTGGTCCACCAGGTGGTTGATCGTGTTGGTGAAAATGAGAAAGATCGAGTTATTCTCGAAGGGGTTGAGTGCTTGACACAATGCACGTCTTCCCTTCGTTCGATGGATCAGCTCCTAAAGAAGATTTCGAAGACGCTGAAAGAACTGCAGTTAACATTACTGGAAACAGACAAAGAAGGAAGGTTCGCTATACAACAAATCTACCATTGTATACACATATAGGTGGTATCACGAGTTAAATAAACATTTGGTGACTAGCACTTTTTACAGCCTGTCTTCGTCGTCATTCTTTCTTGTTTTGCACGCTGATACATGTGTTTGTACCTGATTTGCTACTCTATTGGTAAAATAATGCACTGAAATGTCAACTAAAATGCAAAAGAAGATTCTCAAACTCATATGAAATAACATGATTAAACATAGCCGCCACATTTACTTAATGCGTGATGAAACTTTTCTCTAACCAGCAGCAACCCATGCATTCCCATGCATTCACCGGCGTTCAGCTGGGGTAACTCGAGCGCCCCCTAGGTGGCGAAGTTCGGAATCCGAGCCGGCGCAGGCACCTCCATGGACCTCCACCAGCTGGGCAAGTCAGGAGTACAGTAGGTCTTTCCCGCATGTGGCCCGCAAGCACTGGTTTCTAGGCTACGGTGCCGCTGCGATCGTGCGTTGCGGATCGCAGTAGGGCAAACGCTATTCTAAAACTCATATGGTGCCCGCCACGCCCGCAACGCCCGCAGCACTTGCAAACGGTATTCTAAAGCTCCATAATTTGAATCTGCAGGTCCAGTCTTCAGAACGGTGCACCTTCACAATAATCAGCACTGACAGAAAACACAGGTTGAGCACAGAGCGCAGGCACATTTCAAACTATACACCGACTAATAAACTCTACCGATCGAGAAGCCACGCGCACCACATGCACACAAACGGGACGGTTTTTCGCCAGCGCACGCAGTGAGATGTAAGACGATGCCAGTCGCTTTCCCGCGCTCTGCGCCCGCGAGCGCAGCAATCCCTAGCAGCCAAGGTTGTCTAGGCGACGAGTCTTCATGGCACCGGTGCGTTCTCAGACCAGCTAGATGTGGTTTAACGCTAGCTCCGGACCTCTACTGATAGCGCGAGCACTGTTTTTTTTCTCTTTTTTTGCGGCAGTGATTTGTTGCGTTATACTCGTTCATTAACAGTGCATCTGAATCGCAGTGAACATCGCAACGAAGCAGTGTGGCCAGCACGAGCTACTAGTCAGAACGTGCCTTAGTAATATTCAGGAGCAATATCTCGCGCACCTTCACCGACCTAATGTAGTGAATACTGGTAAAAAAGCTAAGCTGATGCTTTTTGCTTAGCTCTATGTGTTTTTAGGGACTGCACATTCAGGGTCATGCAGACGATATTTTATGAGCACTTTCATTTCGGTAAAGAAATTGCAACATTGCATGCATTGGTGGTAACACTATTCGATTAGAACATATTGCCACGTGCGTACTGCTAGGAAGACGAAGACGACAGCGCATGCGCGCATCTGCACTCTCTTATGCAGCAAGCAATAACAAGAAAGAAGAGGAACGCTCTGGCACGCAGTAAATAAAAATACTGACCTGCTGCTACTTTCTCAACCTGTTAAATACTACTTCTGTCTTCACGTTGCGACAATACATTTGTACTTAGCTTGCAGTCCTTGGAACAAGAACGCGGCTGAAAATATTTCATGAATGTTGTTTTCTCACTACCTACAAAGTCAAGGCTTTGACCGAAGTGCGTCTGCTGGGGAAGTTACGTAAATTAAAAGAAGGGGATCCACATAAACGAAAACAAAAACTGAGAGAGAGAATACTGGAGAATGTGTTTCGGCTCCCCTGAGGAGAGCTTTGTCCGCAATTTAGTCAGCAAGGCTCCCGTCATTGTGAGCAAGGCTGCGTCAAGGTCACCGAAATGTCCTTATTCTCCATTTTTATTCATAGTCGGTGCCCTCTTCGTAATTTCCATGACGCACTTTTAAGGACACACGAAGAGGAACATTCGCTACAGTAATTAAATAAAACGTGGCTCCTAAAATACATGAGGTCAATGTTCGTTTTGAAGGGACCTGATGGGCTGTTGACGTGGTGGTTATGGCTAAACAACTGTGCTGTTTTTTTTCCAGGTGGCGGACGGTTTATTTCCAGCTTCAAAAGCTTCGATATAATGGGGTACGGGGGGAGAAGGGGAGTGCTCCATGCATGGCTACTCCAATGTGCGCAACATTGTGTATACCTTGTTAAGGCAAATCAGTGCACTTTGTTAGTGTTGACTAATCACGCAAATGACACAGATGAAAAGAATTGGCCCTTACTCTATTTGATAAGCGGCGCTCCTATTGTATCTTACGTTTTATAGTAGTTTGTGTGCTTTATCGATGAAAACTGCGTTTCGGTCACACGACTTCCTGCTTCAATTCATGACTAGACCCGCAAACAGCTAGTAGTAGGAGCCTTGCTGGTATTAAGGTGGTTAATTTATCCTCACAGTATAAGCGAGACTGCCCGAAAATGTCGTGCATTTGTAGCCTTGTAGGCGCATGTGCTCAGATTTGGATGCACGTTAAAGAACCCCAGGTTGTCGAAATTCCTGAGCCCTCCACTACAGCGTCTCTCATAATCATATGGTGGTTTTGGGACGGTGATCCCCACATATCAATCGATTATTTGTAGCCTTGTTCATAACACCCCAAATATAAGGGTGTAAATGGGGTGTTTTGAGGATGTTTTAATCATGAACACCTCAAATTTTGAAAATGGAGTGTAAAAAGGCGTTATATGGGTGCTTTTAATGCGTACACCCGTTTTACACTTTTAAAGGTGTACATTTTTTTAGAGTGTAGCATACTCGGGTAGAGATCAGAAGGTAGCGAGTTCAAATCTTCTCAAGTGCTGTGTTATTTTTGGCAGTCTTTCTGTCTCTTCTCGTTCTTCTCTTTCTCAACCTTGCGCTACGTATTTCAGGGTACACTGATCAGGCGGAGCTGCGTCCTGAATTAATAGACGTTGGGCGGTAGGGGCACGTAAAAAATAGATGCGTGCACGCTTTCTCCGTGTTGCCCGGTCGCAATGCACCCCCTCATGCAGGGATCGAGACGTGTGCACTGCGTTCTATTTCGACCAATCCTGTCTCTTTATTGGTTTTTTTATCCCTTACGCTTTGCATTCTGGCACTTCAGTCGTTCAGGAAAAGTCCACTGCATGACCCTGTGACAATATATATGCTGTGTATACACTGTTATATCTATAGCACATGCGCTCATGTTTGCAGCACTTACGCCGGTGTGAACAGGAGGAGCCGCGTAACGCACGTAATCTCGAGTTATCGGTTCACTAGTGATGAAGGAATCAAATATGGTCTTGTTCAGAGCATAATGCTCCGTAATCAATTTGTCAGAACGTGCCAACTTCGGTGAGAACAGCGAGCGCTTGAAACACGAGTTTAATTAGGCTGTAGTGTGCACCAACCGCGTCTGTCGGTTACCTGTTTCAGGCATTCTGATGTCAGTCGCTGGGACATCACTGCTGGCATCAGCTCCTTTGCGTTCTTTCACGTTTTTGGTATGGCATGACAACGCAATATAGTGTACTATGTTTTTTTGTGGGGGGGGGGGGGGCAATCACAAGTGTTAGACGTTTCGCGCGCTGAATAAGATACGAGGCAAGCGCGACCATACTGGCACCTGAAGCGAAGCGGAGGAAATAAATACCTGCGAATCTTCCCGTCAGGAGAGAAATGAGCGCTAGTGTTTAAGGCGGGACATTACCAGCCGACATGTATCGTCGCTAAAATTCTTGTTTCTCGCATTCAGTGTCGCTGGCCGAACTTTGCTGAGTGCGTTGCTTCCTTGCAATGTTAAGTCAACTTATTGAAATACGCTGCCCAGATGTATTCGTGGGTAGTTCCTGCTTTGTGTCAATCAGCGCCCTTCTATGAGACTCAATAGGCGCGCCGTAACACCGTAGAGTAACGCTAGATGATTACTTCTCGAAAGGTGACGCTTGCCCCAGTGCACACTCGACAACTGGCGAAAAGGCGAACACAGCCGAAGAAGCAGTTCCTAGCTGTAGTTCTGCACTGCCTGAATACAACTTGTGTGCCGATAGAACTCCTGAAAACAGATCGAAACATGATCTATGCACGGAAATCGTGATTCCTGACTGTGATGTTATGTTTTGGTTCAGGATTAATCCCAGAAAGAAGGACACAGCACATAGTTCAACAAGCACACGTAGAACGTATTTATGCAAGTGAACGACATAAAAGAGTTCACGAGCTCAGTTAAAAAGCCCATATTTCCTCGGTGACGCGCCAGAGTCAAAAGATGCTCATACAGCTCAGAGTTGACGACAAAGTAGCCGATGATGTCACCGAGTCGAAGTCGTCGAATGTTTGATGGCGTAGCTCGGTGAGTGGCGTGGTCGCTTAGAGGTGCGGCAGTTGATCCCGGAGTTCCGGCCCATAGATGGGAACTTCTCCGCGAAGACCTACTCGGCCCCACATGATTGCGGCCAAACCCTCAGTGTGACCATCGGTACAAAACGGCAAGGCTTGACCCGGCCTCGTGCCTGGTCTCTGGCCCGATCTGCCTCTCGTGGTGAAACAGGCAGGAGTGCTTCGATTACGCCAAGACACCAGTAAGTAGGCCTGCTGGTTCTCCTATCAGCCGGACGCCTAGCAAATGAGACAGTTCTTGAACCTTCCCATGCCCGCGCACAGCTCTCGCACTGCCACCCTTTCTCGAACCACACACGCACCAGATCGCCGTCCTCTTCGCGACCGCACGGCACATACACGATTCGCGCCCGCACGGCGTACATATTCAAAGAGTAGCAGGTAACCACCGAGTCGCCACCACAAGTCCCACTGTGTTGTTCGGGCATAATCGAACCCGCGCACGCACACATCTTCACACTGACAATGACATTGGTTTTTACGTGTTTAACGGGCAAAGATTCCAGAAGTCACCAGAGGACGAGACTAGAAGACGTTTGCTAGTGATTCCATAGATACCTGGCGCTAAATAAACCTTTCCTTCAGTTATTTATTTATTTTTTATTTACTCATACTGTTGGCCTGTCGGCCGTTACAGGGTGGGTCAAAGCGGGACATTTGAATGGTCAACATCGTGTGATTTGAGAAGAGAAAAAATAACAATCCATATTACATGAAAAAACACAAGCATCCATAAAAAAGAAAGAAACGATACTACATAAGAAACCGTACATAAGATACCACACACAAGAAAACATAAGCCTACATAAGCGAAATAGTTCCTGTATACATGATCAAACTATACGACATCATAAATGCACAGTTAACAAGCGATGTTAGAAAATATAACCGACCATTACCGTACAAAAACACACAGCAGTACATGCGAATTATTTTATACATACACCGATCAAACAATACAAAGCTAACAACACAATGCAACAACTGAACTTAGACAACCACTAAATAGATAGCATGCGTAAAGGCGTGCGTCTTTAATGACCTACTAGCTTATTTTCAAACTGTTCTACACTACTACTTACTCGCGTTTGTAGTGGCAATTGATTCCATTCTTTAATGGTTATCGGGAAGAAAGAAAAACGCGTAACTGTTAATGTGCATCTGAGGTATTTCGAAAGTACCATCTTTGATTCTTCGCAATGCTCTACCTTGTCGTGCTATCAAGTACTGACTGCTATTGATGTTGAATTGTTTTGAGAGAGAAGGTAAAAAAACTTTAGTCTTGCTATGCGCCTGCGATCAGCAAGCGTGGGCAAGTTTAGCAAAGCGAGCATTTCGGTGACGGAATCTGCACAAGAGTATCGCGCTAGAATGAACCTTGCTGCTCGTCGTTGAACTTTTTCCAGTCTGTGAATTAACCCTGGCTGATGAGGGTCCCAGATTATACTGGCATACTCTAGCTTGGGCGGAATCTAGGTGAAATAAGCTGTTAGTTTTACTGACTGTGAGGCTAGTTGCAGTTTACGTCGCAAGAACCAGAGCTTCTTTTCCGCAGTTTTGCATATTTTGCCAACATGATGAGACCATCTTAAATTCGTGGATATATTTACGCCAGAGTGTTTCAGCACGTCAACCGTAGAAAGCACCAAAGAATTCACTGTGTAATTAAAGTAGAAGATGTTATTTACTTTTCTAGTTACGCGCAATAAAACAGTTTTATTCTCATTTATTTTCATTTTCCATTTGTCGCAACCTTCTTCTACTGTCCTAAGAGCGTCACTCAGTAACTCCTGATCAATCGGGCTATCGATTACTTTGTACAATAGACAATCATCAGCGAAAAGCCGGACAGTGATCCTTTCGTCAATTTCAGAGGTGATATCATTAATCTAGTCTAGATATAGCACTGGGCCTAACGCAGATCTCTGGGGAACACCTGACGTCACGTTCAACGATTTTGATTTAATGTGTTCAACTTCTACGTACTTCGTTCTGCCCGGAAGGTACGTGGTTATCCATTTTACTATTTGATCGTTTATTCCCATTACTGCCAGTTTCAGAAGCAGTTCTGACTGTAGCACTCTGTCGAATGCGTCGACAGATCAAGACAGATGGCATCTATCTGTTTCTTTTTGTTTAACGTCGTGGCAAAGTCATTAATTGTTTCAAGAAGCTGTGTTGCTGTGGAAAGGCGCTGTCGGAATCCATGTTGGTTGGAAAAAACTGTTGTCATTTTCAATATACGTGTAAATTGACTTGGCTACAATGTGTTCTAGGAGCTTACAGCAAACGCAGGTCAGCGATATTGGACGATAGTTTTCGATGAATTGCTTACCACCAGATTTGTGCTCAGGTATAACCTTTGCCGTAAGCCAACCATCAGGGATTTGGCAATCTTCGAGTGATGTTTCAAATACAATCTTAAAGTAATGAGCAACCCATTCCGCATACCTGTGCAGAAACGCATTCGGTATTTCATCGGAGCCTACTGACTTTTTTACCTCAATATTCAGTAGTTGGACCACAATTCCCTCATAAGAGACTTCAACATGTGGCATTTTTTTCCGAGCAAAGCAATGGAGAGGGAGGGGATTCGACACTGGATTGTGATGGAGTAGAAAACACCGACTGAAAGAATTCATTGTAAGAAGAAGCGATTACGGTTGGATCAGTAACCAGTGTGTTATCCACTACAGTGCTAAGTGACTCGTCATCTTTTTTCGACATGTGACACCAAAATTTATCAGGAGACTTTGTCATTAACTCTGTCAGTATTTCTTTGTAATATCTATTTTCGGCGTCTGTAATCAAGGAACGCAGTTGTGCAGACAATCCAGTTATTTTTGCGCGGTCTTTTGTTACTTTGCGTCTCTGCCGGCTTATTCTACGCTTCAGTTGGATTATTTCTCTGCTTATCCAAGGGTTCCGCTTAGCTTTCCTTCTTTTCTTAAACGGTACGAAATTTTAGATACAATCGAAGATAATATCCTTGAGAGATTTCCACATGGCATTGACGTCACTTTGAGAATCAAAACTGTCCAGTGCAAATGACAAGTAGTCAATGATACTTGTGTCATCAGCCTCAAAAAAGTTGGGAACATTCGTAATCGCTTCTTTATGTTTTGAGATTCTTTCATAATGTGTTATTTCGACAAAGACAGCTTCATGGTCTGAGGTACCCTTATCAACTGATACTTTGAACTGCCCAAAGCGCCCGTCAAGGAATACCAAATCCAAAATAAAAGGACATTCCCCCGATTTTCACGTACTTTGGCGAACAACTAGTGAAAGGTCATAGGTGAATGCAATGTCTAGGAGTAAATCGCAGTGTGCCTGTTCCCGACACTCTGCTGTGAACGTGTCCCAGTTAATTGCAGGTAAATTGAAGTCGCCGGTTAGGAGCAGCCGGCAGCTGCATTTTTGTTTGATTCTATGTAACTCTGTATCGACTCTAAGAATGAGAGAGGTGAGTTTGGCGGTCGGTAAACGGCACCGAGAAGGACTAGTGACGTTCCAATATGCATTTCACACTAGACACTTTCGTGCCCTGCAATACCACCTAGTGTTATGAATTCAAAATCTTCCTTCATTATTATTGCAACGCCGCCTCCTTAAGACGGACGATCCCGACGCACTATCTTGTATCTTGGAGGTATGATCTCATTATCTTGAATATCTGAACGTAACCACGTCTCCGTGATTTCAACTACATGAGGATCATAATTGACTAAAATGTATTCTAAGTCTGCCGTCTTCTTGACAATACTTCTAGCATTAAAGTTGACTATCCGGATTTCCTGTTGCTCTCTCCATTCCGTTCAATCCTGGCTTGTCGCTGACAGCACGTTATTATTACGCCTGATTTTGACTCGACGATTCTTTTCGTCGTCTCAATTGAACATATCAGCATCAATGAACAGTTCATCATAATCAAGACGTACACGCTGTCCTCGTTTTCGTTCATCCTGCACAGAATTCTAGACAAGCTTGCGTTTGGCAACTGTTTCCCTGCTGTAGTCATCAGCAATAGATATACCAGTTCCCTTCAGTTTCTTACAGTTTTTATATACTTTTGATTTTTCTCTGGAATCGTAAAGTTTCAGAATAACAGGACGCGGCTTGGTCTGCCGCCTCCCGATCCTGTGTATTCGTTCAACTGCGTGCAGGGATACGTTCAGCTGTTTATCAAATAAATCGCTAAGCACCTTTGTATTTAGTTCCTCTGTTGTTTCTTTTTCGCCCTCCAGAATACCCAAAATTATAAGGTTATTTCGTCGGCTTCTGTCTTCAAGTGAAACAAGCCTATTGTGCAGCGTTTTACAGTCGCGTTCAGGGTTTTGTTTGTGTTATTCAACTCGGCTATCAATTTGCCTTGGTCCTTGACAACCTGTACCACTTTCTAAAGTTGTTTTATTCTTTCGCCCAACGCGGCTAAATCAGTTCTGATGGTCTGTTGCCCTTCAAGCAGTTCTTTCAAGAGCGCTGGCATGTTAGGACCTGGTTTCGTTTCGATGTTACCAGATAGCAACATACACAAAAAAGCGAATGACAAATAAAGCACTTTTGGGCACGGCAGCACTACAATGAAGCGATTATCGTTCTTGTAACCATAGAGCGAATAGAAACCAACCTGTTCAAGGAACAGGAGACGAGTTACAGGTGACATGGCTTCTGCGGTGTCACCGTGCCCACTGATGCAGGCTGGTGAGTCCGCTGCCTTTATAGGACTGAACGACGTTCCCGTCATCCTTCCGTAGTATCTGACGGAGATGCCGTCACTGACAGGCACTTCCCAGTCGAGGATGGTCCTATCAGAAGCCGGTCCGGCGATACACGTGTTGGATACGTTAATCGGGATGCGCAGATCAACAGCACCTGCTCAAGGAACAGAAGACGAGTTACAGGTGACATGGCTTCTGAGGTGCCACCATGCCCACTGATGCAGGCTGGTGAGTCCGCTGCCTTTATAGGTCTCGACACGTTCCCGTCATTCTTCCGTAGTCTCTGGCGGCGATGCCGTCGCTGACAGGCACTTCCCAGTCAAGGATGGTTCTATCAGGATCCGGTCCGGCGATACACGTGTTGGATACGTTATGGTGGGATGCGCAGATCAACAGCACCTGTTCAAGGAACAAGACGAGTTGCAGGTGACATGGCTTCTGCGGTGCCACCCAGTTAGTGAACGTTGACTGAAGTTCCAACCTCTCTGGCTAGAAACGTTTGCCTGGCCGATGTATTTAAAATATCATGAGCGAGCTCTCTGCAAGACATGCGTGCTTTCCAAAAATTTTCCGACCCCTTCAGTACGGCGTCTCTCATAATCAAATGGTGGTTTTGGGACGTTCAACCTCACACATCAATCAATAAATAAATCTGGTTTATGACCATCATCTTTTCATTTATCCGTTTAAGTTGCATGATGAGTATGTTAGTAGACCTTTCTAAGGTTACGATTGGCCTGCAAGTTTTCCTGTGTTGCACCTTCGTCAATAGACACTTCGGAGTTCTTTTAGCCGTTAGCGAATAATATAGATATCTATCAATTCATTGTACACTCACATACAAGAGAAGTTCAGTGAATAAGCCATATAATCTGTCACGCGCTCGCACGCGCGTATAAGTACACTCTAAGCCAAAAGAGAGTAATGGGAGTATAGGGTTTGCTTTTTTTTCAGGAAGCAATCACCTTGCCACTCCCATTACTTCCCAAAAGAAGTAACCGTAGGAAGACAAACCGTTGCTCTTCTTTCAGTTCCTCCTTCTGGGGACGAACAGTTGATCCCTCTAGTTGCTCCCGGAAAACCAACCGTTACTCCCGAAGACCAACCTTGCTCACCGAAGACCAATGATTAGTCTTGACCATTACTTTCACGTTTTCGTAGTTACTCTCCGAGGAGCACCTGCTCAGGTAATCCTGGTGAAAATGAATCTCTATTCTTGTCAGACGCTGAACACATGGCTACAGCTTAATGGCAGATCACTACTTGTGCGCTTGGAACAAAAAAGTGGAAACACTTTAAAGGAACGAACTGCTTTATTATTTTTCTTTCGTTATTTTGCTGAGGCGACGTGTAAGCACGTGCAGCAGAGTTCACCACACCACTGCCAACACAGACTGAACGGCATAATACATAAACAATTTTTGGCGTCTTTCCTGCAAAATGAATGTAGAGTTCCCAGCACAGGGCAGTGTGTGGGATCATGACAGAAACACGGGCAACTTTTCCAATTGTGAAGGACTCGAGCTGCGCAGGACTGTTGTTTCCATAAAACTAGCTCAGTGAAATTCCACCGCCGGCATATGCGAGGCATCATATTGCGGCAGGAAAAAAATAACAGAGTGAGGTTTGGTTTTACAAGCCAGGATGAATACATAATAATGAATCACACACACACCGAAGCAGCGTTTGCAGTCTACGAAGTCTACTGTAAAGTGAAATGCGAAATCAAATCATGGGTTTTGTCAAACGTTATTTGGCAAGTCATAATAAGGTTGATGTAATGGAAACTCTTCACATGTTTTCACATCCAGCCGTTAGTGTTACATGATGTCAATGAGAGACAAGTACCAGTATCAAGGCAGTAGCGACCGCCCAACGTTATTTTTGCGGAATAGGTATTATCGCGGAAAAGATCGTTTAGGAGCAAAAGTACACTGGCGCTGCATTGATGACGAGCAGCAGGAGGGGATGCAGGCGGTAACAACCGCAGCAATTTGGTCCAATAGAGTTGCAAAAGATACAGTGAAAAAGCAAGAACATTTCATTTTTCTTTTGATATTGCAACAGCAGTCAACAATGTCTTTGGAGAAAAAAAACAGTCAGCCAGCTGCTGAAGAACTCAACTCATTGCACATGTCATGAACAAGCACAATTGAAAAAACCACCAGCAATGCTAGACTGCAACTATACTACACAATGTAAAAGCAATAAATGTAGTTGAAAATTCAACGCAGCTCTTCACCACTCACCTGCAAGCTGATACATGCGCAGTGATTTGTCCGACTAGCCGAGTCTTGCAGGCAGCTGAAGACGTGTTTAAGTCGTGTTTGTTCCATCCAGCAGCGAAATCCACAACAACGTAGTGCTGTCGAAAGATCAGCATACACTAAACTTCATTACGAAGAAGTAGAAAGCCAAACCGGAGAAACACACGCAGGAGAAAAACATGGCACACCGCCTTGTCTGTCCATGTGCTCGCCGACCATAAACCGTATGAATATGAGTAGTGCGAACGTGAACTGAGTTGCGCTGAAAAAAAAAAAAAAAACGTCAGGGTGTGGCAGCACGGGAGTCATCGCAATGCTTTTAGTGTGTTCTCTTACTAGAGTCATTAGAACAATTATTTATACTACAAATAATATTTATTGTAGGTCAAATTGTAGGTAAAATTTGCGTATTTGAGTAGTACGCAGGTAATAATAAATATAGGTATCTTTGTATGGACTACAGCACCTGCTATGCTAGCGCCACACTTGTCGTGCGCAAGCAGGTCAGTCATGTTACACTCACACTTCATGAAGTGTACTTGTTTTTGTTCTTGTTGACCGTCATTTCTGGCACATACCCAATGAGGGGGGGGGGGCGGGTTGGTAAATAATTGAGTCGTCTTATGAAATAGTGTACGATTGTAGAGTAAAGAACCTTACAAAATAAAAAAAATATAAAGTTTAGGAAAAACATTTGATGATAACTGAGCTGTACCTACTAAAGTTTTTGTATTAGTAGTAGATAATAATTGAAACCTAACTTGAAAAAAGAAGTTATGCGTAAGTAGACATGGAAGAATAGTAAGATTAGTTTGTTTGTCTTTTGGTTTTATTTAGGTAATTCTGCACGGCCTCGCAAACCTTCTCACTGGCAAACCTAAAAATAGAGGCTCTAAAGAACATGGATAATTTCATTTCACTAGCACGTGAATGACTTCCTAACTTGGATCTACGAGCTGTTGTAAGCCGCCTACATGTCAAAAAGTAATGATCCATAGTTTCTGGCTCGCCACATTGGAGAAAGAGCCCGACCAGACCTGCGTTGGTAGAAATGTTGTATTGGCACCTTACAGCGCAGCCTCGTAATTACGACTTCTAGTTTATGTATGTCACGAAAGGATCGGTATTCTGTGAAGTTTGTGAGTGATGTATCTGCGAAGCTTGCCGTAATGGTACGCCTGCGAAATGGCACAGCCGTTACATAAGAGGATGGTGGAAAACATGCTTAAATTTGTTCAGTTATTGATGACTTCACTAAAGAATCAGCCCTTTCGTTTAGGAACAGCCCTTCATGAACCGGCACCCAAACTTATCTAACTTTTCTCCAATGTGGGGGTAATAATGCATGAAACACCTCTATTATGTGCAATTGAGCATTAACAAGAAGTGCAGTGCAAGGAGACAGAGAATCTGTAACTATAAGAGCCGATGAAATTTCCACGTTTGACTATCTTAAGATGAGTACCAATGCCAGAAACCTACTAGTAAGTTCTGCGGCTGAAGTCATTGGATAGGGCTTGTTTTTTTTCTCCGTTCTTTAAAGCCTCTTGCACCTGTTCTTGGCGGGTGCAGAGGAAAAGGGTCAATCGGCTTTGGCACCCTCCCCTATAGAGACGAAGAGCGCGTCTGGTTTTCTTTTTTTTTTCTCCCGAAATCCTCGTTTCGCACGTGTTTCAGCGTTTGATTAGCTTTGACTTTTCGTTACCGAATTTATGGTGCTCCAGTGCGTGTTATACGCGTTGCAGCAGCTGTATTCGCAGGCCTTCTGTCGTCAGCCAGCGCTGCTTCTTTTGTCTGCGGATGCTAATATTGCATTCATTTCGTGCAGTTTGGCACATAGCAAAAAGTCGGCCCCCCGAATATCAATGTGGGCGCATATATATTTTTCTGCGGTGCCCTTGAGGGGAGTGACAGTTTCGTGATGAGACCTATTACTTCCGTTCTTCCCCCATTGCTCCCTCATGAACTAAAAACTAATACTATGGCTCCGCCAATTTTGGACATGTCGGCCATCTTGCACCACTTGGTCTTTCTGGGGAATAACAGTTTGTCTCAAAGACTGAAATCACCCGTTTCTCCAATTTTCGTCATTTTTGGCTTAGAGTGTATGTTTGTTTAGATGTTAGCAGAACGTGCGAAGGTTCAAAAGAAATGTTATTCTCTGGCTTGAGTATATCTTAGCACAAGTTTAAAGAGTCACACTGTATCATGCTTGAACGTGGTTTATCAGACCTTTGAGCTATGTCTGGATTTTACCATTAAAACAAATCTCTGCTTAGCGAATATTATGGTGGAGATTGACTCCAGCGAGATCTGGTCCTGCGAGTACACGTATAACTAGTGCTGCAGCGTTAATCCCGTCGACGAGCCAGCTTAGAACGCTTGCGGCCGAGATCCCAGCCCAAAACTTCACAAAGTACCGAAGCATTGACAGTCACCACGACACGTTTTCCCATGCGCAGGTATTATTTACTGCAAAACTGCCCCGGTATGATATTGTGATAGTAGCACCACCAAGTTTCAAAATAATGTCAGTACGAAGAGATGAAAAAAAAAATGCCATGCCTGCGCGGAAGGCACAGCACCGTCACAGGGAAAGCTAGAAGAGCGGCCTTTCAGAGCCTTTCTATACACTCATCGGATAACTGCTGCAAGCACACTTGCTTGATACACACTAAGGCATTAATAATACACGTTTGGGTAGTAGGCCGGCATTCGCTAGGCAATTTCGCGTCAGAGTTATTCAATCATACGAGTTGCGAAACTCACCATAGGCTCCATGTATCGTAATCCGAACACAACACTGGCTGAAATGGCGGTAGTGAGTAGGTAGTGGTGTCATCTCTTGACAACAAAAATAACTATAAAACGCAATATTTTGTGTTTTTGCGTTTAGCAAGATTGTGAGCGCTGCCGCATTCTGCCAAACAGCATGGCAGCGCCTAGAATTCGTTCTTGGGTGAGTTGGCGCCTAATGGTGCTGAACATGTTACTTTGTCGCAGTGGTGGAGACGTGATAAAGGACAGAGCAGCTGCTTGTTCTCTGTATTCTCCATTTTCATGTTTTCCGCAATGCGCTAGAAGCAACGTGGCTATAAGCTAGCACAGCGTAATGGACGGTGCAGCGAAGTCGGTAGCTTATCAGATTCATGTGGCGAGCCCATGATATTTACATTTCGGCAAAATAGTGAGCGGCAAGGCGTGATGCAAGCGGGATGCAGCGTTGATCCGGGTGGATCCAACCTATGAGTCTGTCGACGGGAGCAGACGACGTTGCCCGAGAAGCCAACACCGGTGCCGTTGGAAAGACTCCACGAAGATAGCATTTGAAGAGAAAAGAACGTTTGCTGTGCTAGTTGCAAGTAAATAGTTCCCACTTTCTTGTCATAGGGCTTTCATAATTATATGGTATCCCAGCCGTTGTCTCATTAATTTCGCGATTAGTGAATTTCGACCGCTGCATGCAAGACAAAGCGGCCAATTCGCGGTAACTACTGATCGGTACTGTTGTGATTTGGTGGGCAGTCTACCGTATCTGTGTCTTGTTTGTGCGGTCATCACTCTCATCGTGTTAGACACATCGTGAACCGCAGAGTGGAAAAGATAAAAGAATTCGTCAAACTTCCCGTGAGCAATCGATCTCAAGCACACATTTTCAAACGAGCAAGCGAGGAGTAACAGAAATAATCAGGGTGCAGCGTTAAAACCATGGTAGCACGAAATTGCAAGCACCTCCTTCGACAAAATAAACCTTGACGCTTTTCCCCGGTTTTGATTACGCCTTTGGGGAGCGAAAACAGCTGACAGCGACGGCGGGCGCGTGCAAGCTAAGGAGGCGACAAAACAAAAGCTGTCTAAAAAAAAAAAAAAGCGCACGCTCAAGTTGCGATGCAGTGTTTTGTATTGTCGCTCTCAGATGGCGCGACGATCGGCTAACTCCCGCTAATGGCATGTCCGGGTTTCGGAACGCAGTTTCGCCACTCGTATAATTGAATATCTCTGATTTTGCGTCATTCTTCTGAAAAGCGTGGTTTCCGCTAAACATCTGCAAGGAATTTCATGCCGATTGTTCGTGCAGGAGCTGACGACAATGAGGTATTATGGCTGAAGTAGGTATGCGCCATAGTTATTATAACAAGCTTTTGTAATGGGTCGCAGCATCGGACGGCCCACTTGTTATGCTATTAGCTTTGTGCGACGGCTGGTTGTTCTTTCGCTGTTTTAAAACGCTTTATAAGTCGTTTTAACGCGATTGCTTTCCCAACATCAAGCCTGCCTAAGGCAAGTATTTATTTTCCAAATACTGTTAGCCTTCCGGCTGTTACAGGCGTGGGACGTACTAAGAATGAAAAACATCAGTACATTCAAATCACACAGCAATTTAAACAGCAACACTTGATTTTGGAAATGTTACATGACATACAAGTATGCCAACAAGTCGTGTGTTTGCCTGACATCTGATGAAGTATGTTGTGCGTACTTCACTGGTTAACTAGTGATGTTTTCATGCAATAAAGAAAAAAAAATCAGCGTAGCTCTGTGGTAGAATGCTGGGCTTATACCCAGCGAACCCGGGGTCGAGACCCACTGTGTGTTTTGTGCTAGTTTTTTTTCTTAATTCACGCGATCTGCTTAGGACACCAGTGGTGGCGACGGACAACTGCGCGTGACCCGAGTTGTGATCTCATAACAGCATTCGCTGTAAAAATGCGGTTAAGAGGCGGGGGGTAACGCGAAAACTTTCGGAGGGGGTGGGGTTAAACCACCCTCCCCCCCTCCTTAACCACACCACTGATCTTTCTGGCACCAAGCTACCAATATTGGTTAGCCAGAAGGAAAAGAATGAAAAAAGAGGGCCAAAGAAGAAAGAGGGCCAAAGAAAATGCAGCTGCGCTGGAAAGAGGGCGAAAACGAAAGGAGAGAGGGACAAGGAGGAAAAAGCAGCTGAGCTTGAGGGATAGAGAGCGGCGGCTGAGAGGGTGAAAAAAAAAAGAGAGGAGCAAATAAAATTGTAGCTGGAGAAAGAAAGGCTGGCAGCTGAAAGGGAAGGAAGAAAGAGAAGCTGAGATGGCTGAGAGGGAAAGGCAGCGGCAGCACGAGATAGATCTCGAACGGCACCGTTTGCAGCAGTGAAGTGAGACTCTCGTACAGGCTACAGTTGAAGGCAGTGAAAGGGAAGATGTCCAAACAAACTGCTCGTAGCGTTTGATGAGAGGAAGGACGACCTTGATGCGTACTACGATGCAACGAATGAGATGAGAGGGCATGCTCAGTTGGCGCGCTACGTGAAAAGTGTGAAGGAAATGGCGTCATGGCAGCCACATTCACTGGACACAATGGCGGCGTTGCTTTGGTTTTGTATTGTGCTGTGGAGCTCGTCTAGGGAAGAGCTCTGGTGAGCGACGGTGGCATGGGCGCTTATGTCTCGCACTGAGCTGTGGCGGACAATGTCCGTGCTCTGTGGCATGCTATTAGTTACGCAGTGTTCTCTCCGCAGTTGTAGTACTCCTTGCTACGTTCACAGAACCTTTTGTCAGCCACGGGGCCTTCTCAACAGTGCGTAGACGAGCGCATTTCTATGTGCCGTGCGACGGTTGATGCAGATGCACTCTTCGAAGTGTTCCGCGAAATTGCGTTTGGGCACCATGACAAAACATAATTAAGATGAAAGCCTTGTAAGTCAGCAACGGTTGTGCAGTGTTCCTGCTTGTGACCAGGGATGAAACGCCTGGACCCGCAAAATGCACTGAGGACCTTGTGTACAAACTTAGTTTTGTGTTCGATATGTGAACAGTAACAACTCGCATGCGCGTATGAAAAGACCTTTTCTGTTTCACTTTCTATGCTCGCCCCCAGCATTGTTCTGTCGGTGTTAGAGCAGCCGCATTCAAATGTCACATTGAGCGTGCTCGAAATCACCACGGTTGCACGATGCCAACGCCGGTTGAGTTTTACGTGGAACACAGGCACGGTGACCGACGGGGCTCACTTTTTCTTATTTGAGAGTCACTTGCCTTCGTGCCGCGTCGGCCATGTGAGAGACGG
This sequence comes from Rhipicephalus microplus, assembly GCF_043290135.1. Lineage (NCBI taxonomy): Eukaryota > Metazoa > Arthropoda > Arachnida > Ixodida > Ixodidae > Rhipicephalus > Rhipicephalus microplus. The sequence continues at coordinate 39,422,402 of NW_027464585.1, forward strand.
AATGCAACCATAAAAGGCGGCGTCTGCCATCTTTTGTCTGAATAAATGCTGTGAGAACACTGACACCAAACTTGCCGCTGTCAATGTATCGAGCATGCTTCCTGTTATGCTTGCTTCGTCGTTGGTGAGCGATTACTCGCTGTTACGGTGTCGCGCTGGCACAGCGTGTTGAGCCCCGTTCCTACGGTTTTGGTTCACCACGTCGCACGTGCTGTGCAGCGCTTGTGATTTTCGTGCCGAAGAGAGAGTCGCGCTTTCCGCTTCACATTCAGGTGTAAACAAGAAAGAGGAATTTGCTCAGTCAATATGGCCGACTTCCGGCTTCACGACGGCTTCACAATGAGTGACGTTTGGGCCTCTCCTCAGTTGTTTCCTTCTTCATGATGCGTACCTTCACAGATTTGAGATGATTTTTAGGAGCCAGAATTGGCCGGAGCGACAAGCGGCTTTGAGTACTTGCTTGAGTGGCGAACAAGGAGGTTCTCTAGAAACTCTGGAGTGGCAGTCCCAGCCGCCGCCAACAGGAGCAAGTGAAGCCGCCGGCGGCCAAATTGCTAGAGGAAAACAGGGCGGAACCGCCATAGACCGCAATGGAATACGCGCCTTGCGCGCGTCAGTCTGTATTTCCACAATAAAAAATGAGATGGGAACCACTTTTCGGTTAAACCAATGAATAAATGCCTTTTCTTGTTTATGAAAGAAATTATTTTATGCACCCATTGTCAGCTGCACGCTTTCAGATCAATATGTTGTCGAGGGATGCTTCGCATATTGAGCTTGCTGGCGCACTACTGCGGTGCAAAAGTGTTGTAGTATATTACGGGTGTTTCAAGAAATGCGCCTGCAGATACTCAAGATTAAGGGGAACGCGACATTTGCTCACCTCTTTCATATATGTGCTTTTGTGTGTGTCGGTGGATTACAAGAGAATATATATAAGAAAGTTAAAAAAATGAAGCTAAAGTTAGAATAAAAGAGGTAATTAGGTAAACTGGGAGTCCCCAGTAATTTTTCTAGAGTTATCGAATTCAAACCAGTTTGCAGGAGGAACCAAAACCGGAGCACCGAGGTCGCGTGCAACCGAATAACTTCAGGAGACGTACCCCAAATGAACCGTTTATAAGAACGATTGCACTGGCATTAGTTACGCACCGTATTTATTAACTTCCGTTGGCGACTTGTGTAGTCATGGCAAGCGCAGCCTTCAGAGCTTAGAAGCGGGGTAGCTCGATGTTCGATATAAAGCCCCTCACTGACTTTGGCAGCTTCGTCTATCGGCATTTTGGTTTCAGTTTCGTCGGCAAGATAAAACTGATTTCCGAGGTGTCTCATCTTGTTTGAGACGCAATCGCTTATTTTTGTGACTACGTTCTGTTGAAGCTACGTCAAGGAGGTATAAACTAACAGATTTTTGCAGACGCACTCGGAAAGCAGGAAAAATTGAAGGTGCACCCAGTCCACTGCGTCTGGTTGTCTACCCCGTTCTGTCGAAGCAGCATTCTTCGAAGTGAATAGAACAGAGGTGGTCACCGTCTGTAGCCCTCCAATTATTTCTTCGAACAGCCCGTTCCCCAGCAGACGCAGTGGACGGTCTTTCGGAAACCTGTAACACGGATAATCACGGCATGAAATTATTCCCTACGTTTGCGAATTCCTCGATAAACATGCACCAAATTTAATATTCACTCGCGAAAAAATTTGCATGCACGCCATCAAACTTGCCTTATAAGACAACACCAGAAAGCTTGAATTGCCAAGGGCATTCAGACGTCGTACTCATTTCAATGTTTGATACGTGAAGCCATATACGGCAAGTACTTCGTCCATGAACTTAAAATTCATGGACAACGTCGAGTCAGCAAGCATTTAAAGCTTCAAATTACCTTCAAAAAAATACGCATAGTATAATGCAGCTATACGCATGCAGTAAGCGCCTTTGCACCTTTGATATTGTTTCTAATTTAACAGAATACGCGAAAAAACAGGTGATCGTCAGCGAATGAAGCGAGAGTACTTACACGTTAAAAGTGATCCCAGGTGTCTTCTTGATGTGATTTGTGCACCCATAAGCGAAGCAAGCCCCGCCGCGGTGGTCTAGTGGCTAAGGTACTCGGCTGCTGACCCGCAGGTCGCGGGTTCAATTCCCGGCTGCGGCGGCTGCATTTCCGATGGAGGCGGAAATGTTGTAGGCCCGTGTACTCTGATTTGGGTGCACGTTAAAGAACCCCAGGTGGTCAAAATTTCCGGAGCCCTCCACTACGGCGTCTCTCATAATCAAATGGTGGTTTGGGGACGTTAAACCCCACAAATCAATCAATAATCGAAGTAAGATGTCACCATGGCCTTGTAAAATTCTTAACTGCTTTGCAAAAGCATGTCACAGTCTCCAAATGCCACTGCAAGGGTGGGGCTATGAAGCACACTTGTCGTCTGCTTCCGAGTCTTTCCTTTTTCCATATGGCGGCCAGCGTCACTTATCGGGGCGCAACTCCAGTCCAGAAGACATAGTGTAGGACCTCCTTGGCGGCGAAGCGGTCAGTGTGTCCGGTAGGCTGTCGCCGACCGATGCAGCTAACTATGCAAAAGTGAAGGCTACTTTGCTAAACCGATTCAGGTTCACTATGAACGGCTCTTAGAGACAGAGTTCTAACGCGAAAGCCAGCTGACGGTGAGGCCGCTACGCAGTGCGCCACCCTTCTTAGCCATTATTTTGACAGATGGATTGAGCTTTCAGCAACAGAACAGGGGGTACAGTGAGCTTTGAGAGCTCTCTATTAGAGAGCAAATTCTGATCAGTTGCCACCCGAGGCTCTCGCTGTACTTGAAAGAGAGAAGAGCTACGTCTCTTGAAGACATGCTTAAATATGCCGACCGATTCTCAGAAGTACAAGATGGCATAAATTAGCTCAAGGTCAAGAAGAAAAGTCCCATAGATTCGAAAAAATGGCAGCTGAAGAAAGGAAGCGTGTATCGCAGAGTGTTAAGCGATGATTTGTGTGTAGCCGAGTTGGTCATCGCGCTAACAGTTGTCGAACTACCTTTACGTGTACAGCTGTGTAACGAAATCTTTTAAAATGTGATCACACTTGGCACAAGGCAGACGCATGTCATAACGAAGTGAGTAAAAGCCACCAAATAGCATGTGCAAGTGCCACCAGAAAGCTTTCTTATTTTATTTGAAATACTGCAAGCCAAAACTTTGACTCAAACAGGCTGGGCTTCACGTACAATGCAAAATTTAACAAACAGACAACGCAGAGAGGAAACACAAGTAACAAAACGAACGATAAAACTAGTACGACAATCATTGAAAGATAGGGCCATCAAAACATGTAGTAGGAGCAAGAGAAACAGTAACAACGAAGAGTGAAATCTTGACCTGTGATAATTGGCATGGAATATTTATAACAAAGCTGATTATCCTATTTAGCAACGAATCCGAATTCATGACCGTACAAGGAAAGACTGTGCGAGAAGGATTGGCGTAAATGATTGTTTGTGATTGCGCGGCATTGTTATTTTCTAAGATGCCTAACAGATAGTGGAATAAATAAATTGAGTTCGCCTGCAAGGCATCCGTGAAAAATGGAAAGGCAGTTAACTTTTCTCCGTGTTTCCAGCGTTGGTATGCTACTCAGCTTCATTAAATGTGTAGAAAAATCTAGACTTTTCCATTTTCCACACACAAATCTCACTGCTTTACGCTGAACACTTTCTAGTTGTGAAATACCTTTTCACTATGATGACCCCACACAATTGATGAGTGGGATGCTTTTTTTTCCATTCAGACCTTAAGCATGTATTTTAAGTACAAGCTTTATTCTATTGGGTGCTTTTCTAATTTTTCTTTTAAGAAGCCTCAGTTTGCAGAGACAGGCTGCGCAAATATCAAATATAGGTTGATTATGAACTTATTTTGTAGTGTAACGCCTAATTATTTAAACTTAACAGCCTGTGAGACCCGACAGTTAATAATTGAATAAATGAAAAAACTGACTAGTTTTTTCTGGTTACACAGAGTAGCACTGCTTTTTCCGAATTTAAAACCATTTCCCGACGCTTACATCGATTACGGCTTACATCGATACACTGTTTTGTAATAGGAGGTGGTCATTTGTAGCTGAAGCTTCTTTGAAGACAACGCAATGACCAGCAAACATTCGTATTGATACGGTACCAGGAACCACTTCAACCAGACCATTTACCTATAAGAGTGAAAGAGCTGGGCTGCGATTGCACACAGCTTCTGGCTTATCAGATAAGGTGTCATGAAAGATGGTGTTTAATGACACCATATTTCATGTTATCTAATAAATATTTGAATCGGGAAGGTGTCACTGAATTTCTAGACCTTCCTCTAATGAATTCTTGGAACCACGTTTGCTGACAATGTGCTCCAAAATCTTCAAAACCACTGGAAAATTTCTTGCCGAAGCACACGAAGGTTGTAAAAGAACGGCAGCAAAGTCTTGCCTAAAGTCATCCCTCGCGAAGTTGTGTGCGCACAAAATTGGTGGTAGCTTTAGCGCGCAGGTTACACGTCTTTCAGGTGTAGGTTGTCCTGTCGATGCAGTGGCCACAGTCGCCAAGTGTTTAGTGAAGTCCGTGATGTCAGTTCTAAGCACACTTGCAGAAAGCGTTAGGAAGAAAGGTATCATAGAGATAACTATGTTATCGGTGTTTGTTTTTCTTGAAAATCGCTGGATACTTATAGGAGTTTATACTGCTGGCACAAAGCCAGTGTTTATGGGAATCTATTTAGCGCAATTTCCCTATTCCTCAATAATCAGATTTTTGCATTATTATCAAAACCTTAGAATCATACTACAATTCATGTCTGAATAATAAAGTATCAAAACACACAAAACGTTAGTTTGTGTTTAGTTTTCCTAAAGTGTTTGAATCCAGAAAACATACCCAAATCATAAAAAAATTACCTGAACACAAAATACCTATAATTTCTCGTGAAACAACCATAGCCTAAAGCTATTGTAAAACACGCAAGTACACTTTGCGAGGTAGCTGTCATTCATCGAAGCGCACTCTGTTCTGGTGATGACTTAGCTTTGAAAACGCCCTGTCAACGTTAGCGCAAAAAACAGGAAGCACCGAAAGACGGACGTAGGGCGCAGCGGGAAAGCACTGACCACTCGACATGGTGAAATCTGCAAAAACGACAAGGATTTGACAATCTTACGTATCTAACAGCACTGATAGTTCACAAAATTACCCAGGAGCTGGCTGAAGTGGCCAGTTTCAAGAATCACTAAGTGAAAAATAGGCGCATAGATATCAAAAGAGCAGGGGTGCACCTCGCATTTGGGTTACAACTTGACGACAGCGCCAAAACTATTCTTTGGTGTGGTAGCATAGCTGTAGTGCATGTCGGCCAGCAGGCTAAAGAAAAAGATGAAGAGTGCTGGTAGCTGGTGGAACGAGACGCCTGGAGCGTTCGTGCGCTTCTAGCTGGCTCGACGCCGTTGCCGTTGCTCTATTTTGGCAGCTCGCTTCCTCCTGTACGTCTCATCTGCTCATTTCACCTGCGACGAGGGCACGTCTACGTCGGACGCCGTCTCGTCGCTACAAATCGGTGACGACAGACACACGGACAAGCGATCGACGCTGCACAACTGCCGCAGAGATCTGCGGCCATGTTCCAGCCAGCATAAGCCTGGCAGCCCCAATTAGACCCGCCACTGCCACCATTCCGGACCTCTCTCCTATAGAGTCATGGTTCGAACAGTTTGCGGCGGCCCTGAATCCCAACAGCATCTGCATACAAGAGTTCATGTTCGAGGTATTGGAATATTATTTTCCACGTGACCTCCGCCTCACATACTTCTCCTGGAGCCCTCGCCCATAAGAATATCTGCGAGACACCGTCCTCAACCTTTACGGCATCAAATGTGATCTTTTTCTAAAGGCGACCCCACGACACCTGGCTCATCACCTTCCAGGACACCTCCTGCACCATGACCACCCGAGACCAGTGTCCTGCCGGCTACCGGCTATGTGGGTGATGGCGACTACCCTCGAGCTTTGATCAAGCCGTTGACCGAGGAACCCATGATCCCGGAGTTCATAGATCCTGCCTCCAATGTACCGGTTCTGCCAACAAAAGCATTGCCACTTCTCTCCGCCGCAGATTCTTGTCTCCGTCGAAGACACCGGCCACTGCCCCGTGCATTGTCGGATTCGCTACAAAGGCCTGGTCGGCTGCACTCTGTGCACTGGGCGATTTGGCAACCTCAGCCGGGCTGGCTGACCTGCCTGCATACTCCACGCCTGTCCTGGCACCTGTGAAGGCCCGCGGCACCACTCACACTATGAACCCAGATCCCGCTGTGGCGCTGCACGCCATCAGTTTCCCCAGTACATTGGTGCCTACTGCTCAAAACCTCATGGGCTGCCAGCACCTACTAAAATAATCCTCGATGTATCCCACAGAATTGCGAGCCCCTAAGCATGTACGGCTGAACGTGCATGATGCTGCGACAAGGGCAGAAAATTCTGAGGACCGCCCACCTGGCTCACCACAGGTAGAGCACACTGTGTGGGCCCAAACAGACGTGCAGGTAAACTATCCACCTGCTGCTCCGTACACATGATCGAGGATTCCAACACCGTCGACGGCACCTAACAGCTGTGATGCCATAGACCTGCCGCTCGATCTCACGTCGCCAAACACTGGCTCTCGCTCGAACAATGCGACGACTCATTGCCGTACGCCTACACATTAAACGTCGTGAATGGCCGGAAAAAGCCATCATGAGTGCCCTCTGTGTAGGCTAGTCATCAAGTTAAGCCATGTCACACTTAGTCGGTCTAGAAAGCACAAATTACAACTTGTCTGCGCCCTATTCAGCAGACCAGGCAGCCGCCGCAGCCCGTAATGTGCCACCGGAAGCAACGGTATCAGCACTGTCAGGACACTACCTGGGTGGACCGCACTCCCTGACCACATTCGGACTTCACATTGGACACTTTAGGAACTGCAACCCACCGCGGTGGTCTAGTGGCTAATGTACTCGGTTGCTAACCCGCTTGTCGCGGGATCGAATCCCGGCTGCGGCGGCTGCATTTCCGATGGAGGCGGAAATGTTGTAGGCCAATGTGCTCAGATTTGGGCGCACATTACAGAACTCCAGGTGGTCAAAATTTTCGAAGCCTTCCACTACGGCGTCTCTCATAAACATATGATGGTTCTGGGACGTTTAACCCCATATATCAACCAACTTTAGGAACTGCCAAAAATGTACATAGTGTTTATATGTTCTTCTTGTAGTGAATAAGAAAGACGTTGATACCATCTGGTCAGCTATCATTAGCACAAGAAAAAAAGGCGCGAGATCGGCGATCAAGCACCGTCATCTGGGTTCGCCTGCCTTCCTTTAGAGCTACCACCCACTTGCTGAGTCCTTCAATAAACCCCCTTTACATTTGGTGGATCGTGCTGGGTAACTGCATCACCTACACCCTGGAACTCCGATCCCGCACCCTGCCGTCGACCATGCAAGTCGACGCTGCCCAACAGACAGCACCTCTCGCGGCTCCTACTTGCCCCGGCCCGGTTCACCAGCGAGACCCCCCGATCTTTTCGGGCGCCGAAGACCAGGACGTCGAGGACTGGCTGTCGTCCTACGAAAAAGTCAGTGGACCAAACAGGTGGGATGACGCTGCTAAGTTGAGCACCGTCAACGTTTACTTGGCTAATGTGGCGAAACTGTGGTACACAAACCACGAATCCGAGTTCGAGAACTGGGCCACTTTCAAGCAGGCAATATCCTCGGTTTTCGGTCGCCCTGCCGTGCGGAAGTTGCGCGCCGAACAACGCCTGCGCTCACGGGCACAAGAACCTGGCGAAACGTTTACCGCTTACATCGAAGATATACTCGATCTCTGCAAGCGCATCGATGCCGCAATGAGCGAAAGTGCCAAGATCCAGCACATTATGAAAGGTGTTGATGACGACGTCTTTCAAATGCTCCTGGCGAAGTCTCCTGGCACGGTGTCTGAAGTGGTAACTCTGTGCCAGAACTACGACAAATTGCGACGGCAACGAGCTCTCACCTGTCGTCCATTTCAGCCTAACCAACCACTCGCTGCACTGGACGTCGTACCTGACCACTCCCGCCTTCTAGCACAAATGAAAGACTTTGTGCGTGAGGAGGTCGCACGTCAGCTTTCCCTCCTGCCGTTTCGTCAGCGCCAAGAGCTCCCGCAGCAGCAGCAAGAGCAAGTCAGCGCCAAGAGCTCCCGCAGCAGCAGCAAGAGCAACCACCGACACCGTTAGCTCCCATGCTCCGACATGCACTTCAGGACCAGATTGCCGAGGCTATGCCAGTGCCCTTTCAGCAGCAAGTTGTCGCCGCGCCTCTTACTTATGCTGACGCAGTAAAGAGGCAGCAGCCATACCAGCCCTCGCCGTTCAATGGACTGCCGCATGCCACCGCTCCTACTCAGTCTTCCGTCGCATGGGCTCCTCCCCTCGCTACCACAGCCTCGACTCAGCCGTATGCCGCATGGGCGGCCCCTTACTGCAAATGCCTGGCGAACGCGCGATAACCGGCCGATCTGTTTTGCGTGCGGCGGACCTCGCCATATCTCCCGATACTGCCGTCGTCGCGTGCCCGCCTACACAGACGTCCGACCACGAAGTAACTACATGGACCGACCACCTTTTCGTTATGAAAGTTCGGATCGTCAGTCAAACACGTCTTCCCGGGACTATCCAGCAACTTCGTCTCGTCGCTCACCTTCACCCAATCGACCCTCCTTGTCACCCATGCGTCCACAACCAGTCCCTCAAAATGAGGGAAACTAGCCGTCGCAGTTCAAGGGGCAAGAACTGCGCTATCGAAATCTTCAAGTCCTCGCACTTTGCAGTCAAATATCGTCGAAGTTTTAGTAGACGGCGCCCATGCATACGCTCTTGTGGATACCGGTGCCGCTGTGTCTGTTATAGACGCCAAACTTTGCCGTAAGCTCCGAAAGGTGACCACGCCGCTTGATATGTTCTTACGTGCAGCAAATGGAGAACCTGTTCGACCTATATCCGTCTGCACTGCCCGACTCAAAATTGCGGAGGACCACTACATTGTTGAGTTTATCGTCCTTTCCTCGTGCTCTCATGACATCATACTTGGCTGGGATTTCCTATCCCGTAATCGTGCCGTTATAGATTGTGCCCGTTCCGAACTTGAACTGCTTCCGTTCTCCGACCAGCCTTATGACCACACCAATCAAGCCGCGCACAAGCTAGTTGTCAGAGAAGACACTGACATTCCACCGACAACAGCTGTTTTGCTCCCTGTGGTCTCCAACGACATGCGTGATGAAGTAGCATTTTTCGAACCATCAAGCCTCTTTCTAAGTCGGAAACCACTTCTGCTCCCTTATTCAGCCCTCTCAATTTCTATTGGAGCCAGTGCTCTCTGCCATATCAATCCCTTTCCGCATACCATCAAACTGTTTAAAGGCGAGCCTCTTGGATGCGTACAGCCCATTGATAACGGACAAATTTTTACCGTGCCGCAAGAATTATCCCAAAGTGACCTCGCCGCCGTCAGTGCTCTTAACCACTCTCATCTACAGGCTTCAAAAGTGTTCGATTCGGCGATCGCAGACGGACTGTCACCATCTGAACGATCTGAACTCCTCCAACTGCTGTACCAGTACCGCGAATCTTTCGATGTTGTTCAACCTTCACTTGGCCGCACTTCTACCACTCTACATTACATAGATACCGGCTCCCATGCGCCACTACGACAGCGACCATATCGTGTTTCTGCTGCAGAACGCCAAGTTATTACCGAACAGGTGAACGATATGCTGCAACGTGGCGTCATTCAACCTTCACTAAGTCCATGGGCCTCACATGTAGTGCACGTTAAAAAAGGATGGTTACGTTCGCTTCTGCGTTGATTACCGGCGCCTAAATAAGATCACTCGAAGAGACGTGTATCCTTTACCCAGGATTGACGATGCCCTTGATACTCTACAAGGTGCCGAGTTTTTTTCATCATTAGATTTGCACTCAGGGTACTGGCAGGTCCCCCTTGCAGATGCCGATCGACCAAAAACAGCCTTCGTGACACCGGATGGTCTGTATGAGTTTAATGTCATGCCCTTCGGCCTCTGAAATGCGCCTGCCACCTTCGAGCGCATGATGGACTCGGTTCTTCGGGGTTCGAAATGGCAAATCTGTCTCTGCTATCTTGACGATATAGTCGTCTTTGCGCCAGACTTTGGAACACATCTCGAGCGCCTCAAACACGTCCTCACGTGCCTGAAGAATGCTCAGCTCCAACTCAACCTCAAGAAGTGTCACTTCGCTGCTCGGCAACTTACGATTCTCGGGCACGTCGTATCAAAGGACGGTATACTTCCAGACCCGGCTAAGTTACGTGCTGTCGCCGACTTCCCCAAACCAACGACTATGAAGCAGTTACGGAGCTTCGTGGGGTTATGCTCCTACTTTCGCCGGTTCGTGCGCAACTTCGCCTCTATCATTGCGCCTTTGACCAAACTTATAGGCAGCACCACTGATATTTCGTCATGGTCTTCTGAGTGTGCCCAAGCCTTCTGTACCCTTCGTCGTCTCCTCACTTCGCCACCAATACTGCGTCACTTCGATCCTACGGCAGCAACTGAGGTCCACACCGACGCCAGTGGTGTCGGACTCGGTGCGGTTCTCGCGCAACGCAAGCCTGGATTCGCCGAGTATGTCGTCGCCTACGCCAGCAGAACTCTTACCAAGGCTGAATCAAACTACACGCGTCACCGAGAAGGAATGCTTGGCGATCGTTTGGGCGCTTGTCAAGTTCCGCCCATACCTTTATGGCCGTGCTTTTGATGTAGTAACGGACCACCACGTATTATGCGGGTTATCTTCACTTAAGGACCCATCGGGTCGTCTTGCCCGTTGGGCTCTTCGTCTTCAAGAATATGACATTCGCGTGGTATATCGTTCCGGCCACAAGCATGCCGATGCCGATGCACTGTCACGATCTCCCCTATCCCCGGACATCGCATCTGTTTCCTCGGACAACACGTTGTCAGCGCTTGACGAGGACACCATCTCTTCTGATCAACGCAATGACCCATGGATCGCTTCGCTTCTTGACGCGTTATCTGAGGCACCGACACTTTTAACCACTCGAACCCTGCGCCGCCAGGCTCCGCACTTCAGTATTCGGGATGGCCTTTTGTACCGGCGCAACTATTCAGCAGATGGTAGGAAATGGCTACTAGTCATTCCCCGAACGCTGTGCTCTACCATCTGCGCGTCGTTTCATTCCGACCCGCAATGTGCTCACGCCGGTGTTTTCAAGACCTACGAGCGCCTACGAAAAGTGTATTACTGGCGCGGAATGTTTACCTTCGTCCGCCAGTTCATTCGCGGCTGCCACGAATGTCAGTGGCGGAAAAGCCCGCCACATCCTGCAACAGGTTCATTGCAGCCACTTCCATGCCCAGACCGCCCATTCGACCGAGTAGGAATTGACCTCTACGGACCACTACCATTAACAACGGCAGGCAACCGATGGGCTATCGTAACAGTAGATCATCTAACACGGTACGCTGAAACTGCTGCTCTCCCCACAGCTGCAGCACAAGACGTCGCAACTTTCATACTCAATCATTTTGTGCTTCGTCATGGCCCTCCTCGAGAACTCCTCAGTGACCGAGGGCGTGTTTTCCTCTCCGATGTAATACAAGCACTTCTTCAACAGTGCCATATGGTTCACCGGAAGGGTACAGCCCACCACCCACAGACGAACGGCTTGACTGAGCGGTTTAATCGTACTCTGGGGGACATGCTCGCTACGCATGTCGCTTCTGATCAAACAAACTGGGACCTCGTTCTCCCATTTGTTACATACGCGTATAACACCGCTACGCAAGCCACTACCGGGTTTTCCCCATTTTTTCTCCTCTACGGTCGCGAACCATCACACATCATCGACACTTTACTGCCATACTCGCCAGATCCCTCCGAATACAAGCCTGTCTCGGAAGCCGCTCGTTACGCAGAAGAGTGCCGCAAGCTAGCCAAGCGGCTTACTACATCCGACCAACAGCGCCAGAAGGAGATCCGTGACGACGACCATCGTTCTGCACCAACGTTCGTTCCTGGAGCACTTGTATGGCTTCATGTACCGCCCTGCGCCCCGGGCGTATCACCCAAACTACTCTCCAATTATCATGGTCCCTACCACGTGGTCGAGCGTACTTCACCCGTGAACTACGCCATTGAACCCCTCACGCCACCGAGCGACCATCGTCGGCGTGGACGTCATATCGTTCACGTAAACCGTCTGAAGCCGTACTTTGACCCGCTTGTCCCCACGTGTTAGATCGCCAGGATGGCTTCAACTTTTTCGCCGGGGGTAATTGTAGTGAATAAGAAAGACGTTGATACCATCAGGTCAGCTATCATCAGCACAAGAAAATAGGCACGAGATCGGCGATCAAGCACCGTCATCTGGGTTCGCCTGCCTTCCTTTAGAGCTACCACCCACTTGCTGAGTCCTTCAATAAACCCCCTTTACATTCTTAACGTCTCTTACATTCCTTTTTTATCACGTAACACGCTAGGCGGGAAGCCCTTTAAACGTAGCGAAAGGGCATGGCGGCCAGCCGACTAGAGAAAAAGAGGACGAGTGCTGGTGGCTCCTGGCACAAGGTGCATAGAATGTTGGTACGCTTCTAGCTGGAAGGACGCCATGGCCACTGCTTTACTTCAGCAGCTCGCTTCCTCCTGTACGTCTCGTTTGCTTAATTAACCTGCGACGACGGCACGCCTAGGTTGGACGCCGTCCCGCGCTACAGTGTACTGGAGTTGATCACCCAGGTTCCTCTCAGATGTGCGCCTCCACTTTTCGGCGACAGCGGCTTGTATCCTTTAAAGTCTGTGACAGTCGTTCAGCATTCATTCTCGCCAAAGATGTGCAACAGACTTCAGACATCTGATGCGAAAACCTTCGTTTGATCCCGCCATTGACTGATGAGTGCCCACAAACAAAGCCCCGGTATGACATAAACTTCGTGTACAAAGGTACATTTTGCCTCACGTTCCTTAATCACTGAGACCATGGTACATGTGTTTTATGTTTTGTGCTGTTTTATGTGTTGTGCATTGTGCAATGCGTTTGCATTACTAATTATTCCATGCAGGTAATCAGTCATGTGCTCTTCTTGATCAAACTATAAAAGCTGGATTTATCTGCATCTCTCACGTACTATTTGTTTGAAAAGTTAGTTACCTGTGGATTTCAAATGCATCTTTTGGTGAGGTGAAACTATAAAGTGGCTTCATTTGCATATGCTGACAGGTCTATACACTACTTGTAGGAGTGTTTTAATTTGAATCTTAGGTGCTTTCATTTTTTATACGTGGATTTTATGAAACAGGACGATATGCATGGGCATGGTTTTGTGTTCAGACTAGAACCTTTCGCACACTAAAGAATCATAACTTCTCGGTTCTTGCCAGTGCCTAAATGTGTGGGTTTTTAGTACAGGCATTTGTGAGAGGAGATGACTAGTGAGCACATTTTTGGTGAGGACTGTAGAGTTGATTTTGATGTTTTACATATCTTCTTGTCTTGGTAGAAAGCTATGTGTGTGTAAGCATCCAATTAAGTCACTCAATTAGCTGCGCTACTGCCTTTATTTTGAGAACAGGATCAGGTGTGTTTGGATGATCACATTCATGGAGGAGCCCAATCTAGACGGTCGTTTCATGGAAGCTTCATACTTTCATTAGGTTCCGATTGCAAATAATGCTGCATCCGAACTTGCAAAGTATAATCGAAGCATTTGTCGGACATATCTAAGCACAGTGAGGCAGCATATCGTCCTGGACATTATGCGCAAAAGGATTAGTATGTTTGTTACATACTCTAAAGGCAGATTGTGGATTATGCTCCTCGTGTTTTATAACATCAACCTGAAATAATGCTATTATGAACAATATGGCAGGGAATAGGGAAGTGCATGGTAAATAGCCTTGAACGAACTGTTGCATGGTTCATGGAAGCAGCTGATGGAAACACCGGAAAGGGTGCAAAGTTTGAGGACTTCCTTCGTAAATGAATGGGTTTTCTGGACAAATAGACCTGGAGAGATCAAGCAGTGCGTCTCAACGCTGCGATTTTTTCCAGTGAAAAAGCGCAAAGATCCTCGTGCCACCCTTCATCCCTTGTTTTTCTGTTCTTAGCGTGCGCTATGTTCTCTGTTTCTAACAAAGAACATCATGGTTCTACTAAGCATTGCCACTGCCGCCTCGCTAGTGCTGATACAAAACAGCAGCTGATTGTATCACTAGCTGCTTGTAAATTTAATGTGATAATGAAGCATAGTGTGGCGATAGCCATTTCTATCCACACGTGTTCTCTCTCAGACTGGGGCATTTGCTCTCTGCCCCCATCGAAATGCAGGCAGCATCACCAGGAATCAAAACTTTCCTCATGCTTAGTAGCACAACACTTGGCCTGCTAAGCTACCCAGACACCCATGTTACAGTGATGAGTACAGTTGTCAAAGAGTCTTATACAGCAAACAATTATTCGAGGTTTTTATTAATGAGTCACTGAACATTCCAGCACAACATTGTTGTTAGGTTATGTACTGCGCAATTTTCATCGCGCTTGTAATCGGTATCACCTCTTTTCCAACCACAGTTCCTTCCGGAAGCACTAAAAAGGGATTTTTTTATTTCCATATTTAATTCCATTCGTCTTTATAAAACAAGCAAATTTTTTGAATGGGCAGAGGATTGATTACACTTCATTGCACCACAGAAAGTGCCGTAACGTCTCCAGCCATCACTGCAGAAGATGTCAAACTAAAATTATAAAAATAATGTGCAGGAAAAAGTGACCTCGTGAATAAAGCCGGTGCGGGTTCGTTTACATCTACTAGCATCCACAGCTGGTAGACTTTAAAAGGCGGTAAAAAGTTTACTCATAAAATTTAGAAAACAAGGCTATTTTGTGTAGTTAGAGCCACACTCTCAGAAGAAGTAAAAGTCGTCATTTCACAATGCTCAGTCAAGCATGCTCTTTGTTATTCCTGTTTTTAAAAACTGAGCTGGAGCTTTTTTTTTTTGTTTTGCAGCTGCCATAATTCATTCCTATCTTTACCAAAATGCACCCATTGAGCGTATTTCTGTTGCATGCTATGAGCGTATTCCCACTTACTATCTGTTTGAAGAGAGTTACCTGTGTGGTTCTTGAAATACATCTTTTGGTGACGTGCTACTGTGGCTTAGTTTGCGTCTGCTAACAGGTCTATACAATACTTGTAAAAAATTTCTAATTTGAATTTTGGGTACCTTAATTTTTGATATGTGGTCGTCAGTTTGAACTGGACGTGCATGCGTATGGTTTAGGGTTCAGACTAGAACATTTTACACATTAAAGAATCATAACTTCCGAGTTCTTGCCGATAAGTAATTGTGTGGTTTTTAGTACAAGCATTTGTTAGAGCAGATAACTAGTGAACACATATTTGGTGAGGACTGTGAATTGACTTTATTGTTTTACATATTGCCACGTTCCATTTCCCAAGTTTTTGTTATCGTCCCGAAACACCACGCGATTCTCAGCGCAAACCGCGCCTGTAGTTTTTGAGAAGGTTCCGGACTGTAGTAGATCTTTTCGTCAAGATCACGCCCACTGTGCGAACGGTCCAGATTGTTCTGGAACCTACGCCACCGCCAGCGATAACGCTAGAACATTCGACGGCAAGAGTATAAATGCCGACGCGCTTCGCCGCTTGTCAGTTGTTGATCGATGGCCGACGCTCCGTTCGCCGCTATCAGTCTGAGACTGCTATCTGTGCGAGACTGCTGCTGTAATTGGACTTTCTATTTACCGGGCACAGGTTTGCCCAAATAAACAGTTAAATCCCAACACGAAGTCTCCTGTCTTCGGCCACGTCACGACCCCGCGACATCTGGTGGAGGTGCTGCTTCGTTCATGTACCGGACGCCCTTATCAAGCCGTGAACTCAGCCCACATCGCGGAGTAGACACCGACGCCAACCAGGAGCAGCGAACAAGCCGCCGACAGCAAGGGTTACCACCGGAGTACGGGCTTCTACAAGACAAGGCGCGGAAGACAAAGGCCATGACCGCGACTGCAGCGACAATGACAACCGCTGTGTCCCAGCCCACGATGGTCAAGCATCAACCCAGGGAACCACCAATTTTCCATGGGTCATCGTTCGAAGACCCGGAGTCCTGGCTAGAAACATACAACCGTGTGGCCGCTCTCAACCACTGGGACCATGACGAAAAGCTGCGCCATGTGTTCTTCTATTTGGAAGACACCGCAAGGACCTGGCTCGAAAATTGGGAGTCCACGCTCCGAACGTGGGATGTTTTCTGCGGCGCATTCCTGCAAACGTTCGCGAGCGTCACTCGCAAAGGGAGGGCCACTGCTGCATTAGGTACTCGGGTTCAGCTACCAAATGAAAAGGTCGCAATTTTCACAGAAAAAATGACCCGACTATTCCGTCACGCTGACACAGACATGCCTGAGGAGAAAAAAGTTCGTTTCCTCATGCGAGGGGTCAAACAGGAGCTCTTCACGGGACTGATGAGAAACCCACCGAAAACCGTCCAAGAATTTGTAGCCGAAGCGACCACTATCAAAAAGACCCTGGACATGCGCACCACACAGTATAATCGTCACCTGAATGCAGACTGCGCTGCTGCTCAAGCCAGTAACTCCGGAGACCGGCGTGAAACAATCCGAGCGATCGTGCGGAAAGAGCTGCGCAAGCTGTTGCCTTCGGCGCAGCCTCAAGTGGATTCAAATTGCCGACATTGTGCGAGAAGAAGTTCGGCACTCACTTCAAATTCCCCACGCACCGCTGCCCGAGCCGGAAGCTATGAGCTACGCCGCTGCACTGCGCCACAACGCTCCTCCCTGTCCACGCCAAAACGCCGCCCCATCGCACTTCTGTCGGCAGACGCCACCGCCGCCACCACCCCCACCGACGTCATACCGTTCGCCAGCGGCCCAGCACAGTGCACCGAGGAAGACTGACGTCTGGCGTACCCCTGACCATCGCCCGCTCTGCTACCACTGCGGCGAGGCCGGACACACATACCGCCGTTGCCAGTACCGACAGATGGGACTGTGGGGCTTCGCCGTCATTGCACCGCGCCCACAGCCAGGAGAATGACCACGTGACATCGCCGAATACCTGACAGGAACTCGGTGGACACCACGAAGCCCTTCGCGTTCGCCGTCACCCAGCCGCCGCACGTCACCGCACCACCGGCAGTACTCTGGCCCAACGCGGGACCGGTCTCCTAGCCCGTATCCGGGAAACTAAGGGCAGCAACCGGTGGAGGTGCGGTTGCTGTGCGACGAACTACCGAAGATCTTCCGACGACGACGCCGCCGCGACGGAGCTTTCCGAACACAACGCCAACCAGGCAAAGCCCTGACGGCGAAAGCTCACTTACCGAAGGTGGCCGGACGACGCAACATGGAAGCAGCGGAACAAGCCGACGCAGCCGTGACCCGACGCGACGCCCTAACTGTAATGCGAGACGGCGAACTAGCGACCTCGACGTTCTTATCGGCAACCACAGTGTGACCACTCTCGTCGATACTGGAGCCGACTATTCTGTCATCAGTGGGTCGTTCGCCGCGAAGTTAAAGAAAGGTAGGACAGCTTGGAAAGGCCCTGAAATCCACACAGCCGGAGGTTATCTCGTAACGCCTGCAGGAATCTGCACAGCGAGCGTCAACATTAATGGCCGTATTTATCCTACAGACTGCGTAGTCCTACAGCGTTGCTCGAGAGATATCATCCTCGGCATGGACTTCTTGTGCCTCCATGGTGCTGTCATCAACCTAAAAACAAAGTCGATAACGTTATCCACAGAAGAAGCACTACCGCCGCGCACACCGTCAGGACACCATGCCTTGAATATGCTAGAAGAACAAGTCACCATTCCGCCTCGCTCAAGCGTCATTATTTAAGTCGGCGCTCCTAAATCAACCGACTTGGAAGGCGTCGTTGAAGGCAGTCAGCATCTGTTGGTCACCCGAAATATTTGCGCCGCAAGAGGAATGGCAGAGCTGCGGGGAGGCAAAGCGACGGTTATGCTCACGAGTTTCAGCAATGAGTACAAACATGTGAACAAAGGAACAACGGTCGCATACATCGAAGAATTTGTCGAAGCCACCAGTGCTTTCGCCCTCGCCGATTCTGCGGAACCTGCTCAGAGGAACCAAGGCCCTCCCATAGCTTTCGACGTCAATCCCAAACTTCCAAACGATAAGCAAGAAAAGCTAGAGGCCCTGCTCCTGCAATACGAAGATTGCTTTTCGTCGTCATCGAAAATTCGGCAGACCCCAATCACGAAACATCGCATCATAACCAAAGAAAATGCCAGACCACTCCGTCAGAGTCCGTACACGGTTTCGACGCAAGAACGTGAGGCAATGAAGAGACAAGTTGATGAAATGCTGCGGGATGACATTATCCAGCCGTCCAAGAGTCCATGGGCATCCTCCGTGGTGTTAGTGAAGAAAAAGGATGGGACCCTACGTTTCTGCGTAGATTATCGCCGCCTGAACAAAATCACAAGCAAAGACGTGTATCCTCTCCCACAAATAGACGATGCACTTGATCGGCTCCATAACACCAAGTACTTTTTGTCAATGGACCTCAAGACTGGCTATTGGCAAATCGAAGTCGACAAAAGAGACCGAGAGAAGACGGCGTTTATAACACCGGGCGGCCTCTTCGAGTTTAAGGTGATGCCCTTCGGCCTTTGCTCAGCGCCTGCAACTTTTCAACGCGTTATGGATACAGTACTGGCAGGATTGAAGTGGCAGACTTGCCTTGTGTACTTGGACGACGTCGGCATGTTTTCCTCGAGTTTCGACGAGCATCTTCGGCGCCTTGAAGCTGTACTTCAAGCCATCAAGACTTCCGGACTCACACTGAAGCCAGAAAAGTGCAGGTTTGCGAATGAGGAGCTCTTGTTTCTGGGGTACGTTATCAGCAAGTCTGGAGTTCGTCCCGATCCACGGAAAACAGCCGCCATGGCCGACTTCCCGCCACCCACTGACAAGAAAGCCGTGCACTGATTTCTGGGCCTGTGCGCCTATTATAAGCCGTTCGTGAAAAACTTCGCCCGCATCGCCGATCCACTCACTAACCTTACCAAGGCCGACGTGGAGTTCAAGTGGGAAACGCCACAGGAACACGCTTTCCAGGAGCTTAAACATCGCCTCCAGACGCCTCCGTTACTTGCCCATTTCGACGAATTCGCCGAGACAGAAATACATACTGACGCAAGTGGCGTAGGTCTTGGCGCCGTTCTTGTGCAGAGGGCTGACGGATTTGAAAGTGTTATTAGTAACGCCAGCCGATCGCTATCTAAAGCAGAAGCAAAATTATTCCACATCAAAAAAGGAGTACCTCGCCATCATCTGGGCTACGTCGAAATTTCGCCCCTACCTGTACGGCAGGCCCTTCGAAGTTGTGAGCGACCACCACGCCTTGTGTTGGCTAGCCACCTTGAAGGACCCTTCAGGTCGCCTCGCACGATGGAGCCTGAGACTTCAAGAATATGACATTACAGTCCTTCACAAGTCCGGCAAGAAACACGCCGACGTCGACTGTCTCTCTCGTGCGCCTGTCGACCAACCACCACCCGACGACCCGGATGACGACCACTTCTTGGGAACGATAACTACCGACGACTTCGCTGAACGCCAGCGGGCCGACCCGGAACTTAAGGCCCTAATAGAATACCTCGAAGGCAGGACCGCCGAAGTGCCGAAGGTATTCCAGCGCTCACTTGCGTCGTTCTTTCTACGAAACGATTTTCTACAAAAGAAAAACTTTTCACCGCTTCGAGCTAAGTACCTCCTTGTGGTGCCTTCAGCTCTGCGACCAAAACTCTTCAGGCCCTGCATGACGATCCGACGGCAGGGCACCTCGGTGTTTCTCGCACGCTCGCGAGGATACAAGAAAGGTACTACTGGCCACGTCTTACCACCGATGTCACTCGTTATGTGAGGACATGCTGGGACTTTCAGCGACGCAAGACACCGCCGACAAGGCCAACGGGACTTTTGCAGCCAATTGATCCACTTTGCCAACCTGTCCAGCAGATTGGTATGGACCTACTGGGGTCGTTCCTGACGTCGGCTTTCGGAAACAACTGGATCGTGGCAGCTACCGACTACCTCACCCGCTACGCCGAGACAAAAGCCCTGCCAAAAGGCAGTGCATCCGAGGTAGTTAAGTTCTTCGTCGAAAATATCGTCCTACGTCACGGCGCCCCGGAGGTCTTTATCACCGACAAAGGAACGGCATTCACTGCCGACTTAACTCAAGCGATCTTGGCAAACAGCCAAACAAACCACCGCCGGACGACAGCGTACCACCCACAGACGAATGGCCTCACCAAGCGGCTTAACAAGACGATCGCCGACATGCTGTCAATGTACGTCGATGTCGAACACAAGACGTGGGACGCGATTCTTCTGTATGTGACTTTCGCATACAACACGGCGGCGCAGGAGACGACACAGATATCTCCATACAAATTGGGCTACGGAAGAAGCCCGACAACGACGCTCGATGCCATGTTACCCAATGTCACCGACGAAGAAAACCTCGATGTGAGCGAGTACCTTCAACGCGCCGAAGAAGCCCGACAACTTGCGCGTCTCCGTATCAAGAATCAACAGACGACCGACAGCCATCGTTACAACCTTCGATGACGCTTCGTGGAATACCAGCCCGGTGAACGTGTTTGGGTGTGGACGCCGATACGCCGACGTGGACTAAGTGAAAAGCTTCTGCGACGGTACTTCGAACCGTACAGGGTGGTTCGACGTCTCGGCCAACTTGATTACGAGGTTGTCCTCGACGGCATCACGAACTCTCAACGACGCCGATCGCGACCTGAAGTCGTCCATGTCGCGCGCCTCAAGCCGTTTCAGGCGCGTTAACAAACTGAAACAGTGTTTTTTGTATTATTGTTGTATCGTAATTTATTCATTGTACTTTCTTGCATAATTATTGTACCTTTATCTTTAGTTAAAGCATCGGGAGGATGCCTTTTTTCAGGGGGGGCAATGCCACGTTCCATTTCCCAAGTTTTTGTTATCGTCCCAAAACACCACACAATTCTCAGCGCAAACCGCACCTGCAGTTTTCGAGAAGGTTCCGGACTGCAGTAGATCATTTCGATAAGATCACGTCCACTGTGCGAACGGTACAGATTGTTCTGGAACCTACGCCACCGCCAGCGATAACGCTAGAACATTTGACGGCAAGAGTATAAATGCCGACGCGCTTCGCCACTTGTCAGTTGTTGATCGAAGGCCGACGCTCCGTTCGCCGCTATCAGTCCGAGACTGCTATCTGTGCGAGACTGCTGCTGTAATTGGACTTTCCATTTACCGGGCACAGGTTTGCCCAAATAAACAGGTAAATCCCAACACGAAGTCTCCTGTCTTCGGCCACGTCACGACCCCGTGACAATATCTTTCTGTTCTGGTAGAAAGCTATGTGTGTGTAAGCATTCAATTCAGTTATTCGAATAGCTGGGCTGCTATTCTTGTTTTGAGAACAGAATCAGGTGTGTTGGGGTGATCAGAGTCATAAACAGCCGAATCTAGACAGTCGTTTATTAAAAATGTTGCACTTTTATTAGGTACTGTTTGCGAATAATGTAGCAGCTGAGCTCGTAAAATATAAATAAAGCCTTTGTTGGACAAATGCGAGCCCCGTGAACTAAAATATCATCTGGGACATTGTGCGCTAAAGCCATAGAATGTTTACAGCGCACTCTAAAGATGTTTTGTGGATTATTCTCCTTGTGCTCTTTACCATTCACCTAAACAGTATTGAAAAAAAGGTACTACAGTGAGCACTGTAGCAGGGAACACGGAAGTGCGTGGCAAATAGCCTCAAACGCACTGTTGCATGGTTCACGGCAGCAGCTGTTGGAAACACTAAAAAGGGTGTAAAATCGGAAAACATTGTTCATTGATGAACGGGTTTTTGGTACGATTGTGCCTGGAGAGATCGAGCAGTGCGTCTCAACGCTCCGATTTATTTCAGTGAAAGAGCGCCAAAATCCTTGTGCCACGCGCCATCTTAGTTCTTCTGTCATTCTAGCGCGCGCTATGTTTTTTGTTTTTAAAAAAGGGCACCATGGTTCTACTAAGCGTTGCCACTACCGCCTTGCTAGTGCTGAGACAAAAAAAGCAGCTGATTGTATTACTAGCTGCTTGTGAATTTAACGTGATAATGAAGCATAGTGCAACGACAGCTATTTC
Source organism: Rhipicephalus microplus (assembly GCF_043290135.1). Lineage (NCBI taxonomy): Eukaryota > Metazoa > Arthropoda > Arachnida > Ixodida > Ixodidae > Rhipicephalus > Rhipicephalus microplus. Next base: position 39,444,739 of record NW_027464585.1, read on the forward strand.
TCTGTTCATCCACTCGTGTTCTCCCTCACACTACTCACAATAGTACACTGGTGCTCTTGCTCTTTGCCCCCATCTGAAAGCAACCACTATAACCCGGAATCAAACCCATTTCCTTATGCTTAGTAGCACAACACTTTGCCTGCTAAGCTACCAAGACACCAACAGTACAGTCATGAGTAAAGTTGTCAAGAGTCGGATATAGCAAACAATTATTCTAGGTTTTCATTATTCAGTCACTGCACATTCCAGGACTACTTAGGTGTTTGGTTATGTACTGTGCTATTTTTACCATACTTCTAATCGGTATTGCCCCTTTTCCAACCACACATTTTGCCAGAAGGGACTCAAAAATACTGAATTTTTTCTTATTTCTATACTTGATTCCACATATATTTATACAACAAGCAAAAAGTTTTTTGTGAATAGTGATTTCACCGCAGCACAAAAAGTGCCACAACATCTCCAGCCTTCAGTGCAGAACATGTCCAGCTGAAATTTAAAAAAAATGCGCAAGGACAAACAAGCCAGTTAATAAAGCCTGTGGGGATTTGTTTACATCTACCAGCATTCACTGCTGGTGAACGTTAAAAAGCAATGATAACCTTAATATTATAATTTAGAAAAAAAGCCATTCTGTGTATTTAGAGCGACACTCTCAGCAGAAGTAAAATTCGTCATTTCACAATTCTCAGACAGGCATGATTTTTGTTATTCCTTTTTTTAAACAGAGCTGCAGCTATTTTTGTTTTGCATTTGCCATAATTCCTTCCTATTTTTATCAAAATGTACACTTTGAGCGTATTTTAAAATTTTTGTGTGCACTGTTTGTTCAAACCACAAAAATACTGGGATAACTTATTCAAAGTAACTTAAATGCGGTGGCCTAAACACTTCTTTCAGAGTGAATGACGCCTACTTGTTTTCCGTAGAAGAAATATAACTCTGTCGATGAGTTCAGCTCGTCATTATAAGGGTGAGTGTTGAAATGATGGACACCTTTTAAGAATGTTGCGACACAAGAAGGTGTGGCTTGCTACGAGAGAAAAAGTGCAACAGTAAGGTTTTAGAAAAACACAATAACAGTAAAAACAAAGAATAGGTACGTGTGTTACTACCTATTTGAACCAATATATCCCAAGTGCCGCAAGCAATGTGAGACTGTGAATGCATGCAAAGATATGAATTAAAAAAGCAGGTGAGAAGCGACGCCCCGTAGTTCATCAGCACACACGGTAAGGATAAACCTGCTATACATGGAAAATTTCAAGCTATGTGTGGTGCCACTAGAATTGCACCATGCCATGAGGCTGAATTTCATAGCTCATTGCACCCAATTGTTGGAGTATATTATGGACCTAAATTATAACTACAGAAGCTTCCCAGTAAGTTCATGTGAGTGTTCCTGCACGCACACAGCGCCCTGCTAATCGCTGTTAAGTCCACTTGTGATCAAATTTCTCAACATTGATTGTTCTGAAGACAGATTTTGATTGATTGATATGTGGGGTTCAACGTCCCAAAACCACCACATGATTATGAGAGCCCGGAAATTTCGACCACCTGGGGTTCTTTTTAAGTGCGCCCAAATATAAGCACACCGACCTACACCATTTTCACCTGCGTTGGGAATGCAGCCGCAGCAGACGGGATTCGATTCCGCGACCTATGGGTCAGCAGCCGAGTACCTGAAGACAGATTTTCATCATAGTGCTTTCTGTATTACAGGATGAAAATAAATTTGAGTGAATTCGCTTCATGCTCACTCCAGCTTGAGATTACTTCCTCACATTCGTACTGGTGTCTACTTACTCTCCACGCACCTATACTGGCTCATGTCTTTTAAATGAGTGTAACTGGGCATACTGATCAGTTAGTTTATCAAGCTATGCTCTAAAAAAATGAGTTGTAATTTAGACAACAGCTCCAGCAGCCTGAAGTGCTGATATGATGCATAGCCATGAATTTTTTTGTAAGACTCGTTTTGAAATTGCAGTGCAATTAAAAGAGGTCTAAAACTTCATACTCCGAGGCTTGTCTATTTTCACTACACTTATTACTGGAGAAAAAATGTGATAGTTTTTGTTGCTGTTTGCCAAGTTAAACCAAAAAAACGCAGCTGACCAGGGCTTACGAAATTTGTTGTGCTTTTATGTTGTGAATCAGTAGAAAAACTACTGATTGAAGTTGTGCAAGCTACATTTCACTGATATTTTATTTACCCGGAGCAATCTAGAGATGATGCTATGGCAGAATACTTATGTATTTTGGGAGCATACAATACAATACAATCAACTATGTATCTGTGTGTATTTTGTGCTTATTATCATTTTGATGCTACTTGTTTTTGTGTTTTAAATGGTTAAGTAATATTCAGTTAATTTATTATTTACCACAAGCAATATGTTTGAATTCGTAAGGCTAAGATTATTAGCACTGTTTCACTTCATGCAGTGCATATGTTATTGTTGCGATAACCCTCTTTCTGCATTGCCCTCGGGTGAAATGCAGGCAACGCATTTAAAAGTAAATTTGTAAATACTGGCGCATCAGTAATGTGGCTTCATAACATGCACTGTATTGAATTTCTAATAATTCAGTGAACTACTCAGTCCTACAGATAGTTGTGTTAGTTTGGGCGACACAGCAGGACTGAGTGCACCAAAAAAAAGGGGGCATGCAAGTGAGGCACAGCCAATAGGAACCGATCTGCAAAATGGACTCGGCACGAGACTCAGTGAAACATCCCAGGAGCCCTCTGTCTTAATGTGACTATGTTACCCTTCAATGCCTTAGGTACGTGAAAATAGAACTACACACAAGCCACCTGATCTAGGAGTAAGAATCTGTGTAGGCCTTATTCCATGTCACATGAATTCTACGTTAACACCAAATAGCGACAAGCCTGAACAGTTGTCCTGCGCAAAAGCCAGTAAGATGCAAACACTTTCCTAACCAATACGGTTAGTGAGACAATAACTCCCACTACTAGTACACGCAGCGTCCGGCAACATTCGTCTTGCAATCACTTAACAGAAGACCCAACATATGGCCATTGAAGAGGCTTTGCAATCTGTAATTGGAAACCGATCGGCAACCGTTAAGCTGCAATAGCCAACAGGGCCCTGCAAAAGGGGCTCGATCCATGGCTAAACCCAGGAATTTTTTTCGCGCAGTGTTTATGTGGTGAATGGCTAACTTTAGCCCCAGGTGGCTGATCTGAAGGCGTGTATATATTTTAGTGCAACACAAAAAGTTCAAGCATGAAGATGGTGTGGAGAGTTTCAGAGCCCGCTAAATGCTCTGGCTCCTTCCATAGTAACCGAGCAGTCTTTATTTCAATATTGTTGTTTTTCTGTCTCTTACATGTAGTCTCGAAGCGCAGAGGTTAAGTTGTTTTGACTGAATATTCATAGATAGATGTGAAGCAAAACTATATTGACATTGATGACATAGTCAGTCTTCGTATATTTAATAGTTTTACACGATCAGTGTGCTATATGGAGTTGCAAAATTTGTTTATCAACACCTAGTGAATTAGTCGTTGTTCAATTTTCACTAAATCAAGTGCAGTAATTAAAACCAGAAGATGACGTGAAAGCTTGCAGGAGCAATACAGGGATATGTACTAGCAAAAGAAAATAACTATACTAGAAGAAGGGGAAGTAGTTTGTGAGGTAACTACACAAGCAAAATACCAACCATAAATATGTACACTTGTACAAAATATAGCACTACCACATATAGCGTTGCAATCGTATGCATAAATATACCAAGGGAAGACATAATGACATCGTAGTTGTATGTTTGGTCAAAAATGTGATACCAAATATAAACAATTGAAATAACACGAATAGCTGTAGAAATCATCTAATTAAAGAGGTATTTGTTGATTGTGTAGACTTCAATTCGCCATAGTTTATATGCATTAATAGTGGCTAGACATGATAATTTAGTTAGATGTGATTACCATCAGATTATTTTATTCAGACACAGTTAGCGTTCAAGTGATGATCCGTTGTAGCATTCAAGCTTGCATTGCCCTTCATGAAATCATTCGGGTTCTGTTGCATTCTTCTTGCAAAACTTTCAGTTTCACATATGCAGGATAATGAAAACCAGAAAATAGAGAAGCTAAGGAAAGATACAGGGGACAATAAAGCAAAGTGGATGGAAAGACAACTTGCCCCCAACAGGGACTGAACCTGCCACCTTTGGATAATGCGGGCAATGCTATACAACTTGAGTTAGGGTAGAGCATGAGGTGCATCATTTGAATGTTACAGGTTTGGTGCTTGTCGGTGAAACTTGCCTTTCATCCACTTTGTTTGTATGCACATCAATAGCACAATGGCTACGATACACTTAAAACAGCACAGTTGACAATCCCCATACCATTATTGCATTACTTATTGTAGTATCGTAAGGGCGAAGAATAAGACGATGCATGGCCAGAACAAGAAGGAACAATGTTTATTCACGAGGATGCTGTCGTGGTTTTAATACCCTGGCCCGAGGCCGGAGCATGCGCCGTGGCGAGGGGTGGAGGAACGTGTTATCGGTATGTTCTTTGGCGCGTGCACCTGATAATCTACGATATATCACTTCCTCCCCTCTGAGCTAAAACCTATCCGGCGGCTTGCGGGCACGGGTGGAGCGTCGGAGTGGGAGTGGTTCTGCCGTGGACCTTGGACTTGCTGGCTCGATGCCACCGCCAGACGCTTCCTTACCAGGCTCGGACAGACCGGCCTGAAGGGCTTCGCTGCTAGTTGACTGGATGCCGCTGGATGAGAGTGGCAATTGCTCCATGGCCATTGGCGTTTCGCACGGTTCTTTCTTAACCGGTGTCGACGAGTCGCGTGGTCGTACTTGATCGACGTGTCTACGTTGCACCCCCCTTGGCGTGTTAACGGTTAACAATCGCTTGCCTTCGACTGTTGTCACGGTTCCGGGTAGCCACCTTTGACCTAGCTGACTGTACTGTCGACTCCACACCTCCCTTCCTGGTGCAAACTCTTTCTTTCCAGAGTTCGGAACTCCGTTGACGGTAGCCTCCCTCTTCGCCCCGTCTTCCTCTGCCAGGTAGGTGCTCAGGCGGGTCCGTGGTTGGAATCCAAAAAGCCTTTCCGCGGGCGACTGCTCCTCTCGGGTCGGTGTTGTCCTGTAACGCAACAAAAATTTGGCAAGCCGACTTTGCAGCGTTCCCACCCGATTTTTCTTCAGGCCCTCCTTGATGGTGCGTACTGCCCATTCCGCCAAACCGTTGGATTGCGGGTAGTATGGGGCCGTCGTTACGTGGGCACCCCATTTTCCCGGAAGAACCGCGCTGTTTCTGCACTGGTGAATTGCGGACCATTATCCGACACGACAGTCCGTGGTATGCCAAATCGCGCGAAAATGCACCTAAGTGTGTCTACCGTAGTCGCTGCTGTCGCCGTCTTCAAGGGCACTGCTTCGATCCACTTAGTCTCGGCGTCGACGAGGACGAAGATCATATGCCCTTCCACGGGACCAGCAAAATCCACGTGTAGGCGGTACCACCGTCTGTTGTTCTTTGGCCAGTTTGCCGGGACCTGCGCTGGGGGCATGGGCAAACACTGCACGCATTGGGGACACCGTTTTGCAAGCATTTCAATTTCACCGTCTAGCCCTGGGTACCAGAAAATTGAGCGCGCGAGGTTCTTCATTGCCGTCATGCCTGGGTGTGTATCGTGCAACTCTTTCAAAACAAATTGCCGGGCAGCTTTAGGCAGAACCACACGGTGGCCCCAGTAGAGTATCCCGTTACTCACGGCCAATTCATGCCTCCGTGCAAAATACGGTTGGTACTGCTGTTCCTCTGAACCGAGACGCCTTGGCCAGCCTTGCAAGATCCAAGTCTTCACTTGCTGAAGTACGTCATCTTTGCTGGTGTGGTCTGAAATACTCTGCGCAGACAAAACAAAATCATCCATAGCCTGCGCATGCAGGACATATTCGGCTATTTCATTTTCCCGGCCATTATCGCGAACCGGTAATGGCAACCGGCTTAGAGCGTCGGCATTTGCATTTAGCTCTCCTTTTCTGTATTCCAAGTCGTATTGATAAGCTGCTAAGAGCAGCGCCCAACGTTGAATGCGGGCCGCTGCCATTTGCGGAATGGGTTTATCTGGACCTAGCAAGCCAGTCAGAGGCTTGTGATCGGTCACCAGAGTGAACTTGTTGCCAAAGAAATAATCTCGAAATTTTACAACGCCGAAGACCAGCGCTAGTGCCTCCTTTTCCAATTGTGAATAATTACGTTCCGCCGACGTTAGAGTTCTCGAGCGGAACGCTATGGGATGATCCACTCCTTGTATGCGGTGCGACAAAACTGCGCCTATACCCTCGGCCGACGCATCACACTCAAGCCGCAAGGGTCTTTGGGGGTCGTAATGCACAAGAAAGTTCGCCCTTCTCATGGCGCGCTTGGTTTCTTGGAATGCTGTTCTCTGTGCGGGCCCCCAACACCACAGTGCTCCTTTAGACAAGAGTCGGTGTAACGGGGCCAAAGTGGACGACAAGTTCTGTAGAAATTTGGAATAGTATGTGACCAGTCCTAAAAATGATTTAAGCTGGCTTACCGAAGTCGGTGGCGGTGCCGCTAGCACTGCTTCCAAATTGTCCTGCAGTGGGTGGAGGCCTTTTGCATCGATTCGGTGCCCTAGAAATACCACTTCTTTCTCCCGGAAGTGGCACTTCTCCTTGTTCAGTGTTAGGCCGTTCGCCCGAAGTCGTTCGAACACTTGCCGCAGTATCGTTGTGTCATACTCTTTTTCTGCTACAATAATGTCGTCCAGGTAAACTTTCACCCCTGGTATACCCTGCAGCACGGTTTCTATGCGCCGCTGAAACAGCGCAGGCGCTGAGGCAATGCCAAAAGCCAAGCGGTTGTAGCAGAAGAGGCCTTTGTGTGTATTCAACACAGTTATCTTCTTAGCATCATCATCCAGGGGAAGCTGGTTGTATGCGTTTCGTAAGTCGAGTGTGCTGAACACTTCGCCTCCTGATAGCGCCGCAAAGATGTCGTCAATTTTCGGAAGCGGGTACTGCTCTGTTCTTGTCGCTGGATTAACTGTTAGCGTAAAGTCCCCACACAGCCGGATGTCTCCGTTCTTCTTTACTACGGGCACGACCGGTGTTGCCCATTCAGCCACGCTCACTGGGGACAGCATGCCCACTTCCACCAGTCGGTCAATTTCGGCGGAGACTTGCGCTCTCATGGCATACGGGACTGTCCGAGCCTTCAGAAATCGAGGTTGCACACTTTCCTTGAGGTACAGCTTCACCGGTGGTCCCTTACAGCTTCCGAGGTAATCAAAGAGGTCCGGAAACTCGTCAAGAAGTGCGGTTAGCTGGCTGTCGGCGTGAACAACATTCACCGAAGACGACGTGCCTTCTACTAGCAACATGCCTGCTTTGCGAAATTCCTCTATCGTGTCCCTTCCGCACAAAAGGGGCCCTCGATGGTCCACTACTATCAGCGAACTGCTCACCGTTACTGGTCCAAGCTGTACCTGCATGTCTACCTTGCCAACGACCGGCAACGGTCCCAGGAAACATGAAAGCCGTAGTGGAGTTTTTTGCAGAGCCGGCCACCACTTGCGATGCTTCTTGTACAAGCTTTTGGGAATCACGCTTACTGGTGATCCAGTATCGACAATCATTCGCAGCCTACGGCCCTCCCACGTTAAGGTGCGCTCGATTGGCTGCACCAAGTGCTTATTGGCGGAACTGTGTGCAACGAGAGCATACAACCTCTCTTCTTCGCTTTCACATTCGGTTCCGTCGACAGCGAACGTTCCTGACCTGGGGGTGTGGGGTCTTTTGCAAGCCCTAGCAAGATGCCCTCTTTTACAACATTGATGGCAGATGGATCTGTGATGTCGACAGGACGCCGTTCCATGCGCCCCTTTGCATCTGTCGCATGAAAGGCTGCAATTCTTCCTCCACTGTCTGCCTTGTTGCTGTATCACGTTGACGCCACCACCTTCGGTCCGGGCGTATGAAGTACGCATGCCCCGAGCGTCTTCGTTCGCTTTCTCAGAAGCTAAGGCGAATTCTTCGGCTTCTTCACGAGTCAAGTTCTTGCGGCCCTGCAGGCACCGGCGTGTTTCCTCATCCCGAATCCCACAAACGATTCGGTCCCGCAACATACGGTCCAGTGTCGCCCCGAAATTACAATTTACGGCCAGTCTTCTCAGTTCAGCAATGTAGTCCCGGACGCTTTCTTGCTCATCTTGTTTTCGAATAAAGAAAGAATAGCTTGCTGCTATTTCGTTTGCCTGAGGGTTGAAATGTTCTTCCAAGCATTTCACAACATCATCGTACGTCAAGGAGTTGATGGCGACCCCCGGCTGGTGCCCTTGCAATATCCGGACGACACTGTCGCTCAACGATGAAACCAGTAGGGCCCGGCGTTTCGCTACGTCGGTAATATCGTTGCCCTCAAAGTAGGCTTCCAACCGGACACGATACGTGCTCCAGCTACTCACGGCGTCGTCGAAGGCAGGGGGTCGGGATCCCATTCTTTTGGTCTCAGCGTCGGAGTGCAATTAACCGGATCCCATCTTCGTCGCCACTGTAGTATCGTAAGGGCGAAGAATAAGACGATGCATGGCCAGAACAAGAAGGAACAATGTTTATTCACGAGGCTGCTGTCTTGGTTTTAATACCCTGGCCCGAGGCCGGAGCATGCGCCGTGGCGAGGGGTGGAGGCACGTGCTATCGGTATGTTCTTCGGCGCGTGCACCTGATAATCTATGATATATCACTTATCTTCTGGTTTTCATTAAGCTTGAGTTAAACAGAAAAACGAGCCCTTTGAATCTCCTTCTTTTATTGATTACATAGTTGGCTTATGTAAAAATAAATGAAATGGGCAATTCATCCTCTCCCTTGGTGTTTTCAGCTTACATTTAGTATCGCATCAATCGACATCTGTTACGATGGGCACATTGCGAAGAGCTAAGTACATGTGGGTTGGAAATAAACGTGAACAGTACAGCGTGCTGTTTTCATCACACTCTGACATTGGTGTCAAAGAATTGTTGCTAGTATGGCTTTTGATTGGATCATAGATGACTAACTGCTTTTCATTACCATTCAGACTACAACTGCTCGAAAAATAAATTGAAAACACTTGAGAATGTAGATGCCATGTTGTTCATCTTTCTTTCCATCTCCACTGCACACTGTCATATGATTGCTGTCCTTTCTTGTGTCATTTGGGGTGATTCTTTCTAAGTAAAGGGAGCATCGAAACATGCCTGTGTGCATTGTAGGATGAATTGTCTTGATGCTCTCTCACGCTGTGTACTTTTCGTTAAGTTAAGTATATAAAATTTGTGCCTGCCCACTGGTCTGTGTATGAGTCGTAATATTGCACTACCTGTAATTGTCCTCCCTCACATTCCCCGCTTGGTAGGATGAGAAATCCTGAACAAGTAAAGGAAAAAAATTGGCGAATTGAGAAAAATATAAAAGACTGGAATATATAAATATATAAATGTGATGGGTATATTTAGCATAAAGGTCATGAAGATGCAATTTACAAACAATTAAAATTTACAAGCGAATATCTACTTCAGCACAAAACTGCACAAAACAGATAAAATGTCACAAGGTAAGAGAAGAAGGGGGGGGGGGGAGTTCGGACGTTGTGCGGGGGTGTCCTCATGAGGTCCGGCTGCAGTACGTTGCCGAGCCCTGGTTTATGGCACTGTTACATCGTGCCAGAGCTGCGCACTTCATTAGTGCAGCCCGCGGCGCTGCTCTAAAGGAATAGCATTTCTGAGGGGTTGGGGGGGGGGCATTCAGATATGTGTCTCTCTGTATCGACGTATACATGTCTGTGACCTCACCATCGATGGCCTGATCGTCGTCAGACTGCCTACTTGAATAATCTGGTTTGAAATGTGTGCGGGAACGTCGTGTTCTAGCAAGCTGAAGCGCGGGCACGTTCAAGCACGGCGATGTCACGGAGGATGCACCTAGTGCAGATGGGCTGATTACATGCTAGATACGGCAGCTTAAGCGAATATAAACAAACACGCAGGTGAAGGCCCCTCTGTAGAGTTTCTAGCGTCCACTACCGCAACCATGCAATTCATGCCGCTGCAAAACAGAAAGTAACAGTGCACGTACTTCGTTTAAACTGAACCCGCATGGGTAAAAGTATACTTTTTGTGTCGCCTGTTGATGATAGTCGCCATGGAACACCTCTGATTTGCCGAACGGTTGCAAGGTAGACGAAGAAAGTGCTTCGCGGACATCGCACTTCGCGAACACTGCAAACATCGCGTCGGCAGTTGCAAGCACTGCACGAACATCGCGTCGGCCAATCAGCGTGCGCATGCATTCCGCTCGTGCGGCCCCATCGTGAACAGCCTCCGTCTTCAGACCGGCTGAAAACCAGAATGGTCCTGAAAAACGGAGCGGAACCGGGCGTGCGGCCGTACCTTGGTTTGGCCTTAAAGGTTACTTTGGCGAAAGAAGTAAGATTCAGCAAAGACTGGAGTGGCAGATGTATGATGCAAGAAAGGAAGTTGCGTCGAACTCACTGGCCGAGCACGCGGTAGCAATGAAATGACCAAATAACCGCGAAGAAAGATTGGCTGAGCAGGATAGTCATCCTAAAGGTGAAATCGAAAGCCCTGCACTGAAACTAGATAATTTAGAAAGCAGGAGTAGACACCATAACTTCATCATTTATGTTGTAACGGAAGAGACTAACGAAGATGCCATGTTACTCTACTGAAAGTAGAGGAAGGCGTTCTAAAAGGGACACTTGGCATTGCAGTAAAAACCAGCAAAAAAACTCATAGGACAGGCACCTGTAAAACTAACCAATAAAGACCAATCATCCTACGTTTGTTTGACTACAGCGAACAAAAAACAATATCTTGTTATAAATTCAAAGTTATGCCCCTATTTATTACCGAGAATTTTTCTAAAAGAGTAAGAGACATGCGCGCGCGCACTTAAGGCGCAAGGGCTTAAGGAGCAAAAGTCACAGCTGTCGTTGGATAAACAGAAAGTTGTTGGAGAAACAGAAGGTTTCAAGACTATAATGAAGATTCGATTAGAACACGCACTCTGAATGCATTCGACCTTCGTTATCGCAGTCATAAGCAGACTTCACGCATTCGACCACGGAGCATGGATTTACAATTCCCGTCAAGTGAAGCTTACAGAAAGACCACGCGATCGTTTTCACAACCTTCCACCTGGTTCCTCATCAGCGCAAATATCGCCAGTGCTTAACTCTTCGCTGCATAAAAGATTTGAATTCACTAGTTATGACCCAGATGCATTTAATTCTTCGTGTGGCATGCGTACCTTGCAAACTAATTTGGCATCACCTGTCATCAACGTTACGAATAAACCTAATGAAGCACCTCATAATATCGTCGCATTTACGCATGATGAGTAAGTAAATCCGCACAAAACCAAACCAGACAACGAATGTTCACAGAAATCTTATTCGATCAAAGTATTCAGCTCAGCAGCTTAACAAAGACAGAAGCATTCACAATCCGCCTCTTGTGAAGAAAAGTCTTCTGCAGAAACGTCTAGTGTTCACCAATCTAAAGATTGAAGCGACGTGAATCTAGTATACAACCTCGCTGCCAACGATGAAAACGAAAGCCCAGGTGCGACTTCGGACGACACAAGTACTCTTCAGGCCACCATCAACAATGAGCGGTTTATGAATACAGAAGATTCAAGTGTGCGAAACCCCCCACATTGTCTCGCGCCAGAAATAGCTGCGTTGGTTGGCGTCGTAAAAACCTGCGGAGGACTTGCTAAGAATCTTGGCACACCACGATCGATGTCACACCACAATCAAGTCGATGAAACCAAGAAACTACAACGTTAACGTATACTTCAACATTGTCAACGACGAAAGAAAACTCCATCGAAACCACTCTTAAGGCTCAAAAAACATTGCAAAAAAGCCCTTCGTCGTGGATACTGTCTCCACCAGAGATTGAAAATACGCCTTCGTATAAAGCATCTGCGACATCGCTATAGAAAAATCTCCAAAAGCCACAAAAGCACTCCTTGTACTCGACAGGAACACAGGCAGCGCCCGATGAACCTCGATCAACGCGCACGCAAGCTGCCTGTACGGTCTGTGTATCACCCACGGCGAGAAATTTGATGCCTACAATATCGGAACTATCGATTATGCAAGATGTTCGAATCTCGTTCGTTCTTCACAAGAATACCAGCTGTGATTTTATTTATTTATTTCTTCAAAATACCTTACAGACCCAACAGGATATTGTGTAAGGGGAGCATAAAGGGAATACATACATGAATTGGTACACTTTCTATACAAACAATAACATGAACTAAATGTATTTTATTATACAAATCCTAACAGGAATAAGAATGAAAGAATATTAATAACAATTTAAATAGGAATAGAATGGCAATGAACATTAGATGAGTATACACGTGAGATAATGATTTAAAACAAGCTAAAAAAATAAGCACAATATGTGAAAAGACTTTCCATTATTCAAACGAAAACATCACTGAATCAAACAGAACAGAACTGAATGACATTCAAACCATCAAACAAAATAGGATTAAAGTAAGAGGGAAAAAAAGCCAGATGCTAGTAGTGGATAAACGCGTAAGTGCCGATTTGATATCAATAAAACGTGCAGTTAATCTTGTAAAAGGGTGAGTAAAAGGTGCCGGAATTTTTCCCGATTGCGTTCTGCAACGATTTCATTTGGAAGGCTGTTCCACATGCGGATGGCACGGGCGAGTGCAGATGAGTTAAAAATGTAAGTTAGTGATTGAGTGATTCAAAAAGAGTGCTCATGAATTGTACGATGGGCTGTGTTGGTTCGATCGCAGTCAACATTATCAAAAATAGAGAACGAGACGATAAAATACAACTTATATGGGTTCCCGCTGACGCGGGGAATCCATGGAATGACGCGGCCCACTGCGCAGCCCGAGGTTTAATCAACCAGGACGTGAACCCCTGTTTCGTGGACATCCTGTAGGAAGGTATCACCACGTATAACAAAATTACAGCGTATTACCGAGAGAACCGCAAGACATACGCGGCCCCGCATGCAGACAAGTCAAGAGCCACGATCTGGAGTCAAATTCTAACAAACTCTTTTCCCAGCCATCATCGGCCGTCTAAAATTTATCCAGAAGAGATTACTCCAAACTTCCGTCAATGCAGCTGCGTGAAAGCTACCCAAAATCACATTCTTTGGGAATGCAAGAGTAACACCCCGCCAAGAGTAGTACTGCTAGCTTCCTTCCTTGAGGGAGTCACTCCTGTTGTCAGTGACTACCGTCTTCCTGCAGAAGTGGTTAACTGGGCCGAAATGGTCGTGGTAAACTTTTGGCCACCACCCTTCAAACCACCAGCAAATGATGTTTACCGACCTTGCTATGCCGTCAATAAAGTTGTTTCTTTCTCTCTTTCTGACCTGAGAGTGCTGTGAAGGATTGAGCACAGTTTCTTTCACACAAACGAAATTCCCGCTATCACCAAGCTTACGCGCCACTTCAAAGAAGACAGCGAGCTGCCACCTGTGTCAATGGCAACTATGTACAGGATGTTGAAGAAGCTTAGCTTCCGATGTAAGAAGCGGTCTCGGAATGCACTCCTCATAAAAGCGACAAACATAGCGCCGTCTCGCCGCCGCTACTTGCGTCAGATTGAGGAGTTGCGGCGCAGGGATTCATACTGGGCCCTCTCTATATCTATAATTTGTATTATTCGTCCCTGCATGCCGTATGTTAGATTGTCCTAAACTAGTCATGTACACTGATGACAGTAACATCTTTTTTGAGGGTTCTTCTCTTTTCGACCTAGAAGATAATGTGAATCGTTTTTTTGAACCAGCTATCATTAAGACTAAAACTCACTAAGTTGTGCCCAAAGGCAAATAAAACCGAATACGCGTTGTTCCCACCCGCGAATAAGCCAAGAAAATTTACCATGGTCATTGCCTACCAGGGCCATTTAATAGAACAGGTAATGTCTCAGAAGTTTCTAGGTGTGTGGTTTCAAGACGACTTATGTTGGAATTAATTTTTTTGATTGACATGTGAATTTTAACGTCACAAAACCACCATATTATTATGAGAAACGCCGTAGTGGAGGACTCGGCACTTCCTTCTTTGTCCCTTGCGCTTCTCCCAGAGTCGCCCACCGGAGACACACTGCTTACCGATGGCCCATAAACGTTGACAACCTGGACTTGCCAAATGAACACTTTATGGATTGTCGTTCATGTATATAGCATTTGTCGCTCTCTTTCTTTTTTTCATATGCCTTCAAATCGCACAAAGCGCTAGGGGGTGGGGGGAGCCCTGTAGTGCCATCATCACCATCATCATTTCTCAATCACCGCGCTGCGCCTCTCGCGCAGCTGATGCTAGCTCGAGCTGCGCGAGGATTAGAACAAGCTAGCGCACTTGGTGTGTAGGACGTGGAAAGCCACGCGTCTCCGCTTCAGGCGTGGAATAAAGTGGTGAGAGAACGACACGACTACGTTGGCCGCCGTCCCGTCTTCCTCTCTCGCTACAAGAGTGTTCAACAGCCCTGCAAGGCGAGTCATCGCGTCCACAAGAGGGACCCCACAGACGCAGCCAATATGATGGCAGCTTCACAGAAGGTCCTGCCGCAGATTGCAAGACTGGCCGTGAATTGTCTTTTCTGCCACACATCACAGAACTTACGTACCCACTCTCGACACCAGTCAAGGCACCTAGCGCGTCTTTTGGAATATGCTTTCGGCAACCCTCGTCCGGCATTTTATGTCAGCCGCTAATTTGGCGGCCCGTCCGAAGCGCGCTGTCAGGTGCACTTTTGGCTGCTTCACACAGAGAGCCTCTACATGGCCGAGACCGACCAAAACGATGCAGCCAGTCTCGACCTCCCAATAGACATGTGGCAAACTCCGGCACCCAGTTCCAGCGTGGCCAAGGCCGACCTCCGAGATGCAGCCAGTATCGACCACCAGATCTACCTCTGGCAGATACCCGGACCAAATCGCAGCATGGCCGAGAGCGTCGGCCGCAATGGGGCAGCCAGTGCCGGCCGCCTGAGTCCACAGCACTTTTTCTAGAGACATCGTGGCGTGCAAAAGAGCGACCGGCTCGAGGCAGCCAGTGCCGTCCACTAGAGACGCTTTCCCGAGAACGTCGCTCCATCTTGCATTGCGGTCCGGGCTGACTACCACGATGCAGCCAAGCCTGCCCACCAGAAACTTTGCCGCCAGCTCCACGCGCGCGCAGTCATGGCCGAGTGTCATGACCAAGAAAGACGCTGGCGCTTCGGCGCGCGGGTAGCTAGAGAAAAGAAGAGAAGGACAAAGCGGAATAGAACAGCTTGTTCGACGAACGGGTGTTCTGTCTGTCTCGCTTAATACAATATATATATATATATATGTATATATATATATATATATATATATATATATATATATATATATGTATATATATATATATATATATATATATATATATATATATATATATATATATATATATATATATATATATATATATATATATATATATATATATATATATATATATATGTATATATATATATATATATACGACGTACGAGGCGATGGTTGGTAGAAGCCAATGAAGAAGAAGTGATTAGAAACAAACAAGGCGTATGCGCCAGGCAACGTCTCCCGCATTTAGCGTCACACGAGTCGACAGAATGAAGACCTTGCAGCCACTTCATCAACCGGCCATCATCATCGAACATCTCAGTGAGACGCAGTGACCAAACGTGGACCACACAAGTACATCCCAACTCTACACCAAAATCAGCATCATGACAGCACCATCAGACGACCTTGACATCACCAAGTACAGCGGATCAGCGGATGACGAACCCGTACAGGACTGGTTCCACCTGTTCATTCTCCACGCTACCGCTGCATCTTCGTCGGAACGGGATTTGGTTACGAACTTAAGCGACTACGTCACCGATGAGGCATTTAAATTTTACCTTACCCACATATTCGAAAACAACGAGTCTTGGCAAAAGATAAAAGAAGAAATGATCATCTGGTTTCAAGACTATAATGAAGATTCGATTAGAACACGCACTCTGAATGCATTCGAACTTCGTTATCGTAGTCATAAGCAGACTTCACGCATTCGACCACGGAGCATGGATTTACGATTCCCGTCAAGTGAAGCTTACAGAAAGACCACGCGATCGTTTTCACAACCTTCCACCTGGTTCCTCATCAGCGCAAATATCGCCAGTGCTTAACTCTTCGCTGCATAAAAGATTTGAATTCACTATTTATGACCCAGATGCATTTAATTCTTCGTGTGGCATGCGTACCTTGCAAACTAATTTGGCATCACCTGTCATCAACATTACGAATAAACCTGATGAAGCACCTCATAATATCGTCGCATTTACGCATGATGAGTAAGTAAATCCGCACGAAACCAAACCAGACAACGAATGTTCACAGAAATCTTATTCGATCAAAGTGTTCAGCTCAGCAGCTTAACAAAGACAGAAGCATTCACAATCCGCCTCTTGTGAAGAAAAGTCTTCTGCAGAAACGTCTAGTGTTCACCAATCTAAAGATTGAAGCGACGTGAATCTAGTATACAACCTCACTGCCAACGATGAAAACGAAAGCCCAGGTGCGACTTCGGACGACACAAGTACTCTTCAGGCAACCACCAACAATGAGCGGTTTATGAATACAGAAGATTCAAGTGTGCGAAACCCCCACATTGTCTTGCGCCAGAAATAGCTGCGTTGGTTGGCGTCGTAAAAACCTGCGGAGGACTTGCTAAGAATCTTGGCACACCACGATCGATGTCACACCACAATCAAGTCGATGAAACCAAGAAACTGCAACGTTAACGTATACTTCAACATTGTCAACGACGAAAGAAAACTCCATCGAAACCACTCTTAAGGCTCAAAAAACATTGCAAAAAAGCCCTTCGTCGTGGATACTGTCTCCACCAGAGATTGAAAATACGCCTTCGTATAAAGCATCTGCGACATCGCTATAGAAAAATCTCCAAAAGCCACAAAAGCACTCCTTGTACTCGACAGGAACACAGGCAGCGCCCGATGAACCTCGATCAACGCGCACGCAAGCTGCCTGTACGGTCTGTGTATCACCCACGGCGAGGAATTTGATGCCTACAATATCGGAACTATCGATTATGCAAGATGTTCGAATCTCGTTCGTTCTTCACAAGAATACCAGCTGTGATTTTATTTATTTATTTATTCAAAATACCTTACAGACCCAACAGGATATTGTGTAAGGGGAGCATAAAGGGAATACATACATGAATTGGTACACTTTCTATACAAACAATAACATGAACTAAATGTATATTATTATACAAATCCTAACAGGAATAAGAATGAAAGAATATTAATAACAATTTAAATAGGAATAGAACGGCAATGAACATCAGATGAGTATACACGTGAGATAATGATTTAAAACAAGCTAAAAAAATAAGCACAATATGTGAAAAGACTTTCCATTATTCAAACGAAAACATCACTGAATCGAACAGAACAGAACTGAATGACATTCAAACCATCAAACAAAATAGGATTAAAGTAAGAGAAAAAAAAGCCAGATACTAGTAGTGGATAAACGCGTAAGTGCCGATTTTGATATCAATTAAACGTGCAGTTAATCTTGTAAAAGGGTGAGTAAAAGGTGCCGGAATTTTTCCCGATTGCGTTCTGCAACGTTTTCATTTGGAAGGCTGTTCCACATGCGGATGGCACGGGCGAGTGCAGATGAGTTAAAAATGTAAGTTAGTGATTGAGTGATTCGAAAAAAGTGCTCATGAATTGTACGATGGGCTGTGTTGGTTCGATCGCGGTCAACATTATCAAAAATAGAGAACGAGACGATAAAATACAACTTATATGGGTTCCCGCTCACGCGGGGAATCCATGGAATGACGCGGCCCACTGCGCAGCCCGAGGTTTAATCAACCGGGACGTGAACCCCTGTTTCGTG
Source organism: Rhipicephalus microplus (assembly GCF_043290135.1). NCBI lineage: Eukaryota > Metazoa > Arthropoda > Arachnida > Ixodida > Ixodidae > Rhipicephalus > Rhipicephalus microplus. Next base: position 39,462,792 of record NW_027464585.1, read on the forward strand.
GACATCCTGTAGGAAGGTATCACCACGTATAACAAAATTACAGCGTATTACCGAGAGAACCGCAAGACATACGCGGCCCCGCATGCAGACAAGTCAAGAGCCACGATCTGGAGTCAAATTCTAACAAACTCTTTTCCCAGCCATCATCGGCCGTCTAAAATTTATCCAGAAGAGATTACTCCAAACTTCCGTCAATGCAGCTGCGTGAAAGCTACCCAAAATCACATTCTTTGGGAATACAAGAGTAACACCCCGCCAAGAGTAGTACTGCTAGATTCCTTCCTTGAGGGAGTCACTCCTGTTGTCAGTGACTACCGTCTTCCTGCAGAAGTGGTTAACTGGGACGAAATGGTCGTGGTAAACTTTTGGCCACCACCCTTCAAACCACCAGCAAATGATGTTTACCGACCTTGCTATGCCGTCAATAAAGTTGTTTCTTTCTCTCTTTCTGACCTGAGAGTGCTGTGAAGGATTGAGCACAGTTTCTTTCACACAAACGAAATTCCCGCTATCACCAAGCTTACGCGCCACTTCAAAGAAGACAGCGAGCTGCCACCTGTGTCAATGGCAACTATGTACAGGATGTTGAAGAAGCTTAGCTTCCGATGTAAGAAGCGGTCTCGGAATGCACTCCTCATAAAAGCGACAAACATAGCGCCGTCTCGCCGCCGCTACTTGCGTCAGATTGAGGAGTTGCGGCGCAGGGATACATACTGGGCCCTCTCTATATCTATAATTTGTATTATTCGTCCCTGCATGCCGTATTTTAGATTGTCCTAAACTAGTCATGTACACTGATGACAGTAACATCTTTTTTGAGGGTTCTTCTCTTTTCGACCTAGAAGATAATGTGAATCGTTTTTTTGAACCAGCTATCATTAAGACTAAAACTCACTAATTTGTGCCCAAAGGCAAATAAAACCGAATACGCGTTGTTCCCACCCGCGAATAAGCCAAGAAAATTTACCATGATCATTGCCTACCAGGGCCATTTAATAGAACAGGTAATGTCTCAGAAGTTTCTAGGTGTGTGGTTTCAAGACGACTTATGTTTGAATTAATTAATTTGATTGACATGTGAATTTGAACGTCACAAAACCACCATATTATTATGAGAAACGCCGTAGTGGAGGACTCGGCACTTCCTTCTTTGTCCCTTGCGCTTCTCCCAGAGTCGCCCACCGGAGACACACTGCTTACCGATGGCCCATAAACGTTGACAACCTGGACTTGCCAAATGAACACTTTATGGATTGTCGTTCATGTATATAGCATTTGTCGCTCTCTTTCTTTTTTTCATATGCCTTCAAATCGCGCAAAGCGCTAGGGGGGGGGGGGGGGAGCCCTGTAGTGCCATCATCACCATCATCATTTCTCAATCACCGCGCTGCGCCTCTCGCGCAGCTGATGCTAGCTCGAGCTGCGCGAGGATTAGAACAAGCTAGCGCACTTGGTGTGTAGGACGTGGAAAGCCACGCGTCTCCGCTTCAGGCGTGGAATAAAGTGGTGAGAGAACGACACGACTACGTTGGCCGCCGTCCCGTCTTCCTCTCTCGCTACAAGAGTGTTCAACAGCCCTGCAAGGCGAGTCATCGCGTCCACAAGAGGGACCCCAGTATGGTGAGTTGCCGTGCTGCAAAGCGGCACTTTTTCAGATTTAGTTGCAAGCCGGCATTGCTCACACGTGCGAAAACTTCTTTCAGACGTTGGAGATGCGTGGAGAAATCCGGAGCAAAGACAATGACATCGTCGAGGTAACACAAGCACGTGTACCATTTCAAGTTGCGCAGAACGGTGTCCATCATGCGCTCAAAGGTCGCAGGTGCATCACATAGACCAAACGGCATGACGTTGAACTCGTACAAGCCGTCTGGCGTGACGAAGGCGGTCTTTGGTCGAGCGTCGTCAGCCATGGGTACTTGCCAGTACCCCGAGCGCAGATTGAGAGAAGAAAAAACATCGGCTCCATGAAGGCTGTCAATCGCGTCATCGATGCGTGGCAGTGGATAAACATCCTTGCGAGTGATCTTATTTAGCCGTCTGTAGTCCACACAGAACCGCACAGAACCGTCTTTCTTCGCAACAAGAACAACAGGAGACGCCCATGGACTGTCCGAGGGCCGAATAACGTCGCGTCGGAGCATATCGTCAACCTGATCATTAATTAGTCGACGTTCAGCAGGCGACACGCGATATGGACGTTGCCGTAAAGGTGTATGGGCACCAGTGTCGATGCGATGCGTCACAACGGACGTGCGACCGAGAGAACTTCGCCCGACATCGAAAGAAGAACGATATTCTTGCAACAGGTCCAGAAGTTGGGAACGCTGTACGGCCGTAAGGTTGTCAGCGATGGAGGGGCCAAATACATCAGCAGATGACGAATCAGAAGTGGAAACAGCATTGATGGTACATGACCTGGGACCGCGCGTGTCATCGGGTACGTCCAGGACTTGTGCGTCGTCGACTGGTTCTACTCTGCCGAGACATTTCCCTCGAAGCAAGGTAACAGCATACGGAGACGGGTTGGTTACAAGAATAGCAGTGTTGCCCTGGTTGACCTGCACGGTCGCGAAAGGTACTAGCAACCCTTTCCTGCTGCAAGCGTGGTCAGATGGCGAAACAAGTCCAATGGTGTCGGAGAGACCAGCGCAGTAGACAGACACAGCCGTCGTCGATTAATATACACGACACCATTCCCAGGATGGAAAATTTACGTCCATTGCCTTTCTATGTTAGTTCCCTAAAAGGTTCTACGTGTGTTAAATTCAATAATTATATTTGGTTGGTAGTGTCGTACCCACGAGACCTAGAAGATGTGTTTAAGCGATTTTTAGCTTGTGCAAAGGAAATGTGTTATGCCTTGTCGGCCTTAACACTTATGTTATCTGGCGATGTTGAGCCGAATCCGGCACCAGTGACTAAAGCTCAAGAAGAGGCATTTTGTGCTGCTCTAGACACAATTAAAAATTGGAAGAGGCACAAGCACGCTTGCTTTCCGAGCTAACTAGTGCACAAGCTGGTCATGCTGCTGCTCAGAAAAAGATTGATAAGCTAGAGGAAAGGCAGGAAACACTTCTCGCAGAGCCTAATATTTCCAAAATGAAACAGGAATTCGTTGAAGGCAAAATTAAGTTGCTGAACGCAAACATTGCATCACTGTCACTTACTTCTAGGTCTAGAAGCAGCTCGGGTGATGCCGAAGCTAGTGCTGACACCCTTCGCAGTGTATCTGATCGTTTGGCCATTATCTCTTCTCGGTGCGAAGACACTGAGAACAGAATGCGACGCTCGAACTTGCTTATCTTTAACATTGCGGATGACGAAAAAGAAGACGGAGCTTTACCCGAGCAGAAAATTGTGGAATTTTGTTCACAAAGGTTTGACATTAACTTATCCAGCACAATATTCGAAAAAGTGCACAGGTTAGGCAATCATGCTGACAGCAAAAAGAGGCCTATCATTGCGAAAATGACCTTCTATAAGGAAAAAGGGAGCATCTTGTCCGCTTCAAGAAAGCTTAAAGGGTCCGTTTTTCTATTCGGGAAGACTTTTCTCCTGCCACGTGAGAGGCAAGAAGAAAGCTTATTGAGTTCGCCGAGAACAGAAAAAATCTTTTAAGCTATCTTTTGAAAGATTGCGCATAGATGATGCAACATACGTGTACGACCAGGCAACAAGCATGGTAGTGCGACTAGGCAGATAGCTAAGGCATGGTACTCGCACCTGTGAATTCAAGGAGGCACCTGAGCCTCAGAGTTTGCCGTCACTCACCATATCATTCACTAATCTTCGCAGCCTTCTACGAAAGCTTGACCAGGTCTGTTGCTTCCTTGATGACACAGGTTCTGACATTATCATCTTCACTGAGACATGGCTTCGTGCAGATGTTTCAGACAATGAAATTAGTTCCCTACAAAATACCTATAACATATACCGTTGTGATCGCGTTAACAGGAGGGGTGGAGGCGTAATTATAGGCTTTAAAAAGGCAATAACCTCTTATCTATTGGCGTCTCCTACAAATATATAAATTGTATAGGTTGTTTGCAGGACTCAATTTGAAAAATTACTGATTGGTTGCTGCTATCGCACTCCAGACACTAATCCCTCATTTCTAAGCGACTTACGAAGCACCATAGCTCATGCTGTCAAGACGTGTCCAACTGAGCTCGTTTATTTATTTGGCGACTTTAATTTTCCTTCAATAAACTGGAAGGTGCTTTTATCGCATTGCCATGTCTCCACTGCGTTCATTGCCTTAACATTAGATTTTAACCTAGTCCAAATCATAAGCCAACCAACTCGTGACTCGAATATACTTGGCTTGTTATTAACAACGGCACCAAATACTATATCAAATATATTATACATAGATGGCTTCAGCGACCACCGGTTAATGCAAATGATTCTTAACGTCCCACTTTGTCTCGCTAGAGTTAAAACAAAAACTATTCGCGATTTTATCAGAGGCAATTACATCCTTATAAATGATGAAATATGTAAGCTTTTTGAGAGCGTCTTTTTACCATCCTTTCATAATCGTTCCGTACAAAACAACTGGACACTCTTCAGAAACAAGTTAGCTTTATTAGTTAGTGAACATATTCCTACAATCAAAATAACAAATGATAAACTAAATCCATGGTTCAATAAATCACTCAACAGATTAAGGAATAAAACAGAGATTGTACGCGGCGGCTAAACGCGCGCAAACTGCTGCGTCGTGGCAAAGGTATAGACTTCTTGAATAGCTACTGCTCTGCGACACGCGCAGCCCGTGATAAGTATTTTTCTCGAGATCAACCGTCACTGCTCACCACTAACAGAAAGAAATTTTGGAAACAAGTGTGCCCAGAACGTCATGATAACAAAATCACGTTGAAAATGACGACCACATTCCCATTCCAGATCAAGACAGTCCTAACGCTTTCAATACTTTTTTACATCAGTTTACACCACTGAATATCATACAAACGTCTCCCATGTAGCCGATCTTGACTATTCATTTTTGCAGCCCATTGAAATCACTGTTGACGGAATTGCATCTATAATACATAATCCTAGAATTTCCACGTCAGTGGGCGTTGACGAGATTAACACTAAGATACTAAACAAGTATGGTCTTACCCTCGAGTAAAATATTATGTCACATCTTTCAGCAATCGCCATCAACAGGACAGCTTCCACATGACTGGAAAATTAAATGGTCATCCCCGTGTTTAAAAACGGCAATAAAAACTCACCCCAAAATTACAGACCCATTCCTCTAACACTCATCTGCTGTAAGATGCTTGAGCATATAATCACCTCCCATATTTACAATCAGTTAGAACAGAATGACTTTTCTTCCCAAACCAACATTGCGTTAGAGAGGCCATATCATGCTAAACACAGCTTTTCAAATTCACGACTGAACTACATCATCACTTAGATTTAAACCTGCAAATTGACTGTCTTCTTCTGGATTTTTGCAAAGCTTTCGATCGTGTCGCTCACTGCAGCTTAATCTCTAAACTCCCTTCTTTGTGTATAGATTTATCAACTCTATTATGGATACGGAAATTTTTTACTAACCGGCAGCAATTCACCATTGTTAATTATTTTTCATCCCCACTTTCATACGTTTGTTTTGGTGTGCCGCAAGGAAGTTTGCTCGGTCCACTGCTTTTTCCTATTTATAATATAGTTTTTCCAAGTAATTTATCATCACAAGTGCACATTTTCGCTGACGATTGTATAATTTTCCGAGCAATAACTAGTACTTGTGATCACGTAATATTTCAAAATGACCTCGACCTCATCAGCAGTTGGTGCAATGGTTGGCTGATGTCCCTTAATTCCAGTAAATGTAAAGTAATGTCCTTCTCTCGCAAACATTCTAACTCTGACTTTTCTTACTTTAATAATGGCAATCTTGTATCCAGTGTTGACTATTTTAAGCATTTAGGTGTAAACTTCACATCTAACCTTTCTTGGACTACCCACATCACCAACATCTGCTGTGACGCCTCACGATCCTTAGGCTACATGCGCCGCAATCTACGTAAGACTCCCACAAATATACGTGCCTTATCTTACGTAACATTTGTTGGCCCTCAGCTGGAATTCACTTCTGCAGTTTGGTTCCCTCATTACAGCTATTTAACTAACATGCTAGAGTTGATCCAGAATAGAGCCGCTAGATTCATCTCACAAAACTACGATCATAACGCAAGCATAACACAAATTTAAAAAAAAATGTCACTTGCCCTTTTGAGCAGCCGACGTGATATAAACCTCCTTTCATTATTTTATAATTATGTACATGAAAGAAAGCCATTATCAATGACATTGCAAACATATGCATTCACGTCAAAGAGACTTCATAATCACCTTTCATTCACACGCATGTACGGTAAAACTTACATTTTTAACTCATCTGCACTCCCCCGTGTCATCCGCATGTGGAACAGCCTTCCAGATAAAATCGTAGCTGAACGCAATCGAGAAAAATTCCGACACCTTCTACTCCCCCATTTTCAAGATTAACTGCTCGTTTTATGCATATCAAAATCAGCACCTAAGCGCTTATTTTTTACTAGTATCTTGCTTTTTTTCTCTTACTTTAAACTTTCCTTGATGGTTTGATTACTAACATGCCTATAAGTTCTGTTGTGTATTCTTGAGCAATGTTTTTTTTGAATAAGGGAAAGTCTTTTCACAATTTGTGCTTGCTTTTATAGCTTGTTTTACGTCATTATCTCACAATATTACTCATAGGATTTTTATTGCGTTGTATTCCTATTAAAATGAATAATAATATTTTCTCATTGTTATTCCTGGTAGGACTGGTATAGAAATTGACAATTAGTTTATGTTTATTATATGTATGAAAATGTACAAATTCATGTATCTATTTCTTTTATGCTCCCCCTACACAATGCCCTGTAGTGTCTGTAAGTCAATATATATATATATATATATATATATATATATATATATATATATATATATATATTGACTTACAGACACTATAGGGCATTGTGTAGGGGGAGCATAAAAGAAATATATATATATATATATATATTATATATATATATATATATATATATATATATATATATATATATATATATATATATATATATATATATATATATATATATATATATATATATATATATAGGAAAAAGAAGGTGCTCTTGGATCCAGTGGAGAAATACCAATAAGTCGAGGACGGGCAAAACGAAAACTCACATCAGCGTATTTTGCCTACGTTTCAGCCGGGGAAGGCTGGTCGCCGGCTGAAACGTGGGAAAATAAAAAGTTTTCGTTTTGCCCGTCCTCCAGTCCTCCACTTCTTGGTATATATATATATATTGTCACGTTAAAGAGACAGGAGACGTTTTTAAGGCGTCCTCACAAAAGTCCGAAGAGCGGTCGGCTCAGCGCAGCCAAAAACAGAACAATGGCACGAGGGGAACTGCCACTTCGTCTGCCTCTTTTGCGCTGGCAGCTCAAGCGCGCGGCACTGCCCCTCCTCCCTGAAGAGCATCGCCTCGATGCTAAACGAAGCGTGTATCGTAAAAAAAAACATTGTCACAGTGTGTGGTACGGTTTTAACCGCACCACGTGCACAATCTCGGGTCGTAGCTGTCGGCGTCGGGGTGGTTGGCTTCCGTCCGGAAGGACTTCGTAATTGACGTCGCTCACTTGTCGTAGCACTTTGTACGGGCCAAAATACCGACTGAGAAGCTTCTCAGAGAGACCTTTGCAGCGCACAGGGGTCCAAACCAACACCTGGTCACCTGGTTTATAATCGACTTGTCTGTGGCAGCGGTTGTAGCGCTGTGCATCGACGCCTTGTTGTTTCTTGATGTTTACGCGGGCTAGTTGACGTGCTTCCTCGGCTCGTTGCACGAAACACTCAGCATCTTCGTCGAGATTCTCGATGTTGTCAATGTCGCATGGGAGCATTGCGTCCAACATCGTCTGAACGTCCCGACCGTATAGAAGACGAAACGGAGTGAATCGTGTGGTCTCTTGCGTAGCGGTATTATACGCGAATGTTACGTAAGGCAGTATTTCATCCCACGTCTTGTGCTGTACGTCTATGTACATAGACAGCATATCAGTCATCGTTTTGTTAAGCCGCTCGGTCAGTCCATTTGTCTGAGGGTGATACGCTGTTGTCTTGCGATGCGTGGAGTAACTTAACTGAAAAACTTGTTCAAGGAGCCTTGCTGTAAACGCTGTTCCTCGGTCTGTGATGACACAGGATGGAGCACCGTGGCGTAATACAATTCTCTCGATGAAAAACTGAGCAACTTCACAAGCCGTGCTTTTAGGAAGCGCCTTAGTTTCAGCATAGCGGGTTAGATAATCTGTAGCGACGATTATCCACTTGTTGCCGGAAGATGACAAGGGAAACGGACCCAGGAGGTCCATGCCGACTTGATCGAAGGGTGTTCTGGGTGGCTCGATAGGGTGAAGTAATCCCGCAGGCTTAACAGATGGGGATTTTCGGCGCTGGCATTCGCGGCAGGCTTGAACGTACTGTTTAACGCAAGCGGCAAGTTTCGGCCAGTAGTAAGACTTTCGTACCCTAGCGATGGTTCGGGTGATGCCCAGATGGCCCGATGGAGGCTCGTTGTGGCAGGCAAATAGAATTTCCTCACGCAGCTCTGCGGGGACGACCAACAGGTAAGTTTTGTTGCTGGCGGCTGCGTTCTTCTTGTACAACACGCCCTGTCGTAAGCAGAAGGATGACAATCCGCGAGTTATATGCTGGGGCAGGGAAGTGCAGGGGTTATTGTTAAAAGTAATTGTAGCGTAAATGTGAAGAAAAAGAAGTGTACGAAAAGATATTGTCACGTTAAAGAGACAGGAGACGTTTTTAAGGCGTCCTCACAAAAGTCCGAAGAGCGGTCGGCTCAGCGCAGCCAAAAACAGAACAATGGCACGAGGGGAACTGCCACTTCGTCTGCCTCTTTTGCGCTGGCAGCTCAAGCGCGCGGCAATATATATATATATATATATATATATATATATATATATATATATATATATATATATATATATATATATATATATATATATATATATATTCGGCCGTGGCACGAAGGCCGTGCCACGGCCGAAACGTTAGTAAATACGATCCTTTTCTTATGTGCTATCTGCAAGTTCAATCATTATATATATATATATATATATATATATATATATATATATATATATATATATATATATATATATATATATTTAAATATATATATATATATATATATATATATTCTATTCAATGTGAATGGCGCTTAGAATATGCCTGGCTGCCACGGCTGCATTTTAGATGGAGGCGAAAATGCTGTGGGCCCGTGTGCTCAGATTTGGGAGCACGTTAAAAAACCCCAGGTAGTCGAAATTTCCGGAGTCCTCCACTACGGCGTTTCTCATAATAATATGGTGGTTTTGTGACGTTAAAATTCACATGTCAATCAAATGAATCAATTCCAACATAAGTCGTCTTGAAACCACACACCTAGAAACTTCTGAGACATTACCTGTTCTATTAAATGGCCCTGGTAGGCAATGATCATGGTAAATTTTCTTGGCTTATTCACGGGTGGGAACAACGCGTATTCGGTTTTATTTGCCTTTGGGCACAACTTAGTGAGTTTTAGTCTTAATGATAGCTGGTTCAAAAAACGATTCACATTATCTTCTAGGTCGAAAAGAGAAGAACCCTCAAAAAAGATGTTACTGTCATCAGTGTACATGACTAGTTTAGGACAATCTAAAATACGGCATGCAGGGACGAATAATACAAATTATAGATATAGAGAGGGCCCAGTATGTATCCCTGCGCCGCAACTCCTCAATCTGACGCAAGTAGCGGCGGCGAGACGGCGCTATGTTTGTCGCTTTTATGAGGAGTGCATTCCGAGACCGCTTCTTACATCGGAAGCTAAGCTTCTTCAACATCTTGTACATAGTTGCCGTTGACACAGGTGGCAGCTCGCTGTCCTCTTTGAAGTGGCGCGTAAGCTTGGTGATAGCGGGAATTTCGTTTGTGTGAAAGAAACTGTGCTCAATCCTTCACAGCACTTTCAGGTCAGAAAGAGAAAAGAAACAACTTTATTGACGGCATAGCAAGGTCGGTAAACATCATTTGCTGGTGGTTTGAAGGGTGGTGGCCAAAAGTTTACCACGACCATTTCGGCCCAGTTAACCACTTCTGCAGGAAGACGGTAGTCACTGACAACAGGAGTGACTCCCTCAAGGAAGGAAGCTAGCAGTACTACTCTTGGCGGGGTGTTACTCATGCATTCCCCGAAGAATGTGATTTTGGGTAGCTTTCACGCAGCTGCATTGACGGAAGTTTGGAGTAATCTCTTCTGGATAAATTTTAGACGGCCGATGATGGCTGGGAAAAGAGTTTGTTAGAATTTGACTCCAGATCGTGGCTCTTGACTTGTCTGCATGCGGGGCCGCGTATGTCTTGCGGTTCTCTCGGTAATACGCTGTAATTTTGTTATACGTGGTGATACCTTCCTACAGGATGTCCAGGAAACAGGGGTTCACGTCCCGGTTGATTAAACCTCGGGCTGCGCAGTGGGCCGCGTCATTCCATGGATTCCCCGCGTCAGCGGGAACCCATATAAGTTGTATTTTATCGTCTCGTTCTCTATTTTTGATAATGTTGACCGCGATCGAACCAACACAGCCCATCGTACAATTCATGAGCACTCTTTTCGAATCACTCAGTATGGAATTGATAGCCGGAATCGAGGTGGCCAGTGTGATTGCGACTTCTTTTGCCTCTATAAAGCTGAGGCCGTTTTTATGGTGGCTGCAGCGATAAGTTCCCCATTGGCGGCCACCGCGCATATGGTGTAACGGGCTCTTGCTTTTCGAGCGACGTCCACATTCAGAACGTTTGGGCAATCCTGAAATTGTTTTGCGAGATTTCCTCCTCTTGCCTTTCGTCTGTCGTCAAGTATTCCTGCCAGAATATTTTTGGGCAGGGGTTTATTTATACTGTCTGCTCGAGTTGTCGCTGGCGGGAAAACCTTGTTGAGCGTGCAACTAGTACATCATCCGAGATGGTTGAGTATGTGCAAGCCTGCTTTGGTTCGTGAGAACCTTTTTTCTGGAGTCATTAAATGTCGTTCTATTAGTTCCTCCACTGTGTTATGGATACCAAGGCGCAGTAGTTTTTCGGTGCTTGCGTATCTGGGAAGTTCTAGGGCATGTTTATATGTTTGTCAAATGAGAGAAATTAGTTTTTACACATTCTTCTTTCTGAGTTTGTAGTAGGGAAACAAGTAGGTGACTCTACTCATTAGAAAAGCGTGGATAAACTTGCATAGGTCGGATTCCTTCATTCCCTGAGTTTTCGTGACCACTCTCCTTAGAAGCCTACTCATTTGCTGTACGGATGCCTGTAATTTCTTGATAGCTTCTGAGTTATGGGTGTTACGCTGTATGAGTATTCCTAAAACCATGATTGTGCGAACAGTGGGGGACAACGGTTCCTTTTACTGTAATTTTGATTGCGGAACGCGCTCTACTTCAGGAATCATCCTTCTTATTTTTCGTTCTGGGGCCGAATTCACAAAGCTTTCTCTTTGGCTACTCATTTTCTTAGCCAAAAATTCTCTTACCTGGAGGGATTACTATAACGCGGGTATGAATTTAACTTATTCGGCACTAAAGAGGGCAAGGAGGACACACAATAGGCGATGAAACGACAAGAAAAGAAAGAAGTGTGTGCCGATAATATCAAGGTAGCATGCAAAGCGTCTAGCATCGAGAGTATACGATGATAGCCAATTATTTGCTGCATCTAAGTTTCAGTTCCGCGAGCGTCTGCTACAGCGCTTCCGGGATGCCGCGTACATTGTAATAGACGTTTTGGTGGGCTGTGCAAAGCCAAGCACTCGCCTTTAATCAACGACTGTATTTAAAAAAAATAATTGCTCGATGGCCTTAAGCCACCAAGCAATCCATGCACTATCTCGCCAAGTACAAGTAAACAACACTCCAGGTGCACCACATAAATGAAACCACACATAAATTGATGCATGCAATGTCTGAAAATGTGCCTCAAATGTCTTCCCCTATTTAACGCGACCAGTTACCTCACATATCATTGAAACTGCGCTGCTACTTAACTGATTCGGTGCAATCTAGCACGGTATAGTAGTGAATGTATGGATGTTTTGTACCTATAGTCGAAGGTAGCCTTTGTTACAATATTCTTATTACAAGACACATGAGCGACTTTGGTGCCTGCAGACGAATTGTGCGGAAATAGATAACAGCAGTAATCAAGTGAAATTGTGAGCGCAATTTCGCAGGTTCTATGCACCGCAGCATTTTTATAAAGCCGGAACGCGAGAACGTGCATACGCTTACGCTTAGGTATATGTCTACGTAAAATGAGGGAGACTCGTCGGGAGGTGTCTCAGTGCTAATGCTTTTCACAAAACACAGTCCAAATACTGCGTCCAGCGTTATTTGAGCGAGCAAACAAAGCAAGGGACGTGTATACGAGTGTTGAAGCCGAGAGACGTTATCACACGTGCAAAAAAGACGAAAAAAAAGAGAGAGACAAATACATAACAAAGACAATTTCGTGGCCCAGCAGACGTCAATGAAAGTTTCCGCAAAGCAGCGTCGGATGCTCGGAGAGCGTAAAAAAGGGGAGTATGCGCTTTATGGGAGCGACAGCCGCACAGAAAACGAGATGAAGTGTGACTGTCTTTAGATGTGAGAAAATCAATGCTAATTAGGAGAGTTGAGTTAATGAGCCAAAACTTTCTTAAATAACGATAATGGGAGCAAACTGAGCATTCATCTAGTGAAAGTGACACTAGTGACAGTGAACTCATAATAGTTGATTAGCGTTGTCACAAGCCGATATATATTTTTATTTTCTTATTTATATTTGGCAAACTATGGGAAGATAGCCTACGTTAGAGCCGGCTATCCCAACGTCATGACAGTAATGTACAAGAAAAAATAGCGCACGGTTATACAGTCACACGTGGCGGTTTCTATCTTCTAGTAACCTTGGGCAAACGCATTCTAACTATTTTTTCAATTTTTGACAATGTTTCACCGGACGTTTTTGCATTTGGCTTCATTCGAAGGAATGACCATATATCAGCAATAGGGCGAATGCAAGCGCTGCTGCAGTGGACGAGCGGTTACAGCGCTCAAAAACAATCTAGGAGGTACTTGGTTCGATTTACAGAATCACTGAGCACTTTTTTTTTTCAAGTGGTTGCCCGGCCTGACATTATGCGTGGTGGCGGGTACAAATTTTTTGAGAAGTAGGCTTTCGCACTTGCTTCTTTCACTCCCCTTTGACCCAAAAGCGCTGTACTGTGCTGCTTCAAAAATTAAACAATTCAGGCTTTATAATTTTCTCCTCCATCCTCTCTTATTGCAAAAGAGTCCAGTGCTGAAATACCTATATCATACCTGGTATATTACTTTTCACGTGTTTGGATATTCGACCAGCAATCAGTCTTCACGGTGTTTTGAAGAAAATCTACACATGCAGTGAGCTAACTGCTTGCAGCCTAGTTGACTGCCGTTGTAGGGACACGATTTCGTGCTAATTTGGTGGGCATCATCACATGCAGCAAGGCCAAAGAGCACGGACAGTTAGAGCTGACGCAAACAGAGTGATTAGTTTGTGTCTTCTCTCCCGCTATTTGTCATGCTGCACGCTTCAGTGTAATGTGGCTGTCAATGGTTAAAATTAACTATAGCAGATAATCAAGTTCTGCTGAGAGGGTTCCCTATTCTCCATAATGGAACAGAACAATGGCAATTTGATTTGTGTGATAAAGAGATACCCTGGTTTTGGTTACTAGAATAAATTTCTAAACTGAAGTTTATTTTTATTAACAACAGTTCCAGTGCAGATGAAAGGTGCATGGACAAAATTCGTGTATTCAGCTTGACTAGGTTTCTGTTCTTAATTGTAATTGCCAACCGGTATTAAGGTATGCATAAATATCACACACATATAAAACCACGCGTGATAGCTTGCTCATTATGATTAAAATTGAAAGGTTTAAATCGACATATTCAACTAACGCCATGTGTACGAGATATGCCATGTGGAGTAGCTATGCACTAAACTAATCTTCGCAGGTTCGTTCCATTTTACCCAATTTCTTGCCAATGACTGTAGGTTGGTAAATGAAACAACTTCTTCGAACACACATATTCTGTGTAAGGTTACATTTAGTTTTATGCAGTACAAAACAAATTGAAATGTATAATGGCTCAAAAGAGAAATAGCTAGAAACAAATTCAGCCAAATCATTACCAAACTTACTCACCATTGATAAACGGATTCTCATTTAAAAGATACATGCATACATACATACATACATACATACATACATACATACATACATACATACATACATACATACATACATACATACATACATACATACATACATACACACATATACGCACACACATATATACAAATGTACACCCATACATACATACATACACTCAGGTGTAAATATTAAAATGAATGGCTAAAAAACAACAATTCTAATACGCTCATTTTGATTATACTACAGAAAGTAACTTACGAGAGAAATCCACCGGCACTGTTAAGTCTGAACACGCTGTTTCTCGAACCATCTCGCAAAAGCTTGATGCATAGTTTTCCGCTGCTGCCCAGTGACAAGCAGTTTTTATAAAAACACAAGAATAAAGCCCCTGACAATGTCATGCTAAAGAAAAGGGCTGTGCGTCAATATTTTGTACATGTCTGCAATATCACTCTGTTTATTTACATAGCTTGGCTCATTCAGAACCCACTAACAAAGCATGTTAGGACACTTGGGCTGAAAGTTGGCACAGTGCGAGTAAATTCTAGACAATACATGAATAATACAATTATAAGCTACTAAGCTCCTTGGTGCAAACAGTGTTTATATTGACAGCTATAGGTGCCATTTTGTTTCCCCAAAACACTTCTCAAAAGTAGAATCAACTTTATTTAGCTAAACGTTTCTATTCTGGCGCGTCGTGGTGGCTCAACGGTGGAAGTGACTCTTTCGGCCATGAAAACAAAGACCAATTATTTTCACGGTTCATGAATTCACCCCATGCTAACATTGAGGCAGCTGGTAGGAGTGCTTTTGGAGAGAGGAAACCACCACATTTCCACCAGTTGTGGCCTTGGATAGCTACTTCACTTGGACAAAAATGATGAAAAACAATCCTCAAGAAGACTTCAAAGTTTGCACATCAACACAGTTCCCATACAGCTGTCTATTAGTCTGCTTGAAAAATGTTGAGTTTACTGGTGGGCAAAGACTGTACACTATGTGAGGTGATGCTCCAGTGCACTGCATGTATGTCTTGCTGCTGGCCTCAACTGCGATGTTGCTCAGCACATATGTGTAAAATAACAACTAATACTATGCCACTGCAAAGTAATTATGTGTCATTTGCATGAAACAGGGACCACAATAAGAGAACATAACAACATTTGCCTTCACAAAGTTCAAAAAATGTAAATAAATTTCTACAGAGTTTTCACAGTTCGTCTGAGGATAGTAATATTGGTTGTAAACACATTCTTACTTCCACTAACAAACTATTTTAAGATGCCAGATTCAATATTAGAGTATACCAGCACTTTTGTAGGGCTAAAAAATTGTACAGGTACCTAGAACAACACAAGTGAATGCATGCTATAGCTACATATAAAAATAAATACCTTTATTTCTAGACTATGTAGAGCTGCATAGATGATAAGTCACTTGCATTACATTATGAACAAACCTATCCGAGCAAAGTATACATTTAAGAAGTTGCACTTACACAGTAGATAAATAGACTGTTGAAGGACGGACAGGCAGTGGGATAATGCCCAAGCACGAAAATCTACTGTTAAGATATACTAAGAGTAGTGATGATCCTCTTCCTTCCAAAGCAAATAATCTACATAGATTCACTTCCCATAGCTTATACACTCATGACATCATTGGTGCTATACAAATGAGTGTACTCTGAAGGATTAAATCGACTAAGTACATGATTACTGCATCCATGGCTTTACTTCTTGTACTACAAAGAATGCAAACACAGTTACCATTGGCGACCATGGATGCTGTGATTTCTGGCATGTAAACGTAGAGGCACGCAGGCACCTAACACACATGTTAAAACTTCAGCTCAAAAATATTTGCCCACTAACACTACAGCAGCCTTTAAATTAGTGTCATTGTTTGGTATCTTCCATGCAAAATTTAAATAATTTCGAATGCAAGCAAAGGAACTGTTGATAATGCACTGCTAAGAAGTTAAGCAGTTGCTGCTCCTGACATAACAATGTGCTCTTTCTGCTGTTGTAAACTTTGAGCAGGAGAACAGTCACTGGCAGTCTCTTTATACTTGTTGGTCTTCTGTGCTCTGTTCTTGATACACTGTACATGACCGTGGAGCACCGAACCCCTTGTTACTGCTGGAACTTACAAAAATACAGATCGTTGTTACAACCATGCTACATGCAAGAGTGTATGGTTGTCAATTATGTGCTCATATTTACAGATATTGTATTTTCAGAAGCCAATGACAAGCCTCAACACACACACACACACACACACACACACACACACACAAACAGTGAAGACTGAAATTATATTTATATTATACAAGAGCAAAACTACAATGTTATAGATGAAGGCATGGAACTTCTGAAAGGCATAAAAAGCCAATAGAGTTTCTTATATTTCGACTTTACACTAGGTGCGAGAAGTAGACCACAAATAAGTTTATTAACAAACACAAGTTAGACTGCATTACAACACAACAGCCAATGTTCATAACTTTAAGGCTGTCTAACATAGCCAGCTCACCATACCGCATATAGGAGCAAATGGGCAGTCTAGAAGACACAAAGAACTTGTGGAATATGAGTGTGCTTGTTGCTGACATCTATTATTCTAAATGAAGAAAACCTTTCGAAAATACACTTCATCAGGGGAAATAATCATACGCAACAAACACAACGGGCTCCTACAGGTGCCACCAACATTCACCACTATTGTTGATACCAGTGTCTTGCCGGATGGATATGCTGCGTCCTGCACAGAACACCAAAGGAGAGCTCCAGGACTTGGATTGCATGTGTGCTAGCTGCATCGCTCTGCTGCTGAATTAGGCTAGCCATAGACAGAGAAATGAGAAGCCATGGCTTTGAAACACACTGAACGTCACCTTTTGAGATCAACAATGTATACTTAGGTCAGGTACAATTTGTAGAAAAATATATATCACTATGCAATCGTGGTGAACATGTTCGGCTGAAACACAAGCAACAGCACTGAGAGAGAAAAAGCTACATTAGGTAAAAGATGCAGTTACTGGCCCTATGTCATCTGAGGCTTCTTCAATAGGTCTTTCTCCTTGCAAGTTGTGAACAGCCAGGCAATTTTCACCCACTTGCTATTTCCTTCCAGACCACTTGATCCACAGAGGGAGTCACAAGCTCGAGAGCTCAATAAGGAATCAAAGTATTTGTGCTCGTTTCAAAGCACAAGCTTTTGAGTCTCAGATTATTGGAGTTTCATTCATAAGCTGCAGGCTTTCAGCTTTGAACATTCTCAATTATCTGGCAATTCAGCTCTATAAATGTTGAATAAGAATTATGTGTAAGAATATTACAGGTATCCACTGAAAGCAACCATGCTTGGGTTTTCAATTTGTGCACAGTAAGTGGTGTTCACGTAATCGTATGTATTAAAGAAAAACTAATCTTGCAGCCAGCTGTTAGGCAGTTTTGTGCCCTCGAAGCTCCCAAGAAGATCGCAGTCCTTCCAGGTGAGGCTGCCATGCATGCTTCCACGCCACATCCGCTGAATGATAACATTCCCAGCAGTGACATAGGCTTGCACAGTTAGGGAGAACGTGTCCTTCCTATTTATGTACAGGTGCTTCAATTAATGATGAGGATTGATGTGCCAGAATGTGCAACCGATGCATCACAGGAGCTTAACAAACCAATCTCTGCGATCTGTGAAGAGCCAAAAACGAGATATTTGAAAACAATCATTAAAAGCACTCACTTCTAATACTTATTTGAGGAAGCTATCACTTCGTTAAAGTGACCAAAATCTGCTATAATCACTTTGAAATAAACTGAAGCCTCATGTAAAATTTACGTACCGCAATATATATGTCCTACTGAAATATAGTACTACCACACTGGTAATCGTCTATAGAACTAATTTTCCAAAATAACATAAATTTTTAGGTGCTACCTGGCTCCTAAAAATAAATTCACATTAACTTTCCAACTATCAAACGTGGTCAATCGACAGGCCCAACCTCATAATGAAACAAGAGCTCACTTGTATCAAATCGCAAAAAACTTTTTATGTATTTGCTCCGTAATATATGTATGTATATAACAGTAGTAGTAAATTTTTCATGCTCCAACTTACCATAGAGAAACATAACATATAATGGGCTTAAAAACTTGCACACGTTATAGAACTGCCTGAATTATAGTACCGGTGAAATTTAGTTCTGCAAGGTGAACTCACCGATGGCAGCATTTGGTAGCCGTCGGTGTCATGAGGAACCAAGTACGGCCAACAGGCAAAGGGCATCTGCAGACTGGAAGCTGCCAATGACAGCAATGAAGGGCTGGCCAGGCGTGCACGTCCATTGATAAAGTGTAAGAACTGGCCATGACCGGCTGTTGTCAAGGCTCTATTTCCGTGCAAAACGATGGCCAGACGAACTCGGAAACCTGTAGTTAGGCGATATTGGCCTACAACTTCATCCAAAGCAAGGCACCGGTGAAATCTTTGCTTTTTCTGGGGGCCGGAGGGAAGGTTGACGTTCACGGGCTATCGCTGCCACATAGAACTCTCAAGTTGTTACCGAAGAACTGTCTAGGCGCACTTCCAAAGTAACACGATCCACAACAGAATGTAGCACCTCGCAGCTTTGGTTGATCACATCACAGCGCTAGGTCTGGGGGCCGGAGGGAAGCTTGACGTTCACGGGCTCTCGCTGCCACATAGAACTCTCAAGTTGTTACCGAAGAACTGTCTAGGCGCGCTTCCAAAGTAGCACGATCCACAACAGAATGTAGCATCTCGCAGTTTTGGTTGATCACATCACAGCGCTAGGACTATGGTTATCACAAAAAGGAGAAGTGACGACTTAACAAACAAAAGCGCCAAGCTGCCCCACCACAACTTCGCAGGGCAAAACAGTTATCAACGCTGTCTTTCAATTTTCGCTCACACGAGCACAGCTTGTTCACAAGTCTTGGAGCGTCAACACAGCACAACTGTTCACAACGAACATCGTTTCACTCCCGAACAGTACATTGCTCTCAAGTAAATAGAAGCGTACAGGCTAACTAGTGGCGAAGCAAGAACCGAGCGCGTAGTTCATACGTTTCCGTACGTACTTGGGGTCACTCAAGTAACGCGTCAAAACGCTGTCAATCCGAAATGTCGCACAGCACCCAACTGAGAGCCTGGAATGTCAAGCAAACGAACTGTTACCGGCACACAAACACACATTGCAGGCTTCTCGAGTGCTAGTTGCCGTCGATACATCGACGCCGATCCCCGCTTGATAACCACACCGACGCACAGGCTTCGCTGCGCTTCACCGTACACCATTGCACTGCCACAGCTTTCCGCACTGAAACGCTGAAGTAACTCGTGCGAGAAGCGTTTGCTGAAAGTCGCACCGACCGATATGCTGTTTACGACGCCATGTTGTTTTCGACAACTGCGCAGCACATAAGAGAGCTCTTAGAAAGTACTTGCACTATTTTCACGGCGTGACAAAATTTTCTCTTATGTTCGAGGGGGGGTGATATGCCGAACAGGACAGGCAAGCCAGATGAAAGAAGTGTTTTGGCAACGTCACGGAGTGAGCTGATGTAGAGGGTATTGCTTCACAACCAATCACAAGATGTGCCTATCGACCAAGTCGTCGGCTGCTCACGTTTGTCATCTGCTTCGATTAGAGCATGCGACAGGAGATTCGCCTTCGCAACGCTATTATTCTTAGGTAAAGTTGTCGCTGCGTCGCACAAAATACATGTCAGTGGCTTGCTCTACCTTTGAATGATGTTCGTGTGCCAAGTTAAATGGCTGGTAATTGACGCAGGAATGAATTCAGCCAAGGTTTGCTCCAGAATCGTGAGGGTTTGCATATTTTCGGTGTCATACAAAGTTACTAGGGTCATTTCATTCCAATTGCTTGCCATATTATCACGGTCCATATCGGTGTCTGAACAGTGAAGGTGAAGATGCATGATTTGTTTGTAGTTCCATGCGTAATCACGTGCACCCCTAATACGCTTTGTTTCACAAAGTACGCTTTGTTCCAGATCGTCCCAAAGTGTATCGACAGCTGTATTCCAGAGATCGCAACCATTGGACAGTTAGAGCCAATGAAAGTACACTAGAGCACAAACTTTATGAACCACTCACTGAAAACTTCCTCTCATTTTTATTTCCAATAGCGTGCAAAGAATGTGCTTCCATTATTCTCTTTGGCGGTAATTTCCACCAATGAGGCAAGAATCTCGAGTCGCACTTTTAATTGGATGAGATGGGGCGCAACACAACAACATAACAAATAAGGTTGATCTTATGCCATGCCGCGTTCGAATGCACCGACCATTCACGTATCACATTGGTTTTCATCCAACCACAAATCTTCACATGCGTAGTTTTATGCCATTGACGCCAAATAGAATTCTTCAATTACTGCGACTTTGAACTTATTGGACGATAATGGTTGTCAACACCATCCACTGTGTACAAGGGAAACAACACGCGAAGCTCAAAGCGCCGAAAGAAATAAAAACGCACCAGCAGTCATCAGGCAGCCCTTAATGGGCGTGAATTAACTCAAAACCAGCCAGGCCACCAAAGTATACCGCCACGGCAGCAGGTTCTAAGTAGCTACATTGTTCCTAAGAGTGGTCCGGACCACTATTAGGATTTTCTCTCAGCCATGCTGTTTTTACGCACAATTTCGCTTCGTAAATCCACTTACGAGCACTTTTCGGTGACGTAAGCAAATATAGCAACTGCATCACCATCGCTGACATGTTCCCGGGCAGTCACAGCGCGCTTTATTTGCAGCGGCCGATGTGACAACGATGGCCTCTTACGACGATTTTTCGTTACGTGAATCTACTTGCGCAACAAAATTTCTCTTGCGCAAAAATGTTTTCGTAAGTGAGTTTTGTGAATCCGGCCCCAGATTACTAGGAACTCAGAGTGGTTGGGAGAGCTACTAAGGCCCAATTTTTTTACGTACTGTTGTACAGTGTCGGCAGCTGTTTACAACGCGTCACAGATTTGTCCATCTGAGCCTGGGCAGGTCTATATGGTTATATTATCAGCATGCAGTGAGTGCCTAATGTTTGGGATCTGATACAAATGAAAGGGCAGACCACGCATCGTAATGGTAAAGAGGTATAGTGATAAGATGGCTCCTTGTGGAGTGACCCGTGTTTCAAGAGGGATCTTGTCGCTTTTGAGGTCACCAATGGTTAGCTCAGTCGTTTGCTCATGCTGAAAAGTTCTGATATATATGTAAGTGTGACTGCCAATGCTCATTTGGGCCAGGTTGTCAAGTACAGCAGCATGGGACACATCAAATGCTTTACTCATACCCCGGCTCAGGATGGTCCTGGTAGCCACTGTGTGTCTAGGATTTAATGTATCATTGTGAAGTTGTAGCTATATATCCTGTGCGGATAATTGCTGGCGTAATCCCACCATCTTAGGGGGTAGCAGATCTCTCGACTCTGCATAAACTGTTAGTCGTTGTAAAATTGCGTGTTCTACTACTTTCTCTAAACATGATGTAAGGAAAATAGGCCGAAGCTTTTCCAGACTCAATGCCTTGCCTAGCTTGGGAATAAATATTACTCGAGCGTGTTTCTAACTTGGTGGTAGTGTTCTAGACGCCTAATGTTTGTTCATAAGGTCAGTAATTGCCGTAATACACTTATCGTCTATGTTACGCAGTGTTTTGCTAGAAATTGGATCATCTCCTGGGGAAGCCGTTGTATGAATATTGCCACGTTCCATTTCCCAAGTTTTCATTATCGTCCCAAAACACCACACGATTCTCAGCGCAAACTGCGCCTGCAGTTTTCCAGAAGGTTCCGGACTGTAGTAGATCATTTCGATAAGATCACACTTACTGTGCGAACGGTACAGATTGTTCTGGAACCTACGCCACCGCCAGCGATAGCGCTAGAACATTCGATGGCAAGAGTATAAATGCCGACGCGCTTCGCCGCTTGTCAGTTGTTGATCGAAGGCCGACGCTCCGTTCGCCGCTATCAGCCCGAGACTGCTATCTGTGCAAGACTGCTGCTGTAATTGGACTTTCCGTTTACCGGGCACAGGTTCGCCCAAACAAACAGGTAAATCCCGACACGAAGTCTCTTGTCTTCGGCCACGTCACGACCCCGTGAAAATATTATTCAAAACAGCGGGTATTTCCGCCTCGGTTATATCTCGATCTAGCTCATGGTTAGTATTTTCAGAGTATTGAGGCATTTGTGATGATACCTGTGTGTTTATATACCTGTTTTTCAGATCTTGCACTAATTCATGGTTGGTGCCCGTGCATATGGAAGTTCCAGCCATCCTGCCAGTCTGTCGCTCATCAAGCCGCACAAACCATTCAAGCGCAGTGTATCCTCCACCAGCCCAAAGTACTGCACATCTTCGCTCCTTTTTTTGTGAAACCACACGGGACTGGTGGGCTGGGTGGCTGTGCTTCAGCGCAGACCACTAATCTATTGCTTTTCGCCATGCAGGTCCACAGTTTCTTCACTGGACTACTTTTGCCCGCAATTATGGCCTTCCCCCAAACTACAGTGATCGCAGCAAACCATTCCAGCATGCCCGGTGCGGGCCCCTGTCCTGCTCCGTCCGCGACCGATTCAGCGTGCCCAACAGCGCCGCCACTGCCCTTTTTGGTTCCCCAATCACCCTGGAAAGCGCTATCGTCAGCAACATCATTCATCAAGTCTACTATAGAACCGCCCCGGTCGTCTCGCACGCTCTGTGGGCTCGGTGTCTGTGCTTCAGCCCAGACCACTAATCCGTTGCTTTTCGCCATGCAGGTTAGTCGAATGTCTCATTCTTTTGGAAAAAAAAACTAGCAATTACTTTCTTATACAGCTACCGAGCCCACGGTGTTGCGCTACAATTGTTGTTGATTGTGTTCATGCGATGCAGTCGCTTTTGCTTTTGGCGGGAGATATTGAAACCAACCCTGGCTCTCCCAGTATTGAGGATGTAATGAACGAGTTAAGAAAGCTATCGGCTGGCCAGTCGAAGCTGATTACCGATATGCTAGACCTTAAAAACCAGCTTCTAACAACAGACAAAACCCTATCGGACCTCAATAAACGCATGACTGATTTAGGACATTATCACGCCATTTCAACGATCCGAACCGACCTGGACACTATGAAAACAGATACCACTGAAATGGCTAACCAGATTGACCGTCTTGCTGCACAGATGGATGATACTGAAAACAGGTCCCGTCGCAATAACCTGATCTTTTATAACATTCCCGACCCAAACCCTAAAGAAACATTCGCAGAATCTGAAGAAATCGTCACCCGTCATTGTCATGATTACTTGAAGTTCACCATTGACCCTAAACACATTGAACGCGCAAATCGCCTAGGACGCCATACAGGAGGCCATATTCGGCCAGTCATTGTAAAATTCAATCAATTCAAAACTGAAGAATTTCTACTTTCTAATGGCCCCAAATTTAAGGGAAGAAATTTCCGTGTTGGTGAAGATTTCTCTCATCCCGTTAGAGTGGCTCGTAAAAAACTGATCGCCTTCGCTAAATCAAAATCTACTTCCTACTCATTGCGGTTCAAAACATTGCACATTGGTACCAAACGCTACGTGTATGACCACTCCACAGATTCTGTTCAGGAAATGTTGTAGCAAATGCCCCATCATCAAAATAGGCCTCACCGCCCTCGATCCGCCCCTCGATCAAACTTATTGCTCTCTGCTATCTTTACTAACATACGCAGCTTTATTCCAAAACGTGACATTATTTCTAATCTGGTGTTATCATCTGATAGCAACCTTCTGATACTAACGGAAACATGGCTTACTAGTGACGTGACTGACGGCGAGGTACTCGCTGACCTACCCAATTTTAGAGAGTTTCGAAACGATCGCAGCGGCACGAGAGGAGGAGGGGTACTCGTCGCTGTCAGTCACAACATATCCTGTTCGTCTATAAACATTGTGTCCGACCTTGAAATCTTGTGGCTTAAATGCCATGCCGCACCGCACTCAGTTTTACTAGGCGTTTGCTATAGGCCCCCTCACAGTACTCCCGATTTTTCTTCTAAGGTCAATAATATCCTAAGCGAAATAACGACCAAACACCCTAACATGCATGTAATTCTGTTTGGCGATTTTAATTTTCCTAATATCGATTGGGCAAGCCAGCCTGCACCAGCGGCTACGTCAAGGAAATCGAACGACTTCCTTGATGTATGCCTTAACTTTAACCTATCTCAAGTTCTTACAAAACCAACCCGCGTTACCGATAACTGCCAAAACATTCTGGATCCTATATTAACCAGCCATCCCGAGTGCGTGTCCTCCATTGCATACCTGCCTGAAATCAGTGACCATAAAGTCATTCATGCTGACTTCGTGATTAAGTCCGCTTTATCCCCGACCATAAAAAAAACTATCCGTTTGTATGATAAAGGAAATTACGAAGCAATTAACTCTGAACTAACGAATTTTTACTCCACTTTTGACACTGCCTTTTCTTATCATAATGTAAGAGAAAACTGGTTGATTTTCAGAGATAAGCTAAACGAAATGGTTGATAAATACATTCCCCAAATTATTATCAATCCTAATACCGCCCAACCCTGGTTCAATAAAGCACTGAAACGATTAGAAAACAAGAAAGAACGCTCCTTCCGCGCAGCCAAGTCCCGTAACATCCCTGATGCATGGAACAAGTACAAAGCCGTCGAATGTGCTTATCTGCAAGCCATACGTCACGCCAAACACTCAGTCTTAAATTCGGATGTACCGAACATGCTTAAGAACAACCCTCAAAAATTCTGGCAAGTCATAAACCCACAGGGCACGCGCAATATTACACTATGTAATGAGTTAGGGGATGCCCTAAGTGACACGGAATGTGCACGTGTGTTTAACGCCGCCTTCGCATCCGTTTTCACCCAAGAAACTGAGTTGTCATTTACCATCCCTCATGCGAACTTTGAATGTACCATGCCACCAATTACGTTTTTTTTCAGCGATATTTCATCACTAATAGACAAAATCAAACTTTCTTCTTCAGCTGGTGTAGACAACATTACATCCAAACTCCTGAAAAATACTAAACATATCTGTGCAGCGTATCTGTGTATACTATTTTCACAATAAGTTTCAACAGGAATGCTGCCTCCAGATTGGAAGCACGGAAAGGTCGTTCCAGTCCACAAATCAGGTAACAAACAATCACCATTAAATTATCGTCCCATTTCATTAACCAGCGTACCCTGCAAACTCCTCGAGCATATCATCTACACACATATCATGGACTTCCTTGATTCCAATAATTTTTTTCATCTTTTGCAGCATGGCTTTAGGAAAGGGTGTTCGTGCGAAACGCAGCTAGCTATGTTTGTTCACGACCTGCATGTTAACCTCCACTCTAACCTTCAGACTGACGCCATCTTCATCGATTTCACAAAGGCATTTGACAAAATTCCTCATGAGTGCCTACCACTAAAGCTTGCCGCGTTGAATTTAAATGATGACGTATTAGCAAGGATTAAAGAATTCTCAACTAATTGTTCGCAATCAGTTTTCGTCAACAATCAAATGTCTAACACTACCCCGGTAACCTCAGGTGTCCCTCAAGGGTCTGTTCTAGGCCCGCTTCTGTTTTTGATTTACATTAATGACCTACCATTACATGTATCTTCTAACATACGCATGTTTGCAGACGACTGCGTTATTTATCGTAAAATAAACAACGTTTCGGATGACACGTCTCTTCAAACTGACTTACTAAGCTTACAGGAATGGTGTAACCTTTGGCTAATGGAACTCAATCCTAACAAATGTAAAACTGTTTCCTTTCACCACCATTGAAATCCGATAGTATTCCCGTACCAAATTGCTGACACAAACCTCGAATTAGTTCCTTCCTATAAATATCTCCGAGTAACCCTTTGTAGCGATTTAACCTGGGCAACGCACATTACGAACATCATTGCATCTGCTAACAAAACACTCGGGTTCTTAAAACGCCATTAGCGTCACGCTAGTAATAATGTCATATTACTAGCTTATAAATCTCTCGTAAGGACGAAGATAGAATACGCATCAGCAATTTGGAGCCCGCATCAAGCATATCTCATCAATCAACTCGAGTCACTTCAAAATCGAGCCACACGATATATTCATTCTACGTACTCTTACGACGTCAGCATATCAGCACTGAAAACAGAATTGGGCCTATCATTGCCTGCATCTCGTCGCCGCATTTCTAGTCTTTCTCTTTTTCACAAGTTTTTCTACAGCTCGCTCGGCAGGCCACCATACAATCTTCCTCCGGCACGCATCTCCCATCGCACTGGTCACCCGCAACAAGTTGAGCGGCCGCGTACGCGCACCGTCACTTTTTCGTCCTCATTCTTTTTTCGTGCAGCTACGGACTGAAACGGCTTTTCTAACGAAATCACCGCCATAACCTGTCCTACAACCTTTTTGAACACCGTAACAAATTACCTTGCATTGTAAAAAAAAAAGGCTTTCACGTTTTCATATATGTACCCACCCCTTATGTAATGCCCCTTCAATGGGGTCTTTAAGGTAATAAAATGAAATGAAATGAAATGAATCGTCTGCCTACAACCACCGTGCACCACTCCAACCCGCACCAATTCAAGATTGCCCTCGAATCACTTTTTTTATTTTGTATTTAATACCCATCCCTCATGTAAAACCCCAGCTGGGGCCTTTGAGGTATTCAAAATAAATAAATAAATAAATAAATTTTTAAACAACCTCATGAATTTTATTGCGCGACGTGCTTTTAGCCTGCTCAGGAACCGATTAGTGCCTGAGGAGCTGCCAGGTGTTTTTAATTCCTAGCTGACCGTTGAGCCTGTCGCATAGCTGATGCCATTGTGCTTTACTAAGTTTTTTTGCGTACTCCTCGATGTCCATGTTAATTTGCGCTAGTCGGCGTTTCAACTTTCGATTGTGGTTTTGGCGGAGCCATTGGTGATGTAAGCTGGCTTGAGATTTCCACAGGTGCAGAAGATTCGAGTCCGGGACGGAACCCTCCCGCTCCATTGGGGTCTCGCATGTGGCCCGTTTAGCATCAGTAGCGAGATCCTTAGTCCACTCATTGAGGCCTTCGATAGTGGTGGTTAAGCGCTTGTCTCTCAGGAATCGAAAGACATCCCATTTCGTGTGTTAAGTAGAGAATTTTTTTCTTTTGCAGCCTTTAGGGGGTACGTTGATGGAAAGCAGGTAATGGTCGCTTCCTGAATGTCGTTCATCGTTTTCCCACGTAACTGCGTAAGCGTTTTCAACAAGTGTCAAGTCGAGGGTTGCGTTGCGACTGACGCTATTCCCAATCCTGGTTGGTCGGACGGGGAGCGTAAGTAAGGTAAGACCAAAGTCCCTAATCGTTTCCCATAGTTCAGTGCCCTTGCGGTCACACTTGGGGCAGCCCCACTCGGTATGTTTGGCATTAAAGACACCCATTATTATCAGCTCTGAGGAACCCACTATTCTGCTAACTTCTTTAGCAGTGAAGCAACGTGGGTACTAGTATATCTGGGTGCACTATACAAATTTAAAACGTATATGCTGCTATCTGAGCATTTGTGGGGTAGATGTTCTACTAGAGTGTGAGCGATCTCTGGATATTGCAAGTCATGTTGGATTGCTGTGAGATTGTGTTGCACCAGTATAGCAGCAGCTGGTTGCTTAGCAGCAGTGGTAAATTCGTTGAATGCGGCATATCCAGACAGCTTCGCAGGATAGCCTGTCTCCTGTAACGCAATTATATCAAGACACTGGTCGGTGGATTGCTGGTGAAATGGCAAAGCTGCCCGTTTGTTGCAGTAGCTCTTGCAATTCTACTGCCAGAAGATGTGCTAGTCGCGTTGGCCATCTTTTTGTGAATATGGCGTTGTCCTGACAGATTGAGTCGAGGGCAATTTGGGACTTTTGTTAAAAATGGGCTGCGTGGGAGTTGAGGATGGTGTCTGTGATGTACGTCGGCCGCAGCAGCACTCTCGGTAGGAGAGGGAAGTGAATCTAACCGAGCTGTAAGGTTAGCGAGAGCCATACCAAGGGCAGCGATACTCTGAGTGAGCTGTTGGTTTTGAGTTGTTTTCTCCCCAGACATTTTGTCGAATAGAAATAGTAGCCTTTCAATTCGATCATTCATTTGTGAGACGTTCTAGTATGCGGTGGTAATTACGGCTGTTGGTTCGGCAGCCTTACGTTTCGTGCCCCTGACCGCGTCTACGTCCATTGTGGCAGTGTTTTCGTTTTCCGCGACACACGCCACAATCTCTTCACTATTTTTGTAATGTTTGTAATAGTGGCGCTATCAGGTGGTTGTTTGTGTTCCAATTGTTTTATTTTATCGTTAGCGGCAGCCAATCGTTGTTGCAATAGTTCGACCTGCTCTGCCTACTCCCTTACCTGTCGGTTTTCGAAGGGTTGTGTCTGCGGCTGTCGCTGCTTGTCTGTCTGCCCAGCGACGCTCTTTGCGTGTGGGACGGCTGGAAGTCTGTGGTGATGATCCCGTGTCTTTGACGGGTATCTAGAGCGGGCACCGTTGTCAGGTCCGGTAGCACTGGTGCTCCTTACACCAAGCGGCGGGAAAGATTCTTGATAGTTCTTGTTGTTGGTAGTAGTACCCTCGGTCTGGCAGTCGTAAAGGTGCTGAGTTGCTTTGTCGGTAATCTTGTCGTTTCATGGAAGCTGTCTTTTCAGGAATCTGTCTTTACAGTTGCGACTGCTGGTTAGGTGGCCACCTTAACAAAGGACGCATTGTGCCGGGCAAGTGAGTTCTTTGCTGTCGGTAGGATGCGGGTGGCTTTCGCCACAATGACGACAATTATCTTGTTTCGGCTTCGGACACACGTCGGTCCTATGACTAGTTTGTCTGCTATTGAAGCACGCCTCTACCGGTTCTCTGAAGGAAAATATTAAGAGCGTTAAAGCAGGGTAGCCGACATGCTAGGGTAGGGTACGTATGACCAGTGATGGTTAAGACGGAATGTCTGGTCTTTCCCAGTCGCCGAGCGCTTACGATGTCGATAGTTGGATTGCGGGCGCGAAGCTCGTTGAAAATCTGGTCATCACTTTCGAACCTGTGCGCATTGAATATTATGTCTCTTGCCGAGTTGTCAGTTGCAGGGGCATACACAGCCATGGCACATGATTGTTCGGGAATTTCAGTTGGGTAATCTTCAGTTTAGACATTGCACGGCTCACATCAGGCGGGCTGACAGTGAGTGTTGTTGGTCGACTGATTGCGCATCTGGTCTGTGTGAGACTGCGGGTGGGTCGAATCCGGCAGCGGCGCATAAGGCTTCTGAGAGGCGGGTTGGCCCCAGACCGGCTAGGTGTTATGAACCCTGCGGTGGCAGGACTATTTTGCAGTCTTCCGGCCATAACCGTGGCAATGGTGCCCACGCACGGCAAGGAGTCGGCTTGTCGCGTTGGTTGTCAGTGGTCACATTGCCGGCTGCGTCTGAGCAGTGCTCTGAATCAGGCGTTTCATGGCCGACGCAGTATGTGACCATGATTCGTCATTAAGCTTTTCATCAGTTTTTGGCGTTCCTGTTACGACAACTTCCATTTTCCTGTCTAGGACGCGCTCTGGAAGCAAACGCTGACAGAGAAAGGCGGCGTCTTGTCGCAACGACGCCGGAGTTAGGGTAAGCACGGTGGCCTAGCGTAGTCAAGAATGGTGCATTGCTTTCACAGCAGCAAAACAACGACTTGCCGGTGTGAAGTAGTAATTTCCAACGGTGCCTAGCGTCGTCTTGGAGCGCTGGGTCACTTTTCAGACGTAGAAAAGGAAAGTTGTGGTGATGCAGGAAGACGAAAATGCAGAGTCCATGCGAGACGTGTCCATGAGGTCTGGCGATCACAGCGCCTCCCCTTCTCAGGTCAAAATTTAGCAGCTTTATTTCGCGCTGCCGTCTTTTCCAATACGCACGGTGCCAACACTCTGCCCGCCTTTTCTTTCTTAAACGCCCATTCGTACAGCGCCGGCTGGCTCTCTTTTGTTAGTTGTAGAATACTCCTAACAAGAAAATTCATGCTGACTCCTTCTCCGCACTCAATCCAAAGGATTTCTAAGTCGATTAAAGCTAGCATCTTTGCCTCTTCCGGATAAAAAGCAACTTTTGAAGAACGGAATGGCACTACCACAATGGAGGAAGCCCTGTTTGTCAAGGATTGCGCACCACTTTTGAAGCCTCCGCACAGCACGTTTGACCTGCGTTTGTTTGCCCGGATGCTATAAAGATCTCATTGTATTGCCAAGAATGCTAGTGCTCAAACAGTGAATAGATTTCTGGCATACTTTCAAGATAATCCCTGAATATGCAAGGAACTATTCATACGATGATGTTGGCAAAAAGTAAAAGAACAACAAATCACAATACAAAAGCCGAGATCCTGAAAATAACCACAGCGAAGGACTTCTAGGTGGTGTCAAGCTATGGGAGTACGCACGAAAGCACTTATTGTAGTTATTCGACCCAACGAAAGTAGACGGCCAATGAGTGCACTATTTTGCAGAGTGCCTGGATACCACTACCGTGCACCCGTGACTTTCACAGTGTTGCAACCAGCTTGCGAGATGGAGTATAGGCACCCGACAGTGGACCAGAGGACGCCACGAAGCTTTCTGAGCCACCTCAGCGTTCTTGGTATACCAACTGCCAGGGATACCAAGAAAATGAAACTATCGCTGAACACATTGACACGCTGAAGTTTCAATGCCCTTTTTAGCACGTTTTCAAAGAAGGCTTCCTAGGTGCTTACATATTCAGCCGTGAGCCGCCTGTTCACAACTAAAAACATAGAGTAATATGCACAGAGAGGTCTGATTTTGCTGCGTCTACTCGCTAGGCTACGCATTGGCATACTCAATTTTGCTGCGCCAATCCGGCAGGCTGTGTATTTTGGCGCTACCGTTAAGTTTGGTAAACTGCGTTGCCGGGTGCCTATAGGGCTTTCGTCCTAATTCCGGCAAAACATTCCTAATAGGTATGTTTTCATAAATGTAATGTAACTCAGCTTAGGATGACACAAAGCGGTAGCCCATCCTCCACTTATTGATTGCTGTGAGGCGACTGGACAAGTTCGTATTGCAGTGGAAGGCCACAATAGCTGGTGGTCACCGACACAATAATTGCATGCATGCGATGCGCATGTGATCGGCGTATCATGTATCGCTTTGGCGTAGCACGTGCTAGGCAGGCTTCTCATATTTCCAATCTATAATTTATTTAAAAAAACTATATTTATCCGTGCAAGAATGTGGCTCCCTTAAGCCATTTATCTTTCACATTCGTGAATTGGATATGCGGCGTAAAAGAAGAATAAGCGCAAGCCCAGGAACGCACTAGGCGAGCTCTGGTCGCCTTCGCGTGTGCTTTCTGTGTTTTTGTGCTGTTTTTTCCGCATTACAAATGTGTGACCAACTAGGCCCTTGAACGATAACCCGCTTTTATGCGATAACACAGCAACTTAATTTTTGCGCCATGACTGACGAACACATAAGAGAATGCATAGCGCCTCTTTTCTCTGCTGTCGTGTGTTCATCTTTCTTTGCGGAAAAATAAAGATGTTTCGCAGCCCAGTGGACCACACTACTGAGGCTTCCACCCTCATGCTTGTGAGTAATAGTAATAAAAAAGAAAGAATATAGCGTGTGGGGTAGTCGTAAAACACGGTCGGTAAAAGGTGCGCCCGCAGAGAGCCGGCTGGTCTCGCACGTCGGCGAACACTGCAGCATTGACGAAAAGGTGGCGGACCGTTACGGCATGTTTGCGTGCGAGCGGCACGAGACCGTTTCCGCCGACGTGTTTGCTCACGTCACCACTTCTTGTGAGCAGGGCTCTAGTTCCGCGCGGTCCCGTTGAGCAGGGGAAAGATACGGCTGATCGTAACTTCTCACCTTTTCGTGGAGCGCGTGCCGTGGTCCTTTGAATTCTTACATTCTCATTCTTGCTGGTTCGGCGCTGCCTGGTGTGAACAGCAGCTATCTGAAGAGCTTGTGGCCACACCAGGTGTGAAGATGGTCGTTTCGGCAGCAGTGTGTTGAGATCGAAAGTTCGACTCAAAGCCGTCTGGCCGGGATGAAACATGGTGAACGAAGAGAAGTACATCCACAGAATAAAAGAATGAAAGAGAGGCCGTTTTCGTTTCACGTAAAAGCCTTGTTCGCATTGAGCCCAGTTCGCAGTGAGCCTTGCTCTTGAGCATCGTTCATTTCATACGGAGGTCTTGCTTGCCGTTGTCGGGATGTCGTCGCAGTTTGTGCGCTTGTCTTTTCGGTCAATGATTAGCGGTGTTATTCTCACGGCAGACATATGTGATAAAGATAAGGCGTTAACATCACCACAATGCTCCAAGGTGAAATCAGAACTGAACCATTAGCACGGATAAAAGTCTGGCAGTAAAACAGCATAGAAGTGACATTAAAACTAAAAACTTAGGGGGTTGGTCATTTGGGTTCAGCGCGTTTAATTTCCCTCTCCGTTTGAGTACAGTAACGTTGCGGGAACGTAGTGTTGAGGCGGGCTAATACGCATCCTTGGGCTAGTTGGTATATATATATATATATATATATATATATATATATATATATATATATATATATATATATATATATATATATATATATATATATATATATATATATATATATATATATATATATATATATATATATATATATATATATATATATATATATATATATATATATATATATATATATATATATATATATATATATATATATATATATATATATATATATATATATATACATATATATATATAAATATATACATATATATATATATATATATATATATATATATATATATATATATATATATATATATATATATATATATAATGAGATATAACAGACAGTAATGCCAAGGAATGTACAGGGGAAGTTATTAACATTAATGGAATGTAAATAAGAAGAAAGAAAAGTGGATGAAAAAATTACCAACTGTAAGCAGGAATCGAACCTACGACCTTCGAATTACGCGTTCGATGCATCGAACGCGTAATTCGAAGGTCGTAGGTTCGATTCCTGCTTACAGTTGGTAATTTTTTCATCCACTTTTCTTTCTTCTTATTTACATTCCATTAATGTTAATAACTTCCCCTGTACATTCCTTGGCATTACTGTCTGTTATATCTCATTATTATTGTGTTAAAAACACGGAAAAAACGAGCCCTTAGGTATACACCTCTTTCCCTTATATATATATATATATATATATATATTAGGCTTATATGCAGAAGCATAACTTCGGTTGCTGCGGGTTATAAATATGAAAGTAGATGCGCTTTCACATAACAACTGTTTATTGTGCCGACGTTTCGACAGGAACCCTGTCTTTTTCAAGGCATAATACTATTTACACATGTTCCGTGCCTTTTTATATCCTGTCGAGACAGGAGGAGAGGGGTCAATTGAGAGAGAGAGAGAGAGAGAGAAAAAAAAAAGAAACAGCGAAACCGGAGGACAAACATTAAATAAAATATAGAAAATCTAGGAGAAGCAAAACCGACACGGCGTAATTAGAAAGGGGCAGCATTTCAACAGAGTAGGGCAGAGGTAGATAAGGAATGTCATCATTGTCAACAATACCTCCCCCGCACCCACACTTCCCCAAGTGGGCAGGGAGCCGCCGTTTTTGTATTTCACCTTTCCGTGTAGTCCGCTGGCAGCTCGTTCCTCTTGTTCCTCTTCGAAGTGTATGACAAGTTAATGGGGAGGGCTTAAGTGCTTTAAGTGCATGCTGGTGGCGTCGGGAGGAGCGAAAAAGCCGGTGAATGAGGCACCGCCATCGATATTCATTATATGCATTGACCCCTTGTCAGTGAAGGAACAGAATGTGCGTTAAAAATTAAAGAAGAAGAAAAAAACCATGGGGGGGGGGAGGGGGGAAACTGTACGACATCCGAGACAGTCACCACACAGTTGCGGCTCACTGGGAAGACATGAGCGCATGCTCGAAAAAGTTAACGAAACCACCTAGTTGTCAGCTCCTTGTCAGTGAAGGAACAGAATGTGCGTTTCAACCTAAAGAAGAGAAAGAAAAAGAAAAAAAAAGAAGGGGGGGGGGGACAATACGACATCCGGGACCACTTATCTGTGCGTTCCGGCTGTGCTTGATGAGGCAAATCATTTCTATGTTGTCAGATGCATAGGCCAGAAGCTTTGTTAGCGGGTAATATTATTGTCGTAATGAAACTGGACTGATTAGAGAGAAGCGTTTGCGTCTTTTAGTTGTCGTAACGCAGACAGAGTGCCTGGGTGTTCATTTATTCCGTATTTTATCGTGTTAAATTTGTAGATAAAATAAGATTCCCGTTGTTCCCGTTCTCTGATTGTTCGAAAGTTGTTTTCTAGTAGTATAACCGTGATGTCATCAAAGCTGTGGTCTTTTAATGTGCAGTGTTTTGAAAGTGGAAGGCCTGGCAGAGATCGTACATGTGCCCGATGGTTGTTGAATCTAATTCTAATTGGGGTGTCTGTCTGGCCCACGTATTGCTTGTTACATACCCCACATTCCAGGAGGTATATGACGTTGTCTGAGTCACAGTCTAGTGCACCTCTTATCCTGTGCTTAAATTCCGAGTGGGTGCTTTTCGCCACTGTCGTTGTCTGCATGTGTTTGCATACCCTGCATCTGCTTTTTCCGCAAGGGTGACACCCAATTTGAAGTTTCACACCTATCTTTGAATTTATTAAATGATCCTTTACATTTTTCGGCCTTCTGTATACAACACAAGGAGGAGAAGTGAAAATTTTGGATAGTCGCACGCTCTGTTCCAATATGTTAAAGTGTTTTCTTAGGACCTTGTTTATGTTCGGTGGGTTGCTCGTGAAAGTTAATAGCAAGTTTTTGTTGCGGTGTTGGTCGGCGTTTCTCTGGTGGTTGAGAAGAATCTGGCGGTCCAGATTTTCAGCTTTTTTGATGGCGTCATCGATGATAGCTGGCGGGTATTCTTGATTAAGGAGTACTTCGCGCATATGTGTGCTGTTTTTGTGGAAGTCCTCGGTGCGGGAGCATATTCGTCGAAATCTGTGTGCTTGGGAATAGGGAAATAGGGAATGCTGGTCTTGCAATGTCGCGGGTGGCAGCTTTTGAAGTGCAGGTATTGTTGCCTGTCTGTAGGTTTTCTGTATACGTTAGTTACCAACGCACCATCGTCAACTCGAATGAGTACATCAAGAAAGTTTATTTCAGTGTTAGAGTAGGTGTGTGTAAAATAAATGCTGGGGTGTACCTGGTTGAAAGCCTGTATGAATTTGAGGAGCTCGTTTTCCGAATGTGTCCAAATTATGAATTTATCATCTAGGTACCGTTTATAGAGTAATGGTTTGATATTACAAGATGAAAGCAAATTGGACTCTATGTGGTGCATGAATATGTTAGCGTAGTTTGGGGCCATTCTTGTACTCATTGCCGTACCGCTGATTTGAAGATAGTACTGGTTGTTAAATTCAAAGCTGTTCAAATTGAGTACAAGTCTTGTGAAGATTTCACTTACTTTTTTGCTTGGATAAGCGACAGGGTTGTGTGTGCCATACGATTCAACAAGTGCCCTTACACCATCGTCATGTGGGATATTTGTGTGGAGTGAGCTAACATCCAATGTTACGAGAAATGCACCGTCTGGAATTTTTACGTCTGCTATTTCCCGAAGAAAGTGGTTTGTGTCACGCAAGAAGGACTCATGTGTGGGTGGTATGTCTTTGATTAAAGAATCAATATAACTGGAAATGGGTTCCGTTAACGTTCCCGTGCCTGATATAATGGGTCTGCCAGGGTTATTCTCTTCATGAATCTTCGGCAGCATGTAAAAACGACCAGGCGCCGAATGTACCGTAATAAGTGCCTTTTTAAGCTTTGAATTAATGGCGCCTTCACGTGTGAGATTATCTAGGGTTGTTACAATGATTTTTTTGTGCTCCGTGGTAGGGTCAAAGTCGAGGTGTTTGTAGAATTGTTTGTTATTTAGTTGTCGCTTGCCTTCCTCAATGTAGTCCGATCTATTCAGAACAACAATCGCGCCTCCTTTGTCTGCTGGTTTGATGACGGGATCTTCGCAGTTGCTCAACGGGAGTAGTGCCTCTTTTTCTCTTTTTGATATGTTATTCATGCTTGGTTTGTGCACTTTGTACGCACGTATAACATCTTTTTGAACCGCGTCTATATAGACATCCAGATGTCGATCTCTGTTGGCGTCTGGGGTCCATTGCCGTCCGATTACCCCACGAAAAAGTGCGTTATATTTTTCGGGTTTATCAAAGAAATATTCCTCCAATCGTAAATTTCGTGCGAAGTTGTCTAGCTCTTTTAGGAGCGTGAATTCATCATACCTTCCGTTGCCAGGGCAGATTGTAAGTCCCCGTGATAGTATACTCAATTCTTCTTTGCTAAGTTCTTTGTCGGAAAGGTTAATAACGTTTGGCTCTTTGGGGTGTGGTGGCAAATTTTTTTGAACGTGAGATGATTTGGTATTTTTTCTGTAAGCAGCAGTGGGTATAGCTTGTGACACATTGTCCCGCGCAAATTTCTTCCTCTTAAGTTTTTCAATTTCCTCCGTTTTTTGTGCTCAAATACGTCTAGTTCTTTAGTTTCCCACTCCGAAAGAGAAAAGTTATTTCTTAAATACCGCTCTTCGTCTGTCAGTGCGTTTAGAGTCTCAATACAGTGTTCGATGGTGACCTTCATTAGCTCCTGTGTGGCGTGATCGAGAATTTCGTTCCACCGTTTCATTTCCCCTTCGGCAAAGTTATGCATCGATGGTGTTAGCGACAAGCGCAGCCCCTTCGGAGCCGTACCCGCCAGTACATATTGCTCGAGGCTTTGCACGTGAAGTTCGTGCCGTATTCTTTTGTCAACCACTTTTCTAAGTTTAAGAAAATTTGGACCCATTCTATGGCCTAGTTCATCTGAAACGGACGGAGTTTGCCCACTCGCACAGCCAGTATGTCACTTTGCACACAAGCGGCGAATAGGGCCGCAAGGTGCCCGGAGGTCGTACCTGGTCTGGGTTGGAGCTCCATCCCGTTGTGCCTCCCGTGACGAGCTGGCCTGTAGACGCCTGCTGTTGGCTGCTGGTGGTTGCTGCTTGTTCGTTGATGATGTTGGCTGCTGAGTTTTCCTTGCGGGTGGTTTACTCTGGCCGCTCGTTGCTGTTGATTTTGGTACAGCTGGCCGTTGTTGTTGGCCCGTATTACCCTTTGTCACCGTTTCTGGGGTGTGTGTTGTAGGCGTCGACGACAGCCGTGGCAAGCGTGATTGCAGTTGTGCACTCGGTGAGGGGGGTCTCGACGGGGTATGCTGGCCTGGAGAACGGGCAGCAACTGTTTCTGGGGCTGCTGGGTTCATATTCTTCTCTTTGCCGCCTCGACAGGCGGCATCGGAAGAGTCACGCCGCAGTGCTTGGGAGTAGGATAGCGTCTCCCGAAGGTCGTACGCCCCCGCCTCTGTTTGTGGCACGTGTTCCAGCCAGTTGTTGATGTATGGCCGCCGTAGGTCGAGGAGCAGGTTGTAGATGTTCCAGGCCAGGAGAGACACTCCAGCGAAGCTAGGGTGCAGACCATCGGCCGCGAGTACGGTCCACGGCGGGAGCGCGTCGATGCGATGGTTCACATAGAAGACGCCCTCTCTCTCATGGCACAAACTCAGCAGTCGCAAGTTAAACTCCCGAGCCTCGAAGTTGAACCGCCTCACCGCACGCCAGTTGTGTCGGTGGAGTCGTTGGTTGGGGGCTCGTGGGAGCACTAGTGTGGCAAACACCATAGGAATATCTGGTCTCTCATGCCGGATGCGGTCAAGGAGGGCGACGTAATGGTTGAATGCTGTAGGGGCATCCGTATTGGCCAGGCCGTTAGTTGCAATGTGCAGAATAAGGTTCGAGGTACCTTTAGGGACGAAGTGCAATAGCTCTCCGATGTCGCCAATGCATGCGCCAGGCTGGCAGATGAAGGCAGGTGAATGGGGGCTGGCCGGATCGAAGTGTTGATGCAGGTACTTTATTTGTGAGTCACCGACTAATGCCGTCGAGGCTCCGTGGATGGGAAACCTCCATGTAAATTGTTTGCGAAAGGCGCGGGCAGCAGCCATTTGTGGTAAGGCTTATATGCAGAAGAATAACTTCAGTTGCCGCAAGGTTATAAATATGAAAGTAGATGCGCTTTCACATAACAACTGTTTATTGTGCTGACGTTTCGACAGGAACCCTGTCTTTTTCAAGGCATAATACTATTTACACATGTTCCGTGCCTTTTATATCCTGTCGAGACAGGATATAAAAGGCACGGAACATGTGTAAATAGTATTATGCCTTGAAAAAGACAGGGTTCCTGTCGAAACGTCGGCACAATAAACAGTTTTTATGTGAAAGCGCATCTACTTTCATATATATATATATATATATATATATATATATATATATATATATATATATATATATATATATATAAGACACGACGCTGTATCGATGAGGCTGTGGAAGAGATTTACTTAAAACCAGCAGAAATGGCGTGACCGGTTCACCAGCGAACGAGCGGAGAGCACCTTTCTTCCTCTTCGTCAGGCACACACGCACATCGTCCCACAAAATATCAACATGCATGTAGCATAACCCCCGGTGGCAGAAGCGCCATCTCGGTGCATCTAGATGTCAACGTCAGCGGGAGAGTGGTAAGGATTCAAGCGTGCCACAGGTACGATATCGGCGGTCTGTGGGGCAGTTGAAGGTGATGGGGAGCAGGGGTAATTTCGTATGTCACAGGAGTAATTTCATGAAGGACTCAATATGGACCTGTGTAGCGGGAAAAATGTTTTTCCGGCAAGCCGACTTGACGGGTCGAGGGACCACAGCAGCACCAATGAACCGGGTAAGAAGTGCACGTCGCGGTGCCGTTGATCGTACAAACACCGCTGGTTCTCTTGAGAGGCTAGAAAGCGAGTGCGGGCGATTTCTCGTGCGTTGGCAGCCCGAGTGATAGGGTCAAGGGCATATTCGCTTGTCGGTGTCGCGGTAGACGGAATGATTGTATCTAGGGGTAATGTAGGTTCTCGGCCGAATAACAGAAAAAATGGGGAGTTGGCGGCAGTGTCATGGCGAGAAGAATTGTAGGCAAATGTGACGTACGGCAACGCGAGATCCCAGTCGATATGATTGGTAGAAACATACTTAGCGAGCATGTCTGTAAGAGTTTTACTCTGACGCTCTGAGAGTTCATTAGTTTGCGGGTGGTATGACGTAGTCAGCTTGTGTCTCGTTTGACAGGACTGCAAGATGTCGGCTATGACCTTTGACAAAATGGTGCAGCCATGGTCTGTAAGCAGCTGCCATGAGGCTCCGTGTTGCAAAATCACGTCCTTGAGAAGGAAGTCGGCGACATCTGTGGCGCAGGTTGTGGGAAGAGCTCATGTGATGGCATAGCACGTGGCGTATTCGGTAGCCACGGCTATCCACTTGTTATCCGAGGAAGACAAGGGAAAAGGGCCAAGTAGGTCCAAGCCAACGTGGAAGAACAGTTCTGACGAATTGTCAAGTGGTCGAAGGCATTCGGTGGGAAGCGTCGATGGTGTTTTGCGGCGCTGGCATCTCTCACAAGCCGCAACGTAAGTTTTGACTGAGCGTGCAAGGCCTGGCCAAAAGAAGCATCGGCGTGTTCGGTCGTAAGTGCGTGACACACCAAGGTGACCAGCAGTCGGAGGGTCATGAAGTTCATGTAGAACTTCCGAGCGAATGTGTTTCGAAATGACAAGCAGCAGGGCCAGTCCATCCGGCTCAAAACTTTGGCGGTATAATACACCATCGTGGAGCACGAATGAATGATAGGATTGATCGAAAGATGGTGATTCGAGGCGCTCAATGATAGCACGCAAGGACGCATCATGGCACTGGTCATCACCAATGCATGTCATTTGCGAAAGAAAAAAGACGCAAGGATCGGTGTCGGTGTCAAGCATAGAGCTCGACTCAGCAACCGGGTAGCGGGACAGACAGTCTGCGTCCTGATGTAGGTGTCCGGACTTGTACGTTACCGTGTAGGTATACTCTTGCAGTCGCAGAGCCCAGCGCCCGAGTCGGCCAGTAGGATCCTTCAGTGACTCAAAGCCAACATAGCGCATGGTGGTTCGTTATTAAAGAGAAGCTGAAGCCATATAAATATAGGCGGAACTTCGTGACGGTCCAAACAAGAGCAAGACATTCATGCTCTGTTATTGAATAGTTGCGCTTGGCAGCTGTGAGAAGGCGGCTAGCGTATGGGATGTCTCGGTCGTGTCTTCGCTGGCGTTGGGCTAGTACGGCTCCAATTCCGTGACCACTCGCATTGGTTCTGACTTCTGTCGGAGCGGACGGGTCAAAGTGCGCCAATATAGGTGGAGTTGTGAAGAGGGTGATGAGATGAGAAAAAGCGGCAGCTTGAGCGCAACCCCACGTAAAAGTCACGTCTTTCTTCAGAAGGTCGGTGAGTGGTCGAGCGATAGTTACAAAATCTTTCATGAACCTTCTAAACTAGGAACAAAGTTTCACAAATCTCCGAACATCCTTGACAGACTGGGGTACAGGAAATCTCGTAACGGCACAAATTTTCTCTGGGTGAGGCTGCACACCTGATGCGTCGACAAGGTGGCCCAACACCGTGATCTGCTGGCGGCTGAAGTGACATTTCGACGAGTATAGTTGAAAGCCAGCAGTGCGGAAGATGTTGAGAACTGCTGACAAACGCTGGAGGAGCGTATAAAATGTAGGCAATATACAAGGGCATCATGCAGGTAGCACAGGCATGTTGACCACTTGAACCCTTGCAGTAGCCAATCCATCATACACTGAAACGTGGCTGGGGCGTTGCATAGCCCAAATGGCA
The DNA here is from genome assembly GCF_043290135.1 of Rhipicephalus microplus. Lineage (NCBI taxonomy): Eukaryota > Metazoa > Arthropoda > Arachnida > Ixodida > Ixodidae > Rhipicephalus > Rhipicephalus microplus. Next base: position 39,504,054 of record NW_027464585.1, read on the forward strand.
TCACCTTGAATTAGTATAGGCCGTTGGGAATTACAAACGCAGTCTTTTCTTGGTCTTTCCAATCGACCACAATCTGCCAATAGCCACAACGTAGGTTATTTGAAAAAAAGTATCGCGCGCCATGAAGACATTCGAGGGCGTCATCAATTCTGGGCAAAGGATAAACGTCCTTTTTCGTGATTCGATTAAGATGGTGGTAATCAGCGCAGAATCGCCACTTGTCATCTTTCTTTTTAACGAGCACAACGGGAGATGCCCAAGGGCTCGAAGAGGGCTCAATAATTCCTTTGGCTAGCATCTTGTTAACTTCTCATTGAGTTACTTTACGCTCTGTGCAGACACCCGGTATGGTCGGCGGTGAATGGGAGGAAAATCAGCAGTAGTAATGCGGTGCTTCACAAAAGAAGTCTGACCAAGTGGACTGCCGTCGGTGTCAAATATGTCGCGGTAGGAAGCCAGAAGGCGGAATAGGGCGTCGGATTGCTCAGGTTGGAGTTTCGGGTCGATCATGGGGCGCAAGGCCGAATCGAGGGATGTGGCATCCTGCGGGCGGCTTGAACGATCGGAGCATGCATCTGCCACAAAAGCGGTGACGTGGGCGTGTATTAAGGGTCGAAGCGTGGCGACTGAAATTCCGTTTGGTAGTACTTGCTGCGTGAAACAAAAATTGATAATGGGCAGACATGTTCGGTTAGAGGCCATAGTTACGACGGAGTGTGGCACAGTGATGTTGCGCGCCAGGAAAACCTCAGGAATGGGCGTGACGACATATTCACCGTCAACAACGGGTGAACTTGTTGCCAATTCAATGAGTATGAGGGCTTTTGGCGGTATCCCACTGAAGTCTGCGATACAGAGTTTTTTCGGCATCTCGAGGCGAGAATCTGGAAGAAGAGGAAGCTCTAAACAGAGAGTGCCGGCGGAACAGTCGATCAGCGCCGAATGCGTCGATAAGAAGTCCATCCCGAAGATGAGATCTTGAGGGCAATTGTCGATCACGGTAAATAAAACAGGAATATGGCGGCCGGCAATACGTGCGGTAGACATTCCGATGACGGCCATAGTTTCACCATCGGCGACAAGGACGGCTTGTGTTGCGGCAGGCGTAAGTACTTTTTGAGGCGGTGACAGAGACGAGCACTCACGATCGACACCTGAGCTCCAGTGTCAACTAAGGCTGTCAAAGAAAGACCGTCGACATAAACTTCCAGCAAGTTCTTATCAGTAGGAAGCGTCAACGGAGGATTTGGGTCACTCGCACTTGATGCAGCCCACTACCTTCAGGAGCTGCATAATCTAGTTTTCCGTCCGGGAAGATCCGTAGTTAGTCGGCGATGGATAGCGGTGGGGTTGGGGCGACGGCGAACGGCAGCGTTGCGGTGACGGTGAACGAGTGGTAGAGCAGCTGTAAGGCGCGTCGGACGCAGGATACTCACGGCTGGGTGAGTACCGACGGGGGTCCGCGTATGGCCGAGGAGAAGAAGAAAATTGGCTCCAAGGGTGGGGCGTCCAAGTACAGCGAAAATAGCGGGAGACATGGCCAACCCGGTGACAGCGGAAGCAAATTGGCTTGTCGTCTGCTGTTCTCTATTCCATCGGATTGCGGGATCGCGGAAGAAAATATGAGTCGTGGCGTGGTGCATTTATTCCATGGGTGTGGAGGCGGGTCCGGAGACAGAGCAGGCCACAGGAAATCTGAGCTTAGCAATTTCTTGCCTCACGACGGTTTGAATAACGGAGACCGCCGGAGGCGTTTGTGCGGCTCCATGGTGGAGTGGAAGTGAAAAAAATGGCGCCGGACTTGACGCCTCAAGCTCCCGTCGAACTATACGTGTCACGTTCTCCTGCATGGGTGGCGTGGTAATGAGATCGGCGCAGGTAGATGTAGCAGCCGTGTTGGTTGGGTAGTTGCGTAAACTGAGGCAGGACACGGCGGATTTTCGCCCTTTCGAAGCAGTGGCATTCTGTGTTAATCACATTGACGGTCGTGACGTTAGTGTACACGAGCAAGTTGAAGGCATCGTCCGCGATTCCCTTGAGTATGTGACCCACCTTGTCACTCTCTGGCATTTGCAAGTCTACTTTCTGGCACAACGCAAGCACGTATATGTACGAGACACATGACTCTGTTGAGGACTGCACCCGAGTAGCGAGTTCTTTTTGCGCTTCCATTTGGTGACCAGACGGGTCTCCAAACATGTCGCGTAGTCACTCCTTGAAGATATTCCAGCTGGTGATCTCGGTCTTATGGGCTTCGAACCGAAAATTAGGTGTGCCATCCAAGTAAAGATTACGTTTGCGAGCATCATGGTAGGATCCCATCGGTGTGTATGGCTAACACGCTCATACATGCGGAGCCAGTAGTCAACGTCAAGCCCAGGTTGTGCGGAGAATGTACCGGGATCACGCGGGTAGGGCATCGTCAGGTGTGTAGTGGCTGGAGCTACAGATGGAGACGCTGGAGGGTTGTCATTGGTAGCCATGGCCGGAGACGGAACGGTTTGGCCTTTGCGAAGCTTCTTGGTGAGGACGGGAAAGGTTCCACCTCCACCAAATATGTTACGAATAAGACACGACGCCGTATCGACGAGGCTGTGGAAGAGATTTACTTAAAACCAGCAGTAATGGCGTGACCGGTTCACCAGCGAACGAGCCGAGAGCACCTTTTTTCCTCTTTGTCAGGCACACGCGCATCGTCCCACAAAATATCAACATGCATGTAGTGATATATATATATATATATATATATATATATATATATATATATATATATATATATATATATATATATATATATATATAGATATATAGATATATATATATATATATATGTATATATATATATATATGTAAGGGTAAGAGGTGTATACCTAAGGGCTTGTTTTTTCGTGTTTTAACACAATATTATTGAGATCTAACAGACAGTAATGCCAAGAAATGTGCAGTAGCAGTTATTAGAATCAATGGAATATAAATAAGAAAGAAAGAAAATGAATGAAAAATAACCAGCCGTAACCAGCCGTGAGCTGCTCACGGCTGGTTATCTTTTCATTCATTTTCTTTCTTCCTAATTACATTTCATTGATTATAATAACTTCCCCTGTACATTACTTGGCATTACTGTCTGTTAGATCTCGTATATATATATATATATATATATATATATATATATATATATATATATATATATATATATATATATATAAATATATATATATATAAATATATATATATATATATATATATATATATATATATATATATATATATATATATATATATATATATATATATATATATATATATATATATATATATATATATATATATATATATATATATATATATATATATAAATTGACACGTGTTCATATGAAAGAGAACGATGATAGGAATGTTTTGTAGATTCCAGCTAGTGGGTCAGGCGGTTTTTCGAGACAACAACGAAGCAGGCGTCTTGCTGCACAGCTGATCCTGATTATGCTCGTTTCGCTGCTGTAAGCTGCTGTCATCTTTTGTTCGCGTTGCACTGCGAAACTGGTTGAGGAGCTGGGCCGCGACGCTGCCCAATGCTTCACACTCCTAGTGGGGGCCGTTCATCCAGCTCGGACGTGCCTACTGCAACCCCTGTCTATCGATTCAGTCGTCGGGTACGAGGTATTCCTCCGGACGGCAACCCCTCGCAGAAAACCTCCACCAGACATCTAGAAATGGCTAAAACCAGCCCCCAGCTCGTACTTCGCGGCACCAGTCCTCCCGCTCCATCCCAGGTAATGTTTTTTTCAATCGCTGTAGCCTAAACGCTTTGATGGTGGCGCACACGAAGATGTAGAAGACTGGTTAGATCACTATGAACGTGTTGCGAAGATAAACCAGTGGTCTGCTCAAGAAAAGCTCGGCCAGGCCAACTTATATCTTGCTGACAGTGCTCGTGTTTGGTACTAGAACAGAGAAGGCAACCTGTCCACATGGACCAACTTTCACCAAAAGATGGTTGAAACATTTGCCAATGTCGACAGACGCGACCGCGCGCACCTACTACTAGAGCTAAGGGTTCGAAAACCCAATGAAACGGTCGCCATGCTCCCCGAAGACATGACACGTTTATTTCGAAGGGCTGACCCGCAGATAACTGAAGATAGGAAGTTGCGCTACCTCATGCGCGGCGTGAAAGAGCAGCTGTTCGCCAGACTTCTGCGCAACCCGCCAAGCACTGTAGAGAACTTCATCAAAGAAGCGTCGGCTATCAAGCGGGCCCTTCACCAACGCTGCCGGCAATATGACCGCTTGTGCAGCAGCCCCCAAATTCAGGCCACTGCTGTGACGTTTGACAGTCATAGCTCCTTACGTGACATGATTAGAGAGATTGTTCGTGAAGAACCGCAAAGGCTGCGGACTCCAGTAGTGGATACACCCATGGCATCTGCCGCTCAAGTCGTCTGTGATGAAATCCGCCAAGCATTCTCGACAGCTGATCCTGCCCCCTAACAACGTCGCATGACGTACGCCGCCACCCTTCGAAGCTCCCTACCCGCTCCGCCTTCATACTACCCGCCACCTGCAACTGTTCTTTGGTCACCACTACAGGGGGAGACATCGTGGCGCCCACCCATCCAGCCCCCATACGACCAGTCGTCTTCTAGCCTGCGATGGCCTTCGTCGCGTGAGGAGTCATCACGGCAACCACAGTTTCGACGAACAGACACCAGGCGCACTGTCGACAGGCGTCCACTCTGTTTCAACTGCGGAGGTGTAGGTCACATAGCCCGCTATTGCTGTCACCGCACCGATCCGTCTCGCCCTCTCAGGCCACGGTTTGACACTCGACATGCCAACGACTACGTATCGCGCCGTGGCGATGTCGGTTCTCAAGGATCTCCGGTACCTCGACCCCCTTTCGACGGCCGCCGTAACAATGATGACGAGATTATAACTGATTACGAGCCGGTCTTCCGACATCGACCACGCTCTCCTTCTCCTGCTCAGTCACCTTCGTTGCAGCGCCGCAGTTTTGCCGACACCAGAGGAGCAAGGTCACCCAGCCCACACCGGGGAAACTGAAGGCGGCGACCTCAGGGGGTAAGGTTGCAGGCTGTCAAGACGAAGAAAAAAAGCCCCCGTTACTCCCACCTCAGGACGCTGTAAAGCCGACAAGACGTAATACCGATGAAATTGTGACCCCAGGCCTTACCGTTCTTGTGGATGGACAGCAAGTCAAAGCTTTAGTCGACACCGGGGCTGACTTCTCTATTATCAGTGATGACTTTGCCGTACGCCTCAAGAAAGTGAAAACAGCGTGGACGGGACCTCACTTAAGGACGGCAGGTGGCCAATTACTGATGCCTGTCGGAATGTGCACAGCAAGGCTCGACATCGGTGGCTCTACTTTCGTGGCGACGTTCGTCGTTCTCGCTTCATGCTGCAAAGACCTCATTATCGGAATGGATTTCTTGAGAGAACATGGCGCCGTCATCAACGTCTCTGACAGTGTCACTACGTTTCGCAACAACAGCCCTACTTTAGTCGATTGTTCAGAGCCGAGACATACGTCTTGTTCAGGGCCTTTGCGTCTGACGGATGACGTTGTGGTCGTCCCGCCGCGATCGTATATGCTTGTTTCGGTGGCAGAGGATGAGCTGTTTGACGGTGACGGTATTGCTGACCAAATAAGCTCGCTGATATTTAGCCACGGTGCTTCAGTTGCTCAAGGTCTAGTCAGTGTCACTGCGGCACGCACAAACTTTCTGCACACTAACTTCAATACTGAATTCAATACTGAGCGCCGACACCTCCCGAAGGGTACATCCGTCGCTTGCTTTGACACTACTGCAGAAATCCAAGGCAGTTTATTGGCCCTAGACGAAGCACCTCAAAAAGAAACAGTACCTAATTTTGACGTTGGTACTACGTTGTCAAGGACGAACGAACGAGACTTCTTGAGCTGCTAGCTGAACTCCAGGACTGCTTTTCATCGACATCATGGGTTGGTCGAACGCCGCTAACAAAGCATCGGATAATTACCCACGACGCAGCGAGGCCTATACACCAGAATCCTTATCGTGTAGCTCCAAAGGAACGGGAAGTGATACAGCAACAAGTCACTAAAACGCTTGAGGATGATGTGATTCAGCCATCAGAGAGCCCGTGGGCATCGTCTGTAGTACTGGTTAACAAAAAGGACGGTACCCTGCGTTTTTGCGTGGATTACAGGAAGCTGAATCAAGTGACTAAGAAAGATGTGTATCCGCTTCCACGTATTGATGACTTCTTCGATAGGCTTCGAAACGCTCGCTACATTTCTTCAATAGACCTCAGAAGTGGATATTGGCAGATCGAGGTAGACCTAAGAGATCGGGAAAAAACACTTTTGTGACGCCGGATAATTTATATGAATTTCAAGTTCTACCCTTTGGTTTGTGCTCAGCGCCCGCTACTTTTCAAAGGCTCATGGACACTGTACTTTCAAGGTTAAAATGAAAGAGCTGTTTAGTTTATTTAGACGACGTCTTAGTGTTTTCCCCAACTTTTGACGAGCATCTTAAAAGGCTAGAAGTTGTTTTACGAGCCATACGCTCCGCGGGCCTCACATTGAAACCAGAGAAATGCCACTTTTGTTTTGAAGAACTGCTGTTTCTTGGTCATGTCGTCAGCTGCACCGGCGTTTGACCTGATCCCCACAAACTTGTGGCCGTGACACGGTTCTCAGCGCCATCCGATAAGAAAGCTGTCAGGCGCTTTCAGGGCCTATGCGCCTATTATCACCGGTTCATCGCCGACTTCGCACGGATTGCGTCACCGTTAACTCGCCTCACTAGAGACGACGACACCTTTGAGTGGAACCCCGAACAGCAAGCAGCGTTTAATGACCTCCGCCAACGTCTTCAAACACCTCCAGTGCTTGCTCACTTCGACGAGCAAGCGCCAACAATGCTTCACACTAACGCAAGCAATGTAGGCCTCGGAGCTGTGCTTGTGCAGTGGCAAGAAGACACGGAACGAGTGATCGCCTACGCAAGCAGGACGATAACACGTGCTGAGGCTAATTATTCAACAACTGAGAAAGAATGCCTCACCGTGGTCTGGGCAGTTATAAAATTTCGCCCGTATTTGTATGGCTGCCCTTTCAAAGTTATAAGTGACCATCATTCACTCTGTTGGTTGACTAATTTAAGAGATCCAACCGGCCGATTAGTGCGGTGGAGTCTGAAGTTACAAGAGTTTGATATGACGGTCATACACAAGTCTGGTAAGGGCCATACGGACGCCGACTCCCTGTCTCGATTATCAGAACAGTCAGCTTCTCTTTTTGACGACGACGATATGGCCTTCCTTGGTGTTCTCGACGCGTCCACGATTGCCCAACAACAACGAGGTGACCCTGAATTGCTTGATTTGATTAATTACGTGGACGGACGTTCTTCAAGGGTACCTAGAGTCTTTGCAAGGACATCATTGTCGTTTTGCTTACGCAATGGCGTCCTCTACAAAAGAAACTTTTCATCCATCGGAGCTTCCTATTCGCTCGTTATTCCTGCACCCCTTTGAACTGAAGTGCTCCAAGCATGTCACAACGAGCCGACGTCTGGCCATTTAGGCTACACTCGCACATGGGCAAGAGTACAGCAGGGATACTACTGGCCACGACTCACAACAGCCGTCAAGCACCACATTCACACTTGCCTCGTTTGCCAGCGACGCAAGTCACTTCCAAAGAGACCCGCTGGTCAGCTGCAACCAGTTTAGGTTCCACGTACACCGTTTGATCAGATAGGAATGGATATTTTGGGACCCCTTCCTAAACGACAGGACTGGTGCCAACTAACAACTTAGTTATGGGAAAGACGTTTGCGTCCTAGGTCGTTTCAAGTGCATACGCGACTCACATTGGTAATCACCGTTACAGAATGACACTCGACAATCCGTAATTAAAACTTCTATGAGAGACCGTTGTGTGTCCTTCTGTAACAGTGATATCGAATGCGACTCGCGCAAGCGTTTGAAAAGATGCAAACGTATTTATAATAAATCGGTTGTTAGTGGGCACCAGTCCTGTTGTTTCTTGTCCTCGTTTCTTCGTGCCTCCTGATATCTTTACGCTGCAATGGTTCCAGAAACCACTTGAGCACAATAAACATAATATTCGTCGGGTTCTGTCTTGTTAACCTTAAAGTAGTTCAAATCAAGCAACCATGGCCATTCATGGTACCAGAGTGCTTTAAAAAAAACTAGAAGGTCATGAATAAGCTTCCTTTAGCAAAGAGCGTCTACATTATGTACTAGTTTCTGTATTAAGTCTCTAAGTTCATATTTCGCTACCTAAATTGCTAGGTTGTCTTCTCTTCCCACATGCAACTGTTAACTACATGACAGGTTGAAAAAAAATTCTGCCAATTGGCACAATAGGTGCGAACTATTTCTATGCCAAGCACCCAATAAGCGCGGCTACCGTTAGATCTAAGACGCAGAAAGCTTTTTAGAAGTTTCGTTGTAAGGTTCTGAGGCAAGGTTTGTTCTAAGGCGGCATAAACGAGGCAACAGCTGTACTGAAATGAAAAAAAAAAACGAGCTGGGACGGGCAGCACCATATTCTCGAAGGAGAAAATTGACCTTGAAATCGTCACTTCAGATATACCCGAAAAAGACAGACATTAACGAAGACTAGTACCGTAAGCCACCACAACATGTTACGATTACCACTTCGGTGTTATACTTGCTTCTTACTAAACTAAAGCTTATGTTGTAAAACTGTCTGTTCACATCGCATGTCAATTACTGTAATCTAGAGTGGGGCACCACATCAAAACGTTTATAGCTTACCAACTTTACAAAAAAAAAACTACTCGGCATATTGTCGTGGCCTATTTATGCACATACCAACGAAACATTCCGCTGTCTCAATGAACTTTCTATTGAACACTTTTACGAATATATTTTTGTTTTCAAAATAAATATTGTGTTTCGGCGCAAAAATACGATATTTTTTAACTTGTGTAACCTAGTTGTATTACAGAAAACATCATGTTAACATGTTAATTCAGAAAATAAAGTCACTAGGTTTCGCCATTTTCAAGAACAAATTATGGCTAATGTCGAATGCAGTACTAAGTGCCTCGAGTATTGCATGTGTTTTATTGCTCAAAAACCGATTTGAGCACTCTTACAAAAAGGCAATAAATCTAACTGATTTTAACATTTGCCGAATTCACATTCATGTTTTGTTCTTCCTTTTAGTTGTATTCCTTTTGTACTCCCTGTACTTTATTTGTGTATTTTCGTACATATAGTTTTTCCTATCTTATCCAACCCAACAATGGTAATTTGAATAATATACCCTTACTAGGTAGTTATTTGTATGTGCTCGTTAATCATTCCCGCACCGACAAATTTATTTGTGCGCATATTACTGTATACACACTGTTTTCATATTTTTCTACGCTGAGTGGCATGCACGCAAGAAAACTGATGTACGTGAATAGATGTAGATACTGTGTGTTAATGTATAAATGGAAAAGTGTTCAGATGTTGTATTACATATACATGCGGACCTAAAAGCGCGTGAATGTGTGTTTTTTGCTCTATTTGCACACATTCTGTAGGCTTTTCACCAAACTAAGGGTGCAGGAACCTCGTCAAGCTGCTCTTTGGAGCTTTTTGTTCCTTTCTCTTGCGTTTTCTTTTTTCCTGTAGAAAATTGCCAAATACCCTTGAAATAAATTTCAAATAAACTACTACAATTTAGGAATGCCGAAAAAAGGCTAATTCCTTTTTCAACCCAGTAGTAAAGTAGAATAAATTGACCAAGAGTGTTCTAATAACAACAATTTATTTATTCCTAGCTGTAACACACCCGCTTAAATTCCTTTGGCAAAACACCGTATTTTCAAACAAAAATTGAAAGCAGAAGAAAAGTGAATGAGTAGGGTAGTTACGTGGTGCTCCCAGTTGGCATGCGAACGAGGAATCCAGAGAACAAAGTTTTTTCTTAATACGCATAGCGTCAGGGGAACAGCGTCTGGTAAACTTATGATCTTTCCTTAATTTCCTTTTTTATGTATCTTTCTCTTTCAGTGGGAGTTATGCCGAAATATTATAGAAATTTGTACTTCACTAAAGATTGATCTTGTGCCTTGGATATTTACTTCTCGTTTAGTTCCCCTAACCTAGCGTTTTATTTTTTTTCTACTTCTCTGTGGATCCTTGATATAGAAGTGTTCGATCATCTATAATTGCAAAAGTTTTACGTGCCACACAAGATACGATTACGAAGAACCCCATAGTGAGTGTACCACGAATAATTTTGCCTGGTTGGGGTTTTTGATGTGCACAAAAATTGTAGTAGATGGATGTTCTTCATATTCCCCCCCCCCCCCCCCCCCCATGGAAATGTAGGTGCCGTGGTCGGCAATAATACCCACCGTGAAGCATAGCAGTGCGTGACCATACGTGCTATGCTACCACAGTGGTTTGCTTGAACAACGTCCACGGTCCGCGCGCATCTATACCGTGCATTAGGAATGTACCCACTATGTGAAAAAAAATTAGGCCACCTGCCGCTAGAAGCCACCATGAGTAGATGCGAATAAGTGAGCGATTACGCTTACGCTGGTGGTGACGTTGACGCTGGCGCTCATATCACTGCGGTGCTCTGAAGAGAAGCCTGGAGAAGCGCAAGGCACACAGTTATGGACCAGTGGTTCCTATTGAAACATGCCAATCACTGCTGATTGGCAATGAAAAACAGAAGACTCCGACTGGACACAGCGACCCGCAGTCCTCCCTCAGCTAACGATCATGCTGCGAATTTTTATTTTTCTGTAGCGCAAGGTGGTATCTCCCACCAGCACTTCCTTGGAGGTCAAGATGCAGTGCATATAGACGCCATACTATACCCAGGCGGTGCTGCGGAAAACGCCGCTACCGGCGCCCCCATCACTGCGCTGGCCATAACTAGGTATTGCAGAGAAGCCGTCCGCAAGCTAACGTGAATATGTCCGCCTCTTTCGTTGGTGTTGAGGCATGGTTTCCTGATAATCAAAGGCCTGGCAAGCTTCTAACATCAATCTAACGTCACTGCAGAAAAATAGGAAGCTCCTAAATGTGAACTGCGGGTACATTGCCCAATTTTTTTCAGCTTATTTCAGGCGGGCTGCAACTTGCAAGTTAAGTGCCAGTGAGTATCGCATGACATCGTGGCAAGCACTCCAACGTACGTTCTCGAACACCTGAATGGGTTAACTTTGGGCCTACACGTGATGGCAAAGTGGTGATGTACATACGCGAGCAATGAATCTTATATTATCAGTGAACTCGCTTTATCAGATGGCCCTGGATATTTTCACTTTGCCGTTGAATTCTCCATTGATGTCTCAATTCTTGTGCGTTGAACTGTTATATAACGCAACTTTCAGTTTTCAGTTTCAGTTTCAGTTTATTAAGCAATCTTTTTAAGAAATCATGGGAAATAAAGTACAGTGATTCAATGTTTTTATACAAAGGAAATGGTGAACACAAAACAAAATGTAAATCACATTAAAAAGTAAAAAAGATGCAAGGACAGGAATTAAAAGCTGCTAAAAAGCAGCTTGACGGGATTCCTGACCATGAGCAGATTGGCCGCAGAATTGTGGTGATGTAAAAAAAATGCAAGGAAGTAAAACAGTTCTGTTGATGGTATATCCTGCAAATGGGGATACATGCGTGTCCACTTTCTCGGTGTACAACGAAAAGCGTAACCAAGACCTTCGAGATAACTTCGGCAATCGCGGAGACAAACGGGACGAGAAATGTCATTGTGGTCATGACCAGCATATTGCGATTTACTTGTATGACGTACATGTTAGCATTCGCTAGTTAAAGCCGGAACCTAGAGCCCTCAAAACCTGCGTTCACGATGCTCTGTGGTGGTGACCACTTCAGAATATCGATAATCGCGGCTTGTGCGATGTTTATCGCCCGACCAGTCTGCATTCAACACGGTCCATACCACGGTCAGAAGCTTTGTTGAGTTTCAGTATCAGAGTTACCAAGGTTCTTCGTTTGCTTTAGATTTATGTCTTTAAGCTTCGAAAGCAAAATCTTTGCGTGGATTTGGCACCAGAAGGACGCTGTGGTCGCCCGAGGGTGTGGACGTACTTCACGTTGGCTCCTGTGTCTTCGAATGATTTCGCAGCGACAATCACCACACAACTACGTAAATTTGGTCTCCGAAGAACCGCCTCATCATCAGGAATCAGCGAATACCAACATCCAGGTGGGCTGACCCGTTTTGTTCACCACTTTACGGCCACTTTTTTGCGCGTCGTGCTACACGGAGAGGCGCAAGGCCTAACTATGATACCCGACGCGCAAGCCGGCACAAAACGCTATGGAGCCGGTCTCGCCGGCAGCCGGAGCGTCCGTTGACAATGCCGAAGCAAGTGAAATCAATTTTAAAGAAGAAAATTCTGAAATGCGTGATGAATCGGTAGATTGAAAGGAATGGCACACTGTCAAAAGGCGACGCAGTCCCGGCGAAGACAACAAATGGCAGCATACCTACGGGGTGAATGATGCAGAGTGGGGCGAAGCATCCGTCCGTCCATGCGTCCGTCTTTAGGACCATCCATGCGTTCATCCGCCTGTCCGTGCGCGCGTCATTTCGTGCGTCCGCACGTCCATCCATACGTCCATCCCTGCGTTCGTTCATGCGTCCGCCTCTGCGTTCCTCCATGCGTCCATCCGTCCATGCAGCCATCCGTGCGTGCGTCCATGAATCTGACTGTGTGTCCGTTCGTCCATCAAGTCAACGTGCCAAGTACCACCATCTCGCATGTTTTCAACATATATTCCGCGCTATCCAGCGGTCATTCCAAGAACTGAACGAGAGGTGGGACACGCACATTTTTTTATGGCTTGCGCTTCATATCTTCTTCCCACCTTTAACCACCTCGAGTTGATGGTATATACTAGTTTACTGTATTCATGGCGTTGCGGCCCAACGCACGCTATACCTTTTATAAACCAAGGAGCTTACGCCCAGCAAGTATAACGTCGCAACCCTTTCTTGTCAGATAGTGCTCACTGTACATGCCAATGGCTGCTAATGGGAAATGAGAAACAGTAGAGTTCGGCTTTTAGGTAACGCGCACGCTGCGAACTTTTTATTGTTTAACAACGCACAGGAGAATCTCCCACCGGCGCCACCTTTCAGGTCAAAGACATGTTGCGCACTACAACAAGGGACGAACGGGTGCCGCTTTAAGAAGCTTGGCCCCTAAAACAAGGAACGTGGCATCGATGGTGAACGCAATGTCACTAACGCTCATGCAGGGTACGGGCAAGACACAAACCGAAACCCGAGAGCTCGGTCGAATTGAAAAGAGGAATAGGATGCCTGTCGGTGACTATAAGGTGGTTCTTAGACCAAGAGGAGGACAATGCGTGGTTCAGCTCGGCCCGAAGGAAATCAACAGGCGCATCTACGAAGCAGCTCGCATACCGTTTGAGGACAGAGAGTGCGACGTTATCTGTCCCAAAAATATTCAAAACATCTTAGTGCGAGCCCTCCTGATCCAGATAGGGCTGACCAGTAGAGACGAATCAAGCAGACCAACGCCAGAGGCAAGGCACCCGAAGGCGGCGTACGAGAGAGCACCCGAGGATACATTCAAGGGAGTCATCAGAGAGATTAGTCTGGAGGAAACGCCCGGAAATATTATATTGGCTCGTGTTATGGCGAAAAACTTCACGGTAATACCTGCGAAGAGGCTGGGAAACACGACGAATGTCATAGTGCTCTTCAGCGGAAACAGGGTACCGAGTACCGTGTGCTACGCCGGGGTTATCACACGCTGTGTGCTCTACCAGAAACAAATAGACTTTTGCAGACAGTGTAACAGGCTTGGCCACAGGGGTGGTGTTTGCCCCAACCCGACGAATAGACTCTGCCCTGGGTGCGGTGCTTCAATCCACACAGAGACAACACGTGCAAACGCTAATGCCGGATGTGCGGCAGGGGCCATGCCACCACGGACAAAAACTGCAAAGCCAAGTATAAAAAGTCTTTCATCGTCAAGCGAAGACAGTGCGCCAAGACACCAGAAAACCAGAGACAAGCGACTCTTCAGCAAAAAAAAAAAATCCCGTTTGTGATCGAGATCTAGAACAAGGGGAAGACGAGGGAGGGATGGGGTCCACTTCTAGAGGCTCCACTCCTGTCAGGTCGCAGTCCAGGTTCCGGTTTAAGTCAAGGGATTTGTCGTACACGATGAGCTGGGAAGATAAAGTACGCGGGTCATGATCGGCTGAGACTGGAAAGTCAGTTAAACACACTAACAAAGAACTCGATAAGCTAGCTCAAAGCAAAAAATACCCAAATGAGAGAGATGATCGCAGAGTTAAATAACAAAATTTAGCAACTTTCGTTAAAAGACATAACTGCAAATCTCGAAAAAATTCACTCCTACTATGGTAACATTTAGCAAAATTCTGATAGGTGAGGATCTGATGCAGGTAACAAGCCCCACTCAAATGAAAAGCCAAGAGTTAAAAGACCGTGGAATCGCAAGTCCTCAGGCAAGATCTCGCTGAATAGGAAAGATCAGATACTATTGAGAGGTAGGTAGATCAATAGTGTGTGGCGACCACTGCGCACAGACCTGCGCAGCCTCCGTCTCCTAACTGATTCGCCCGGCGGAACACGGCCACTTGCTGCAACACGTTTCCGATAAAAGACAGAGCCACGCAGTTTCACCGGAGGCTTACGTCGCCACTGCTGGCTATATAATCCTAGCTGCCAAGCTTAGTTTCACGATTGTTTCTCTAACCTTTTGAGCGCAGCATCTGTATGCTCGCCCTGCAGCTGCTAGCACGTTAAAGGACACTGAAGAGGTTTTGAATTCGTCAATTTATAGCAAATTAGGTTTCCGCAAGCTCTTAGTACATGTCTACGGAGGTTTTTTTTCCGCAAGGTTCGGTTAAACATCTGTGCTATAAGCGAGCAAATTATGGCCGAAGAAATGTCTCCCCGAGACGCGCGCATGCAGGGGTGGAGCACGGGAGAGATAAACACGTGAGGAGATGACGTCAGGTTCCGGGTCAAGCCACCGTTCGCCAGGCCACCTGCGCCACTCAGTCAGCTCAGCTTGTTTATTTTTCGGTTCTGCCTTGTTTTTGTTGCGATCTGCTGCCTGGCGAAGCATCGCTTCTGACACTTCGTAAGGATTTCTCGACATTGCATGACTTGTGATTTTCGCCTTTGCAGTAGCATTCTCCACCCATTTCTCCCTTCTTGTCGGTGTACAACAAGAGGAAAAAGCTAGGCCTCAAACGATAGCTGTGACAATCGCCAAGACCAACGGCAAAAAAAAACTTATTGTGGTCATGACCAACATTTGGCGATTTACCTGTATGTCGTCAATGTTAGCTTTTCTGAAAGCCCAAACTTACAGCCTTCAAAGCGTATACGTGCGCGATGCTGTGTGGTGGCGACCAGATCAGATTATCGGTGGTGGCGGCTTTTGCGACGTCTTAAAGCGCGTCACCAGTCTGCATTTATCACGGCTTGAACCGCCATAAGAGGCTCTTTTAAGCTTGATAATCGAAGTTACCACGGTTCTACGTCAAAGCTGCTCGAAACAATCACAGAAGACTTACATTATTGCAGTTATTTATGCGACCACCCGTGGGCAACACGTGTAATTCGCTTACCCAATCCGTTCGCAACGACCCGCATCGAGTGCTCTCGCCGTTCTACTTCGCGACAACTACGGGAATCAGCAAAATTGATGTCCTTTATGTATGTGACAATGAACAACGCAACAGTAGCGTGACTAAGGTCCTTTATTCATAGACCGCGGAGCTGGTGCGTCTGCTCTTGGTTTCGCCGTCGTTCTTGCGAGTGAACCAGCACGCACTTCACGGTGGTTCTGTGACGCGTCCGGCTGGCGAAGAGAATTCATAGCTCTTTTTTTAGTGTTATATTCACAAACACACCTAAAATTTAGCCCAATCGTTGTTTCGAACGCGCTGATTGCACCTGGTTGCGCAGCGAACGGTGCAAGGAATTCGGGCTTTGCACTACCCAGAACCACGTCAACAGATCGCGCTACGTGTCTGCAAAACTCCAGAGTCTAATGTCTATCCACCAATCACTAGTTTTGTTTGTGCAAAGTTGAAGTGGACTCACGATGCCGAGCTACTGCGCGGCGTATGGCTGCCGCAGCACTTACGGTCGCGATGAGGTCACTTTTCAAAAGTTTTCTTGGGGTCAGAAGACAGCAGCCAAATGGGCCACTGCAGTTAAAAGAAGATACTTCAAGCCTATGAGATCAAGCGTGCAAGCATTTTCGTGACAGTGACTACGTATGAAGCCCGACTCTCATGCGCTGGAATTGGCGATTAAGTGTTTGCGACTAAACAGCGACGCGGCTCCTTCCACACTTGAGGGAGTCCTCACCGCCTCCACGACCTGCATTCATGAAAAGAAGAAAAACTGAGGTGAGGCTGTAAGACTACTTGTGCCTTCTAGCTGCGCGTAGTTAGTTGGTGAGCGCACGCTTACCGCAGCCGTATGCTCAGCTCACTGTGCTGCCTATCTCTATGAAATGCGTGGATGGCGAGCCGTTATGCGAATACTGTTGATCGTAATTTTGCTAGATATGAATATCAGTAGGCCGTGATTCTCCTGTTGCAGTGACATCTCGCGATCGTGCCATTGAAAATGTTGATTATAGCCAGTCTTGATTGCCAATGAAAGTGACCGTGTAACATGTGTGCTTTATATTGATCCTGGCTCTAGTCATACATTTCAATATAATTCCAAAATTATCAATGCCATAATATACGTCAATCAGACATATGATTAACCAGACGACATTCAATAGCGACCATGACATTCGACCACTGCTGAATGCCTCCAGATCAAGCAAAATCGTAGTTCAAGGTGTCCTCATATCAGTTCTTTATCTAAATAAAGGCTCTTTCGATTTCAATCATTGCCTGTGTGACAAGTTTGATAACAGCAAACACCTGAATGCGCATATTATAATCGAACGTACCGCTGACACCTTAGCTTCCTTATTCAGAAGCTCGGCCTGCACAACATTGTTCCCCTGCTTACAATATTCACTGTGATGAATGGCGATTGTCATCACAGTAGTGCTAGTTTGATTTATGTAGACGTGCTACATGTCAGTATATTCAAATGAAGGCGATGGTGTTTTTATCACAATGCACAAAAGATAAACGTGGTACTGCAAAATAATGACCTAGCATGAATTTTCAGGCACGTAACTCTTGTTTTGCGTGTATCAGCGCATATTTCAAATACATCTCAAGTGTAGCTTTAATGTACTCAGCTCCAGAATGGACATGTATTGTATACTTACAGATGCTTGCAGAATTGCTGGTCAGTGTAAATGATGAAAAGGAAATGCCGGGCCACAGTTCAAGTCGGGAGTCTTTACCTGATAATCCAGCTGGTACGTGCCAGCCAACTGTACTACTTGTCTCAAAATATTTTTTCACTGTTTTAGTAGACCAAAAGTTTGATCATTATCGAGCTGACCATCCCGAGGAGATACAAGGAGTGAGCACTCCCCAAACTTCTGAGAAGTCAGTGCATACAGATGTGCAGCAAACAGCAACAACAAGGGCGTGCAGGCACATTTAAAGAAAGGCAAAGCTTCACACTCCACCCACGCAAAGCCTCAAACCGTTTCTACAGGCATGTTCTTGCCAACCGAATTCACTGTGCTCGTAACACTATGCACGTAGCATGTAAAGGTCGCAGGTCCAGAATATTTTGATTTTCATTCATGATTGTAACTCTGCACTTTGCTGACATATTTCATAGCTAACATAATGTGTTGGTTGCAGTAGTGCATCAGCTGGGCTGCATATTCTGTTCGTTTGATTTCTCAGGTGTACAGGTTGGTGGAACAGTCATGACTCATGCAAGCACACAGGTAAATGTGAGCGTGCAAGAAGAGGAGTGTGAGGACATAACTCCTGACGACCTCACCTGTAATGACCAAGATGATAATTCTGATTACAGCCCTTTGAATGACCTCGATGAACCGTATGTCCTGCACTCCCATGCTACATATTTTATGGCAAAGTAATCTAGTATACGAAACTAAGTGGCTGTATTTAAATGTGTTAATTTTTTCAGGCGATTTCAGCCCCAAACACAAACATCTGGCCAAGAAAGCAGTATTTTATTCGTTCAGGAAACGTGCCCCCGTGACCTCCTGACTATGTGCAGCATCTGCCTCGCTCTTTGTGCTCCCTCATATTCACATGTGAGGAAACATTAGTGGAGGCCAAGCGTTCTACTGGTGCAATCAATATGTGGAAAAACAGCAAACCGTGTTCAACTTGCAACTTTGTGCAGCAGTGCTGTTTTGGGGCAACAACCCAACAGTTTCCCTTAGAATGCTCTCAATGATGGGGGTACAGGTTGTGAACGAGATAACGGTTTTTTCAACATTCAGCGCACACACCTGTAGCCTGCCATTGGCAAAGTAAGCAAGGCAGTTGAATGTATTTGTTTTTATTAGGAGAAGCGCTCGTTCCGCTCAAGTTTTTCAGTTTTGTCAAAGAAGTCTGCTTTTCGATGCTGAAAAGCGAAAAGGGAAGCTTGCTGGGGATGGGCGAGCTGATTCGTCTAGTTTTAGTAGGGAGTATGTCACTTATTCCTTGCTCGATGTGGAGAGGAACAAAATACTGCACATTGAGGTCGTGCAGGTGTGTGAACACTTCACTATACCATATGTTGTTTACTTTTTGAAATGTGTATCACAAAAGGGCATTCTAAACTTGCAGTTCAATTAAGTGGGCGGCAGCTATAACATGGAGCTTGCTTGGCTAGCTGGCCTTGTTTTTTGGGGGAGCCAGAATGCCGAAGTGTTTGTTTTCGTCGTGAACTGACATGCTCACCTGAAGTGTTCCATGGAAAAATATAAGGGAAAAACCAGTCACGAGTACAGAGCGTGGCATATGGCGAAAGGTACCTCAAAAATTGTTTTAACAATTCACAGAGGCTTAGTTGGGGTGATATTAAAAAAATGAATGATCACATTGCCTGTTTTGAATGTGCATTTCAGGGGTTTACAAAAAGCTGCAGACTGCAGCAAAACAGAGTGGATGCAAGGACCTTAGAATAAATTCATTATTAACCATATGTTATAGGCAGCAGCTTCTAGCGATGAAAATACGAGACTCATCGTTCGAAAGTGGAAGTGTCTTCTGAGCCATATTCAACGCATTCACGAGCATGAGGATGAGTTGTTTCCTTTTTGTCCACAAGAGGACATAGAGCTGAGAGGTTGGCTAAGAAAAGGTGAGCAAATATCAGCAAGACTTGGGCCTTATACATTAAAACCTTATATTTGAAAAACAGTGCTAATACAGTATTCAAAAAGTAGTCCTGAATAAGTAAAATGACATAACATTGAAAATTGTAAGCTTTATAAAAATTCTTGCTCATGTAATAGCTGCTAAAAGTTAGTCTGAAGCGGAAAAACTATGTGAAATTCTCATTAAAATGTCAGCATATTGACTTTCAGTGCGTCCGACTAACAAGCCAATATTCTTCCCACTGCTTCATGATAACATATAAACAATATGCCTCTGAACAAAAGCTAAATAAAATGTTAGAGCATAGTAAAGACACATTGTTTTGTTTCAACTGATGCTCATGGCAAAAGAACCGTAGATGAGAGAAGCGGGGCTTTCTTGAGTGTAAGGTGATGGTGAAGGTTGAAGTATAGCAAAGTAACCAAGACGCACGGTGTGATGCTCTAAAGTCATTCCTAGAAAATATTTTTCAGATTTTCGGTGTGTTTATTCATTCGTTTTTTTCTGAAAAAAAAAGCTGCTGCAACAACACTTTGCCATATTTTTATCAGCATATTCACGTTTGCTATACTACCGACAAAACGATGGTTTTGAACATTTTTTTTCAGATTCTGTGGCATTGCAGAAACTGAAGGAGGTGGCAACTGTAAGAAGCCTAATTAAAGATTTGCCACAGTTTTCCACAAAATCCCAGACATATGAACCTGAGGCGTTTCAAAGCCCGCTACTTCATTTTGCACCTAAGCTGTAGCATCATGCCATTGCGCTGATATGAACGCAAGGTATGAAGACAATATTCCTTAAGCAGAGGAGTTCACCCTACATTTGTTGTTTTCCTGACACTCTTCCTGTAATAGGAAACGTCCAACTGCTGCAAACTTCTTGTGATTTGTTTTTACAAGAACAATAACAGACAATGTTCCAAGACAATATTCCTTAAGCAGAGGAGTTCACCCTACATGTTGTTTTCCTGACACTCTTCCTGTAATAGGAAACGCCCAACTGCTTTAAACTTTTTGTCATTTGTTTTTTACAATAACAGTAACAGACAAGTAAATGTACGTAACTTAGTGTTTAATTTATAATAAGTATGCCAACTTTGATTCATTCATATAGTGCCTGGCCAGGGCATCAGTATTTTTAAAACTGTTGAAATCAAATGCTGCTTTTCTTCGTGTGTTTACTCAAAAAATGAAACTGTTTCTGAGGACACAATTTGCTGTGCTTCACTACAATTTGTGGCCAAGCCAGTACAAAGGATGAGACTCCTCAATGGCGCATAAAGTACCCCAGAGCAACTGGGCGTGAGCTTGGGCCTGTCTCACAATGGAGCCAGCCAAACATGGTAAGATTTCATTTTGTAACCTATATTGCAGACATAATGGTGTATCAATTATTATTGCAGGCTGCGTCTAGAAGCTCCTCGATGCAGTAGTCACAGCAGTTTTCGGTGCACCTCCTGGAAAAAATAAAAGGCTATTTTTGAGAAACAATCACCACTTAGCAGCACATTCTCTAATATAGTTAGGGATAAAGAAGTAACCAAGCGAGTGAGTACTTTTATTCAGCAGCGAATTAACCATGGCGAGTCAGTGCACATGCTAGGTATTTCACTCTTGCTGTGATTTGCTATTTGCACAATGGGTCACATGCTGCAATACTGCTGGATTGAAGTGTGTTGTCTAGCAGACCACTTAATCACGATGCGCTCTTTTGCACTAACTTGTCTTTTTTTCTTTGTCGTAATTTTATTTGCCTTAAACAGTCAATATCGTTTTTGCGTTTTGTGTGTTTTGCAATGTTCTTGCAATCTTTGCATTTGAAATATTTATTGGTATTTTCTCTCCAGCCTTTTTCACGTGTGTTATTGTTTGTTTTAATGGATTTCATTGCCGCCAACGTTTCCGCACAGTGTAAAGATTGTTGAACACTGTTATTGGTTAGATTTTACAGATTTCTTTTAATTATGTTCAGATAAAATCGGGCTGGACACCGCTGGAAGGATGCCATGCTTAAGGCCTTTGCTGTTTCAGGTCACTGTTACCTGGGCAACATGCTGTGGGCTGCTGGGCGCCTCCTGGCCTGCTTTGGTTGTTGCGCCTAGCTCCAGTCCAACTTCACCGTGTTCGACGCCCATTCCTCGCACAGTGAATGATTTCACCTTCTCGCGAAAGGAAACGCCTCTTGGCTGACTGACCTCAACTGTGCTGCGCACAGCGGAGTTTCTGGCTCGTCTTGGCTGGTACCCATTTCCTGGCTTCTGGAATGGCGACCGGTCACGCTCGGTTTTTTAAACATGGATGGAAACGACCTTCTCGCCTGGCAACATGGCTCTTCTGTCACGATGGCTGGACAGCGCAGTGCTCTATTTAAGCGTCAGTCTACGGCTTGCTGGTTTGGGCTCGACACCACTGGGAGGATGCCATGCTTACGGCCTTTGCTGTTTCAGGTTGGTTACTTAAATAATGCTTCTTTCATAAGAAGTAGCAACCGTTGCTTCCTTGCGGTGTCGTGCCCACCTGAGCTTAGGAGTGTTATGAAGCGATTATTATCTTGCATGTACGTATGTGGTGCCACGCGTGACCGGTGATGTGGAATCAAATCCCGGTCCTGTGAATAAGACGGAGGCCGACGCATTCGCTCTAGCCCTTACTGAAATACGCGATCTGAAGGAAAGTTACGAAGCTTTGCTCTCAAAACATGCTACCGCCGAGATTGAAATTAAACAGCTAAAGCGCAAAGTAGAAACGCTTGAAAAAGCCAACGCTTTTCGAATCGCTGATGGGGCTGGTGCGGATGCTGATGCCCTTCGTGCCATGTCGGACAAAATGAAAGCAGCAGACAGCGAAATTAAAAGTTTGAGTACCAAGGTGAATTCACTAGAAGAAATCACCGCTACTCGGTCTGTGACCGCCCCTTCTGGCTCTGTCGACGCTTTGCGTGATGTGACGAACCAACTGTCAAAAATCACGAATAGGTGCAACGATGCAGAAAATAGGTTACGTCGGTCTAACCTTCTATTTTTCGGCATTGAAGATGACCCCAATGAGAACTGGGCAGTCTCAGAAGATAAGATAGTGAAGTTTTGTTCAGACCACCTAGGCACTTCCATATCTAGTCCACAATTAGAGCGCGTGCACAGGCTGGGCAGATTTAACACAGATATACGAAGGCCAATTATTGTCAAGTTCACATTTTTTAAGGACAAAGAGCAAATTTTGTCACATTCGCGTAAGCTTAAGGGAACTAATTTTTACATACGCGAAGATTTTTCTATGAAAACGCGACAAGCTCGCCAAAGACTTCTAGAAAACGCAAAGGCTCAAAACAAACGCTTTAAGCTATCTGTTGATAAACTTCGCATTGACAATAACACCTACGTTTTCGATCACTCTAGCAACGTAGTTGTGCTGTCTACGAGATAGCTAAAGGCTAACACGAGCACGCGTAAGCGGAGTCAGTTTAAGTCACCATCTTTATCTGTGTCTTTTACTAACATTCGAAGCCTACTTCTCAAGAGGGATGAGTTAAGTTCTTACTTATATGATAGTGATGCCGACATATTAATGCTCACGGAGACTTGGCTCTATCCTGACGTAACCAACGAGGAACTGTTCCCAGATAAACACAACTATAACATATATCGACGTGACCGTGTCGATAGAAGAGGAGAAGGCGTCCTAATAGCAGTAAAAAAGACAGTGTCATCAGCTCCCCTTGATACTAACCCCATACAGAGATAACTTGGGCAGCATGCGTTACAACTTACGCAAAAATACTTATAGGAGCATGTTATCGTCCACCGGATGCCCACTCCTCTTTCCCCAAAGATCTACGTGACAACATAGAACGCGCTACGCAACTCTATTCAGCTGACATTATATACCTTTTTGGCGGTTTCAACTACCAGCTCATTGATTGGTCTACCATGACTACCAAATGTCATGCCTAATCAAATTTTCTCGAAGTAACCCTCGATTACAACTTATCACAAGTTGTTCACCAATGCACCCGTGGTACTAACATACTTGACCTTGTTTTCACTAATGCACTAGAAACCACTGGAGCGATTTCTTACATAGAAAAATTTAGCGACCACAAGCTCCTTAACTTCCAAATC
Organism: Rhipicephalus microplus; assembly: GCF_043290135.1. Classification (NCBI taxonomy): domain Eukaryota; kingdom Metazoa; phylum Arthropoda; class Arachnida; order Ixodida; family Ixodidae; genus Rhipicephalus; species Rhipicephalus microplus. Next base: position 39,527,512 of record NW_027464585.1, read on the forward strand.
AACCTACCTGTAACTTTCACGGGCTCAGTGAGAAAAACAATCCGGGTTTATAACCGCGCTAATTTTCATCAATTCAGGACGGAGCTAGAAGATTTTTGTCAGGAACTTTTTTTGCTGTCGTTTGCCTCTCGAAGCGTGAACGAAAACTGGATTCTTTTTAAAGAAAAAATATTAGAGTTAGTTGACCAGCTTGTGCCACTGATCTCTGCTTCCAACGATAAAACTAATCCTTGGTTTACTAAACATCTTCGAACATTACGAAATAAAAAGAAACGTTTCTATGATACCGCAAAACGCATTGGCTCTGTGTCCTACTGGGATAAATACAAGGTCTGCTTACAAGACTATTGTAAAGCCTTAGACACAGCTAAGAAGAAATATTATTTGCAGGACTTGCCGTCACTTCTCAAAAATAACCCAAAAAAGTTCTGGCAAATAATTTTACCCTACAACAAGTCTCCTAATCACATTACAATACACGATAGTGAACTAACGCCGCTTTCTGATGAAGCTTCCGCTATTTCTTTCAATGAGTACTTCGCGTCTGTTTTTACACAGGAAGATTGTTCCAATGTGCCATTTGTTCCAGATCATCCTTTCGCTTTAATGGCCCCAATCATTGTCACTGCCGAAGGTGTAGCCCAACTCATCACGAATTTTAAGGTTTCTACTTCATCAGGTATTGATAACATTAACTCTAAAATACTGAAGAACACAACAAATATTTCCAGCCGCTTCCTCTGTCTACTAATTAACCAGTCGCTATCATCAGGCGAACTGCCCAATGATTGGAAGATTGGTAAGGTGATTCCCGTATTTATGTCCGGGGACAGGCGCTCGCCCCGTAATTATCGACCCATTTCACTTACATGCATCTCTTGCAAACTACTGGAACATATCGTGGCTTCTCATATCTACGATCACCTTGAATCGCACAACTTCTTCTTCTCCCATCAGCATGGCTTTAGAAAAGGCTACTCATGTGACACCCAGTTATTCCAATTCACGACTGACCTTCTCTTTAATATGAACGCTAACGAACAAACTGATTGCCTCTTCCTTGATTTCGCCAAGGCATTCCATACTGTCCCTCATTGTCGTTTAATTTCTAAATTGGCCGCACTCCGTATTGATTTATTAATCCTGTCTTGGCTACGCAGCTTCCTCTCTTCGCGTGAGCAACTTACGGTGACCACATTTCATCTAACCTTTGCGACGTCACATCCGGTGTTCCCCAAGGCAGTGTAATAGATCCGTTACTTTTTCTAATATAAAATTAATGATTTGCCCGATAACCTTTCATCCGCAGTTAGGTTGTTCGCTGACGATTGCGCCACATACCGCAACATTAAATGTTTTAATGATCATTCCGCTCTCCAAAATGAACTTGACCTAACCTTCCGGTGGTGCGAAACTTGGCAGATGTCCCTTAACGCCTCTAAATACAAGGTAATCTCGTTCACTCGAAAGCATAACAATTCAGCATTTCACTATAGGATTAATAACGTCGTTGTGTCAGCTACACCATCTTACAAATATTTAGGCGTTCACCTTACATCGGATCTATCCTGGACTACGCATATAGCAGTTGTCTCATCTAAAGCATCTTAATCTCTCGGATATCTCCGCAGAAACTTGCGCAACGCTGCTTCTAACGTACGCGCATTGTCATATATTACTTATGTTCGCCCACAGCTAGAGAATGCATCATCCACATGGTCACCATATCAAGATTACTTGGTACGTATGTTGGAAGCCGTCCAGAATAGGGCAGCAAGATTAATCTCCGGAAACTACGACTATCATACAAGTATTACCCTAATAATACAAGACCTTGCATTTCAGTCACTAGAAATACGTCAAAACATTGCTCTTTTATGTCTGTTTCATAGGTACATTTATAGTAACAAAATTCACTGTTTGCCACTTTATTCTCCTGCGCGCACTTCCCAGCGCATTCACAATGCCCGTAGTTTTACGCGCATTCATGGTCACACGCAGGCATTTAACTTATCATCACTACCTCGAGTCATTGCATATTGGAACAGTCTTACGGATCATGTTGTATCCATTTGTAACCGTGATATTTTTCGTGACAACCTGATTTTGTTGCACTCTAGTATTGTATAACGCTGTTGCACCTTGATTTTTGTAATCTTTTATATATGTATATATTTTTTCGTCTGCTTTTCTCTTTATTGTTATTTCGTTTGTATACTGATTCCCCCCTTACTCAATGCCCTTCAGTGGGCCTGTAAGGTACTTTGAATAAATAAAAAATAAAGAAATATTGTTCAACAATTTCTTTTGTGCAATCCCCTCCTGCCTACGGCTTGAAATACAAGTTGGCAGTATGAAATAATTTAGAAAAAACCTGTGGTTAGTGCATACTGTGGGGCGTCTTTTGTGGGATAGAAACATGCATACACATTATCTTTCAGATGCACTCTGTCACTTAATGCATTTGCTTTTTTGTTCTATGTGTATAAATGAATATGCTGTCAGAAGAACAACACTGGGAAGAAAAAAGGGCTGTAGCCTTGCCGAATCATTACCACGTACCCTGCTGTGAATACCTGTCCCAGCTAAATATAATTTATTGCCACAAGTTATAATTGCTTATCACATGACAAATACCACGAAAGATAGCTTCACTTCATTAGTAACACCACAGTAGTTACACCGCACATGTTACAAATATTGTCTTTCAGCAGCAACAAAGAGACATCACTGATTATTGCGAGTTCTCGGCAATATGTTGAGTACTTGAACAAACTTGTGAACATGTGTTTTATTGTGTCCAGTTTTATGCATGCCGTCACAATTTTTGTATGTCCCAACTTATATTTTCTTGAGTGTTCTTTTAATAAATATCATGCACATGATGTGAGTGTTTGAAGTTCCATGTGGTTGCTTGTCTGTCAATTTTCTTTGAAATTAGGCCATAGAACACAATACTGACAATGAATTCAGAGGAAAGTTCTTCTGTCTAATTGCCATATTTTTCTGATTAGTTATGGTGCCTTGCTGCAGATGACAAAGAATAGATGACTGGCACATCTCAGTATCTGTATTTGGCGACTTTCATGTCTGTATGCCTGAAAAGTGCCTACAAAAACAGTAGTACCTCTCGATTCTATTACATACACTTCGGAGCATTTGTCAAAGCCCTCAGCACCAGCAGCAATACATGTTTTGCGTAAACATACTTGGAAGGATCAGCCAGACGAGTTCAGGAATCCAATGTATTTACCATTAGGAACTGGGTATTTTTTTCTGATTGTGTTCAGAACACATCTGGGCAAAAGGATTCTCTTTTCTGTGCCAGTTCTCTTCCGCGTCAAATAAACAAACTGTCTGTAGCCTGCATGTCTTAATTTTCTAAATAGGTGAAGGGCACTGTCACGGACGGCCATTTTTGGCGACCCCGCGTCATGGCAATTAACGGGCGTCGTACTTCCCCACTGACCGTGGGAACAGCGGGCGCATGAAAGGGAGCCGAGAAGTGCAGAATGGGGTGCTCTTCTTGAAACGTCGCCGTCGACGACTGATCCTTTTGTAACTGCGGCGGTGTCTGCAAGGTCGTGGGAGGCCGCGATGTACCCCGAACAAGGATTAGGCTACGGGACGCACCGCCTGAGAGCCCAACAGTCTGACCATTTTCCACGGGGAAAAGCGTGGGAAACCCTCTGGTGGCCAAGCCGTATGACAACAACCCAACAGGTAGTCACTCTCGCTAGTTGAGGGCCCTCTCCCAATTAAAAAAAGGTGGGGTCATAATATTTTTGGGGCGGAGTTTCCATCAAATAAACGCGCATGATTTGACCCTTGTAGAGGTCTCTTGTCCCCAAGGAAGAGAGCGAGGAGACACGAGGGGGATTTAAGCGCAGGATTTTGCCCTGCTAGGCAGACTAGTCGCTGACCAACATGGTGTAGAAGCAGATCAACAAGCATCTCGTCTAGAAGTTTTTAGTGTGGCTCGGTATCGGCTGGCCACCTAAACTTAGCCGTTCGTCTAGTTGTGACGCGATAGTAACGTCTGCAACGTAGACAAGGGGACTTCGCCTCGAGTTAGCTCAACCTGCTCGAAGTCACCTGCAAGCACTAGCCTCCCGGAGTCATCAGCGTTGCAACACCGCCGACATCGTAGTCGTGCCAGAACTCTCTTCAACTTCTCGCATTCGATCGTAGGGGACGCAACGCTGCCGGTCATCACACGTATGCCTTCACCTGTTTATATCTTCGAACTTTCTTCTCCGTAGTTCTATTGTTGTTAGTTTGGGTAGTTTGTAATAGTTCTCTCTCGTAAGCTGATTTATTGTTTCTTTATATGTATTTTTTAGTTGTATCAAGTGTTGATGTATTTTGTTAGTTGTATTGAAGTGTTGTACTAGATCCCGTGTGCTGCAATATTACTAGAGTAAAGTTTGTTTTGTTTTCCCACGTCTCTGATCTCTTCACTGTCTCTGCTTGCGTATGGAACGAACTAACCTGCTGTCATTCCCGTCGCCGACTTCGTGCTGGCGACGCTAGAGTGGCAGCTTGTAACAGGCACTTTAAACACACAATTCCAACACAAACCCCTACCACTACTTCCTCACCTATTTCTAACAGACATCTGGCTTGACGAGTCTGCTGGAGTGCCATTTTGCTGGAAGGTCACATCTAACACGTCTTTGTCGAAGCACACATTTTTAATTTTTTTGTTGTAGTAATGCATCTTGGGTGTTTCTGGCAGTCGCGAATCTGCTGTATTTCGAGGCAGCAGCAGCACTCCACCTGTGTCCCTATTCGCATGGAGTGCGTTCATGAGCACCTATGGCGAAAACAAGTGTACAAAGATATCAGTACACATTATCGAAATCAGCTATGCAATACGACATTCCCATGCTTTTACCACAGCTAATATACCATATGAATTTTAACACTTCATCCCTGCAGTACTGGGCAGAATTTTGAAAAAGTGACGGTATATAAGAATAAGAACTGCAATATCAGCCAAACTATCCTTGCGCAATTTTTCAGCGCAGTTCAGAGCACATATTACCACTGCGGCAAGAGCGGCACTCGTCTGGCTCTCTTTTTTTTTTCTTGCGGTAGCGCTCTTTTGCACTAACTTGACTCAACGCGTGCGACTTGCCCGCTGCGAAGCACGATACTGAATGCATTAACAACGCTGCACTCTGAGCTGTGAAATCCACGCACAGCTGGTGTTTGTGCATGCTGCCCGCGCATAGCGCGAACCGTGCCAATGCCTGGCTAAAAGCTAGCGCCGATGCTGCTGTTTCTTATTGAATTTGATATCCACTGATAAGCAACCCATTTGTAACAGTTACCTACAGAGAAATTAGGCACAGGCATGCATCTTATACGTACCAGTCTATGTTTCCAACGCGGGTGAAGGTAGCTGGTTGAGACTCGCTTTCCTGTGCCGCTTCAGTCGTCGCCCTAAAGTGACGACTGGCTCGAACATGTACAGATGTGTAATGGCGGCCGCTGTTAGGGTGAACGCAAGAGGACATAAGCGCGTAGAGTTACTGTATATGCTACTTTGCACATAAGGTAACTCTATGACCTAGCTACGCGGTGCGCCACTGCCGCCAGCGCGGCCGCACGTCGAAGCAAACCTGCGCCTGCGCGTCAGTGCCTGCAGACGTGGCTTCGCGTCGTCTGCTACAATGCTCGCGCTCTTGCTGCTGCGAGCTTGCACTGCAGCAAAACAAACTTTGCTTACAATGTGACAAGTTTTCTGCAGTCAAAAAAGCCTTAAGGTTTTGTCTCAAAACTTGGAGACCACCAGATTACGAACGCTAGTGAAGTGCACTTCGTAATAGAAATACTTTGGAAAAAAAAAGCGGTTTCGTATACCGTTGAATCGAAGGTAATAAGTAGTTATTTTTGAGTGAGAAGTAGAAGCAAATTTTACATTTCTTAGGAATACTTCCCATGGCAACGTTAGCGCAGACGTTTCCGTGTCGGCTCTAACGAATTTAGCGAGTAAGATAAATTTCGCGTGCATTTTTAGAGGCAGCGTGTTGAGGGTTAGTCTTTGGCCATTCTTCTATGGTCTTGATCGCAGGTGTTTGATAGCGTGAGTGGTGTCATCCGATAACATTGCGACCAAGTCCTTTACACGCCTTTTTTAGGCCTGGAAGATGTGGCCAAAACAGTAACCTCCGAGGCACCGTGACAACGCCGGTCACTTGGAGCGATCACAGGTTCAACGTGATAATTAACGCGCGAGGTCTGCTCTAAGACTGTGTATGGGCCGGGGAACCGAAACTGAAATTTGTCGCACAATTCAGGAGTGCGAACTGGTGTCCTGAGTAGCACCTCGTCACCGGGGTCACAGTGGCGTAAGATGCGTCATGCAGATATTTATGGGCTTGTCTCTCCTCAGTGTTGAGCCTGGTGAGCTGGCGACAGTGATGGAGGCGGGACACATATTGTTCACAGGAGAATGCAGATGGTGTAACCGGGGCTGTCAAAACCGAGACGTTTAGAAAGGAAGATGGCGATCGGCAATAGACGAAGTAGAATTGCGAGTAGCCAGTTTTGTGTTGTACGGCGGTATTTTAAGCGAGTGTTACGAACGGCAAAATCGCATTCCAGTTGTTGTGGTATGGCTCAATGTACATAGCTGTGATGTCGTACAGAGTGCGAAGAAAGTGCTCAGTGAGCCCGTTGGTTCGCGGGTGATAGCTTGAGGTTGTCTTGTGGCTTGTGCCGGAGGCTTTTAGCAATTCTTTCACAATTTGCGAAAGAAAAGCTTTTCTACGGTCCCTCAGGATGACACGAGGAGCACCGTGACACAAGATCAAGGCTTCAAGCATAAATGTAGCCATGCCAGAAGCGGAGGCCCAAATCACGCAGGACGTTTCAGCGCAACGTGTCAAGTAATCGACAGCTGTCACTATCCATTGATGACCACTCGGAGTCGTGGGAAGGGGACCATATAGATCAATGCCAACGACTTCAAATGGTGCCGACGAACATGGAAGTGGTTGCAGCTCTCCGCATTGAGGGGTTGTCGGAAGCTTTCGGCGCTGACAAAGGTTGGAAGAGGCGACGTACTTTTCTACGCTAGCGGACATCCCTGGCCAGTAGAAAGGACCTATAATGCGATAATACGTTTTCTGGAAACCAATGTGACCAGCAGTCAGGTCGTCGTGACAGGCCTTAAGAATATCGGCTCGGAGAGAACGAGGAAGAACGGGCACTTAGCGTTGACCATTCGGGAGATAGATGTGATGGTAAAGAACGTGGTTATTGAGCTTGAAATGCCTCAGCTGTCACCGAAGGCGGGCATTAGGCGGTTGCGATTTCCCCTGAAGGCGATCTATGATGCGTCTACAGCCAGTGTCAGCGAGTTGATGCGTTATGATGGAGCCGTGGTCGTCAGGTTGGATCTTGTCAATGACGGCTACGGACAAAACAGATGTGGAAGGACTATCCAAGCGTTCATCGTTGAAGTTAGTAGCGGACGCAGTGGAAGGCGCCGTAGGAAGTGGGCAGCGAGAAAGCGCATCTGCGTCCAGGTACTCTTTACCGCACTTTAGATAATAGTGAAGTCGTATTCTTAAAGACGTATTATCCATCGACCAAGGCGTCCTGACAAACTCTTGAGTGTGGAAAGCCAACACAGGGCATGATGGTCTGTAAGTATGGTAAAATGACGGCCATGTAGTTAAGGTCGAAATTTCTGCACCAACCACACAACAGCTAAACACTCCTGTTCAGTAATGGTGTAAATCTTCTCGGCGTTCGTCAGGACGCGGCTTGCATACGCAACAATCCTTTCACGTGATGATTCATCGCGCTGCAGCTGAATACCTCTGATTCCGTGACCGCTAGCGTCAGTATTCAGGAGTGTGGGTGCTGCTTCATCGAAATGGTGAAGTACTGGTTCCGGTAGGAGGGCTTTTTTCAGATGGCTAAATGCTGATTCGCAGGCAGGCAACCAATCAAAGTCAACACCGGAACCGAGGAATTTGTGCAAAGATGCCGCTATCGAGGCAAAGTCTCGTATTATGCGGCGGAAGTATGAAGCAAGGCCAAGAAAACTGCGGAAGTCTTTGGTCCTTTCAGGACGAGGAAAATGAAGAATGGCCGATATTTTTTCGGGATCAAGATAAATGCCATCCTTACTCACAATGTGGCCCAAAACCTTAATTGTCTTGCTGGCAAAACGACACTTTTTCGTGTTCAGCTTAAGGCCAGCCGTACCGAGGCACATGAGGATTTCGTCTAAACGGTGTAAGTGTTGAGAGAAGGTTGACGAGAAAACAATGAAGTTGTCCAAATAGCACATGCAAGTTTTCTACCTCAGACCACGCAAAATGATATCAATCATGCGTTCAATTGTTGCGGGTGCGTTGCAGAGGCTGAAGAGAATTACATTGAACTCGTAAAGTCCGTCTCGTGTCGAAAATGCCGTCCTATCTTTATCGTCCCCATGCATCGGTATCTGCCAGTATCCCGAACGTAGATCGAGACTCGAAAAGTATTGAGCTCCCTATAGGCAATCCAAGGCGTCATCTATACTTGGCATAGGGTATACATCCTTGCGCGTGATCTTGTTTAGCGCCTGGTTATCTACGCAAAAGCGCACAGAACCGTCTTTTTTTTTTCGAACTAACACGACGGGTGATGACCATGGGCTTGCAGAGGGGTGTATTATGTTCCGTCACAAAGCCGTCAACGTTTTCTTCAATAAACTTCTACTCAGCTACTGATACGTGATATGGCCACCAACGAACGATTGACGTACCCTCAGTCTCGATGCGATGCGTGGTGACACACGTCTGTGCCAATACGGGTGAATTGACATCAAACAAAGCTTCGTGCTTAGTCAGCAAGGCAAACAGTTGTTGGGTGTCCGAAAGGGTCAGGTCAGAGCTGATGGCAGTTTTGAGGGTGCAGGTGGATGGGGAACGTGCAACAGAGATATCTTCAGGACAAGCGTCTTGAAAAGTTACCACAGAGAAAGGCTCCAGTGTAGCGACGCAAGTCAACGTGAAGACCTTCGGAACCAGAATTTTTTTCGAACGTCGGGTTTGTTGCGCGAACGAATGCGAAGCCATCGTCGAAACGTATCAGACCTGATGCGAAGGCTATTCCTCTGATGACGCAGCGTATAGAGGGTTGTACGAGCACATCACCGTAGTCCATGACATCAGACAAAAGTTTAACAATTTGCTGACTGTGCGGACGTAGATCAGTGTCTTCTGCAGCAGAAAAATGAAGTGGTGCGTCATCTGCGTGAAGCGAATAGGCGGTATCGCTCATGTGTAGGACCCGTTGCCGGCAGCAGATGGACGCGAACGCCATTGAAAGTGCCATCCTAATATTAGCTGTTGACTACACGACCTAAGCACTGCAAATTGCACACAATGAAGAAGTCCATCAATGTCGACACGAACAGTGCCCAAGCGGAAGGTCGGATAACGTCCCCTTGAGCAGCGAGCAACGTAGGTCCATTGTAGGGCATAGTAACTTCGCGGAGACGTGCACAGAAATCTCTGTGAATGACCGAGAAACTATCACAAGTGTCTATTATTGCTTCCACTTCTATACCTTCCACCGAAACAGATATCATAATATGAGGATGTTCCGAAGGAATTTTTTCTTCTTCGTTAAAAGGAGCTTTTGCCCTAGAAGCTGCGTAATTTAGTTTTCCGGGCGACGGTCGGTGAACTGAGAGGCTGGTCGAAGTGGCGACGTAGAACGGTGGAGAGGGAACGGTGAGCGATGCCTGGCACCATAGTGGCGAGGAGCCAATTCAGGAGTTTCTGTTGGCGACGAAAAGCGACCGTGAAGTGTAGTGTGAGGACGGCGCTGGAAAGTGGCTCCTATGGCATAATCATCCAGTTCGTAAGTGTCAAACCCACGACGCTCGTCTCGCCGACGCTTGCGACAGACACGTGCGATGTGTACACGATATCCGCAATAGTAGCACCTAGGTCTCGTAGGGCGCCATGATTCATAGTAGGGATGGCTGTTTGGGCTGGGCACTATGAAATCCAGGCGTGCTGGTGCCGGTCGTGCATAGTAAGGCTGATTTTGTGTGCTGGTCGCCAGGGACGCCAGATGGGCTGGCGTCGTTGTCTGCGGTATCGGTGGAACGGAGGCTGGAGTAACTGCGGTGACTTGTGCGTAAGTCAGTGGGGCTTTAGAAGCTTGAAGGTCTGTGTAGGCATTAACAGTCATAGCCGCCAACTCCTCCTTGATGACGGCCCATAAATTTGTACTGGGGGTGTCAGAAGGAAACTGACGTACCGGAAAACCAAGCGACTGCAGTTCCTCTCGTAACATAGTGCGGATCATGGCTCGTAACGAGGGGTCGACAGTAGCGTTGTGAGGGATGGCTGCAGGAGAGTTGTCCAGCTGCAGCAGTGTGGATTCGAGCTCGTGCAGGCGCTGGCACATAGCCACAATGTCAGCAACGGTACTTCGGTCCTTTACTACCAAAGCATTGAAGTCAACAGGCCCTATGCCTTTGAGCAGATAGCACACTTTGTCTGTCTTGGTCATGGAAACATTGAAGTGTTGACAGAGAGAGAGAGAACATCCGCGATATACGAGGTATTAGATTCGCCTAGTTGTTGTTTGCGACCATCTAGTGTTCTCTTTGCCAGACTGGCTCAAACTGCTGGAGTAGCGAAGACTTGTCGCAGATGTTCTTTGAATACATTCTAGTGTAGAAAGTGTATCTGGTGGTTAAAAAACCATGTCTCTGCAACGCCAGTAAGAGTGGAGACGTGGCTGAGCTTGTGCGGATCGTCCCAACGGTTAGCTGCACTCACTATGTCATAGTGTTGTAGCCAGTCATCCACGTCCTCGTTTCGGAGTCCAGCAAATAGAGGGATCTCACGAGGGGGCCCGCTAATGATCCAAGAGTGAGTAGCTTTGGCAGTCGTAACCGGAGGGGTAAAGGGAGAAGCGCCCAAGGGTTCGTCCTGCGGCATGTTGGTGGACACGTAGCCCAAACTGTGACCTCAGCGAAGCTCCAGGAGGTAAAGCGGGCAAGCAGAAACGGGGAATCGAGGAGCAACCTGCACCACTTGGGACAAAGTCCTTTACACGACTTTAATAGGCATGGAAGATGTGACCAAAAGAGTAACCTCCGAGGCATAGAACCGACTCAAGAGCCATCTATACTAACGATGAAGATAAAGAACACTAGGGGATGATGGTTTTGTACAGGTGATGAAGCGTGCTTTGAATGCCCACAATATATAAAAAATTTGGACTCTTCACTTTACAAGGTTAAGATGAATATATATATTGCAACTGTTTTGCATAGAACTCAAAGAAAAATAATATTCATTTGCGTGTTTTGTAGACACGAATATCTGGTCTCTCTTCCAAGTTAACAATAAAACGACACATTGGAGCTTTATAAAACAAAGAAGAGTAGATTGAAACTTTATTCAAGAATGATTATGGCCAACAATCCTTATAGCTAGAACATCAGGCGATCTGACACCACACATACTTCTCATTGACGTCGCAGCACGAAGGTGAGCAAAATTGCCAGTCTGCTTTTATTCGACACCAAATCAGCACAGATGGCGGCTTTTCGATAAACTCGATCTTGTGCGCTTTTTCGCTTCACTAACGAGTTGCGTCTTTGGCCGCATAAATGACAGCCCTCAATCTGCCTAGCAGAGAGCTCTACAAGTTGCGCAAAGGCCGCGGTTGGCTTTAGCTGCTCCCATTCTTTTTCTACAGCGGTCTACAGTGCTTGAGCCATGAGTCGACGGAGCTGCCGGTGTAGTATCAACGCTTTCATGGGGCTCCACATGTTCTCAATAATAATGAGTTCTGATAATTGAGCATCCACTCGGGAACTTCCACATACTGAGACTCCAGGAATGCTCCAACACTTTCTGTACTTCTGAATAGTGAAGTTGACGAACTGCAATATAATGTGGACGTCCAGGAAGAGTCCGTTCAGAAGTCATAGTGACACGAAATTGTCCAGGACTGAACAGCACATGTCAGTAGTGAACTTGTTCTCTATACTCACTCAGGTTCCGTGGTCGGCTTGTGGGAGTGCGCCCCAGGCATGCACCTAAAGACGAAAAGTCACTGAATGCTGCTTCCAGTAGATGAATTTGGGCATATATTCAAAGGAAAAGAATGTTTTTTTGTGGAGCTAAGATTTTTATGCAAACAAAACAATACAAAATTGCGCATCTGTTTGGTTTTCCTGATATTAATGAACACGTTAGTAAATGTTTTGAAATTTAAGAAGTGTATTTCAAATTTTGGAGCACAAATTGCTGTGTGCCTTCATCGGCAGGCTTTTAAAATTCTTTTTCCAGATTTCGGAGTAATGTGCAGAATTGAATTTTAGGTGAGGATAAAAAAAAGGAATGCAATTTCATAAAAAACATTGGTTGTAATGTCTTACTCCACGCTTACTTCCAAAAACGATAAATGGCTGGCTGTGGAAATGTTACATTTCAAATTTTATTGATATTTATTATCACTATATTTTATATTAAACAAAGGAATGAATATTTCGCCTTCAGTTTAAGCAATGAACGAGATCATGACGGCTTACAAAATTTTGACCTAAACGTACTGCGTGGCTCATCGGAGCTCTTTCTCAGCGGCATTTGTCTGAGTGCCACACGCGCTGTCTTCAGTCACACTTTGTGGTAAATGTCGATTCGTCGGCTAATGCGGCATTTTGCTACTCGTCAGTCAAGTGCTCATGTTCTTGGGCAAACACTAGACGCGTCTCTTTGTTGACCGCCTTCATTATCGGCCTTTGGGCGGCTCTCCAGTTTTTGAGGCCACTGAATGTAGGCAACGTTTCACCCTTATATTCGATGCGTGCAGCTGACAGCCCCGGAATATTCTTAAGTTCTCTGAAGGTTGACGCAGCAAATCTATCCGCCGGATTGAACTCGCCACGGCCATGTTGGCCGCATTTCGGTGAAAGTGAAATGCTGGAGGCCCATGTGGTTAGGTTCACGTGCTAATGATGAGAATTACCGGGCTCTCCACGACGACATCACTCGTAATCACATTGTTACAGGACGTTCAGGCACGTAACATCCCACTCATCAATCCAAAAAGTGCGAGTGTGATCACAGTGTAACATCATTTTGGGAATTCCCGTAACCAACATCCTTGCAGAAGTGAGACTACAAGTACGCCTACTGGAATAGCATAAATGTAATAGAAGCCATCGCTTTGCTAATAAAACTATACATCATGATGTGAAAATCGACACATTTGTTTTTGTTCTTCGATTTTGCAGCAAATGAAATTCAGCGTCATCAATATTTTGGGTGCAACTTCTCACTCTTTCCGCCTTAGCGCCAAGAAAAGCATGAAAATCAAGTTATTTATTTTCATCTGCAGTGCTAAATAGCTTGAAAATTAGAAAAAAAATCATAAGAATTCGTTAAGTTCAGCAGCTCTAAAAGCGACGTATGTACGTGCACGCGAAATGACAATTGTATTTTAGTCGATGAAGATGGTTTAGCGTCTGGCTTGTCCTTTAATGCGAAGCTAATAGTTGCATGGGCTGCAGAAAACACGTGACATTGTAACCAAAGCTTGTTTCACGGCAGTCTAAGCTCGGCGTGCCCAAAAGCGCGAGCATCTTAGCAGACGACGTGAAGCTACGCCTGCAGGCACTGCCGTGCTTGCGCCGGCTTTTGTTCGATGTGCGGCTGTGCTGGCGGCAGTGACGCTTCGCGGAGCGCAGCCACGGCCGTTCAGTGGTGGTGGAAATAAACCGAGAGGTGCACAGGTGAGGTGGTTTCACAAGACAGAATTCACTTCTATGGGTGGCTAGGTCATGAGGTGGGTAGGCGACTTGCGGGATGCGCAGTAGCTTTTTTGGGGGGCAAGTGGGCCCTTCGGGGTGAAGGATAGCTAGTAACGAAGAAAACAACCAGGGAGACTCTTTGACAGGTGGTATGGACAGATACGATTCCAAAGTGGCACCAGTATTTAAGATAGGTAGAGTCCGGGGCAGAAAGAGACATAGCCACGGGCGCCGAGCCAATTCAGACATAGGGTATAATAACATGCACGGTGGGAGGAACAGGCTGAAGTGGTAAGAGATAGAAGAACAGCTAAGGGAGGAGAGGTCGATGGTATACGGTTTTGTAGAAGCACATCTCAGGGACATGGCACAACCTCCTAACAATCCGCACTACGCGTGGGAATATTGTAATAGAACAGAAGGCAGTAGAAAGGGGGGTGGTATTGGGGCATTCATTCATAAAAGTACAGATTGGCAAAGGGTCAAGCAGGAGTGCAAGGAACACTTATGGCTAAAAGGGAAAGTGGCAGGGCAAATGACACTCCTTGGTTTCATGTACTTGTTGACGGGAGCAAAGGCCAGAGAGGAAAACCAGGCAATGGTAGAGTGCATATCAAATGTCAATCAGGAGTTAGGAGGAGAGTGAGAGATAATTATACTAGGAAATATGAATGCGCACATAGAATATACTGACCCGACAGGCAAAATGATCACGAATATGTGTGAAAGGCTTAATTTGATTGTTTGCAACGGTACCGAGAAGTATGAAGGACAAATAACATTGCAGGTAGGAAGGCTGCAATCGACGATAGATTACGCGCTGATGTCAGATAGGATGTATGATAAGCTCAGGGTAATGCACATAGATGAAGGGCGGCTCCAGAAGTTTGAGTAGTGATCACAAACGTATGAAGCTAAGTTTTGGAAGAGCAGTGAAAGTGGGAAGGAGACAAGATGAGCGGCTACAGGAACATTTTTATTCAGAAAGGCAAATTGAAATAGCCACTAAACAAATTGAGAAAGTAATCACTGAGGATAATAAACAGTGTGGACATACACGAATCTAATTAGACTGTTCGAGCTAGAGCTTGCTAAGGCACGTGACAAGTCACCCCAAAAAAGAAGACACAAACCCAAAAGTTGGTGAATTGAGGAAGTTAAGAGAGCCATAGCAAAACGTCAGGAAGCCTCTAGGGACCACCGACATGCTAAGCAGTGTGGTGAACCTACAGATGATATTGCAAGAAAATGGGAAATCTTTGTAAGCTGTAGAAGAATACATCCCTTCTGATCATTGAAAAGATTAAAAGAAAGGAAGCTCAGTGGCTGGCAGAAGTATATAAGAAGATAAAAAAGGCAGCTGCGAAACTTTGGAACCATTTAAACTTCCTAAGAAATGAGACGAGCCTAGAGCAGAGGTCTACAACTACAGCTCAAGGTGCTAGGCCAGAAGGGGACGAAGCTATTGAATATATAAGAACAAGGGTGACGGAAAATTTTCAACAAAGAAGTGCTTTATGCACCACAATAGACAAGGATGAATCAAGTGGCGCAATGGCTTCATTTTCACGACGAGAGTGGGAGAGGGCTGAGAAAAGGGTTCCTAGTAGTACATCAACAGGCACAGATGGCATTCCAATTATGGTGATAAAGACATTAGGTCCGAATTCTAAGCAGGGTTTGAGAGAGGCAGTGAGCAAAATAATAATCGATGGACTAGTTCCGCAGGGCGCGGGTTCGCATCCCGGCTGCGGCGGCTGCATTGCCGATGGAGGCGGAAATGTTGTAGGCCCATGTGCTCAGATTTGGGTGCACGTTAAAGAACCCCAGGTGGTATAAATTTCCGGAGCCCTCCACTACGGCGTCTCTCATAATCATATAGTGGTTTTGGGACGTTAAACCCCACATATTGATCAATCGATAGTGAAGTTCCTGATGGATGGAAACTTAGCAGGATGAGCATGATCTATAAAGGAAAGGGAAACAAAGCTGACATAAACAACTTCCGTCCTATAACAGTGACATCAGTGATCTACAGGCTGGCGATGCAGATTATAAAGTAGACTGCAGGCATGGATAGAGGATGAGGGGGTGCTGGGGGAACTGCAGAATGGGTTTTGGAAACACAGGAGATTGAAAGACAATCCGTTCTCACTGACGTAGTGCACCGAAATTGCTGAAAAGGAACACAAGCACTTGTGGCGAGCATTTTTGGATATCAAGGGAGCGTACGATAGCGTAGTTAGAGAAGAATTGTGGGGAATACTGAACACACTAGGCGTGGAAGATGGAGTCACTAATCTTTTAAAGGATGATAACAAAGGTAACAAGGCAGTTATCAAGTGGGAAAACAGGTATCCAAGCCTGCAGAGGTAAAACGGGGGCTTAGGCAGGGGTGTCTACTGTCACCCTTATTATTAATGATGTACCTACAAGGATTAGAGGCCAAATTAGAGGAAAGTGGACTGGGCTTCAACCTCTCTTTCGTCAAACAAGGAAAACTTTGAACAGGCACTACCAGCATTGACGTACGCAGATGATATAGTGCTAATGGCCGACAACAAGGAAGATTAGAAAAGATTGATAGACATCTGTGGTAATGAGGGAGATAGGTTAGATTTCAGATTCAGTAAGGAAAAATTAGCAGTCGTGATTTTAATTGACAATGAAAGTAGTGAGCTTAGAATGCAGGAGGTCACGCTAGAGATAACAGATAAATACAAATATCTGGGCGTATGGATAAGCAGTGGGGCCGAGTATCTAAGGGACCACAAAAAATACGTGACGACTAAAGGTAACAAGAATGCAGCGGTGATGAAAAAGTGCTCACTGTGGAGTTACAATAGGTATGATATTGTGAGAGGAGTATGGGTCATCGTTCCTGGTCTGGCGTTCGGCAATGTGGTCTTGTGCATGAGATCAGAAGTTCAAGCAAGATTAGAAATTAAGCAACGTGGACTAGGTAGGCTTGCCTTAGGAGCTCACGGAAATTCACCAAATCAGGAAGTACAAGGTGATATGGGATGGACGTCATTTTAGGGCCGGGAAGCTAGCAGCAAGATAAAATTTGAGAAGCAATTGAGAGATATGGGGGAGGAGCGTTGGGCTAGGAAGGTACTAGTACTTGTACATGAAGAATGTCGATACAAAATAGAGTAAGCGAACCAGGAAATTAACTGGTAAATACTTGGAAAACAGCAGAGGCCAAACCAAAAAGAATTATCGGTTAAAAAGAAGTCGAAGAAAGCTGAGACCAATATGTGGAGAATTGGCATGATTAGGAAGTCCGCACTAGAAATCTATCAAACTTTTAAGCAGGAAAATGCCAAGGAAAGGATTTATGATAACCCTCGGGGTAGTTCTCTGCTGTTTGAGGCCAGGACGGGAGTATTGCGAACCAAGACAAATCGGTCCAAATCCGAAGGAGTAGACACGGTATGCAGCACGTTAGGAGAGGAAGAGGAAAGTACACTACACTTGATAATGTTCTGTAAAGGGCTTCACCCTAGAGTTCAGGATGATGGCGCAGAGGTTCTCAAAGCACTGGGGTTTAGGGACAGGGAGGGCAAGATAGACCTAAAGCGGGTAGAATTAACAAGAATGAGGTTATCCGATTGGTGGCTAAAGTCAACGCACGAGTGAAAATAAACCATTCACTGCAAAGTACGAATCCTGAACCTCACTATTTAAAGAAAAAAATAAATGTAGTTTTTCGTTTATTAAGCACTACGGCTTGGTGGTGCTAGTCACCCCCCGATCCAAAGGATACAGCCATATCTATCCATCCATCCATTCATCCACGCGCTCGCGCATTCACCCTAACAGTTGCCGGCCCTGTACAGCAAACTTGGCCTGGCTTTCACAGATCGCCATACTTACAGGAACTACCCAATTTCTACAAGTGAATACGGCAATGCCTGCGGGAGAGTGCTGTCAGCTGTTCTTATATACCTGAAAGTGACGTCATGGAGCTTCCACCAATGAGAGTGGTGGCAGGACTCGCGATGGCGGCCGCGGCACCTGTTGCTTGTTTTATGGCAAAATAAACCTATTTGCGCTCGTTTATGCAAATTTTGAAATTGATATTCGAGCTCAACGCAGAAAATACTGTATTATGTAACCATAATCTCATTTTTAAAGTGTTTCGTTGTCCCATTATTAAACGGTCGTTACGCTTCATGTTAGAATGCTATGTTCCATCTCGACCACAACCCACGTGTGGTGACCCGGAAATTGAACTAACCATGCAGTCACGACCGAAAAAGAAGCCCTCAACCCTCTTCGCCAACAAGTACGAATACTTCAAGAGCTACTTCAAACCCAACAGTCATGCTCCGTCCACGCCCACCAAAGCTCTTTTCTAGCGAGCGCCATCACTCCTACACTCTAAAAAAATATCGAGTAAAAAGGGTATCTTTTGTCCCATAACAATAATCGTCATCAGGCTCACGTGCGCTTCCTTTCTTGAAAACCCGGCGCTGGCCAATTTCCTATCGAGAAAGCAATGTAACCGTGATGATGGGCATGTCGATCGTAACCGGAACGTACCGGGCGCGGGGCAATAGCGGAAGGATGGAACACAATATAGATGACAATTATTGTTGTAGGACAAAAAGACACCCTTTCTACTCGCCCTTTTTAAGAGTGTAAGGCCGCGGCTCCCAGCATCCTCATACTACTGAAGTTTCCCAAATTCTGGCCAGGAAGCCCTGCCACATGGCTCCTCAAGATGAAGGTTGCTTCGTGCCTTCGGAACTTAATCTAGTAGCAGGAAAGGTACACTATCACGGTAGACGTTCTTTCTTCTGCTCTGCGATGCGTTGTGCCTCCTCCGGGACTGAAGGCATACGACTGACTGCGATGTTTTGCGATAGCCCTACCTCCACAGGTAGTGCCACGTCACTCACTGCTTGACATGCGAAACTTTAGCATCACACCTCGGGCCGTCACTACCCTTGCGCTCATCCCGGCAGCTGATTATACCACGTCTGCCTTGCCCGTCATCGTGCTGTCTACTCTTCCCACCTCGGCGGCCGCTACAACTACAACCGTTGCTGTTTCCACCACCGCGGCGATGCAGGTAACAGCAGACGTCCTAGACGAGGCTCAGTCTACCGAGCTGCAGGACCTTCTCAAGGGTACGTTCTCACTACAGCTAAAAGAAGTCCCCATTCCAGGGTCAGCAAGAACAACCTGCTGCGACAAGTCGACAGGAGAAAGCAGGCCCTGTGTGCCCCTCTGCCATCGCCGTGATCTTTTCAACCAGCTCCACAACCTCAGCACCCGGCATACGTGCTTCTACACACATCGTGGCTGTCCGCTATGTCTGGCCCGCTATGCAGTGGTATTGTCGCATGTGGGCGCGCTCCTGCATTCATTGCCAGCGCGCAAAATTCACTTGGCATGTCACGTCCCTACTTGGGACATTTCCTCAGCCCTCAAGTCGGTTCAAGCATGCCCATCTCGCCATCACAGGTCCATTTTTCCCGGCAGGACCCTACTGCTACTGCCTGACCGTTATAAACCTCTACACCTGAGGGCCCCAGGCATGGCCCCTCAAGGCACCGTTGATGACGTCGCCTCAACCTTCTTCTCCGGCTGGATTGCCCGTATGCGGATTGCCTGCATACATTACGGCGAACGAACTGGGCAGCACCATTCCTTCAATTGGCGTCCTTCCACAGCCACCGACGTCGCAGCCCATTGCTTTCACGGCACGCTCTGGACGTCTCGTACGCCTCCCAGATTTCTGCAGACCCTGAGGGTTCTGTCCTCTTTAGGGGGTGATGTGGCGACAACTACGCACAGACCTGCGCAGCCTCCATCTCGTCACTGATTGGCCTGACGTGAAACGGCCACTTGCTGCAACACGGTTTCGATGAAAGACAGCGCCGTGCAGTTTCACCGGAGGCTTACGTCACCACTGCTGGTTATATAACCCAAGCGGCCAAGCTTGGTTTCATGATTGTTTCTTTAACCTTTCGAGCGCAGCGTCGGCCTGCTTGACCTGCTGCTGCTGCTATTATGTTAATAAACAATTGTTACGTTTTATGTCGCGATCCGTCCTTATTCGACTCCGCATCCCACAAGTGCAATGACAACAGCACCTACTGTACATGCAGGAGGCAATGTGCAACCACAGCAACAGCACTCCTTCGATAATCCAACCGCGGCGACACCGATAGCTATTATACAGCAAGCTACTTTTATACCTGTATACGTCACACGCGACTTAAGGTATGGGCAGACGAGGTAAGGGGCAGTTCAAAATCTTGCGATCGAATTGTAGAGGATACTTGACCAAAATATACGTTCTCCAAATATATATCGAGCAGGGCAATAAACTGGACGTTCTTTTGTTTCAGGAAACGCATGGGCTTGCCAAACTGGTGGGTTACCAATTCATAGGCACCGGACGAGGCGGCACTGATAGAATTCTCACGACACTAGTTAACAGAAAACTGGTGGTCAGAATCTATGCCCTCAGTGTAGAACACGATCACAGATTTATAGAAGCGGTTCCTCGATATTCAAGGGTGGCAAGTATTTTTATATTAAACGTATATTAAAACGCGGCCGCGGTCACTCAGTCTCTCCCGAGCTGCTCCATGCCTTAAAACCAGGTTTTGCAGTATAAAACACGTAACGTCTTTTGCGGTAGCAGAAGGTAACGCAGCTGTTTCAGCGTACCGCGTTAGGTGGTCGATAACGACAATGACCCAGCGGTTGCTACTCGAAGTATAGGGAAGCGGACCGTAAAGGTCGATTCCGACACGATCGAAAGCTCGTGCTAAAAATGGGAACGGCTGCAAGGGACCTGTGGCATGTTGAGTGGGCATTTTGGGTCGCTGGCACGTAAGGCAAGACCTTACGTAACGGCGAACGAAACGGTACATACCGCGCCAGTAGTACCGCATCTGCAAGCGGGTGTATGTTTTTAACACACCAGCGTGGCAACATTGCGGATCATCGTGGAACGTGGCACAGATATCAGAGCGCAGATGTCGGGGGATGACGAGCAACCACTTACGGCCGATCGAGCTGTAGTTTCGGCGGTAAAGCAGGTTATCCCGAATAGCGAAGTGTCCTGCTTGACGGCGAAGCGTCCTGCAAACTGGAGCGGGCATCTGGTTTGAGAGAAAGTCCAAAAGAGAAGAAATCCAAGCATCTTTGCGTGTCTCGGAAGGCATGTTCGAAATGCTGATAGCCAAGGCAGCACTAGGGGAGATAGGCGAGCCGACAGGCTCTGAAGCCAAGGGTGAACGTGACAGGGCATCGGCGTCGGAATGCTTCCGGCCAGAACGGTAGATAACACGGATATCGAACTCCTGTAACTGCAATGCCCAACGAGCGAGCCGACCATTAGAATCTTTTGGTGAAGATAACCAGCAAAGCGCATGGTGGTCTGTTACAATATCAAACGGACGTCCATATAAATAAGGCCGAAATTTTCCGATTAACCAAATAATGGCGAGGCACTCCTTTTCAGTTACACTGTAATTCTTCTCGGCTTTACTGAGGGTGCGGCTGGCATAGGCAACGACGTACTCGTCAAAGCCCTCCTTGCGTTGGGCCAGTATGGCCCCTAGCCCGACACCACTAGCGTCCGTATGAAGCTCCGCTGGGGCAGACGGATCGAAATGTCGGAGTATGGGAGACGTGGTGAGGAGCCGCCGGAGTTCCTGGAATACATCATCACACGCCTGCGACCACGCTGACAAATCAGAACTTCCGTCAAGAAACTTGTTCAAGGGGGCAATAATGGAGGCGAAATTGCGGACGTAGCGCCGGAAGTAAGAACATAGGCCGTTGAAGCTTCGAAGCTCTTTGATGGTGGTTGGCTTTGGGAACGCCGCGACTGCATTAAGTTTTGTAGGGTCCGAAAAAATGCCGTCCTTAGAAACCACTAGGCCGAGAATTACAAGCTTGCGAGCGCCGAAGTGGCATTTCTTCAAGTTAAGTTGAAGTCTCGCCGTGGAAAGGCACGTAAGAACTTGCTCGAGGCGGCTGAGGTGGGTCGCAAAGTCGCTTGAATATACCACAATGTCATCCAAAAAACAGAGGCACGTTTTCCATTTCAGACCTCGCAAGACGGTATCCATCATCTTTTCGAAAGTGGCAGGCGCATTGCAGAGGCCAAAGGACATAACGGTGAATTCATATAGTCCATCCGGTGTTACAAAGGCTGTCTTCGGGCGGTCACCCTCTGCCATGGACACCTGCCAGTAGCCGGAGCGTAAATCTAACGAAGAAAAGAACTCTGCTCCTTGTAGGCAGTCCAAAGCGTCATCGATGCGCGGCAGAGGGTATACGTCTTTGCGCGTTATCTTGTTGAGTCGGCGGTAGTCAACGCAGAACCGGATGGATCCGTCTTTTTTTTTTGACGAGAACAACCAGTGAAGCCCAGGGACTGTTGGAGGGCTCGATGATGCCACATTTCAACATGTCGTCCACTTGTTCGTCGATGACACGGCGTTCAGCAGATGACACATGGTACGTGACGCTGCCTTAGCGGGGCTTGTTGACCGGTGTCAATACGGTGAACGACCGCAGAGGTTCGGCCTAAGCCTGGCTGGTCACGATCGAATGAAGAACGAAAGCGGAGAAGAAGATTTATAATCTCGTGGCGCTGAGTTGGTGCGAGCTGAGAGTCAATGGCATCTGAGAATACGTCCAGAGCTTCATTAGGCGCGTTGGTAGGCGTGACAGCAAAAATTGGGAGCGAAACTATTGAATCGGGTATAGTAGCCGGAAGAATGCACTCGCAAGGTTCGTAGCTTCCCAGGCATTCTCCACGTAGTAGGGATAACGGGCTGTCCGAGGGATTGCACATATAAATGGCAGCGTGACCATCGCGAAAATTGACGACGGCAAACGGAAGCATGATACTTCGACGGCACGCAGATGGGACCAATGGCATAAACAACACAGGCGATTTCGGAGAGGAGGCACACGACACTGAGACAAAAACAGCTGAGAAAGGCTCAATGTCAACGTTCGAAGCAGCAAACACTCTATACGAAGCACCATTGACGGCACAGATAA
This sequence comes from Rhipicephalus microplus, assembly GCF_043290135.1. NCBI lineage: Eukaryota > Metazoa > Arthropoda > Arachnida > Ixodida > Ixodidae > Rhipicephalus > Rhipicephalus microplus. The sequence goes on from NW_027464585.1 coordinate 39,550,349, forward strand.
CGCGAGTTCAGAACGAGCACAGTCGACCAAAGCATAATTTGACGAAAGAAAGTCCCACCCAAGGATAACGTCATGCGAAGAACGGAATAAAACTACAAATGTGACGACGTACATCGCACCTTGAATGACGACTCGTGCAGTGCACAAAGCTGAAGGCTGAATATGATGGGACGTAGCTGTCTGCAAATATAGGTCGGTAAACTGCGTGGTCACTTTCTTCAAGCTTCGGCACAGTTTCTCGATAATTACAGATACGGCAGCTCCAGTGTCAACACGTCCGTGGACCTTAATGCCATCAATATAGAGTTCAATTTCGTTCGGGGGACAGCAGTTAGGTCTTAAAATTTTCGCTGCCAACGCAGTTCTTGCTTCCGGAACTGCGCCCGTCAGTTTTCCCATCGCGGTGGGCTGTTGCGACGTAACATCGGAGAAATGGATCGACGACGAGGAGAAGGTGAACGGCTTGTGCCGGATGGTCGGCGACAGGGACGTACGTCTATAGGTGGATCGGTAGGAACGGGATATCGCGGCTGAGTGGGCATGGTGGGCATGTAATGTGAGGCCCCTGCAATGTCGTGAGAAGAGAAGTTGCGACGACGGCAGTGACGAGCTACGTGGCCTGGGATGCCACATGAAAAACAGATCGGCCGATTATCCGGAGTGCTCCATTGGCTGACGATAGGGGCACTGTTCGCTGATTAAGGTACCGTAAATGGTCGTGCAGGCGGCGGCGTCATATAAACGTTCTGACCTGTTTCATATACAGCCGGAGACGGGACGGTCAGTGAGTGGGAAGATGGCGTCGACGAATAAACGTGGCGAGTAGCTTCGTAAATGGCCGGAGACGTTGGCGCACGTGGCCGAGCAACTGCGGCTCCATGCGTTAGTGGTGCGGTAACCGTTGGTGGAGCCTGAGCTGGCGGCAACGCTTCGGCCACCTGCGATTGAATGACCTGGCGAAGCGAAGGCGACAAGGGTGCCATCGGCTCGGTAGTTCTTGTGATTATAGATAGCGGCCGGGCGACCTCCTCGCGTGTGAATTGCTTTATGACTGGCATCAACGCAGAGTGGTTAGCGGTGTCATAGCGATAGTCGAGGGATGAGATGTCCGCGGTGTCTTGAGCAGCGCAACGTGTAGAAGCGCGCTGCCTACGCATGTAATCATAGCTTTGGCAGAGCTGAATAACCTCGGCGACCATCTGGGGACTCTTCGCAGCCAGCATTTGGAATGCACCGTCGTCAATTCCTTTCATGATGTTCTTGATCTTGCCTGCCTCGTCCAGAGTCGAATCGACGAGCTTGCAGAGAAATAGCACATCTTCAATGTAGCTCGTGAAAGTTTCATCTGCTCTCTGTACTCTGCCCCGCAAGCGCTGTGCAGCACGAAGGCGCAGACAGCAGGACGGCCAAAGACTTCCGCGAGGGTTTTCGCCAATTCCGACCAGGTACTGAAATCACTTTGATGATTTCTGTACCATAGTTTTGCCACGTCGGTCAGGTAAAAGCTCACATTTGTAAGCTTATCGGCTGCGTTCCACTTATTGACGGCGCTCACCAGTTCATACTCGGCAATCCAGTTGTCCACATCTTGGTCCTCTGTGCCACCAAATATGGGGGGGGGGGCGCTGCCGGAGAGCGCCAGCGCAGAAGACAGGCACAGGTGCGAGATCTGGAGTAGCAGCATCAGATGGCCCCGGATCAGTCATTGTAGGAGGTCGTTGGAGTGTGCGGCTGCGAAGTTCCAGGGTGAGGACCAGATGTACCCAGCACTTCCACCACTTCAAACGGGTTGTTGAACATGCAGGAGTTGCCTCGGCGAAGGAGAGCTTTATTTAGCGTAAGGGCTAACTGAACGCAAGCCTGCGATCACAGCAAGTCTTCTTCCTTTTCTATACTCGAGCTTCATGCCCACTGCCCTCGTTACAATAGCAACCCGTCAAATTGGAGACAAAAATTTATTGATCTCTTCAGGAAAGCGGTTGTGGTAGCGCGAGACGCTCCGCTTTTTGTTGAGCGGACGCTTCGACGCTTCACACGAAGCTTGAAGCTTCGGCTTCACCCCCCAACGGCAAATATCTATGGAAAAGTATACAAAAGAGAACCTAACGTGAATCAATGCGCCCAGTGTGCACACGTGGATAGGTTCGAGTGCCCAAAGGAACACGACACCGGATCTCAATATGACTAAAACACCTCGGGTGCGACATGGCATAACACTTTCAACGATCTGGGTAGTGACTATACAATTCTCGTGACCACCATAGCACGTGGCAATGACGCAACTCGGTCATACAATCGAATGACACGGCTTGTTGAGTGGGACAAATTCAGAGAGATAAGACGACGGTCGTCTTCTCCGCTCACACTCGATATAAAGAGCTGGTGTGAAAATGTACTAAGGTGCCCCTGGCAGGTCACGCAGATAGTGCAGACGGACTTTCCCGTCGACAGGCTAGACAGTAAGCTTATACACCTATGGAAGACGAAAGAATCACTTCAAGCGAGATGGAGGAAGCAGCGACACCAAAGAGTGTTACGAAAAAATATTTCATTTATTGCATCCTTAAAGGCCCGAGGGCATTACATAAGGGGGGGCAAAAAATAAGCTGTGAATGTGTATAATTCAAGTTGAACAAATTATTATAAACAGTACAGTTCTAATATGGTAGTTTGGTCAAAAATGACAACAAAAAAGAATCAAATAACACACAAAAGAAACGCTTTGGCTGGGAATTAGAGAACAAATAACTAGGCACAAGCAAATTATACATACAGTACATTGGTAGAATATATTTACAGCCACGGGTTAATGGGTGGAATCAAAGTGGGATTCTAATTTTGCGCGGAATGATGTGCGGTCAGGTGTGGCAACAATGGTATCGGGAAGGTGATTCCAAAGTGTTATTGCTTGGGGGAAAAAGGAGTCGTTCATTGCGGATGTACGGCCGTTGATTCGTGCAATGGGGTTTGAATGATTAATGCGGGAAGAAGTTCTGTTTGGGGGCTGTAAAAGTTCGTGTCTTGATTGGGGTCGGAAAAAGAAACTGTGGAGGAGGCATAGGCGCGAGATGAGGCGGCGCGACGCGAGTGATGGCAGTTCAATTGATTGTTTTAGGGCGGTGACGCTGATTTCTCTGGAGTACTGTAAGGTTATAAAGCGGGCAGCGCGGTTTTGAACTGCTTCTAGTTCGCTAACGAGGTATGCCTGGGATGGATTCCAAATGGACGATGCGTATTCGAGCTTTGGCCGTACGTATGTTAAGTATGCTAGTTTTTTAACGTCAGGAGATGCTGATTTGAGGTTACGGCGCAGAAAACCAAGCGTACGCAGAGCGTCTGAGCAGATGGACTGTACGTGCGGTGCAAATGAAAGAGATGGGTACATGTGCACTCCGAGATACTTGTATGACGAAGCCGAATCGAGAGGAAGCGAATTGATAAAGTATGTATGATGCACAGTGGTGCGTTTACGGGAAAATGACATCGATTTGCATTTGGTTAGATTTAACGGCATTGATGAGTCTTGGCACCATAGCGCAACTGTGTCGAGGTCTTGCTGTAGTTTAGTACTGTTTTCAAAGTTGTGAATGGGGGAGTATATGACACAGTCATCCGCAAATAGTCGAAGTTTTGTTTGAATGTTTGTTGGCAGGTCGTTTATGAATATTAAAATAGAAGAGGTGATAAGCCCGCACCCTGAGGGACGCCTGATGATACGTGAGTTTTAGAGGAGTTATGATTATTAGCAGAGGTGAATTGTTTACGGTTGGAGAGGAAGTGTTTAACCTAGGAGACAATATTCTGTGCAATGCCAAGGGAATTAATTTTGCTAAGTAATAAGTTGTGTGGTACGCGATCAAAAGCTTTGGAAAAGTCTAGGAATATGGCATCAATCTGCAGGTTATCATCCATGCTTTTTAGTAGGTCGTGGGTAAACTCGGCTAATTGGGTCTCACATGAGAAGTGCTTTCGGAAACCGTGCTGGTGATTATAGAAGAAATTTATTGATTCAAGGTGAGTCATGATGTGATAAGATATAATGTGTTCTAGTAATTTAGAGGGAATGCTTGTCAGGGAAATAGGGCGGTAGTTTGCTGGATTCGTTCGCTCTCCTGTTTTGAAGACGGCTACTATTCTGCCTATCTTCCAATCGTCTGGAATTTCGCTTGTTTCAAGGGACTGCATGAAGATGAGGCAAAGAATCTGACTAACCACTGTGACGGTGTTAACTAAAAGTTTGGGGGTTATTTGGTCAGGACCTGGCGCTGAAGATATCTTAAGACTGGTGATTAGTTTAACGATTCCTTCGGGGTTAAATGCTATTTCGGGGGATACAGCGCCGGGGGAACGGGTAGGTGGTATTCGTGTTGACTGTGTAATGTTAGGGGTAGAAAATACTGATGAAAAGTAATCATTTAAAGCGGAGGCAACGTGTTTTGCGTCTATTGGTTCCCCGTCTGGGTCTAGAAGATCTATGTTGGTACTTTGATTTTTGTGAGAGAGCATGCGCCAGAATTTAGTGGGATTTGAGCGGAGGATAGATAATAGGTCAATTGCACAACTAAATACGGATATTGAGGCTAATTGCGGGCAACTAAACGAGCAACAATGAGAAGAGATCTGTAGCGATATGGGAAGGCAGCTCGGAGCTTCTAAAACGTAGAAGTTGTTCCGTTTTTTTTTTACCCAGCAAATACCAAAACGGAACAGAGGCACACCATTCGCAAAGTAACACACAATTACAAAGGAAACGAGGAGAAGCTAATGGAGGATCTAAAGGCTATATACATTGAACGGACCCCACCACTGTGACAGCCAGATTATTGGAGGGATGCCAATCCAACCCTAGACCAAAAATTCATCCCGATGGAGATAAGAGCGATATTTCACAATGTCACGCAGTTTATTTACATACAGACCTACTGGAAGGCCGAGGAACGCCAGAAGAGCGAGGAACGCCAACAGACTGAAAATACAAAACAAACGCAAGCTCGGGTTGCGCGTGTGCACCAACGCTGCGGCTTGCCGTTTCTTGCTGCTTCGTCGTCGTTCGCACAGTTTCCTACATTGGTCCCCGGTGAATAGCGTAGCCAACTTGGCGACTTAAGGCGTAGTCACTATAGCGGGGTCATAATACGGCTTCAGGCGACTCACATGCACAATTTTTCGGCCACGACGGCGTAAGTCATGAGACTTGTGAAAGTCTCAATCTCATAATTGACTGGTGACGTACGGGCGAGAATGCGGTGGAGCCCGTGGTGTCGTGCCAGTAATTTCGACGAAAGGCCAGGAGTGCTCGGTGGAATCCAGAGCCAAACGAGAGCACCAGTCGTGAAAGTAGAGAGATGTCGGTCGGTGTCATGCCGTAGCTTCTGGTGGCCTTGGTCCTCGGTTGTTAGTGAACGGGCCAATCCTCTGCAATCTTCTGCGTACCTGGCAACATCAGAAATTGCAGTGTACTCAGAGGAGTCAGGCGTGTATGGGAGGATAGTGTCCAGCGTGCACGATGGTTCGCGTCCGTACAACAGAAAGAAAGGAGAGAACCCTGTTGTCGCGTGCTTAGCGGTGTTATACGCATACGTGACGAATGGAAGGACAGTGTCCCAATTGGTCTGGTCTGAAGCTGTGTACATCGTCAACATATCACCGAGAGTGCGATTAAATCGTTCCGCGAGGCCATTCGTCTGCGGGTGATATGCTGTCGTCATGCGATGAACCATGTTGCACCGAGCGAGCAACGCTTGAATGGCGTCAGACAAGAAAACACGCCCCCGATCGCTCAAACGTTCGCGGGGAGCACCTCGGCGAAGAACAAAGTTGCGCAAGAATGAAAAACGCAACTTCCTTCGCGGTTGCTGCGGGTAGTGCTGCCGTCTCCACGTAACGCGGGAGGTGGTCAACGCCAACAGTTATCCACCTATTTCCAGAAGACGACGTGGGAAGTGGTCCGTACAAGTCGACACTGACGCGGTCAAACGGACGCGCTGCACAAGGCAGAGGCTGAAGTGTACCGGCAGGGCGTTGAGGTGGGACTTTACGTCGCTGGCATGAAGTACAAGCACGTACGTACTTGCGGACAGATGTGTACATGCCGCGCCAGTAATACCGCTGACCTAGACGGTTGTACGTTTAGAGAGCGCCAGCGTTAGCGCTTTGCGGGTCGTTGTGGAAAGCAGTACAGATTTCCGAGCGCATGTGGTTTGGTATCACTAACAGCCACCTCTGACCTTCAGACGTGTAATTCCGCCGATAAAGAAGGTCGCCTCGAATAGCGAAATGTGTGGCTTGAAGGCGGATAGTTCTTGAGGTACCAAATTAGCTAACGGATCAGTTAGAAAGGCGAGGAGTTAGGAAATCCACGCATCTTTGCGTTGTTCCGATGCCATGTCTGTGAAATCGATTGGTGTTTTGACAGCTGAAGAAGGTGACGAGGAGGTTGGATAAGCCGGTAGCGGCGAGTGGGATAGTGCATCAGCGTCGGAGCGCTTGCGACAGGATCGGTATACAACACGAATGTCGTATTCCTGTAGGCGAAGCATCCAACGAACAAGGCGACCTGATGGGTCTTTGAGCTATGATAGCCAGCATAGAGCGTGGTGGTTCGTGACGACTTCGAAAGGACGGCCATAAAGGTATAGGCGGAACTTCGTCAAAGCCCAGACAATTGCGAGGCACTCTTTCTCCGTGACGGAATAATTACACTCGACTTTCTTGGGGGTTCGACTCGCGTAAGCGACCACGCATTCTTGGTATCCTGGTTTTCGTTGAGCCAATACAGCACCAAGACCGACACCACTGGCGTCGGCGTGGACCTCCGTAGGTGCATCGGGGTCAAAATGACGTTGTATTGGAGGTGATAATAATAACCGCGGAAGCGCGGTGAAGGATTCGTCGCACTCTTTTGACCAAGCAGAAATGTCTTTGGAATTTGTACAGGTTGGTAAGAGGCACGGCGATGGAAGAGAAGTTGCGCACAATGGACGAAAGTATGAGCCCAGGCCGATAAAACTTCGATGCGTCTTGATAAAATTGGGCTTCGAATAGTCAGCCACGGCGCGGAGTTTCGCCGGATCCGGGAGAATACCCTCTTTGCAGACGATGTGACCCAGTATAGTGAGCTGACGTGCGGCAAAATGGCACTTCTTGATGTTAAGTTGAAGGTCAGCAGAGGTGAGACACGTGAGAATAGCACGAAGACGAACAAGGTGTGTCGAAAAGTCGCGAGAAAAAACGATGATGTCCTCTAGGTAGCAGAGGCACGTGTTCCACTTGTACCGCGAAGGATGGTGTCCAAGATCCGTTCGAAGATAGCTGGGGCGTTGCAGAGTCCAAACGGCATGACGTTAAACTCATACAGCCCATCAGATGTTTCAAATGCAGTCTTAGATTGGTCAGGATCAGCCATTGAAACTTGCCAATATCATGAGAGTAAATCTAAAGGGAGAAATATTCTGCTCCTCGCAAGCAATCGAGAGCATCGTCGATGCGTGGCAACGAGTACACATCCTTCCGAGTTATCTTATTGAGCCAGCGGTAGCCGACACAGAATCGGATAGACCCATCCTTTTTGCGCACAAGTACAACAGGGAACGATCATGAGCTCTGCGATGGCTGGATGACACCACGCTTGAGCATATCGTCGACTTATTCGTTGATAATTCGGCGCTATTCCGCTGAAACTCGAAATGTCGTTGGCGTGTGGGAGCATGAGTACCGGTGTCAATGTGGTGCGTGATGTTCGCTGTGCGACCCAAAGATGATTGAGCGCAATGGAAGGCTCAACGGAACTCTCGAAGAAGGGACAAGAGTTCCCTTCTTTGTGTCGGCGATAGCTCAGCGGCAACAGAGGGCTGGAATGAGTCTGGCGCGGGCAGTGTGGCCAGAGGTGGCGTCATGCCAATGAGCCATGAAAATTGAAAATTTTTATTCAGAAAGGCAAATTGAAATAGCCACTAAAGAATTTGAGAAAGTAATCACGGAGGATAATAAGACAGTGTGGACATACACGAATCTAATTAGACTCTTTGAGCTAGAGCTTGCTAAGATGCGTAACAAGTCACCCGGAAAAGAAGACGCAAATCCAAAAGTTGGTGGGATGAGGAAGTTAAGAGAGCCATAGCAAAACGTCAGGAAACCTCTAGGGAACACAGACAGCTAAGCAGCGGGGTGAACCGAGCGATGATGTTGAAAGAAAATGGGAAACCCTTCTAAGCTGTAGAAGGGCTGCATCCCTTCTGATCAATGAAAAGATTAGAACAAAGGGAGCTGAGTGGCTGGCAGAAGTACATAAAAAGATATAAAGGCAGCTGCCAAATTTTGGAACCATGTAAACTCTCTAAGAAATGAGACGAGCCTAGAGCAGAGTTTTATAACTACAGCCCAAGATGCCAGGCTAGAAGGGGACGAAGCTATTGAATATATAAGAACAAGGGTGACAGAAAAATTTCAACAAAGAAGTACTTTATGCACCACAAAAAAAGGACGAATCAAGTGGTGCAATGGCTCCATTTTCACAACGAGAGTGGGAAAGGGCTGAGAAAAGGGTTCCTAGTAGTACATCAACAGGCCCAGTTGGCATTCCAAGTATGGTGATAAAGACATTAGGTCCGAATTCTAAGCAGGGTTTGAGAGAGGCAGTGAGCACAGTAATAATCGATGGTGAAGTTCCGCAGGGCGCGGGTTCGCATCCCGGCTGCGGCGGCTGCATTTCCGATGGTGGCGGAAATGTTGTAGGCCCGTGTGCTCAGATTTGGGTGCACGTTAAAGAACCCCAGGTGGTCTAAATTTTCGGAGCCCTCCCCTACGGCGTCTCTCATAATCATATAGTGGTTATGGGACGTTAAACCCCACATATCAAACAATCGATGGTGAAGTTCCCGATGGATGGAAACTTAGCAGGATGAGCATGATCTATAAAGGAAAGGGGGACAAAGCTGACATAAACAACTAGCGTCCTATAACAGTGACATCAGTGATCTACAGGCTGGCGATGCATATTTTAAAGGAGACTGCAGGCATGAATAGAGGATGAGGGGGTGCTGGGGGAACTGCAGAATGGGTTTTGGAAACACAGGAGGATGAAAGACAATCCGTTTTTACCGAAGTAGTGCACCGAAATTGCAGAAAAGGAACACAGGTCCTTGTGGCTAGCATTTTTGGATATCAAGGGAGCGTACGATAGCGTAGTTAGAGAGGAATTGTGGGGAATACTGAACACACTAGGCGTGGAAGATGGAGTCACTAATCTTTTAAAGGATAATAATAAAGGTAACAAGGCAGTTATCAAGTGGGAAAATAAGTATCCAAGCCTGCAGAGGTAAAACGGGGGCTTAGGCAGGGGTGTCCTCTGTCACCCTTATTATTCATGATGTACCTACAAGGATTAGAGGCCAAATTAGAGGAAAGTGGACTGAGCTTCAACCTCTCTTTCGTCAAACAAGGAAATTTTTGAACAGGCACTACCAGCATTCACGTACGCAGAAGATATAGTGCTAATGGCCGACAACAAGGAAGATTAGCAAAGATTGATAGACATCTGCGGTAATGAGGGAGATAGGTTAGATTTCAGATTCAGTAAGGAATATTTAGCAGTCATGATTTTAATGACATTTAAAGTAGTGAGCTTAGAATGCAGGAGATCACTCTAGAGATAACAGATAAATACAAATATCTGGGCGTATGGATAAGCAATGGGGCCGAGTATCTAAGGGACCACAAAATATACGTGACGACTAAAGGTAACAAGAATGCAGCGGTGATGAAAAAGTGCTCCCTGTGGAGTTACAATACGTATGATATTGTGAGAGGAGTATGGGTCATCGTTCCTGGTCTGGCGTTCGGCAATGTGGTCTTGTGCATGAGTTCAGAAGTTAGAGCAAGATTAGAAATTAAGCAGCGTGGACTTGGTAGGCTTGCCTTAGGAGCTTACGGAAATACACCAAATCAAAAAGTACAAGGTGATAAGGGAATCACGTCATTTGAGGGCAGGGAAGCTAGCAGCAAGATAAAATTTGAGAAGCAATTGAGAGCAATGGGGGAGGAGCGTTGGGCTAGGAAAGTACTAGTACTTGTACATGAAGAATGTCGATACAATATAGAGGAAGCGAACCAGGAAATTAACTGGTAAATACTTGGAAAACAGCAGAGGCCAAACCAAAAAGTATTATCAGTTAAAAAGAAGTCGAAGAAGGCTGAGACCAATATGTGGAGATTTGGCATGATGAAGAAGTCCGCACTAGAAATCTATCAAACTTTTAAGCAGGAAATTGCCAAGGAAAGGATCTATGATAACACTCGGGGTAGTTCTCTGCTGCTTGAGGCCAGGACGGGAGTATTGCGAACCAAGACAAATCGGTCCAAATCCGAAGGGGTAGACACGTTATGCAGCACGTGTGGAGAGGAAGAGGAAAGTACTCAGACTTGATATTGTTCTGTAAAGGGCTTCACCCTAGAGTTCAGGATGATGGCGGAGAGGTTCTCAAAGCACTGGGGTTTAGGGACAGGGAGGGCAACATAGACTTAAAGCGGGTAGAATTAACAAGAAGGAGGTTATCCGATTGGTGGCTAAAGTCAACGCACAAGTGAAAATAAACCATTCACTGAAAAGTACGAATCCTGAACCTCACAACTTAAAGAAAAAAATAAATGTAGTTTTTCGTTTATTAAGCACTACGGCTTGGTGGTGCTAGTCACCCCCCGATCCAAAGGTTACAGCCATATCCATCCATCCATCCATTCATCCACACGCTCGCGCATTCACCCTAACAGTTGCCGGCCCTGTACAGAACTTGACCTGGCTTTCACAGATCGCCATACTTACAGGAACTACCCAATTTCTACAAGTGAACACGGCAATGAGTGCGGGAGAGTGCTGTCAGTTGTTCTTATATACCTGAAAGTGACGTCATGAAGCTTCCACCAATGAGAGCGGTGGCGGAACTCGCGATGGCGGCCGCGGCACCTGTTGCTTGTTTTATGGCAAAATAAACTTATTTGCGCTCGTTTATGCAAATTTTAAAATTTATTTTCGAGCTCAACGCAGACAATACTGTATTATGTACCCATAATCCCATTTTTAAAGTGTTTCGTTGTCCCAATATTAAACGGTCGTTACGTTTCATGTTAGAATGCTATGTTCCATCTCGACCGCAACCCACGTGTGGTGACCTGGAAATTGATCTAACCATGCAGTCATGACCGAAAAAGAAGCCCTCAACGCTCTTCGCCAACAAGTACGAATACTTCAAGAGCTACTTCTGGCCCAACATTCATGCTCCGTCCACGCCCACCAAAGCTCTTTTCTAGCGAGCGCCATCACTCCTACACTCTAAAAAAATATCGAGTAAAAAGGGTATCTTTTGTCCCATAACGATAATCGTCATCAGGCTCATGTGCGCTTCCTTTCTTGAAAACCCGGCGCTGGCCACTTTCCTATCGAGAAAGCAATGTAACCGTGATGATGGGCATGTCGATCGTGACCGGAACGTACCGGGCGCGGGGCCATAGCGGAAGGATGGAACGCAATATAGATGACAATTATTGTTGTGGGACAAAAAGACACCCTTTCTACTCGCCCTTTTTAAGAGTGTACGGCCGCGGCTCCCTGCATCCTCATACTACTGAAGTTTCCCAAATCCTGGCCAGGAAGCCCTGCCACATGGCTCCTCAAGATGAAGGTTGCTTCGTGCCTTCGGAACTTAATCTAGTAGCAGGAAAGGTACACCATCACGGTAGACGTCTTTCTTCTCCTCTGCGATGCGTTGTGCCTCCTCCGGGACTAAAGGCATACGACTGACTGCGAAGTTTTGCGATAGCCCTACCTCTACAGGTAGTGCCACGTCACTCACTACTTGACATGCGAAACTTTAGCATCACACCTCGGGCCGTCACTACCCTTGCGCTCATCCCGGCAGCTGATTATACCACGTCTGCCTTGCCCGTCATCGTGCTGTCTACTCTTCTCACCTTGGCGGCCGCTACAACTACAACCGTTGCTGCTTCCACCACCGCGGCGATGCAGGTAACAGCAGATGTCCTGGACGAGACTCAGTTCATGGAGCTGCAGGACCTTCTCAAGGGTACGTTCTCACTACAGCTAAAAGAAGTCCCCATTCCAGGGTCAGCAAGAACAACCTGCTGCGACAAGTCGACAGGAGAAAGCAGGCCCTGTGTGCCCCTCTGCCATCGCCGTGATATATTCAACCAGCTCCACAACCTCAGCACCCGGCATACGTGCTTCTACACGCATCGTGGCTGTCCGCTATGTCTGGCCCGCTATCCAGTGGTATTGTCGCATGTGGGCGTGCTCCTGCATTCATTGCCAACGCGCAAAAATCACTTGGCATGTCACGTCCCTACTTGGGACATTTCCTCAGCCCTCAAGTCGGTTCAATCATGCCCATCTCACCATCACAGGTCCATTTTCCCCGGCAGGACCCTACTGTTACTGCCTGACCGCCATAAACCTCTACACCTGATGGCCCCAGGCGTGGCCCCTCAAGGCACCGCGGATGACGTCGCCTCAACCTTCTTCTCCGGCTGGATTGCCCGTATGCGGATTGCCTGCATACATTACGGCGAACGAACTGGGCAGCACCATTCCTTCAACTGGCGTCCTTCCACAGCCACCGATGTCGCAGCCCATTCCTTTCACGACACGCTCTGGACGTCTCGTACGCCTGCAAGATTTCTGCAGACCCTGAGGGTTCTGTTCTCTTTAGGGGGTGATGTGACGACCACTACGTAGAGACATGCGCAGCCCCCATCTCCTCACTGGTTGGCCTGACGTGAAACGGCCACTTGCTGCCACACGCTTTCGATGAAAGACAGCGCCGTGCAGTTTCACCGGAGGCTTACGTCACCACTACTGGTTATATAACCCAAGCGGCCAAGCTTGGTTTCATGACTGTTTCTTTAACCTTTCGAGCGCAGCATCGGCCTGCTTGAGCTGCTGCTGCTATTATGTTAATAAACAATTGTTACGTTTTATGTCGCGATCCATCCTTAATCGACTCTGCATCCCACAAGTGCAATGACAACAGCAACTACTGTACATGCAGGAGGCAATGTGCAACCACAGCAACAGCACTCCTTCGATAATACAACCGCGGCGACACCGATAGCTAATATACAGCAAGCTACTTTTATACCTGTATACGTCACACGCGACTTAAGGTATGGGCAGACGAGGTAAGGGGCAGTTCAAAATCTTGCGATCGAATTGTAGAGGATACTGGACCAAAATATACGTTCTCCAACTATATATCGAGCAGGGCAATAAACTGGACGTTCTTTTGTTTCAGGAAACGCATGGGCTTGCCAAACTGGTGGGTTACCAATTCATAGGCACCGGTCGAGGTGGCACTGATAGAATTCTCACGACATTAGTTAACAGAAAACTGGTGGTCAGAATCTATGCCCTCAGTGTACAACACGATCACAGATTTATAGAAGCGGTTCCTCGATATTCAAGGGTGGCAAGTATTTTTATATTAAACGTATATTAAAACGCGGCGGCGGTCGCTCAGTAACTCCCGAGGTGCTCCATGCCTTAATACCAGGTTTTGCAGTATAAAACACGCAACGTCTTTTGCGGTAGCAGAAGGTAACGCAGCTGTTTCAGCGTACCGCGTTAGGTGGTCGATAACAAAATTGACCCAGCGGTTACTACTCGAAGTATAGGGAAGCGGACCGTAAAGGTCGATTCCGACACGATCGAAAGCTCGTTCTGGACATGGCAACGGCTGCAAGGGACCTGTGGCATATTGAGTGGGAATTTCGCGTCGCTGCACGTAAGGGAAGACCTTACGTAACGGCGAACGAAACGATACATACCGCGCCAGTAGTACCGCATCTGCAAGCGGGTGTATGTTTTTAACACACCAGCGTGGCAACATTGCGGATCATCGTGGAACGTGGCACAGATGTCAGAGCAGAGATGTCGGGGGATGACGAGAAACCACTAACGGCCGATCGAGCTGTAGTTTCGGCGGTAAAGCAGGTTATCCCGAATAGCGAAGTGTCCTGCTTGACGGCGAAGCGTCCTGGAAACTGGAGCGGGCGTCCGGTTTGAGAGAAAGTCCAAAAGAGAAGAAATCCAAGCATCTTTGCGTTGCTTGAAAGGCATGTCCGAAATGCTGATGGCCAAGGCAGCACTAGTGGAGATAGGCGAGCCGACAGGCTCTGGAGCCAATGGCGAACGTGACAGGGCATCGGCGTCGGAATACTTCCGGCCAGAACGGTAGATAACACGGATATCGAACTCCTGTAACCGCAATGCCCAACGAGCGAGCCGACCATTAGGATATTTTGGTGAAGATAAACAGCAAAGCGCATGGTGGTCTGTTACAATATCAAACGGACGTCAATATAAATAAGGCCGAAATTTTCCGATTAACCAAATAATGGCGAGGCACTCCTTTTCAGTTACACTGTTATTCTTCTCGGCTTTACTGAGGGTGCGGCTGGCATAGGCAACGACGTACTCGTCAAAGCCCTCCTTGCGTTGGGCCAGTATGGCCCCTTGCCCGACACCACTAGCGTCCGTATGAAGCTCCGTTGGAGCAGACGGGTCGAAATGTCGGAGTATGGGAGGCGTGGTGAGGAGCCGCCGGAGTTCCTGAAATACATCGTCACACGCCTGCGACCACGCTGACAAATCAGAACTTCCGGCAAGAAAATTGTTCAAGGGGGCGATAATGGAGGCGAAATTGCGGACGTAGTGCCGGAAGTAAGAACATAGGCCGATGAAGCTTCGAAGCTCTTTGATGGTGGTTGGCTTTGGGAACGCCGCGACTACATTAAATTTTGTAGGGTCCGGAAGAATGCCGTCCTTAGAAACCACATGGCCGAAAATTACAAGCTTGCCAGCGCCGAAGTGGCATTTCTTCAAGTTAAGTTGAAGTCTCGCCGTGGAAAGGCACGTAAAAACTTGCTCGAGGCGGCTGAGGTGGGTCGCAAAGTCTTTTGAATATACCACAATGTCATCCAAATAACAGAGGCACGTTTTCCATTTCAGACCTCGCAAGACGTTATCCATCATCCTTTCGAAAGTGGCAGGCGCATTGCAGAGGCCAAAGGGCATAATGGTGAATTCATATAGTCCATCCGGTGTTACAAAGGCTGTCTTCGGGCGGTCACCCTCTGCCATGAACACCTGCCAGTAGCCGGGGCGTAAATCTAACGAAGAAAAGAACTCTGCTCCTTGTAGGCAGTCCAAAGCGTCATCGATGCGCGGCAGAGGGTATACTTCTTTGCGCGTTATCTTGTTGAGTCGGCGGTAGTCAACGCAGAACCGGATGGATCCGTCTTTTTCCTTGACGAGAACAACCAGTGAAGCCCAGGGACTGTTGGAGGGCTCGATGATGCCACGTTTCAACATGTCGTCTACTTGTTCGTCGATGACACGGCGTTCAGCAGATGACACACGGTACGGACGCTGCCTTAGCGGGGCTTGTTGACCGGTGTCAATACGGTGAACGACTGCAGAGGTTCGGCCTAAGCCTGGCTGGTCACGATCGAATGAAGAACAAAAGCGGAGAAGAAGATTTATAATCTCGTGGCGCTGAGCTGGTGCGAGCTCAGAGTCGATGGCATCCGAGAATACGTCCAGAGCTTCATTAGGCGCAATGGTAGGCGTGACAGCACAAATTGGGAGCGAAACCGTTGAATCGGGTATAGTAGCCGGAAGAATGCACTCGCAAGGTTCGTAGCTTCCCAGGCATTCTCCACGAGTAGGGATGACGGGCTGTCCGAGGGATTGCACATATAAATGGCAGCGTGACCATCGCAAAAAATGACGACGGCAAACGGAAGCATGATACTTCGATGGCACGCAGATGGGACCGATAGCATAAACAACACAGGCGATTTCGGATAGGAGGCACACGACACCGAGACAAAAACAGCTGATAAAGGCTCAATGTCAACGTCAGAAGCAGCAAACACTCTATACGAAGCACCATTGACGGCACAGATAACGCGAGTTCAGAACGAGCACAGTCGACCAAAGCAGAATTTGACGAAAGAAAGTCCCACCCAAGGATAACGTCATGCGAAGAACGGAATAAAACTACAAATGTGACGACGTACATCGCACCTTGAATGACGACTCGTGCAGTGCACAAAGCTGAAGGCTGAATATGATGGGACCTAGCTGTCTGCAAATATAGATCGGTAAACTGCGTGGTCACTTTCTTCAAGCTTCGGCACAGTTTCTCGCTAATTACAGATACGGCAGCTCCAGTGTCAACACGTCCGTGCACCTTAATGCCATCATTATAGAGTTCGATTTCGTTCGGGGGACAGCAGTTAGGTCTTAAAATTTTCGCTGCCAACGCAGTTCTTGCTTCCGGAACTGCGCCCGTCAGTTTTCCCCTCGCGGTGGGCTGTTTCGACGTAACATCGGAGAAATAGATCGACGACGAGGAGAAGGTGAACGGCTTGTGCCGGATGGTCGGCGACAGGCACGTACGTCTTGAGGTGGATCGGCAGGAACGGGATATCGCGGCTGAGTGGGCATGGTGGGCATGTAATGTGAGGCGCCTGCAATGTCGTGAGAAGGGAAGCTGCGACGACGGCAGTGACGAGCTACGTGGCCTGGGATGCCACATGAAAAACAGATCGGCCGATTAACCGGAGTGCGCCATTGGCTGACGATAGGGCCACTGTTTGCTGAATAAGGTACCGTGAATGGTCGTGCAGGCGGCGGCGTCATATAAACGTTCTGACCTGTTTTATATTTAGCCGGAGACGGGACGGTCAGTGAGCGGGAAGATGGCGTCGACGAATAAACGTGGCGAGTAGCTTCGTAAATGGCCGGAGACGCTGGCGCACGTGGCCGAGCAACTGCGGCTGCATACGTTAGTGGTGCGGTAACCGTTGGTGGAGCCTGAGCTGGCGGCAATGCTTCGGCAACTTGCGATTGAATGACCTGGCGAAGCGAAGGCGACAAGGGTGCCATTGGCTCGGTAGTTCTTGTGATTATAGATAGCTGTCGCGCGACCTCCATGCGTGTGAATTGCTTTATGACTGGCATCAACGCAGAGTGGTTGGCGGTGTTATAGCGATAGTCGAGGGATGAGATGTCCGCGGTGTCTTGAGCAGCGCAACGTGTAGAAGCGCGCTGCCTACGCATGTAATCATAGCTTTGGCAGAGCTGAATAACCTCGGCGACCGTCTGGGGACTCTTCGCAGCCAGCATTTGGAATGCACCGTCGTCAATTCCTTTCATGATGTTCTTGATCTTGCCTGCCTCGTCCAGAGTCGAATCGACGAGCTTGCAGAGAAATAGCACATCTTCAATGTAGCTCGTGAAAGTTTCATCTGCTCTCTGTACTCTGCCCCGCAAGCGCTGTGCAGCACGAAGGCGGCGGACAGCAGGACGGCCAAAGACTTCCGCGAGGGTTTTCGCCAATCCGACCAGGTACTAAAATCACTTTGATGATTTCTGTACCATAGTTTTGCCACGTCGATCAGGTAAAAACTCACATTTGTAAGGTTATTAGCTGCGTTCCACTTATTGACGGCGCTACCAAGTTCATACTCGGCAATCCAGTTGTCAACATCTTGGTCGTCTGTGCCACCAAATATTGGGGGGGAGGTCGCGCTGCCGGAGAGCGCCAGCGCAGAAGACAGGCACAGGTGCGAGATCTGGAGTAGCAGCATCAGATGGCCCCGGATCAGTCATTGTAGGAGGTCGTTGGAGTGTGCGGCTGCGAAGTTCCAGGGTGAGGACCAGATGTACCCAGCACTTCCACCACTTGAAACGGGTTGTTGAACAAGCAGGAGTTGCCTCGGCGAAGGAGAGCTTTATTTAGCGTAAGGGCTAACTGAACGCAAGCCTGCGATCACAGCAAGTCTTCTTCCTTTTCTATACTCGAGCTCCATGCCCACTGCCCTCGTTACAATAGCAACCCGTCAAATTGGAGACAAAAACTTATTGATCTCTTCAGGAAAGCGGTTGTGGTAACGCGAGACGCTCCGCTTTTTGTTGAGCGGACGCTTCGACGCTTCACACGAAGCTTGGGGCTTCGGCTTCACCCCCCAACGGCAATTATCTACGGAAAAGTATACAAAAGAGAACCTAACGTGAATCACTGTGCCCAGTGTGCACACGTGGATAGGTTCGAGTGCCCAAAGGAACACGACACCGGATCTCAATATGACTAAAAACACCTCGGGTGCGACGTGGCATAACATTTTCAACGATCTGGGTAGTGACCATACAATTCTCGTGACCACCATAGCACGTGACAACGACGCAACTCGGTCATCCAATCGAATGACACGGCTTGTTGACTGGGACAAATTCAGAGAGATAAGACGACGGTCATCTTCTCCGCTCACACTCGATATAAAGAGCTGGTGTGAAAATGTAATAAGGTGCGCCTGGCAGGTCACGCAGATAGTGCAGACGGATTTTCCCGACACAGGCTAGACAGTAAGCTTATACACCTATGGAAGACGGAAGAATCACTTCAAGCGAGATGGGGGAAGCCGCGACACCAAAGAGTGTTACGAAAAAATTTTGCACAACTAAATACGGATATTGAGGGCTAATTGTGGGCAACGAAATGAGCAACAATGAGAAGAGATCTGTAGAGATAGGGGAAGGCAGCTCGGAGCTTCTCAAACGTAGAAGTTGTTCCGGTTTTTTTACCCAGCAAATACCAAAACGGAACAGAGGCACACCATTCACAAAGTAACACACAATTACAAAGGAAACAAGGAGAAGCTAATGGAGGATGTAAAGGCTATATATATTGAACAGATCGCAGCAGTGTGACAGCCAGATTATTCGAGGGATGCCAATCCAACCCTAGACCAAAAATTCATCCCGACGGAGATAAGAGCGGTATTTCACAATGTCACGCAGTTTATTTACATACAGACCTACTGGAAGGCCGAGGAACGCTAGAAGAGCGAGAAACGCCAACAGGCTGAAAATACAAAACAAACGCAACTCGGGTTGCGCGTGTGCACCAACGCTGTGGCTTGCCGTTTCTTGCTGCTTCGTCGTCGTTCGCATAGTTTCCGACATTGGTCCCCGGTGAATAGTGTAGCCAACCTGGCGACTTAAGGCGTAGTCACTATAGCGGGGTCGTAATACGGCTTCAGGCGACTCACATGCACAATTTTTCGGCCACGACGGCGTAAGTCATGAGACTGTGTGAAAATCTCAATCTCATAATTGACTGGTGACGTACGGGCGAGAATGCGGTAGAGCCTGTGGTATCGTGCTAGTAATTTCGACGAAAGGCCAGGAATGCTCGTTGGAATCCAGAGCCAAACGAGAGCACCAGTCGTGAAAGTAGAGAGATGTCGGTCGGTGTCATGCCGTAGCTTCTGGTGGCCTTGGTCCTCGGTTGTCAGTGAACGGGCCAATCGTCTGCAATCTTCTGCGTACCTGGCAACATCAGAAATTGCATTGTACTCAGAGGAGTCAGGCGTGTATGGGAGGATAGTGTCCAGCGTGCACGATGGTTCGCGTCCGTACAACAGAAAGAAAGGAGAGAACCCTGTTGTCGCGTGCTTAGCGGTGTTATACGCATACGTGACGAATGGAAGGACAGTGTCCCAATTGGTCTGGTCTGAAGCTGTGTACATCGTCAACATATCACTGAGAGTGCGATTAAATCGTTCCGCGAGGCCATTCGTCTTCGGGTGATATGCTGTCGTCATGTGATGAACCATGTTGCTCTGTGCGAGCAACGCTTGAATGCCGTCAGACAAGAAAACACGCCCCCGATTACTCAAACGTTCGCGGGGAGCACCATGGCGAAGAACAAAGTTGCGCAAGATGAAAAACGCAACTTCCCTCGCGGTTGCTGCGGGTAGTGCTGCCGTCTCCACGTAACGCGGGAGGTGGTCAACGCCAACAGTTATCCACCTATTTCCAGAAGATGACGTGGGAAGTGGTCCGTATAAGTCGATACTGACGCGGTCAAACGGACGCGCTGCACAAGGCAGAGGCTGAAGTGTACCGGCAGGGCGTTGACGTGGGACTTTACGTCACTGGCATGAAGTACAAGCACGTACGTACTTGCGGACAGATGTCTACATGCCACGCCAGTAGTACCGCTGACGTAGACGGTTGTACGTTTTGAGAGCGCCAGCGTTAGCGCTTTGCGGGTCGTTGTGGTAAGCAGTACAGATTTCCGAGCGCATGTGGTTAGGTATCACTAACAGCCACCTCCGACCTTCAGACGTGCAATTTGGCCGATAGAGAAGGTCGTCTCGAATAGCGAAGTGTGTGGCTTGAAGGCGGATAGTTCTTGAGACCAAATTAGCTAACTTATCAGTTAGAAAGGCGAGGAGTTGGGAAATCCACACATCTTTGCGTTGTTCCGATGCCATGTCTGTGAAATCGATAGGTGTTTTGACAGCTGAAGAAGGTGACGAGGAGGTTGGGTAAGCCGGTAGCGGCGAGTGGGATAGTGCATCAGCGTCGGAGCGCTTGTGGCCGGATCGGTATACAACACGAATGTCGTATTCCTGTAGGTGAAGCACCCAACGACCAAGGCGCCCCGGTGGATCTTTGAGCGATGATAGCCAGCATAGAGCGTGGTGGTTCGTGACGACTTCGAAAGGGCGGCCATAAAGGTATAGGCGGAACTTCGTCAAAGCCCAGACAATTGCGAGGCACTCTTTCTCCGTGACGGAATAATTATACTCGACTTTCTAGGGGGTTCGACTCGCGTAAGCGACCACGCATTCTTGGTATCCTGGTTTTCGTTGAGCCAATACAGCACGAAGACCGACACCACTGGCGTCGGTGTGGACCTCCGTAGGTGCATCGGGGTCAAAATGACGTTGTATTGGAGGTGATAATAATAACCGCCGAAGCGCGGTGAAGGATTCGTCGCACTCTTTTGACCGAGCAGAAATGTCTTTGGAAGTTGTCAACAGGTTGGTAAGAGGCACGGTGATGGAAGACAAGTTGCGTACAAATCGACGAAAGTATGAGCATAGGCCGATAAATCTTCGAAGCGTCTTGATGGAATTGGGCTTCGAATAGTCAGCCACGGCGCGGAGTTTCGCGGGATCCAGGAGAATACCCTCTTTGCAGACGATGTGACCCAGTATAGTGAGCGGACGTGCGGCAAAATGGCACTTCTTGATGTTAAGTTGAAGGTGAGCATAGGTGAGACACGTGAGAATAGCACGAAGACGAACAAGGTGTGTCGAAAAGTCGCGAGAAAAATGATGATGTCGTCTAGGTAGCAGAGGCACGTGTTCCACTTGTAGCCGCGAAGGATGGTGTCCATGATCCGTTCGAAGGTAGCTGGGGCGTTGCAGAGTCCAAACGGCATGACGTTAAACTCATACAGCCCATCAGGTGTTACAAATGCAGTCTTCGATCGGTCAGGATCAGCCATTGAAACTTGCCAATATCCTGAGAGTAAATCTAAAGGGAGAAATATTCTGCTCCTCGCAAGCAATCGAGAGCATCGTTGATGCGTGGCAACGAGTACACATCCTTCCGAGTTATCTTATTGAGCCAGCGGTAGCCGACACAGAATCGGATAGACCCATCCTTTTTGCGCACAAGTACAACAGGGAACGACCATGAGCTCTGCGATGGCTGGATGACACCACGCTTGAGCGTATCGTCGACTTGTTCGTTGATAATACGGCGCTCTTCCGCTGAAACTCGAAATGTCGTTGGCGTAAGGGAGCATGAGTACCAGTGTAAATGTGGTGCGTGATGTTCGCTGTGTGACCCAAAGATGGTTGAGCGCAATTGAAGGCAGAACGAAACTCTCGAAGAAGGGACAAGAGTTCCCTTCTTTGTGTCGGCGATAGCTCAGCGGCAACAGAGGGCTGGAATGATTCTGGCGCGGGCAGTGTGGCCAGAGGTGGCGTCATGGCAATGAGCCATGAAAATTGAAAATTTTTATTCAGAAAGGCAAATTGAAATAGCCACTAAACAGTTTGACAAAGTAATCACGGAGGATAATTAGACAGTGTGGACATACACGAATCTAATTAGACTCTGAGCTAGAGCTTGCTAAGACGCGTAACAAGTCACCCCGGAAAAGAAGACGCAAACCCAAAAGCTGGTGGGATGAGGAAGTTAAGAGAGCCATAGCAAAACGTCAGGAAGCATCTAGGGAACACAGACATGCTAAGCAGCGGGGTGAACCGACAGAAGATGTTGAAAGAAAATGGGAAACCTTTCTAAGCTTTAGAAGGGCTGCATTCCTTCTGATCAATGAAAAGATTAGAAGAAAGGGAGCTGAGTGGCTGGCAGAAGTACATAAAAAGATAGAAAGGCAGCTGCCAAATTTTGGAACCATGTAAACTCCCTAAGAAATGAGACGAGCCTAGAGCAGAGTTTTATAACTACAGCTCAAGGTGCCAGGCTGGAAGGGGACGAAGCTATTGAATATATAAGAACAAGGGTGACAAAAAATTTCAACAAAGAAGTACTTTATGCACCACAATAGAAAAGGACGAATCAAGTGGTGCAATGGCTCCATTTTCACAACGAGAGTGGGAAAGGGCTGAGAAAAGGGTTCCTAGTAGTACATCAACAGACCCAGATGGCATTCCAATTAGGCTGATAAAGACAATAGGTCCGAAGTCTAAGCAGGCTTTGAGAGAGGCAGTGAGCAAAATAACAATCGATGGTGAAGTTCCCGAAGGATGGAAACTTAGCAGGATGAGCATGATCTATAAAGGAAAGGGGGACAAAGCTGACATAAACAACTACCGTCCTATAACAGTGACATCAGTGGTCTACAGGCTGGCGATGCAGATTATAAAGGAAAGACTGCAGGCATAGATAGAAGATGAGGGGGTGCTGGGGGAACTGCAGAATGGGTTTCGGAAACACAGGAGGTTGGAAGACAATGTGTTCTCACTGACGCAGTGCATCGAAATAGCAGAAAAGGAACACAGGCCCCTGTGGCTAGCATTCTTGGATATCAAGGGAGCGTACGATAGCGTGGTTCAAGAGGAATTGTGGGGAATACTGGACACACTAAGCGTGGAACATGTAGTCACTAATCTTTTAAAGGGTATCTATAAAGGTAACAAGGTAGTTATCAAGTGGGAAAAATAGGTATCAAAGCCTGCAGAGGTAAAACGGGGGCTTAGGCAGGGGTTCCCCCTGTCACCCTTATTATTCATGATGTACCTACAAGGATTAGAGGCAAAATTAGAGGAAAGTGGGCTGGGCTGCAACCTCTCTTTAGTCAAACAAGGAAAAATTATTGATCAGACACTACCAGCATTAATGTACGCAGATGATATAGTGCTAATGGCCAACAACAAGGAAAATTTGCAGAGATTGATGGACATCTGCGGTAATAAGGGAGATAGGTTAGATTTTAGATTCAGTAAGGAAAAATTAGCAGTCATGATTTTCAATGACAACGAAGGCAGTGAGCTTAGGATACAAGAGGTCACGCTAGAGATAACAGATAAATACAAATATCTGGGCGTATGAATAAGCAATGGGACCGAGTACCTGAGGGAGCACGAAATATACGTGACGACTAAAAGTATCAGGAATGCAGCAGTGATGAAAAATAGGGCACTGTGGAATTACAATAGGTATGATGTTGTGAGAGGAATATGGAAAGGGGTCATGGTTCCTGGGCTGACGTTCGGCAATGCGGTCTTGTGCATGAGATCAGAAGTTGATGATATATGGCATTTTTTGGCGCAAGGGCCATTTGATGGCCAAAGTGCGCAAGTTCATGGGACAAGGAATGTGGACGATGATTGTGATTAGCGGCTGTATAAGGGCCATAAAATTCCTCGCGGTAAGGCGGGTAAAAACATACAAGTAATAAAATCATGACCATGCCGTGAAATGTGTGTGCGGTGCGAATAGATGAACAAAGTTGGTGATAATAAAAGACGATGGTGGATATGTATGGCACTAGCACAAGTGCCTCACTCGTTCATACCCTTGCGTCCAAGGGCCTTAGGCAAGTGCTTTCTTGTGTAGCCACCGCAGCGAAAACCTCTCGGGAGAGGTCGTGCTGCGGAATGCCCTGGTATATCATATGAAAACTATGAATTTCTTTTAAAAACGCTAGCAATGATTTATAACTAAAAAGCGGTTCCCTACCGACGAACATTGCAGGGTGTAAAGGTATATGTTGTCGGTAGGGTATTGGAAAGTGTTGTTTTCTTATAGTGTCCAATTGTTTGCCCTGAATTAAAATGTGAAGAACTGTTAGTGCTTCACCACATCTGTCACACAATGGTGGGTCGCCCCCAAACAAAAGATATGAGTGTGTCATGTATGTGTGTCCTATCCTGAGTCTCGTTAGTATTACCTCTGTATGACTCCATTTTGATACTGGAAGCCAATGACCAAGGTGTGGCTTAATAATGTGTAGTTTGTTTTGTGGGTGTGTATCCCACTTGCTCTGCCAGTAGTCCCTAAGGTTTCGTTTGAGAGACGGCTTAAGATCAAGGGCCGGGATTAATATGGGTGTAGGGGCAGTGCTTTTGTGAACGCGTATGCAGCGAGCTGATCCACCCTCACGTTGCCTTCGATCTCACGGTGCCCTGGCACCCAGCACACTACAACATGTTGTTTGAGTGTGTAGAGTGTGCACAAAATGGAGTAAAGTGAGACAAGGACCGGGTTTTTTGTTTTTTAAGACTGTGCAGAGCCGTTACCACACTGAGGGAGTCTGTATAAATTACTGCTTCTTGTATTTGTAATTGTTTTATGTGTTTAGCTGCCACAAGTATCGCGTAAGCTTCTGCTGTGAAGATACTTGTGCCTGGATGTAGAGGGCCAGCATCCGAAAAGGATGGGCCGACAGCAGCGTAGGACACAGAGGAGTTGGACTTGGAGGCATCTGTAAAGAACTCAGGACGTGTGTATTTGTGTTGAAGTTCCAGGAAGTGTGTTCGTATATGGGCAATAGGCGCATGTGTTGTAACTTCTAGAAAGGACACATCGCAGTCTATAGTCTGCCATTGCCACGGTGGCGGATATGCTACAGGAGCCATTAAACTGTGTTCAAGTGAGACTCCAGTTTCCTCAGCTAGACTTTTCAGGCGAACTGAGAAGGGCTGCCTCATCGAAGGCCTGTTTTGAAAAAGAATTGAGCTCGACAAATCATTAAGAGTAGAGTATGAGGGGTGCTTCTTATCCGCTTTCACCTTAAGGAAATAAACAAAGGACATGTAAGTTCTCTGCAGATGAAGCTACCACTCATTTGACTCAACATAAAGGCTTGCTATGGGGCTGGTGCGAAAAGCGCCCGTAGAAAGGCGGATGCCCAAATGGTGCACGGAGTCAAGCATCTTCAAAGCACTTTGAGTTGCAGACTGATAAACAACGGCCCCATAATCTAAGCGGGTGCGAACGAGGCTTTGATACAGATTCATGAGGCATTGCCTGTCACTACCCCAAGTAGTACGTGACAACACTTTTATAACATTCATGGCCTTTAAACATTTTGTGTTTAAATACTTTATGTGTTGTACGAAGGTCAACTTGTTGTCCAAGATTAAGCCTAAGAATTTATGCTCGGCTTTGACGGACAGACGTTGCCCGTTCAGTCGAATGTCAGGTTCCGAGTGCATGCCTCTCTTTCGAGAGAACAAGACACATGTGCTTTTTTGTGGGTTAAGTCAAAATCTGTTTTCATCTGCCCATTTGGAGACCTTGTTTAAACCCAGCTGAACCTGCCGCTCACACATTGCCAAGTTACATGACTTGAAGCCAAGCTGAAAGTCGTCGACATATGTACAATAGAACATATTGCGGGGGATGGACTATTGCAAGGAATTCATTTTCATAATAAAAAGTGTGCAACTAAGCACCCCACCTTCTGGCACGCCTGTTTCCTGGACAAATGTTTGTGAGAGAACACTGCCTACATGAACACGGAATGTTCGATTGGACAAGTAACTCTCAATTATGGAAAGCATTCTACCGCGCACACCCAGGTGAGACAAGTCTCTTAATATGCCAAAATGCCACGTTGTGTCGTAAGCCTTTTCGAAATCGAGAAACACAGAAAGAAAGTATTGTTTGTGGACGAAAGCGTCTCGGATCTGTGCCTCGATACGCACCAGTCGGTCGGTGGTAGATCTACCCTCTCGAAACCCACATTGGTATTGGTCAAGCAGATTGTGTTTTTCAAGAACATATAAAAGTCGGCGGTTTATCATTTTTTCAAAAAGTTTACAAAGGCAGCTGGTTAGTGCAATTGGCGTATAACTTGAAACAGAGGAAGGGTCCTTGCCCTGCTTCAAAATAGGGATAACAATGGCTTCTTTCCAGGAAGTAGGTATGGTGCCAGAAAGCCAGATAGCATTGTATAGGGAGAGTAAAGTTTTTCGCGTTTCAAGTGGCAGGTTTTTCAACATTTCATACATGGCATGGTCGTGGCCTGGGGCAGATTTACTGCAGGAATTCAGTGATGTTT
The DNA here is from genome assembly GCF_043290135.1 of Rhipicephalus microplus. Classification (NCBI taxonomy): domain Eukaryota; kingdom Metazoa; phylum Arthropoda; class Arachnida; order Ixodida; family Ixodidae; genus Rhipicephalus; species Rhipicephalus microplus. The sequence continues at coordinate 39,576,757 of NW_027464585.1, forward strand.
GTAGCTCAGCTAAGTTGAAAGGTTGGTTGTATGCCTCGTGTTTTGTACACTTGTATTCCAGTTTCTGCTTTTCGATTTTTGCTTTATATCTTAGAAAAGCTTCAGTATAGTGTGACGAGCTAGAGACCTGCTCGAAGTGTGCACCGAGAAAGTTCGCCTGATCTTCCAGGCTGTCACCCTGTGTGTTTACGAGTGGGAGTGAATGCACTTGTCTTCCTGTTACTCTACCAACCATGTTCCAGACTTTAGCCTCTTGGGTATAAGAATTAATCCCCAATAAAAACTTGTGCCAGCTCTCTCTTCTGGCCTGCCGACGCGTTCTCCTGGCCTGAGACTTCATTTTCTTAAAAGTGGCAAGATTTTCGGCTGTCGGTGAGTTCCGAAGCACCCTCCATGCTTTGTTTTGCTGCCTGCGTGCATTTTGGCACTCTGAGTTCCACCATGGCACACGCCGTTTTCGATGATGTCCATTCGTTTGTGGTAAGCTTCTTGTTGCTGCATCGATCAGAGATGCTATGAAGTAGTCGACAGCCGCTTCAATGTCTAAAGTGCTTATGTCGCGCCAATTTATATGTGTGATGGTATAAAACTGTTCCCAGTTGGCTTTGGTTAATAGCCATTTTGGAGCCTGGTGCGGGCATTCAGTTGATGTAGGTGTGTTCAAAACTACGGGAAAATGGTCACTTCCGTAGGGATTAGTGATGACTTTCCAGTGAAGTAGAGGCACAAGCGATGGAGATACTATGATCAGGTCTATTGAGGAATAGGTATTGTTAGCGAGGTTATAATAGGTTGGTTCTTTCCGATTCAGGAGACACACGCTTGAAGAGGGAAGAAACTGTTCAATCAGTCGACCTCGGGCGTCACAACGAGAGTCGCCCCATAGCCTGTTATGTGCATTAAAGTCCCCTAGAACCAGATAGGGTTCAGAAAGCTCATTCATCAAAGACTGGAATTGATGTTTGCGAAGTTGAATACGTGGAGGTATGTATATAGAGCAAACAGTGACAAGTCTGCCTAGAAGCACCACTCGAACAGCCACTGCTTCAAGAGACGTTTGGAGTTTCAAGTGTTTACATGCTAATCCTTGCTTAACTATAACAGCTACACCTTCAGATAATGCCACGGCATCATCACGGTCTTTTCGGAAAATAATGTAACTGCGTAGAAAGTTGGTGTGTTTAGATTTTAAGTGTGTTTCCTGTACACACAGCACTTTTGGTGAGTGATTGTGTAGGAGTTCTTGGACATCGTCAAGGTTAGTAAGAAGGCCTCTGACATTCTATTGTAGAATCTGTGTTTCCATATTTGATGGAAAGTGGTGCTGTGTGTACGAAAATGAAGTGGCTGTTGAAGTGGGAAGTTGTAACTTAAGTAGCAGGGCCGTTGTCGGGCCCTGTTATTGGTTTCTTGTTTCTTTTGGCGCGCTCTATGGAGCCACGCCGCGTTTCTGGCACCTGAGGTACCGTGTTTGTGTCCATTGCCTCACGTGAAGCACTGGACGCCCACGTACGCGAGCTGCTGCTACGTAATTGCGACCTCTCCTGGTGAGACGTGGTCGGTCGACCCGACGACCCTGGAGTCACCTGAGTCTCTGGCTTGGTAGGTGGAGCAAGCTTGGCTGTTTCCACCATGGGGGCGGCCACCACACCCGATGGCTTACTCTGCGTGGGCCTAGGTAGTGGTGGAGGGTGATGCGACGCTGCCCCCTGACGCGCCGCATCAGCGTAAGTTGTGCTGTGAAAAGCCGAACACCTTCGGCGTGCTTACTTGAAGGAGATATTTTCGTGAATCTTCAGTGTAATAATGTCTTTTTCTTTTTTACACTGAGGACAAGAACGTGAATTTGATGCGTGGTCTCCGTCACAGTTTACACAATGTAGAGTTTCATTACAATTGTCAGAGATGTGGCCTTGGGCACCGCATTTGGGACAAGCAGGTCGACCACGACAGCTCTGAGAGCCATGGCCGAACCTTTAACACTAGTAACATCGGCGGGGGTTTGGTATGTAGGGTCTGAGCGGTGTCTTTGTATAGCCAGTTTCTATTGTTTGTGGTAGTTCACTGGTGGCAAAGGTCAGTACCAAGTGTTTCGTGGGGGTTTCCTGATTGTTCCTTCGGATAGTGATTCGCTTCACGTTGGTCACATTCTGTTCTTTCCAGCCCTCGAGGAGTTCCGCCTCCGTCAGGTCAAGGACGTCTGTGTCAGAAACAACTCCACGTGCAGAGTTCATGGATCGATGAGGTGTTATGCTGATGGGGATGTCGCCGAATGTTGCAAGGTTCTTTAGTTTGTCAAATTGTGTTTTGTCACGGAGTTCTAAAAGAAGGTCACCACTAGCCATTTTGTAACTTTGTAGCCATCACCTAATGTGGCTGTCAGGGACCGCGATACTATGAACGGGGACATTATTCTGGCTGTTTTGTTGGACTTCTCACTGTGTACAACATGATAACGAGGGAATACTTCTTTGGGTCGGCTGAGAAAGGAAAATTCTTCGGTGCGTACGCGCTTTGAAGCGGCACGATCATTGAGGAGTGGAAAACTTCTCTGCATGATAGAGGAATGTAATTCAGTAACGATGGAGGCCACCCACCACGGAGCCCAACGAGGGGACGCTACAAGGTTCATGAAATGAGAAACATGCAGACGCCAGCCGTACACCGCTACGATAACCTAATGCGCGTAGGCCAAGGTTGGCTAGTTGCACAAGGTTAACCCAAGCCGCCCATGAAAATGGGGAAGTAACAGAAGAAATTAGAGGACAGGATAGATTTAAAGAGGAGAACAGACGAAGATGTGGGGGAGAGAGAGATAGGAAAAGGCGACTGCCGATTTCCTCTGGGTGGGTCAGCCCAGGGGTGCCGCCTACGTGAAGCCGGGGCCAAAGGGGTGTGTTACCTCTGCCGGGGGGCCTTAAAGGTCCAATCACCCAGCGTCGGCTCAACCCCCAGGATCCCCTTTTCCCCGGACACGGCAAAGCCACGCACGGCTAGGCGTGGGAGGGAGTAGAAACCCCCCCCCGTTAGCTCGGGTCCGCGGTGTCGCTACACACCAAACGCGTACTTGCGCAGGTGCCCCTGCGGGGATGAGATCAGAAGTTCAACCAAGATTAGAAATTAAGCAACGGAGAATAGGTAGGCTTGCTTTAGAAGCTCACGGAAAACACCAAATCAGGGAGTACAAGGTGATATGGGATGGACATCATTTGAGGGCAGGGAAGCTAGGAGCAAGATAAAATTTGAGAAGCGATTGAGAGAAATGGGGGAGGAGCGTTGGGCAAGGAAGGTATTCAGCTACCTATACATGAAGAATGTCGATACAAAATGGCGGAAGCGAACCAGAAAATTGACTGGTAGATACTTAGAGAACAGCAGGGGGCCACACCAAAAAAATTATCGATTAAGAAGAAGGTGAAGGAAACGGACACTGACATGTGGAAAATGGGTATGATTAAGAAGTCCGCACTAGAGATCTATCGAACTTTTATGCAGGAAATTGCCAAGGAAAGGATTTATGATAATACTCGGGGTAGTTCTCTACTGTTTGAAGCAAGGACTGTAGTACTGCGAACCAAGACATATCGGGCCAAATACGAAGGGGTAGACACAGTATGCAGTGCATGTGGAGAGGAAGAAAAAACTGCCGAACACTTGATAATGTTCTGTAAAGGGCTTCACCCTATAGTTCAGCATGATGGCGCACTGTAATTTAGGGTCCGGGAGGGCACAATGGACTTTAGGCAAGTAGACTTCACTAGAAGGAGGTTATCTGATTGGTGGCTAAAGTCAAGGCACGAGTGAAAATAAACTCTTCACTGCAAAATACGAATCCTCAAACTCACTTTTTAAGGAAAAAAATAAATATAGTTTTGGGTTCATTAAGTATTACGGCTTGGTGGAGCTAGCCACCGCCCGATCTAAAGGGTACAGCCATATCCATCCATCCATCCATCCATCCATCCATCCGGAGGTGAGGTGTGTGTTCGGCGAACTCCAGAGGGCGCAAGAAGTCAACGTCTTGTATGTTACCCAAACATTCTCCACGAAGTAAGTTAACTGGCGATGATAGCGAGTTCGCGACGAGCATGGCGGTAGCACCGAATTTCATGGTCAGTACGGCAAAGGGCAGGTATAGGCTACGGTGGCGGGTAAATACCCGCCACCGTAGCCTATAGCCGCTCCTGCCGGAACAAAACAGTTCCGGCAGGAGCGGCTGTACAGGTCAGGGCTACAAGGGTGGATGTTCTCGGTTCTATTTCCGTGTTTGCAAGAACGACAAGTTTGTAAGCTTCAGAAAGAGATTCCACCAAACAAGAGGCTGGCAGTGGTGTAAAGGCAACTTCTGTACGTGAGAAATCTATGATGGCCCAATGACGCGGAAAGAAAGTCCCATTCAAGAATGATTTCGTGGGAGCATGATGCCAGCACAAAAAATTCAATGGCATAAAGTTCACCTTGGATAATGACACGTGCAGTGCACACAGCTGTAGGTTCTATGCACTACGAGTTGGCCATGCGAAGCATCAGGCCCGAAAGAAGCGTCGTCACATTTTTCAGTTTGCGGCATAAGGTCTCACAGAATATGGAAACGGTGGCCCCTGTGTCGATAAGCTCTTGTGTGGCGGTCCCCTCAACATTGACGTCAATAACGTCTTGCGGCGAGAAAGATGGAGGTTTTAAGCAGTTCGAATCGTATGCAGCTGTTGCTTCCAGAGCTGCAGCGACCAGTTTCCCTCTTCCGTAGCAGGTCGGCGACGCATAGGTGGCAGGGAGCGTCGTCGGGGCGATGGTGACCCATGGTTTGCGTAGGGTCGAGGACCGTCAGTGGTGTACCTTGATGGCTTCCTAGATGACGACGCCATTGGCCTGCCCACGGTGTCGACTGGAGAGGGATCTCGGCGACAGTGGCGGGCGACATTTCCAGTGATACCACAGGCCACGAGTGTTGAAGATTGGGCGAGTTGGTTCATCGTACTTGAACTGGTATAGCGCATTACGGGGAAGAAGAAACGGCCGAGCTGACCGACACAAGAGGACAGAGCGCTAACTTCCAACTCAGTTGGAAGTTAGCGCTCTGTCCTCTTGTGTCGGTCAGCTCGGCCGTTTCTTCTTCCCCGTAATGCGCTATACCAGTTCAGATACCACAGGCGAAACAATTGGGCCTATTACCCGGCGTCCTCCAAGCGTCTGAGCGAAGGTAAAATGGAGCTGAATATCTCGCGTAGGAATACGGCGCAGCAATTGGGGTTGTAGGCACGACCTAGGGTGGCGTGGCAGGTTGAGCATATGGCATACGCTGTTGCGTAGGACGAGCAGCGATGGTAGCGTACGTGAGAGGCGTAGTGACTGCTGGTTGCTGATGCATTGGCGGAAGGGCCTCAGCGACTTGGGTCCGAATGACGTGTTGGGGGTCCGGTGCCAAACCTTGCGCGGGCTCATGTGTCAGTGGCAGCAGTGACAGCTGGCGCACTACCTCTTCGCGGATGAAGTCCTTGATTGTCGAAAGCAGCGGCTGCTGATCGATAGGATGGGCAGCTAGGTGCAAGCTTGCGAGCGTGTCTGGCGTCGTGAGGGCTTGACGAGCGATTGCGCGCTGCCTACGCAATTGATTGAAGCTTTGACAGAGAGAAACGAGGACAGCAATTGTGGGGGGATTTCTCGCGAGCAAGATCTGAAAGGCACCGTCGTCAATGCCTATCAAAATGTGCCTGATTTGTTCTTCTTTAGGTATGGTAGAGTTGACGCAGTTGCATAGATGCAACACATCTTCAAAGTAGCCCGCGTAGGTCTCGCCTGGTTGCTGCGCATGGTGACGTAAACGGTGCTGGGCTTGAAGCTTGCGTGCCGCAGGTCGTTCAAAGACATCCGTAATAGCAGCCTTGAATGCAGACCACGTAGGAATGTCAGCTGCGTGGTCATTAAACCACAGTTGCGCGGTGTCCGCAAGTTAGAACGTGACGTAGCCCAGCTTACTTGGTTCGTCCCATTTGTTACTTGTGCCGACTTTGTCGCACCTCACCAACCAACCTTCGACGTCCGACTCAGTGGAGCCCGTAAAGATAGGAGGGTCTCGTTGAGGATACACGGCGCTGCAAGTGACATGGACGGTCGAAAGTCCCACCTGGAGAGGCGTCTCGGTGGCGATGTTCGTGTCACGTAGAAGGGAAGCTTACGGGAGCGAAGTTCAAGGTTTGTACGGGAGTCCACACACCTCCACCAGACGTCAAGCAGTTTATTTACGTACAGACATATTGGAAGGCCGAGGAACGCCAGAAGAGCGAGGAACGCCAACAGGCCGAAAATACAAAAGAAACGCAAGCTCGGGTCGCACGTGTGCACCAACGCTGTGGCTTGCTGTTTCTTGCTGCTTCGTCGTCGTTCGCATAGTTCCCTACAACAAATTAAATCTTCAATCGGAACCAGGGCCAGACGGTGTAACGAGCCGCATGCTCCCAAACCTAAACGTGGACTCCATAAAATTCTTAACCGAGTATAAAAACTAGTGAAGGATCAGCGGCGAGATACCCGAGTCATAGAAGGAAGCCACAGCAATCTCGCTTTCTAAACCAGGCAAACCAATCACAAAATAAACCTCAGGCCTATCTCGCTCACGTCGCGTGTGGGAAAGCTAATGGAGCACACCTTCCTTCGTAGAGTGAACGACTACCTAGAAAATAGTGGTCACTACCCAGATACAATGCTAGGATTTAGACAGCACTTGTCTACACAAGACGCCATGCTGCAAATTAAGCACCAAGTACACGACCATAAATCCAGATTCACCCGGGTCATCCTTGGACTGCATCTCAAAAACGCCTTTGATAGGGCGGCGCATAGTGCTATTCTAGCTCGGATTTCTAATCTAAACATCAGAGAGAGAACGTACAACTAAATTTAAAATCTTCTTGTTCAGCAGAAAAATTACGACCACCATAGGTAACGCCAAACGAGACCTCTACGAGTTGAGAAGCGCCGGAACGTCATGAAACGCCAATTAAAACCCTTTTTAGATTTATAATACTAAGTGTTATGTTTTGCCGCTCATAAGTTGATCGTGCGGATGGGACAGCAGCAGAAGCTACGTTATTCAAAGCTTCTTTCTCGGATCTCTCTCGGCAAGGTCGCAAATTGCTTCCTTTGAGCATGGGACGACAGCGCGAGAAGCCACGTTATACAAAGCTTCTTTTTAGACTCTCTCTCGGTTTGCCTGTGTAACTATACACCACTTATCCCCTGGAATGCAAACTACGTCCGTCTCCTCCGCTGCCGGGGATAAACACACAATGTGAAACGAACCCGCTCTGCCAACCGGCTTGGAATGTTTGTGGTTTAGAGACAAGTCGCCGCTGCCGGGGGCAAACGCACAACGGGATTAAGCGACCCCGTCCTGCCTCCACTGCCGGGCGCGAGCTCAGTGGGAGTAGGCGACATGCTCTGCCATGGCGATCGGCTCAAAGTCGCAGCGATACACGACCCGAACACAAGGAAAGCGGAGAAAGTCAAAGGCCGCTTGCTACCTGCGGGGGCAATAACGTTCCGCGCGCAATCACTTAACAGATACATCAGTGTGGAGAGAGAGAGACATGATGGGAAAGAGTACCAAAACGCCTGTTTAAACTGTAGAAGCGCTGCTGTCGAGAGTAAGGTCAGCCCAGTAGGGAGTGGCTTAATCTGAGTGGAAACAGATTGGATGAGAGAATGTTGAGGCGGACCAGCAGTGGCCACCTCCCCTTTTTCTTTGTTACCACAAGATACTTAAAACTGGATGGAATCCGTTTCTCTTCAGTCGAGGCTGCAATCACTTAACTCATAGATCAGCACGACTCCGTACGATGCAACTTTTGTCTGGGCCGTAACCACTTGGTGGTCGAACAGTGAGACTAAGTACGTTGTACGTAGTAACAGTGTTCTAGGCTCTAACTTAAGAAAAGTTAAGTAGAAGAGTAAGACCCTGTTGATGTCTGTGTTATCATGAGTGTGCTTCGGAAAGGTGTACATATGACTGTAAATATTTCACTGTAATATACCTTCAAGTTTTCATTACCTCCAACCTGCCTCCTGCTTCATCGACGCCGATCATCTCCTTGACGGGATTTCAATCCATATCAAGAAGATCAACGAACAAGAAGGAAACTTTAACTGGCGCAGTCGACAGGATCGGCGAGCTCTGCAGCACCATACACTGGACCAGCGCTGAGAGGACCGAAGCGCAAGGCATCCAACAGCCACCAGCGGCAAAGTCGAGACGCTCCTACAGCAGCCAACTCCAGCACCGTGGAGGAGATCTGGGAACAACAGTGCATACAGCAAAGGGTGAGCAGGATTTCTTGCGTTCTTCTCTAGTTGGCATGGCAGTTTATGTGTAGAGCACATGGTGAGAACACGCGGGGGTGCTAAAACAATGGAGTCTAATGAAGATGAGGGTACGAGTGCGGCAGACGTGAATCGGAGTCGAGAACCATCCAATGAGGGTATTCAAAATTCTGATCAGTCAAATGAGGCGACAGTGTCTACTCAGAGGCAAGAATCGATGCAGCAGGCATCTCAGGTTTTGCCAAAATCAAGCGAAGCAAGAACCCTCGAGCTTGAAATTCAAAAGCTCAATCTTCAGTTTCAGTACGAAAAGCTATTGCAGGCTAGAATGAACGCGGAAACTCTCAATGGCACGTTGTCCAACTCTGGGTCGGAGACGGGTGATCAGAGGCGCTGGGGTTTCGATTCTGTTCAGCAATGTGCAAAAGTGCTAAAAGAGTTCGCCTGCCGAGTGACGCAGATGTCCCATTATGGTTTGAGGAATAGAAAAACTTTTTGCTACTTACCAGGTACCGCACGAGAGCCGCGTGCATTTGGTTATGCCAGCGCTAACTGAGCGAGTCCGTTACCTACTGCGTAACCTCAACCCTGAAGAGAGTAAAGATTATGAGTCAGTTAAAGCAGCAGTGCTGACGGAACTGAAGCTTTCTCCGGCAGAGTACCTGCAGAGGTTCGAAAGAGCAGTAAAGCGTGAGGAAGAGACGTGGGCGCAGTTCGCGTCCCGCGTGAAAACTTATTTCTGATTTCTCAAACTACCTCCAAGTGAGAGAAGGCGACACGGTAGAAGTGATGGCACAAATCATGGTTGCTGACCGCATAAAATCGGGCCTTAGTACGGAAGGTCTTGGGTATGTGAGATTAAGGGAAGGCGAGGGATGGCTTAGGCCGACTGAGATCGCAAAAGTGCTCCAAACGTTCCAACAAGCGAAAGGGAAAGGGCGTGCTTTAAAGCAACCAACTGTAGAAACGGGGCAGAAGCCGGCGACACGAGTTGAGAAAGAGGCTCTGAAATGGCACCTATGTCTCGGCTCAGGCCATTTCGCTAAATAGTGCCCGAAGGCTAGTGATAAAAAAAACAACCCCAAGAAGGCTACCGAGCCAAAGCGGAAGGTTCAAAAGGTAACGTTATCCCACAAAACTGATACTGAAATACCTACTGGAGTACTTAGCGCAAAGGTGAAGTCTCTGAAACACGAGGGTGAAGGCACAGATAAACAGCAGTTAATTCCTGTATCATGTGCATGCATATCCACAGATGCGATTTTGGATACGGGGAATGAGATAACTGTCATCCGGGAGAGTCTGCTTCCGCGAAGTGTTGTAGAGCCGTATGGCACGGTAAGATTGGTGTCCGCTTTCGGTAAAACTATCGAGGCAAGGCTAGCTACGTTACCGGTCAAATTAAATAGCCCGCGAGAGGTTACGGAGCCTCAGAACGTCGACCTACTCTGCGCGTTAACTGATGAGCTCGTTGAGGGCACAGATTGTTTGTTGACCAAGGACGATTGGAAACTTTTGTTGAAGGCCAGCAGCCCTCTGGCACCCTGTCGAGCCTGCTCACGAGGCGGAACAAGCAGTAGAGAAACAAAATGGAGTTGTCTGCAATCTTACCTTGAAGGATTAAGATGATTCCGGGGAAGAGGCACAAACTGATGAAGAAAGGGAGGCGGCATTAGGCCAAAGAGTAGAGTTCCGCAATGTGCAGTTGGGCGACACTACGCTAAAGAAATGTTGGGAAGATGCGCGTAGTGGGAAATCCGGCATGTTAATTTCAGACGGACTATTATACCACTGCGACTCATTAGCAGGCACTCGAGTGAGTCAGCTAGTTGTCCCGAATGATAAGCGCACTGAGGTGATGCACTTAGCACATGAGTCACTATGCGGGGGGCACCTAGGGTCAAAGAAAACAAGAGCTCGCATTAGGTAGAATTTTTTTTTGGCCGGGTATGGCGAAGGAGATATTAGAGCATTGTCGTTCGTGCCATGAATGCTAAATTCGTTCAGACAAGCGTCGCACGGATAAAGTGCCTATAACTGCGCTCACTAGACCCGAGCACCTTTTCCAAGTTGTCAATGTAGATGTGATCGGACCCCTGGACACACCGTCAGCGAGAGGGCGTAAGTACGCGCTGTGCTTAGTGGATCTTTGCACGAGGTGGCCAGAGGTGATCACACTGCGCTCTTTGACAGCTAAGGCGACTTGTGATGCACTGATTGAGATATTCAGTCGCACAGGCGTTCCGGAGATGATCTGCTCCGATCAGGGCACTAATTTCAAATCGCAGCTTACACAAACGATGCTGGAGAACTTAGGATGCATGCCAAGATTTTCCACCCCAGAACACCCAGAGAGTATTGGAGTTGTAGAAAGGTGGAACCGAGTACTCAAAAACATGTATCATGTCATTCAAAGAGACTCCAAGAATTGGGACAAATTGATCCCAATGGTTTTATGGGCTTATCGGGAAGTTCCCCATGAGGTAACCAGAGTAGCTCTGTTTCGTCTATTGTACGGAAGGAATCCCCCGGGACCGCTTCTAATACTGCAGAAGACTTGGACGGGAGAAATGCCGGTGCCCGCAACATTGAGAGAAAACCCCGCTAAGTATTTACAGCAACTTAAGGAGCAGCTCGAGACGGCCGCTAATATAGCTGAGCTAACTAGTGCAACTCATCAGGAGAGTTACGCCAGTGCCTATAATCGCAGCAGCAGGCTCAAAGCTTTTAACGTTGGCGACCAAGTTGTGGTTTTCTACAATGATCGGAGTGGTAAAATGTCACCTAAATGGCTAGGCCCATTCACAGTGGTTGCACGTGAGCGCGAACATTCTTACCGCGTTAAAACATCTGAGGGAAAGGTGAAAAGTGTCCACGCCAACAACATTCGACCTTACTATGCAAGAGTCAGTCATATTGGGGTCGTCTTCGATGAGGACCATGATTTTGGGGAGGTGGAATATGCCCCACGGCACACCACTGTAAAGCGGGAAGAGCTAGTGGTAACGAGCGAGAAGGTTGCTCACCTTGATGCTGGCGCGCAGGCGGAAATACAGGCGGTGTTCCAAAGGCATTGCACCCTCTTCGGCGGCACTCCGGGTATAGCAAAGGTAGATGAACATAAGATAGAAATAGAACCGGGTCACCAGCCAAAAAAGGCGTTTCCGTATCGAGTGCCGGAACTATTAAAGAAAGAAGTCAGCCGGCAAGTTGACGAACTTTTGACTTGGAAGTTGATCTACCCCACGGAGAGTGAGTTTGCACACCCGGTAGTATGCGTCGTAAAAAAATATGGGACTATCCGCATGTGTGTGGACTACAGAGCGTTAAATGCCGTCACCAAAGCGGATGCGTTCCCTATGATGAATCCTCATGAATTGACTTTCCGAGTAGGCAGAGCGCAGTTCATTACGGTAGTGGACCTTAGGCGCGGGTACTGGCAGGTACCGATGGAAGAAAAGAGTAAGAAATTCACCGCATTTGTAACACATGAAGGTCAGTACGCATGGAAAGTGATGCCTTTCGGGCTGAAAAATTCCACGGCAACCTTTCAAAGAATGGTGAATAAACTCTTGTCGCAACATCAAGTGTATGCCACGGCATACGTAGATGATATTGCTATTTTTTCTAGCATTTGGGAGGAGCACTTAAAGCATCTCGACATAAATCTTAAGGTCTTAAAGAAGGCGGGGCTAAAAGCCAGCCCGGAGAAGTGTCAGATTGCGCAATCCCACATACATTACCTGGGGCATATTGTCGGTTCAAGGACACACGCATCAGACCCAGAAAAGATAGCAGCAATTAAGAACTTGGTACCATCACGTACCTTGAAGGAACTACGCAGCCTGTTAGGACTTTGGAGCTACCACCGATTGGAACCACCTTCCCTCTTCCGTTGTATCAATAACAGACCCTTTGTTATTCAAGACTGCAATTTCTCAGCAATGCTTGTAACTATACGCAGTTTCCATTATCTATCTTTGTCTTGTATGTGCTTGAATCCTTATACATTTTTAGTTGACTTATGTTGCCTTCCTGATTTGCGCATCTGATACTTGTTTCTTTATTTTGTCTTTTTTTCTTGTGTGTTATATATGTTGTACCCACCCCCTCTGTAATGCCCTACGGGCCCTGAGGGTATTCTAATAAATAAATAAATAAATAAATACTATCGAGAGTACGTCCGAGGATATGCAGAGCTGACGAGCCCGCTCACGCTGTTAACAAAGAAAGTGGTACCTAATAAGATACCCTAGCCGGAGGAAGCTCAGGCGGCATTTAAGACTCTCAAACGATCTTTGTGCGAGGCCGTGGCACTAAACACCCCTGAGCCATCTCAGCCCTACTAGCTTTTCACAGACACATCAGCTTAGGCGGTGGGAGCATGTTTGGCACAAATGTCAGCCGAGGGAGAGGAGAAGCCTATCGCCTTTGCAAGCCACCGCTTCTCACCGACCCAGATGCATTGGTCGACAATTGAGAGGGAAGCGTTCGCAATAATATGGGCCTAAAGAAGTTTGACTACTGCCTTTTCGGTGCCACAGTAAACGCCGTTTCCGACCACAACCCGCTGTCGTACCTTACAACTTCGACTCCGCATGGGGCGAAATTAACAAGATGGGCGCTGGCTTTACAGCGATGTCATGTGTCGGTACAACATCGGAAGGGAGTATGTAACGGTAATGCGGATGCGTTATCTAGGCTTCAGAATAATTCATGGAAGCCATCAGAATAACAGTGCCATGCCAACTGGGGGGGACGTGAATGTTCCTGCCCACATGCTACTGTATATTGTGGATTGTGTGATTGACAATTCAAGAAACAGACACTAGCGATCTCACTGCTTGAAGCAGCAATGCTGTACTTGATTGTTTAGCATGTATTTGTTTTCGTTTAGTGTATTTTCCTGTAGGGTTGACTTGCAATTGTGTTTGATGCTTGTGTACAACTGTTGTGTGGTTAGAAAGTCCAGTGACTTAATTGCGGCAGTGCTTTATCGTATCACTGAGCATAAGACAGCCCAGTATACTCTTTAGGGGGGACATGTTATGTTTTGCCGCTCATAAGTTGATCGTGCGGATGGGACAGCGCGGGAAGCCACGTTATACAAAGCTTCTTTCTCGACTCTCTCTCGGTATGCCCGTGTAACTATACACCACTTATCCCCTGGAATGCAAACTACGTCCGTCTCCTCCGCTGCCGGGGATAAACACACAATGTGAAACGAACCCGCTCTGCCAACCGGCTTGGAATGTTTGTGGTTTAGAGACAAGTCGCCGCTGCCGGGGGCAAACGCACAATGGGATTAAGTGACCCCGTCCTGCCTCCGCGGCCGTGCGCGAGCTCAGTGGGAGTAGGCGATACGCTCTGCCCTGGCGATCGGCTCGAAGTCGCAGCGATACACGACCCGAACACAAGGAAAGCGGAGAAAGTCAAAGGCCGCTTGCTACCTGCGGGAGCAATAACGTTCCGCGCGCAATCACTTTACAGATAGATCAGTGTGGAGAGAGAGAAACATGTGGGAAAGAGTACCAAAACGCCTGTTTAAACTGTAGAAGCGCTGCTGTCGAGAGTAAGGTCAGCCCAGTAGGGAGTGACTTAATCTGAGTGGAAACAGATTGGATGAGAGAATGTTGAGACGGACCAGCAGTGGCCACCTCCCCTTTTTCTTTGTTACCGCAAGATACTTAAGACTGGATGGAATCCGTTTCTCTTCAGTCGAGGCTGTAATCACTTAACTGATAGATCAGTACGACTCCGTAAGATGCAACTTTTGTCTGGGCCGTAACCACTTGGTGGTCGAAGAGTGAGACTAAGTACGTTGTATGTAGTAACAGTGTTCTAGGCTCTAACTTAAGAAAAGTTAAGTAGAAGAGTAAGACGCTGTTGATGTCTGTGTTATCATGAGTGTGCTTCGGCAAGATGTACATATGACTGTAAATATTTCGCTGTAATATACCTTCGAGTTTTCATTACCTCCAACCTGCCTCCTGCTTCATCGACGCCGATCATCTCCTTGACGGGATTTTAATCCATATCAAGGAGATCAACGAACAAGAAGGAAAACTTGACTCTAAGTCTATCGAAAGAACTTGATAAAATGCCAGGAGTTCATCACTCAATCTATGCAGATGATATTGACAAGTGTAAATACGTAGAAGGGAATGACAATGGTGGTGTTTCGCAGGCTCCGGGTAGCGGGACAGGAGGTTGGGAAAAGAAAGACGAAGAAGGCCTTCTGTGTATGTTGATTATGAAACACACTGTTTGACTGTCGCAAGTTGTTTCTGTGTTTTGTTCTCGCTACAATGCGACACTGATAGAGGTGCTAGCCCGCGACCCCACCTGATGCTCCACACTCCCACTGGGAGCCATTCATTCAGCCCGGACACACTTGTTGACACTCCCATGCATCGCTTCAGTCATCACTTGCGAGGACTCCCTCGAGAAGTCACCCCCTCGCAGGGACACTCTATAAGGCACCACTCACATCTACCAATGGCCACTGCCAGTCCACAACAGGTACTACGAGGCAGTAGTCCGCCAACCCCATCTCGGGTAACCCTTTTTTTCCGCTGGTGCCTGATCGCTTTGGTGGTGGCGCACATGAAGACGTCGAAGTCTGGCTTGATCACTATGAACGTGTCGCCAACATCAACCAGTGGTCTCTTGAACAATGGCTCTCCCGTGCATATTTCTATCTCGACGACAGCGCTCGTACTTGGTACGGAAACAGAGAAGGCAGTTTGTCAACGTGAAGTGACTCGAAAATGGGGATGATTGACACATTTGACAATGTCGACCGGCGTGACCGTGCGCAGCAATTACTCGAGATACGGGCTCAGAAACCGAATGAAATGGTCGCAATGTTCGCTAAGGACATGACCCATCTCTTACATGGAGCTATCCCGCACATGACCGATTACAAAAAGTTACACTACCTCATGCGCGGCGTTAAAGAGCAGTTGTTCGCCGAACTTTTGCGGAACCCGCTAAGCACCGCGACGGACTTCATCAAAGAAGCTACGGCGATTGAGTGGGCGCTTCACCTACGATGCCGACAGTTTGATCGCTTGCCCAGCAGCGTTCACATTCATGTCACCGCTACGACTTCTGACAATAAAAGCTTGTTGCGGTATCTAATACGAGAGATTGTTTGCGAATAGCTGCTGAAACTGCAGACTGCGGTCACGGATCTACCTACAGCCTCTGTCGCTAAAGTCGTCCACGAAGAAATACGCCAAGAGTTTTCAACAGCTGGGAGGAGGTCCCCAAGTCCACGCCGGGGAAACTGAAGGCAGCGACCTCCGGGGGTGAAGTTGCAGGCCATCAAGGCGACGAAAAGAGGCCTCCGTTACTCTTACCACATGATGACATAAAGCCGACTAGTTGTAACACCGATGAAACTGTGACCACAGATCTCACCGTTTTTGTAGACGGACAGCAAGTAACAGCCTTAGCTGACACCGGTGCCAACTTTCCTATCATAAGCAAAAACTTTGCCGTACGCCTCAAGAAAGTAAAGACTACGTGGAAGGGACCTCACCTGAGGACAGCTGTTGATGCCTGTCGGAAGGTGTACAGCAAGACTTGACATTTGTGGCTCTTCTTTCGTGACGAGGTTCGTCATCCTCACTTCATGTTGCAAGGACCTGATCATAGGGATGGACTTCCTAATATAATATGGCGCCGTCATCAACATCCCGGACCATTCAATTACGTTCCGCAACAACCCTGCCTTAGTTAATTTTTTCAGACGCAATACGTAACAGTTTACGTATAGTTGATGATGATGTGTTCGTCCCGCCACGGTCTTGCACTCTTGTATTGGTGGAAGGGCACGAAGCGTTTGATGGCGAAGGCATTGCTGACCAAATTGGCTCGCTGCTATTTAGCCATAGCATTTCGGTCACACGAGGTATCGTCCGTCTCACTGGTGGACGCACGAATTTACTTCTGAGCAACTTTAGTGCTGAACGCCAGCACCTTCCGAAGGGCACAGCTATCGCTTCGTACAACAATATTGTAGCAATGCGAGGCAGTTTATTTTTGTCGGCATTAGACAAAGCGTCTAATCAAGAACCAGAACCCGTTCTCGACGTTGGCACCACTCTGTCAAAAGACGACCGACAGGGACTTCTTCAGCTGCTAGCCGAATTCCGCGACTGCTTTTCATTGACATCACGAGTTGGTCGTACACCGTTGACAAAGCATCGAATAATTACCAAGGACACGGCGAGACCTATTCACCAGAACCCTCATCATGTAGATCTAAGGGAACGCGAAGCCATACAACGACGAGTTGCACAAATGCTTGAAGGCGACGTTATTTAACCGTCACAGAGCCCCTGGGCGTCACGTGTAGTGCTAGTAAAGAAAAAAGACGGCACCCTGCGGTTTCGCGCGGACTACAGGAATCTGAATCGGGGGATCAAGAAAGATGTGTACCCGCTCCCACGTATCGATGACTTCCTTTACAGACTTCGGCACGCTCACTACTTTTCTTCCATGGACTTGAGGAGAGGATACTGGCAGATCTAGGGAGACCCAAGAGACGGGGAGAAAACCGCTTTTGTGACGCCAGATGGTTTATACGAAGTTAAAGTCTTGCCTTTCGGTTTGTGATCCGCGCCCGCGGCTTCTCAAAGGCTTATGGACAGTGTACTTTCGGGATTGAAGTGGAAGACGTGCCTAGTCTATTTGGACGACGTCATTGTGTTTTAGACCACTTTTGACGAGCATCTCAAAAGGCTGGAAGTTGTTTTACGTGACATACGGTCCGTGGGCCTAACATTTAAACCAGAAAAGTGTGAATTCTGTTTTTTCAAACTTCAGTTTCTCGGTCACGTCGTCAGTGACGCAGGCGTCCGACCCGATCTTAGAAGAATTGCCGCCGTCGCACACTTCCCAGTACCCTCCGATAAGATGGCTGTCAGACGCTTCCTGAGCCTTTGCGTCTATTATTGTCGGCTTATCGCAGACTTCGCCCGCATCACGTCACCACTAACTCATCTCACAAGAGACGACGTTGCTTTTGAGTGGAACGAAGAACAGGAGGCTGCCTTCAATGAGCTGCGTCAACGTCTTCAAAGGCCCTGGTGCTTGCACACTTCGACGAAGCCCCGACGATGCTTCACACAGATGCTAGCAATGAAGGTCTGTGGGTTGTGCTTCTGCAACGGCAAAAGCACACAGAAAGAGTTATCGCCTATGCAAGCCGAGCGCTAAAAAGCGCTGAGGCTAACTATTCAGCAACAGAGAAAAAAATGCCTCGCCGTAGTAAGGGGCAGTATTGAAATTTCGCCCACACTTGTATGGCTGGCAATTCAAAGTTATTAGTGACCATCATCACTCCCTCTGCTGGTTAACTGATCTAAAAGATCCCACCGGTCGATTAGCGCGTTGGAGTCTAAGGCTGCAAGAGTTTGATATGACGTTCGTTCACAAGTCGGGGGAGCGACATATTGCCGCCGACTTCCTATCCCGATCATCAATACAGCCAGCTTCCCTACCTGATGAGGATGGAGCTGCATTTATTGCGGTCCTCAATACGTCTACCGTCATCAAACAACAACGTGACGACCCTGAGTTGCTTCGTTTGATTAATTACTTGCAAGGGCGAACTCAGAGTGCACCCATAGTTTTCGCAAGAGTATTGTCGGCGTTTTCCGTACGGAACAGCGTCCTCTACAAAAGGAATTTTTCGTCGATCGGATCTCCCTACTTGCTTGTCATTCCAGCAACTCTCCGCACTGAAGTGCTTTAAGCTTGTTGCAGCGACTTCACTTCTAGTCACGTAGGGTACACGCGCGCATTGTCTAGAGTTCAGCCAAGATATGTTTGCCCGAGGCTCACCTCTGCCATGAAGCAACTCCTTCGTACTTGTTTTGACGGTCAGCGACGTAAGTCTCCTCCGACAAAACCAGCCGGCCTGCGGCAACCTGTTCAGGTTGCAAGTACATCATTCGACCAGATCTGATTAGATATTTTAGGTCTACTTCCTACTTCTGCTGCAGAAAACCGCTGGGTTATTGTCACGACGAATTATCTTACTCGGTATGCCGAAACGAAGGCTATCCAACGAAGCACAGCAGCGGAGGTAGCCAAATTTTCCATAGAAAATGTACTGCGACATGGTGCCCCACCCGTCATGACAACAGACCGTGGGCCTGCATTCAGGCCGGCTCTTCTTGAGCACGTCTTGATGTTAAGTGGAACGAGCAATCAAAAGTTCACTCCTTACCGCCTCCCAGAGATGACATAATCTGTTAGAAACTGTCAAGGCGCGCCTCGCTTGCGTGGCATGCAATGGATCTGGGTGCTTGAAATGCAAAAAAGCGCCTATTCTCGCTGAGCCCACTTATAAAATGTCATCTGGGTGCCACTGACTTTCAACTGTTGCGACAAAGACCAGCGCAAGAGGAAGAGATTGCTGAGCACTGCCCATTAAGTTCACAGCGCATCCCGAGAATCGTGCCGCTGCGGTGTTTGCGATTGCACAGATTTCCGTTTACAACGAAAAACGCTGAGCTCCACCGCCTTAGGATATAATTGCAATCGGCAGGAAAAAATACGAGTCCAGTGAAGTGTACGAGTAAGTATGCTAATGGCGTTTATTCAAGCGCGACTCCCGCTGTTCCACTTTAAAGCAGCGAATTGGGTGCAGTGTGCCTGTAGTATGCGGCACAAAATTATTGGCGTAATCTCTCGCAGGCCACATGTCAATAATAGGATACACATATTATGACTCACGCGTGGAAGCAAGCACAGTGCTTGTTTATTACAACTGTAATGCCCTACTATCGTAATGCAAAGATGTGAACGACGTGGAAAGCATGGCTTTCGGCTCAGTCGAACTGCGCCATGCCTTGACTGTCCTATAGTTGAATCTACGTGTTATTTCGGCCAGCGTTACTGTAGCATTTTAAAATATTATTCTGGCTGGCACTTTTGCACCGCATGTGTGTTCCGAGTGCCCGGCAGGACTAGCAATTGATACACATGCGGTGCATAAGCGTATAAGCCAGATTCTAGCTCTACGTTGACGCCGGCTTACAGCACAAATTCTGCCTTGTTACCGCCAAGGCACGCCACAGTTAACGTTTTCCGCTGTTTGCGTTTATTTCAGTGGGATAATACGTATCTGATGAAGATGCTTCAGCAGTCTGCTATGCACGTGCTGCAGACATTCCGAACTCTCGAGGAAGGTCTCGTCAACGTTAAAACACGACATCAGTAGAAACTTCCAGCACAGGAACCGCGCGAAACATGCTTACAGCCGGACTTGGGTTGTGAAGTTTCGCGTTTGATTTCCAGACGGTCTGCTCGCGTGGCAGTTGAGGGTGTTGCTTCGCCGTGCTTGCAAGAGATGGCGCCCCGCGCTTTTCAATATGGCAGCAAGCACTGCGCTTACTGTACTCCCGTGTACACCTTCCTCTTGAAAAATAGCGGCTATCTACCTGTCAAGGTTTGAGAGTGCTTGCCAAGTGTGTTCCACCACATTCTTATTCTTCTAGTTACGTCAATCTCGTGGTTTGGATCCACGGTTATTACCTGTCCTAAGTAGACATAGACTTTTACAACTTTAAGTGCACTATTGCCGATTTGAAAGCGTTATTCACTTCCGAGGTTGTTGTACATTGCTTTCGTTTTCTGCAGATTAATCCTAAGACGTACGCTTTTCAATATGGCAGCAAGCACTGAGCTTACTGTACTCCCGTGTACACCTTCCTCTTGAAAGATAGTGGCTATCTAGCTGTCAAGGTTTGAGAGTGCTTGCCAAATGTGTTCCACCACATTCTTATTCTTCTAGTTACTTCAATCTCATGGTTTGGCTCCACGGTTATTACCTGTCCTAAGTACACATGGACATTTACAACTTTTAGTACACTATTGCCGATTTGGAAGCGCTGTTCACTTCCGAGGTTGTTGTACATTGCTTTCGTTTTCTGCAGATTAATCTTGAGACGTACCTTTCTGCTCTTGGTGTTTAAATACGTAATCATGAGTTGCAATTTGTCAGCTGAGCTACTCAGCAATGCACCGTCATCGGCGAAGCGACGGTTATTAAGGTATTCTCCATTATCTCTTATCCCTAGCTCATTCCATTCTAGGCCTCTGAAAACCTCCTGTAGGCACGCATTAAATAGCATTAGGCAGACTCTGTCTCCCTGCCTTACACCTTTCTTGATTCCTATTCTGTTACTTTCTTTATTAAGCACTATAGTAGCAGTGGATCGCCTGTAGATTTCTTCCGGGATGTTTATATACGCTTTTCGACGCCCTTATTCCGCGGTGTCTGCATGACTGCTGATATTTTTCCTGAATCAAACGCCTTGTCGTAATCTATGAAGGCTATGTATAGTAGTTGACTGTATTCTGAGCATTTCTCTATTACTTGATTGATAGTATGAATGTGGTCAATTGTTGAGCTGCCTGTTCAAAATCCTGCTTGTTACTTTGGTTGATTGAATTCTAGTCTTGCCCTAATTTTGTTAGCATTTACCTTTGTAAATAGCTGGTATACGATGAAGAGCAAGCTGTTCGGCCTGTCATTCTTCAAACCCTTGGCATCTCCTTTCTCATGTATTACGATGAAGTTTGCATTCTTCCAAGGTTCTGGTACTCTTCCCATCAGGAGGTGGCTAGTTTTTCTACCACAGTTTGTCTTCCACCTTTCAGCAGATCTAATGCTAACTGATCCTCACCAGCAGCTTCGCTAAAACAGTTTTTTTGGACGAGTTGTTTTATGATTATATAGACTGATTTCTCAGCGCAAAAAAGACAGAACTTTTAGAAAGACACACACAGAGCGTTGTACTCACAACTGCTTTACCATTTCAAACGCAGGGCCTTTTTGTAGGCATGCATTGAAACAACAGAAGATAACATGATGAAGAAAGGGCGATGAACTTTTTGTGACAACCGCTTGCCGAAAAGGCAGACAACCGAAAGCAATCACGCCACAAGGTGGACTCCCAGTATGAAAGGAGAAAAATGAAAAAGAAAAAATAATGTACTTGATGTCAAAACCAACCGGGCCGAACACGTTGAAGCCAGAGACGCCCAGGCAGCCACACACGTAAGACAAACAAGATCTACAAGTTTAAAAAGCTAAAAAAGTATTATAAAAACTGTGCAAAGCACAGAATAACACTATTAAGAAGGCCTGCGCAGTAGGTAACTTATTACCTTACTTGAGAAGGAAATGAATGGTCTGCTTACACATTTGTCCGCAGCCTTAGAATTTCGGCTGCTTCTAGGACTCCTCTCACTCTAAAACGAGCTCTCTAACGCTATCGCGTTATAAAATAGCTGTACTCCTCGTCGTCCTGTGACAGTGGGGCGACGGCGATGTAGGACAGGCAGGCGGCGTCAGTGCCTTCGGCCCGACTTGTGAACGCAGACTCCACCACGCGACACGACCTGAATGGTCATTCAAGTCAGCTAGCCAACAGAGGCGTG